>NC_134407.1:147222221-147934096 GCF_038048845.1 Mixophyes fleayi
ATTCTCTCCGAGAAGAGGAGATTTAGGTCGGATCGTACTTTAGCTAAGATGGCCTTGTCTGGTGACAGCTTGTGTTACTATTCTAGAGTTTAGAGTTGGATAGCTAACGACAGGCGTTTAGAGGTGGACACGTCTTATGTTGTGAGGCCATGCTTATAAGGTGTCCCCGTATCGCCACATTATGAGCTTCCTAGAGGGTTGTAGGGGAGACATCAGGGAGATCGTTTATGAGGAAATACTCTTCTAGGAGAGTTCGTAGTCGTTGGGTGAATTGTGCGTTATGTAGCATAGAGTCATTGGGCCTGATTCATTAAGGAAAGCAAAAAAATGAGTAGCTTTGCACCTTGGCACACCCATGTTGCTTTGGAAGAGGAGATAAATTTAAAATGTGGGAACAGATTTATATTTGGGGAAGGGCACGTCCTAGATCAACGTTAAATTTCAGTGTAAAAATAAAGCTATCAATTATTTATGTGCTACATGAAAAAACTGAAAGTATTTAACTTATGTGCAATCTAATAAACTAATGCGTACCTCTTGTATTGTAACATGGTTTTGTCCAGGAGAAAATTTTTCCTGTACTTTCCTTAATGAGTCAGGCCTATTGAGTCTCCACGTGGAAGGGGCGAGGGCGGGAGACTATATTCGTTATGTCAGCTAGTATAGGGGATTGATCTGACCACACCATCGGGTGGATGCGGACAACTTGGAGCTTAAGGGTCAAATTGTGGAAGATCATATCTATCCTAGAATATGTTATATGAACCGGGGAATAAAAGTATAATCTTGATATGTGGGTTCCCTGTCCTTACAGGAGTCAAAAAGAAGCTGGTGTCCAAGGAGGGAAGCCAGGGCTCTAGAATTATAGGACTTGGAGCCACTGGCGGATGAGGTAGGTGAGGATGACCTATCAATAGACCCATCGACAACATTAAAGTTCTCTACCATAATCACTTCTCCTTGGCTGATCTGTGAGACCGGAAAATCTAAGGCTGTAAAAAAGTGATGCTGATTCTGATTCAGGGCATAAAGATTGACCAAGGTACAGAGGGTGTTATTAAGTTTCCCTATCAGTATCAAAAATCTACCTTCAGTGTCAGAGTGGGAGGTAATAATTTCAAAAGTGACATGAGAAGCAAGAAGTATAGCAACCCCCCATTTTTTCTGTCGAGGATCACAAGCATGGAATGTGGATGGGTATAATATGGATTTTAATTCTGGGTGTAGGTGGCGTTTGAAGTGTGTCTCCTAGAGGAAGACTACGTCTGTTCTATGTTGCTCCAGTGTGAGAAAGAGAGACGTGTGTTTCTGCGGACTATTCAAACTTTTAACATTCTGGAAGAAGATCCTAAGAGTCATCGGTGGTGTGAGAGCGAGTCACCCCAGGTCCCCCAGTGAGGGTCAGAAAAACTGCAGAAAACATGAAAACAGAACATCATCGGTACTGTGCCATCAAAAATGTAAAACTACAAACAATGCCTGAGGAAAGGTAAAGGGAAGGGGAAAGGAAATAAGGAGAACAAGGGAATAAGGGTCAAGACTAGTGTATGAAGACAAACCTAGTCTGTGGTGATGGCCAGGAAAGATAAGGTGGGACGACAGTGGCAGGGAGGAGCCGGACAAGGGCGAAACACTCACTATAGGGACGTGGCTAGGGGTGCGGGACCAAGTTAGGTGGGCCTACTTAGAGGGGGTGTCCCAACCGCCCCAGGTCCAGGGTCAAGTAATGGGGTTTAAAGACACACGGGGAATTTCGTAAAGGGACAAGGACAGTTTGCCACAGAAATCTGGAGGTCAGGGTGGAATGACAATCGGGCAGTACCTAGACATTGTCGGGTAGGGAACACTGAAACAAGATGAAGCATATTGAAAACACTGGGCCCCATAAGAAACACAGTTAAATGGTACTGTAACAAAAAAAGCAGCACAGCAAAAATAACTCCCCCAGGAACAACCAGAAACCAGCAGTCCGTCAAGAAGAGTGATGGAAAATATGGTAAGATGACTTCGTAAGAGAGTCCACAGGAGCTTGGACAGTGGATTTAGCTGCCCTCATCACAGTCGATCACTCGGTGGTTGGGAGTTTCCTATTCATCGCGTTAGGCCCCAGGCTAGGTGTGGAAGCATAAGGAAGCAAAGCCGGGGCAGGAAGTCCCAAAGTCTCAAGAAGATGAACAGCATGACCCAGAATTCTTGCAGAGTGCAGCTTGTTATGGTGCAAGACAATAATGCGGTAAGGGAATCCACATCAATAGCGGCACTGTTGTGACTGGTTTCATCTCCCTGCTCCTGAGAAGTGTGAGCGGAGAAATATTCTGGTAGATCTGCAAAGAGGCTCCACCAAAAGAGATTGATTCAGTATTAAAGGATTCCTGAACAACTGCCTCACTATTAGTATAATGGCAGCAGCCAAGGATGACATCCTGTGGTTGAGAAGCTTCCTGAGAATGCTCTGTGCGCTCTGTCTAAGAGAAGTTGGTCTGGGTTTTTTGGAGCAAGATGGGCATAGAGTCTCTTCAAGTATTGTCCCAGCATAGGAAGTTCCACATCTTCAGGGATGCCCCTGATGCGCAAGTTGTTACACTAGACCCTGTTTTGCTGGTCCTCCTGCTGTTCCTGCAGGTGGAGCATATCTTGTTGCAGGCGCTGGAGATCAGTCCATAGCCCGGTAAGAGGAAATAAGCTCATCAACCTTGAATTCAAGGTGGTCATACCTATCTCCGAGGTCATGCAGTTCAACGGTCAAAGTCTCAATAGCTTTATTCACTTCCGCCTGGACCGCCTGCATAGATCTCATTGTCTCTTTGACTACATAAAATAAAGATTGTAGATCTTTGCATGTCAGCGAGGACCTGTAGGAGTCATCAGAGTCTGAATGATCATTGCCATGCGGAGAGGAGGCTCTCCGGGCTTTAGCATCTGTGTAGACAAACTTCTTAAGACTCTGAGGCAGATCAGAGCCGCCGGTTTTCCGGACACCTTTAGGCATTGCGTGCAAGTGTAAAAACTACAAGAAAGAGCAGGCAAGATAAGCAGCTGCGCAGCCGTCTGTAATGGGGTTAGAAGAAAAGACTGAAACACGACATTCCACGTAGGACCTAGGCTTGTTGGTCACAGGGCACACCTCAGGTTAGCATATGTCAGAGTTCACTAGGGGAAAGAGTGTAATAACAGATGCTGGCAGGACCGTAAGTGGTTCTAAGCGAGAAATGGGCGTGCCAGCCCAATAATTGGGCAATTGAAACCATTCAGTACAACACTAAGATACAGGCCCCAGATGGATGTGCCCCCCCCCCTACCAACAGCTCAGAGAGGAATTCAACCCAGGGGAAGATGCAAGCAGCACACTTACTCAGTGTGTCAGAAAGTAGCTCAGATTGCCTGGTCAGAGGTCTGCAGCCAAGGGCCTCTGCAATGCTGGCCATGGGTGGGCAATAGAGCATTAAGACAGCCCTATCTCTGGATGTCACTGCCTGCTTCTGCTCTGAAAATCCACTCCCGCTGTCACAGAGATGCACCTCCAGTTGTTTGCAGTGAGAGAGCAGGTATAGAGGCTCGCTGTGATTAGAACAGCCGGTGAAAATGGCAGGCAGACCTGGGAGAAGAAAGAGGCCGTGCCAGCCTCCAGCAGCCTCAACAGAAAATGTAGCAAGCCGCAAAAGGTGAACAGTGGGTACTGATGTGTCAGATCGAGCCGCTCCTCCTTCAGGTAAGTCCTGATGGGGGGGCGGTGACTCAATGTAGAGTCTGGCTGGGTACAGGGAGTAGGCCACACCCATGTGACTCTCCCCAGACTGTCATAGCACTATATGCTCATTGCCAGAAGAATAGTAAGCGACCAAAAACGCTCTACTAGGTGGTCAACGAGGTACAGGTTATCCCACTCACGTAGCAGTATATCCTGCCAGGGAGACAGAGCTCTAGTCTTGTGCTGCCTCTAAGAATGGCAGCTTAGCCACGCGCCCGGACCTATCTATTTTGATGGCAAGTTTCATAAGCTCCTCCAGTGAATCTGGTGTAAAATACTGAACCAGTTAATCCTTTATCTGATCAGACAAACCAAGATGGTACTGGCTTCTGAGAGCAGGCTTATTCCATTGGCTGTCCGCGGACCAGCATCTGAATTCCGCACTATATTCTTCTATGGTCCAGCACCCCTACTTCAGGGAAATCAGGTGGGACTCAGCGGAGGCCACTCAGTCATGGGCATTGTATATCAACCCTAGGGTACTAAAGAAGGCATTCACTCTTTGAAAATCAGAGTTACTTGGACTCAATCCAAAGGCCCAGGTTTGCGCGGGTCTTGAAGAAGAGAGATCTCAATCCCCACTCTCTGTTTCTCAGAATCAGAGAAATGAGGTCCCAAGCGAAAATAAAGGTTACAACTTTCTTGCTGAATAGTTTCTGGTCCCTAGAGAGCCTGTCAACAGCCGGCAGCGGAAGTGTGGAAGGTGTCCTTGTTACCCTGGCAAAGACAGGGATCCTCAGGACTGGAAGTAACATCCTGGCAGGACAACAGCCAGGATGCGGTGGTTGAAAGGTACTCAAGCCGTCGCAGCTAGCATGGCAGCTCATGACAAATTTATACATTAGGTGTGGCAGTCTAAATGTAATTAAAACAAATATACTCATATTTCTAGACTATAGCGATCATTTAATCTACCTTTGTGTTACTAGAAACTGCAAGTTTTCTAAGTAGTTCATCAGCTCAGTTTTTATCACATTTCTTCCTTACTGCATTTTATGATTGATTGGTATTATCATCTTTTTATTGATTTCAGGAGCTGGCCTTCAGCTGTCAGTTTCTCAGTGATAACAGCAACAGCCTTTAGATAAATGCTGCTATCTGCAAAGATTGAATGCCATAAAATAAACTTCAATTAAAATGTATTGCACAAAGCATAGATAATATTTAACACGCTGCACCTGAAAGCATTAATGTATTATGTGATGTGACGTGTTGTCAGGTTACAAATGTGAAGAGAAAGAAAGCTGTAGCCCAGTTAGCCCTATGGTTAATCCGGCCCTGATGATGAGATAATGGTAGCGTAACTAAAAAGTTGTCTGATAAGTAGAGTCGGGATGAATCACACATGCATGCGTTAACATATGAATATGGTACAGCTTGGAGAAAGGGAAGCTTCTCTCTCTTCCAAAATGGAAAAAATTAATTATTTTGCTAAAGTAAAAAGATTGTGTGGCTGGGCACTAGTGTGTCCTCTTCACTCCTTAAATCCCATGTAACTTTCTCATTTCCCACTCACAGGAAAAAGAAGATTTGTGCTGCAGCACAAGATTCTTAAATGTGCCTCAAGGGGTAAAGATTACGCATTTGGTGGTGTAGGGTGATGCTGCACTAAGTGGTCATAATGCCTAGTCCCCACTGCAAAAATATACTCAAAAGCAGTGATAATAGCATGAACCAGATGCATTTTAAAATTCAACCCAAGCAATTATTTGAGACACTAAAATTAAGTTTTTACTTTTGCTTACGTGTACCTTTCAATTCCCATATGGGTCACAAATCCTGCAAATGGTCAAGCAGATCATTTGTATGGGTGTGACTACCAAAATGGAAAGAGGTGGTGCAACTTGTTATGCCCTCAGCACATACTCCCTGAACGTCCGTGAGACTCCTGAATTGCGTGGAGTTTTCCCGTATACCCGGAAGAACAGGGAATCTTTCATGATCCCACCCACTTCCTAAGTGAAGTTGGCATAAGAGGGGCTTTTGATGAAAGTTGCGTTCTCTTGGCTCCACCTCACCTTCGTGATGAAGTGAATTGAGCATTTCAGAGCAGTAAGTGGATTTGTGATGACATGATTTGAGTAGTCACACCACCCAGAACCTGTTACCTGGACCTCGCCTTTAAGATTCTCAGAGAATAAGCAAAAGTACTTTCCATTTTTTATTGGGTTGTGTCACGGTTCCAACGAGGGACAACTGGATCCTGGTGGTTCACTGGAATTGACGTGACTTCAGCTAGGGGCGCGGAGTCTAACAAGCAAAATGGTGTTTACCAGTGATCCCCGCAAGGTAATATGGACTTTGCGGCTTCCACTTGCAGGTCGCGGCCCCCTAGGAAGTTCCCAGCGCACCACGAGAGAGAGAGAGCGTAGACTGATGTAGGTAGTATGCGTTGCTACTGGCAACTGACGAGAAGATGAGCCAAGGGATGTTGCTAGGAGCGAATCTACCGGATAGCCTGTAGCATTGCCACTGGAGATGGTAGCGATAATGAGGTGAAACCAGCTCCAGGAGGGAATAGCGGAATATACTGTGGCGTAGGAGCCCGGAGGTGCAGGAACTCGGAAAGGCTGAGTAGGAATCCCTGGAAACTTGAGACGACACAGGAGCTGTATTCAGTACGGGTGTCAGAGACTGACTGAAAGAACCAGCACAGATTTCAGGTCAGGAAGGCATTAAATAGTGTAGTTCCAACTAGGCAGCCAATAGAGGGCAGTAGAAGCAGAGAAAAGGGTTAGGACGTTCTGCGCATGCGCAGAACAGTGATTGCCGATCCAGGAAGCAGAGAGACAGCGCTGGAGGAGAGCTGCAGCGTGGAACCAGGTAAGTGAAGCAGAGAATAGGAATCAGGCAGGGGGAGCAGCGGAGACAAGGTTACACACGCCGGCTCCCGCGCCGGACAGCGGGAGTGCGGCGTGTGACAGGTTGTGGCTTCAAGCTGCTATTAATGATTTATAATTCTGCATAGTGCAGCCATAGTCACATGACAAATGATGTAGTGAGCAAATATACTTTTGCCCCTCTGAGCTTTGTCTGCTCTATGAAATCCACCCCCTCATTCTCCTCCCTCTGCCTTCACATGACATGCTAAGAGCTGTGAAAAGTAGTTATTCATTCGTAGAAGGACAGCAGAAAAAAGTATGCATACTTAAGTGATACTTAATTTGCTGTTTTGAAAAAACCCATGTGGGTTTGCTGCTTTAAGAAAGGGAGTAAAAATCCCAGCAACATTGCATATTTGCATAACTAGGGCTACCATGCCCAGTTTTGTTTTGCAACTGGTAATCTTTATCTTTATTTTCCTACAGGTAAAGGGGGTTTCCATCTTCCAGGTTTAATACATTCAACCTCATTCATGTGGACAAGTAAACCATATTATTTACTTAAAAAATTATAAACAAGTTATTAATAATGATAGATTTGGTATACTCACATATGAACAATTGAGAGTGGCCTTCTCGCTACCTAACACCCAGTTCTTCTGCTATTTGCAGCTAAGGCATGCTTTGAGTGCCCAGTTTCCTAGGGGTTTGCCTCAGATGATTGATTCTCCAGTTAAAAACATATTACGATATGTGGGGGCTAGTCGACAATATCTGTGCTCTATGCCCTATTGTTGCTTTAGGTATCTCCTGAAGGACTGGGTACGCTCCGATCACAATGGGAGACTGATTTGGGTCCTCCACACTACCTCTGATCCTCCCGCTGTGCCCCAAGATTTGTCTATTTGGCACAACTCTGGAAGAGGATCTGGGTAACCCAATCTTCAAATATATATTTACCCTGGCCTCCGTGGCTAAGGCCTTCATCGCTATTGGTTGGATGGTGGCTGAGACACCTAATGGATCAGTTTGGTTACTGAAGTCTGGAGACATGAGCAATTCATGTATGAAAGTAGGAAGACCATGCATAAATACCATAAAGTATGGCATCATAGGTATGAGTCGGGATTTGTTATCCACTCTCACCAGGGTGACATGGTGGGTCACTGGGTGGATAGTTAGCATCCAGCCCTGCGCAGCTTCACTAGGTCTGATCTGGAGAACGTTATATCCTATAATATATGGTTTGAGATGACCCGTTGGATTAATGTTATTTATCTTGTGAATGTATCAATATTTGAAAGTGTTCTCCCCTTTTAGCGAAGGCTCCACACGATGTCTCGGATTAATGTGCTAGCGGCACAGTTAGGGAATGGGCTTAGTTAGATAGGATGTTGTTATGTTATTTGTATACTGTAACCAAAATCTCAATAAAAATACTTTATTTTTTAAAAAAAAGATAGATGTGGTATGATGAGCAGCCTTTTTTTTAGACATATTGATTTTTATGTGTTTCTCTGCTGGTAATGCTGAAATAGCTGTAATCTACAATATGATTTTTGATTGTCATGGAAAGGTGAGGTTAGACTGAGAAGACTGAGAACTACTACAGGGAACATCAGGCGAGGGGAGGGCTGTCAAATTTTAGCCCAGGGGACAAGATTCGACTTGGCTGCCTATTAGGAACATTTTAAAGGAAAAAAAATGCAGATGGCCCAGTGACCCAGACCAATATGAGACAGGCCCACAACCCAGCCTGCCCCTGGTGAACTTGTCACCATTTTAATGGCTCAAACATATAACATGATAGTGTATGTAAAATCTCATATAGAAAATAATCAGTTCCTGAAATTTGTGTTTAAAACATGTAGGTGATATTAACTTCTAACAAATGCAGATGGAGGGCCTGATTCATTAAGGACTGTAACTGACAATATGTTATGTATAATGCGCACAATTACTCTGCGTATGCCCAGAACCAGACCATACACCAGAGAATGCAGCAACCTTCAATTTATCTTCGAGTGCAAAGGTCACTTACTACAGCCTACAATTTCAGGGGTGGAACGTGAAGGGGAATGCAAGGATGCACGTAGCCAGGTAATTAATTTTTTTAATTACTTTTTATTTCCCAGCACGTGGCACCCAAGAATGGAGAGGGGAGCGGATGTTAAGGGGGAGGAAGAGAGCGAGCTGACAGCTGTCAGCAGCTCCCAGTCCCTGGAGAGTGTCCCAACAGCCTGCAGAGTAAGTAGGAGGAGTACCAGCTCTGCCTGCAATAATAACCCACCAAGAAATCTGGGGGGGGGGAGGTTATGATGTGTCTGGAGGGGCATATGACGTGCCTGGGTGGGGTATCATGATATGTCTGGGGGTGTTATGATGTGTTTGGGGGTGGCGTAATGTGGCTGTGGGGGTAACATAATATGGCTGTGGGGGTGGCATAATATGTCTCGGGAGGGATGAGTGATGTTTCTGGGGGGTGGCATGATGTGTCTGGGGGGGTAGTGTAATATGTATACATATACATATACATATAATGACCTCCTCTCTGCAAAAGCCAGGGGCCACTTCTCCCTTCTCATCCTCCTTGACCTCTCTGCAGCCTTTGACACCGTTGACCACCCCCTCCTCCTTCACACCCTCCAGTCTTTCGGCCTCTCCGGCCCAGTCCTGTCCTGGTTCACCTCTTACCTTACTCACTGTTCCTTCTCTGTCACCACCTCTGGGTCTCTCTCCCCCCCATCCACCCTTCCAGTCGGGGTCCCTCAGGGCTCTGTTCTGGGACCCTTACTCTTCTCTCTATACACCTCCTCCCTGGGTGAACTCATCAGCTCCTTCAGCTTCAGCTACCACCTTTACGCTGACGACACTCAACTATACCTCTCCTCTCCTGATCTCTCTCCTTCCCTCCTCTCTAGGGTGTCCGCCTGCCTCTCTGCCATCTCCTCCTGGATGTCCTCTCGATTCCTCAAACTTAGCCTTGCCAAAACTGAGCTCATAGTTTTTCCTCCCTCTCATACCCCATCCCCTTCTGACCTCTCCATCACTGTCGACAACACCTCTATCTCCCCTGTCCCCCAACTTCGCTGCCTTGGTGTCATCCTCGACTCCTCTCTCTCCTTTGGCCCCCACATCCTCTCTCTTGCTAAATCCTGCCGCTTCCAGCTCCGCAACATCGCTCGTATCCGGCCCTTCCTCTCCCAAGATGCCACCAAATGCCTTATCCACTCTCTGATCATCTGCCGCCTGGACTACTGCAACCTCCTCCTCACTGGCCTCCCCCACTCTCATCTCGATCCCCTTCGATCCGTCTTTAACGCTGCAGCTAGGCTTATTTTCCTCTCTCGCCGCTCCTCTTTTGTCTCCCCCCTCTACCTAGCCCTTCACTGGCTCCCATTCCCCTTCAGAATCCTCTTTAAGCTCCTCACACTCACCTACAAGGCCCTCGCCAACTCCACTGCGCCCTACATCTCCACCCTCCTCTCTATTCATGCTCCATCCCGCCCTCTCCGTTCTGCCATTGACCGTCGCCTCTCTTCCCCCTTATAACCTCCTCCCACGCGCGTATCCAAGACTTCGCCCGCGCTGCCCCCCTCCACTGGAACAAGCTCCCTCCCTCCATCAGAACTTCCCCTAATCTGTCCAGTTTCAAACGGGCCCTAAAAACCCACCTTTTCTTAAAGCCTTTCTGTCTCCCACTTAACTTCCTACCTTATCTTCTGCCTCTGTCCCCCTACTCTCCCCTGCGTCTCTCTGTCTGTCCACCCCTCCCCTTAGATTGTACGCTCCTCTGAGCAGGGCCATCTCTCCTTCTGTTTCCACCACTTCTAACTCTGCTCTCCAGCTACTTAGCCCTCCTCCTCGAGGGTCCTCCACCCCACGTCCACTCTCGCTCCCTCCTCCCCCCTGGGGGTCTCCCTGTCTTCCGCGCCCTCCTTCTTGGGCCCCGTCGTTTGCGGATCCTCCCTCCCCCTTCCCCGCCCTCTCTAGCTGTGCATTGAGCTTACTGAGTTGCTGTGTTTACTGTACTGTGCTGTCTCCCATTGTATTGTAATTTTGTTTGTCTCTGTACGGCGCTGCGGATGCCTTGTGGCGCCTTATAAATAAATATTAATAATAATAATAATAATAATAATAATATACATAGTGGGAGATTCAGTTAGACGCAAAGTGTATGAGGAATCTCCACGGGACACCTTGTGGCAGAGATTCTTATCGTAATTGCCATCATTCTGTGCAGCGCAATGTCCGCATGCCACATCGCCGGCAATTGAAACTTCCTTCATTTTGTTACTTTATCAATAAATTAGTTTGGAGTTTAACATTTTATGTAATATTTTCTCATCATTAATGAATTTATATTTAAGGATTTTTGAGCGATTCTTAATTTTTATTGTGTAGTTATCTTTGTATTGGGCTGCAGAGCCCCTAAAGGCAGCCATTATTCTTATACACTTACAATTGTCTTTCATTATCTGACCATTTCCAAACATATAGATATGTGATTATGTTTATCACATATATTTTGCTTATTATATAATTATGTACCGCATGATCTCTATTGTGTACTGTGTTCACTAATTATTTTCCATATTTCATGTACCTATACATTTTCCAAGCAGGTCCCAACATTCCCGGATGCATACAAGAATCTAGTACCAGGTTGTGAAAGCTGCAATAAAAGATAGGTGAGAGCAACACCATTTTAATACATAATATGTTATGTCTAAATTGGTGCAGCCACAGCCCATGTTGGCCTGGCATCACTGTGTGCCCACACCCCTTTCGACAGTGGCGGCACACATCCCTTCTCCTACTATGTGTGGAGGGAGTGGGGGAGGGCAGAAAGTTCCTGTATCGGGGCCCCAAATTCTTCTTGGCAGTCCTGCACGTAGTCAGTGTACAGTAAAGGCGTGTCGAGCTTGCACAGCACAGCGTCCTGTGTCCTGTTCAAGCTTTGGGCATCTCTAAGGTACGTGATTTTTAGTCGTACCACTTACATTAGATACAGGTCTAGTCTAAGTAGTCTTACTAGTGATACATGGCTAAAAATAAAGTACAGTACACATTAATTGCATCCTAATAAGTGTATTTCACGGGGGGAAAGAATAAAAATAAAAGTGTTTTTTTTTTAAAATGTTTTGTCATTAATGACTATATTACTAGGTCACATTAATGGAAGAGGTTTTTGTGCATTCTTTTGTGACTTTAAATTTCACATATGTATTGGACCTATCCTGAAATGTCCTGTCTATTAGAGCAGAGCGAACCTAGACCCTTTTTCATCAACAGACGTATCTTCACATCTGCTCCTTGCTGGATACGGGTATGCGTATCCGATGTTTTTAAAAAACCGCACATTACGTTAGTTTTGCGTTTGGTAAAGAATGAGTTATTATTGCTTACACAAATGTTGCATGATTATGTTAGGGCAATGTGTCCAAATGTGCTTACTAGTAGAGCGCCCACTAACATACAATCAATGGAATTCTCATAAGCAAGGTTAGGCTTTTCCATGATATTTTAGCCTGTTTACACCTTCAAGATTGACTAGGGAGAGTAAAAAGTTATTAATGATTATATCTCTGGTAGCTAGTAAAGTTATGTAAGTAGTTAAGTAAGTAGTTATTTAAGAATAAAATATTCTATGCTTTTTGGTTTGGGTTGGATAGGCACATCCTTACAGATAGATAAGAAACACATACCAAAGGTTTTTGGGAATGCCATCAAAAAGTTATTGACATTTTATCACAGGATTTAAAATAACAAATTTACACTTGTTTTAAAAACAGCATATGGTATGACATCAGTATTATGTGAGACAATCCTCCAATTTTGCTTGATGACACCCCATTAACTAGATAGGGAGAGGAGAAAAATAAAATAAAATTATAAAATAAAATAAAATTATAAAGAGTCTACACTTTTTTTGTAACTTTTGATGTGTTGCTGAGTTAATTACATTTTACGGTACCCACTCATAGATAGAAATTGCTGACTACTCCTGGGAATAAGATCACTAACTCAACTATATATCCACTTTATTTATGAAACAAATACGTCTTTCCCTTTATGTACGCTATTCCAAAACTTACATGTTTGGTCTATTACATATTTGTTATTTTTGCTTCAGTACTCTTATTGTATTAACTTGATTTGTTTCAATAAAAAGAAGTTAAAAAAAGATATTTTAGCAATTTCTTCTTAAAGTCAAAGTCACAAATGATTAGCCACTTGAAAGTTAGTTAATTTTTAGGAAAAAGTGAGTATGTCCAAATGAACTCAATTAAATATTTTTGTGATTATATTATTCATTTAATCATTATTTACCTTTTTAGTCATGAAGTAGTTGTTTTAACATAATCAATATAAATATTTGACAGTGATATATATATATATATATATATATATATATATATATATACATAAAATTTATTTGGACACATCTCTCACAATGCTAACCTACCGATTAAATAAGTAAATATTTAAATAAGCTTTATGATGATTAAGTAATGAATGTTTCAACATCTCAGTATAAACAGCTCCATGAATATCATGGTCATAAAAAATAATAATAAATATAAATCCATAAATTAAATACTGACATGTATTGGATTCTTTTCATTCTCTGCCAAATATTAGCTTTTTTTTTAATAAAATTTTTTCTACATTTATTTAAGGCATACTCGTTGCCACAGTGAAGGCAACATCTTATGGACTGAACCATTGTTCATGAGGCTGTAGACCGTTGCACCTGGAACAACAGACATCTTTGAAGTATTTTCTGTAAAATCACAATTCTGAGTCATGTAACTTTCAAATGACTTTATGTTTCATATTATACTGATTATACAAAACATTTTTGCAAAATAAAATAACCCCAATAACCCCAGTTGATGTTCCCCTTCCCTATTCCCAAATTTTTTTCTCCACCCCAAATGTTTTAAAAAACTTTTGTTGACAAAATAAAATAACAATTTAACAAATATTAGTTTGCATATTATACTTTCTGATACGCAACCTTTGGTATTGTTATGTATGCAATACAAAAATACATCATCCTGTACCTTCTACAACGCCAATCAAAAAAGTATTTGCTATGACACAATGTTATTATACAAGATTTGGGGACAGTGGGATAATAAAGGAAAAAAACTCAGTGTTCTGATCAAGGATAATAAGATGTATCCAACCCAAATCCCATTGCCATCTGTTCTTCATCATAATTATCATCAATGAAGCATTAGCAACAAGCAATAATAAAGTAACATTTGTTGACTGTGATTCTTTTGCAGCTTCTGGAATGTGGTACAGCTGGTATGCGAAGAGACAGTGGAAAGTGGAGATGTTCAATCTGCTGCCACCAAGGAGGTTGCGTGGTACAGAGATCATACAGTATAAATCAGTACAATGCAATAAACACATTGCAGTACTATTCAAAACACAGCTAAGAATAGCTATAAAGGGCAATGAGATGCAAGGGGTGACCCAAAACCACTATTACTAGAGAAGGGAGGGAGTTAATCAGAGCAAGCTGAACCTGAGTGAAGAAGCATTGGTTCAATTAATAGGATCAGAGCCAGTGACTGAGGTGTGAATACAAGGGATATGTGGAGGGTATAGAACCCAGTAAGGAGGTGCAAAATATAACTGGGATGCAGGGGGCAAAGGAAACAAGAGGAGGAGTACAGTGCCCTGTATGCAGTAACTTACAATCTAAATGGAAGGGTAAACAGGGTGACACATAGGGATGAGTCAGGGTAAGAAGAAAACAGATGGAAAATATAGAAACAAGAATGGGTGACATGAAAAGTGTTGGAAGAATGAGGTTGAGGTATACTTTGTGTTTGAGAAAAGGCACATAAAGAGGGGAGATAAAGGGGGTAGAGGAGCGGTTAATTTATATATTTATATATATATATATATATATATATATATATATATATATAGTGAAGTCCATAAATATTGGGACATCGACACAATTCTCATATTTTGGGCTCTATACACCACCACAATGGATTTGAACTGAAACTAACAAGATGTGCTGTAACTGCAGACTTTCAGCTTTAATTTGAGGGTATTTACATCCAAATCAGGTGAACGGTGTAGGAATTACAACGGTTTCTATATGTGCCTCCCACTTTTTAAGGGACCAAAAGTAATGGGACAATCGAATCAAAAGCTATTTCATGGACATGTGTGGGCTATTCCCTCGCTATTTCATCATCAATTAAGCAGGTAAAAGGTCTGGAGTTGATTCTAGGTGTGACATTTGCATTTGGAATCTGTTGCTGTCGACTCTCAATATGAGATCCAAAGAGCTGCCACTATCAGGGAAGCAAGCCATCATTAGGCTGAAAAATCAAAACAAACCCATCAGAGAGATAGCAAAAACATTAGGTGTGGCCAAATCAACTGTTTGTAACATTCTTAAAAAGAAAGAACGCGATGTAGAGCTCAGCAACACCAAAAGACCTGGAAGACCATGGAAAACAACTGTGGTAGATGACAGAAGAATTTTTTCCTTGGTGAAGAAAAACCCCTTCACAACAGTTGGCCAACTCTCCAGGAGGTAGGTGTATATGTGTCAAAGTCAACAATCAAGAGAACACTTCACAAGAGTGAATATAGAGGGTTCGCCACAAGATGTAAACCATTTGTGAGTCACAAAAACAGGAAGACCAGATTAGAGTTTGGCAAACAACATCTAAAAAAAGCCATTACAGTTCTGGAACAACATCCTATGGACAGATGAGACAAAGATCAACTTGTACCAGAGTGATGGGAAGAAGAGAGTATGGAGAAGGAAAAGAACTGCTCATGATCCAAAACATACCACCTCATCAGTGAAGCATGGTGGTGGTAGTGTCATGGTGTGGGCATGTATGGCTGCCAATGGAACTGGTTCCCTTGTATTTATTGATGATGTGACTTCTGACAAAAGCAGCAGGATGAATTCTGAAGTGTTTCAGGCATATCTGCTCATATCTGCTCATATTCAGTCAAATGCTTCAGAACTCATTGGCAGGCACTTCACAGTGCAGATAGGCAATGACCCAAAGCATACTGCAAATGCAACCAAAGAGTTTTTAAGGCTAACAAGTGGAATGTTATGAAATGGCCAAGTCAATCACCTGACCTGAATCCAATTGAGCATGCATTTCACTTGATGAAGACAACACTGAAGGGAAAATGCCCCAAGAACAAGCAGGAACTGAAGACAATTGCAGTAGAGGCCTGGCAGAGCATCACCAGGGATGAAACCCAGCGTCTGGTGATGTCTATTTGTTCCAGACTTTAGGCTGTAATTGACTGCAAAGAATTTGCAACAAAGTATTAAAAAGTAAAAGTTTGATGTAGGATTGTTTAGTTTGTCCTATTACTTTTGGATCCTTTAAAATGTGGGAGGCACATATAGAAACCGTTGTTATTCCTACATTGTTCATCTGATATGGATGTAAGTTCCCTCAAATTAAAGCTGAAAGTCTGCAGTTAAAGCACATCTTGTTAGTTTCATTTCAAATCCATTGTGGTGGTGTATAGAGCCCAAAAATTTGAGAATTATGTAGATGTCCCAATATTTATGGACTCTATATATATATATATATATATATATATATATATATATATATATATGTATATATGTATATATAGACAATATATAGATCTCCCATGCTCCAATGTAGTTCTAAGCTGAAGTTGGTTTTCTGGCATTTAGCATAGCTTCCACTACACTATCATCATCAGCATCATCATCATCAACATTTATTTATATAGCGCCAGCAAATTCCGTAGCGCTTTACAAATAGGAAACAAACATTAATAAGACAATACTGGGTAATACATACAGACAGAGAGGTAAGAGAACCCTGCTCGAAAGCTTACAATCTATAGGACAATGGGAGTTTGAAACACAAGGGCATGTGCTACATCATATTGCACAATGGACCAGCCAGACTGCAAAGGTAAAAGTACTGAGTGGGCTATGTGTGTTGCAATGTTGGTCAGAAGGTTGTTGTCTTGCGTTAGCAGTGTAGAGGATGGTAATAGGGTAATCTAGGGAAATTAAGATGATGGTTGAGGAATATCATAACCTTGTCTGAAGAGGTGGGTTTTCAGTGAACGCTTGAAGGTTTGAAGACTAGAAGAAAGTCTTACTGTGCGTTGGAGGGAATTCCACAAAGTAGGTGCAGCCCGGAAAAAATCCTGTAACCGAGAATGGGAGGATGTGATGAGAGTGGAGGAGAGACGTAGATCTTGTGCAGAACGGAGGTGCTGAGTCGGGAGATATTTCGAGACAAGTGAGGAAATGTATGTCGGTGCAATTTTGTTGATGGCCTTGTATGTTAGTAGAAGAATTTTATATTGGATTCGTTGAAATACAGGCAGCCAATGTAAAGACTTGTGAGTGGCTCAGCAGAGGAATAACGGTTTGTAAGGAAAATCAGTCTAGCCGCTGCATGCAAAATAGATTGTAGGGGTTCAAGTCTGACTTTGGGAAGACCAGTAAGGAGGGAATTGCAATAGTCGATGCGGGAGATGATGAGTGCATGAATTAATGTTTTTGCGGTGTCTTGTGTCAGATATGTGCGTATTCTGGAAATGTTCTTTAGGTGTATGTAACATGATTTAGATATAGAGTTGATGTGGGGAATAAACGACAGTTTTGAATCAAGGATTACACCTAGGCAACGAGCTTACGGGGTATGATTAATGGTCATGTTATCGACAGAAATAGAAATGTCAGGCAGAAAGCTTTTGTTTTTTGGTGGGAATATTATTAATTCAGTTTTTGAAAGATTGAGTTTGAGTTGGCGAGAAGACATCCAAGAGGAAATGGCAGAAAGACAGTCAGTAATGCGAGACAACACAGATTGTGAAAGATCAGGAGAGGATAGATAAATTTGTGTATCATCCGCATAGAGATGATACTGAAATCCAAAGGAGCTTATTAGTTTTCCAAGAGAAGTGGTGTAGATAGAGAATAGCAGAGGACCTAGGACTGAGCCTTGTTGAACTCCAACTGATAAAGGAAGCGGAGCAGAGGTGGATCCAGAGAAATTAACACTGAAAGAGCGATTAGATGAATGTAGGATGAGCGAGTAGGATGAGAACCAGGATAGGACAGTGCCTTCAAGACCTAGGGATTGTAGCGTTTGTATGAGGAGAGAGTGGTCAACACTGTCAAATGCAGCAGAGAGATCCAGGAGAATTAGAAGAGAGTATTGGTTATTATTTTTTGCTGTGATCAAATCATTGACAACTTTGGTCAGCGCAGTCTCTGTGGAGTGTTGAGAGTGAAATCCTGACTGAAGAGGATCCAATAGGTTGTTTGCTGTAAGAAAGTGTGTGAGGCGTGTGTAGGCAATTCTCTCGAGAAGCTTGGAGGGGCATGGGAACTGGGAGATGGGGCGGTAATTTATGAGAGAGTTAGGGTCAGAATTCTGTTTTTTTAAAATGGGAGTAATCACTACATGCTTGAATAGTAATGGAAAAATACCAGTAGAAAGAGATAGATTACAGATTTTAGTTAGAGGGGGAATGAGCACAGGAGACAGGGACATACCAATTTGTGAGGGAATGGGATCAAGAGGACAGGAGGTAGAGTAGGAAGATGAGAAGAGAGTAGAAACTTCCTCTTCATTTGTGGGATCAAATGCAGAGAGAGTGTCAGAGGGTGCTACAAAGGAATTGAGCAGATTGCTTGTCAAGGGAGATACCATTTCAAGCCTGATCTTATCAATTTTGGCCTTGAAATAGGAAGCAAGATCATGTCCACTGATGTTAGTTGGAGGATTTGGGGCAGGAGGATTCAGAAGAGAGTTAAATGTGTTAAAGAGGCGTTTGGGGTTAGAAGCCTGAGCATAGATGAGAGATTGGTAGTATGCTTGTTTAGCAGTGTCCAGAGCATTTCAGTAGGAGTGATAGATATCAGTATATGTGATGAAATCATTAGAGGCACAAGATTTACGCCAGTGACGTTCTGCTTTATGAGAAAGTTTTTGTAGAGTTCGTGTTACTGTAGTGTGCCACGGTTGGCAACGAATTCTACGCGAAGTATGTAGTGTCGCTGGAGCCACTTGATCCAGGGCAGTTGCTAGGGTTTGATGAAAATGGGGTACTGCCCGATCAGGGGAGGAGAATGTAGAAATTGGGGAGAGAAGGTGTTGGAGAGAGATGGAAAACTGTTGAAAATCAATAGCGTTGCTATTCCAGCGGGTACGAGTTTGACACTAGGGAGGGTAAAGAACTGGGGGTGAGCGAGTAGCTAATAAGGTGATGATCCAAAAGGGGTAAAGGAGTGTTAAGGAAATGAGAAACTGAGCATTGTCTAGAGAAAACAAGATCAAGACAGTGGCCATCCTGATGAGTAGCAGATTCAATCCACTGGTAGAGGTCAAGTGAGGAGGTTAGAGAGAGTAGTTTGGAAGCAGCATTGGAACATGGATTAGAAATAGGGATGTTGAAATCACCCATGATGATGGTGGGGATATCACTATCCTCTAGCTTTAAAAATCTTAGATTCAACAGCCACACTATTAAAGCAAACTGAGGAAAATCTTGATGACTAAACTGGTCATCGTGGAGTAGAAGATGCCACAATGGGTCTGTTGTCATCTTTAGAATCTCCATAAACCAAGACCATCTTGGCCACTCCAGAGTAACTATCTCTAGGTAGGATTATCACCGGAGAAAAGAGGTAAACCATTTCAAAGTTCCATGAAAGTAATAGGCATCTACTGGAGATGCTTTGTGGCTCAACCGAGATGCCATCATGTCGACATCTGGTTGACTCCACCTTTTGACTGAATGAATACTTCTGGATGCAGGGAACATTCTCCTGCTGAGAAAATCTTTCCCTGTTCGAATCCGAACATACGTGGAGGTATAGATGGGCGATCTGTAATATTAGTCAGGCAGCCAAAGTTGGACACAGAGATCAATAACCAACCAGTAGGGATAAGCATGAGCGAGTCAGATGGTAGCTGAGGTCAAACACAGAAGTCAGTCTGGATGCTGGGAAGCAAATCAGGACGCGCTGGAGAATGAGGACCCTATACTCTGGCACCCTAATCCTGCCAGAGCTGTCTATATATAGAGGAAGGGGGGCCACGTAATTACCGGCGGCAGTGATGTGAGCAGCCGCTACAGTGTCCAGGAATAGCATCTTCCCCGGGCAGCCAGAGCTGATGCATCTGGTTGCCAGGCAACCAGTCTCGGCTGTGTCATAGAAAGCAGGTGCCCATCCCAGTGCGGAAACAAAGGGACAGGTATGGCGTCTGACAATTGGTTTTCCCCTTGTAAAAGTTGGGCCCTGACAAAAGAACTTGAGACTGCTCTCAGTTCCAGGACATTGATTTGTAATCTTGACTACTGAAGTGTGATTGCCCCCCCCCCCTCCAGCCCTCTAGACTGGTATCTGTTGTTACAAGTGTTCATTCCCAAATGACAACCCTTGGTAAGGTTGTCTTTGTTAAGCTAGCAAAGAAAAGATAACCACATCTTTGAGGACAACCTGATGAATTGACTGGATAGGAGAGGTTTGTCATTTGTTGCACTTCACTATCTGAAACTCCCTCGAATGGAGCTGAGCTAACTGAACTGCCTTGAAGTTAAACACCTTTCTTCCCAGGACTCACACCTAACCAAATCAAAACCCATCTATCCGCAGATCATCACAGCCACTGTGTCTACTCCACTATCCTGTGGTAACGCTCTGCATATTATTGCTACCTGTTCTCTGAATCTTCAGTGCCTTGCTCCGCAGACTATCGCAGCTTGTGTGCCATCTCCACTACTTTGTGGTAAAGTCCTGGGGACCATAGCATTCTGCATCTGTTATCCACTGTGTTCTTTAGCTATTTCTGCTATACCCTATCGTACTGCAACCTGAATCCTGTGTAATCAATGTTAATAAAAACCACTTAATTTCACTACGCTCCCTTTGTGGTTTTTATTGGGAATCCTGACAGTATGATCTGGCCAAAAAATTGACCCTGCTGTTGCACGCTTTCCACACTTGTTTTGAGGACTCCCAGGGTATGGACTTTACTCAGCATTCATGTCCTGAGACCATGGCTACTATTTTTTCTGAAATTCCCCTTCTCCAGATCCTCCAAGTGGACATGCTCCAGCTATGCTCTCAAATTTCTCAAGTGTCCTCTTTGCTAATTAAGGTGCTTAAACAACGTTTAGTTTCCATTCCAAGTACTTCTTGCTCCGATACCAACTCTGTGGTGACAATTTCTTTTTCTAGGAAGAAAGTCATCACTGCAGTACACCCTCCAGAGACTGTATCTTGCAATAATGTGGAGTCAAGAGTTCTTTGCCCGATACTGGATTTACCTAGGGAACAACCAAATTTATCTGTACAAGTGGCACCTCTCAATGTCTCTACAAGTTTACAATCAACTAAAAAGCATAGTGTAGCAAACTCCAGGTTCTCAGGTGCTCCACGCCACAACCTGACCGAGGAGGAGCGATGGCGCAGAAGAACCAATAAACTGTTTTTACTGTGCCAGTGATGTACACGACCTGCTACAGAACTGTCTCCAGTTTACTCTCTTCCTTATTACGGATTTGTTTACACAGCGCCACCCATTTCTACACTTCAGCCTGTTCTGCTTCCTGGGATGAGGTTTAATACGCTAGTTTCAGCTGTCTGCTCCGAGGTGCCAGCCTCTGCCTCCTGTTCCAAGGTGCCAGCCTCTGCCTCCTGTTCCAAGGTGCCAGCCTCTGCCTCCTGTTCCGAGGTGCCAGCCTCTGCCTCCTGTTCCGAGGTGCCGTCCTTTGCCTCCAGATCTGAAGTGCCATCCACTGCCTCCGGTCCAGAGTCTCCTGCCACTGCATCTGGTCCTGAGTCTCCTGCCACTGCATCCAGTCCTGAGTCTCCTGCTGCTGTGTCCGGTCCCGAGTCTGCAGCCTTTGTCTCCAGTTCCGAGTCGCACGCTTCTGTCTCCATTCCATAAACATTGTCTGCTTCCGAGAGGGTGCTGCCCTTACAGCCTGCTTCCAAGAGGGCACTGCCTTTACAGTCCATTCCAGAGGGAGCGCTGCCGTTGCAGCCTGCTCCAGAAAGGGTCCTGTCCTTCCAGTCCGTTCCTGAAACTTTGCATGCGGTTCAGCCCGAGTTGCCACTCCATGCGGTTCAGCCCGAGTTGCAGCCTGCTCCAGAAAGGGTCCTGTCCTTCCAGTCTGTTCCTGAAACTTTGCATGCAGTTCAGCCCGAGTTGCCACTCCATGCGGTTCAGCCCGAGTTGCCACTCTAAGCGGTTCAGCCCGAGTTGCCACTCTATGGGGTCCAGCCCGAGTTGCCACTCTATGGGGTCCAGCCCGAGTTGCCACTCTATGCAGTCCAGCCCAAGTTGCCACTCTATGCGTTTCAGCCCGAGTTACCACTTGGTGCTGTCTGCTCTGAGGCTTCTCACTGTGCTGTCTGCTCTGAGGCTTCTCACAGTGTTGCCTGCTCTTAGGCTTCTCACGGTGTCTGCTCTGAGGCTTCTCACTGTGTTGTCTGCTCTGTGGCTTCTCACAGTGTTGTCTGCTCTGAGGCTTCTCACAGTGTTGCCTGCTCTGAGGCTTCTCACAGTGCTGTTCCTTCCAAGCCTGGTGCGCAGTCTGGGCCTCCTTCCAAATCTGGTGCGCAGTCCGGGCCTCCTTCCAAATCTGGTGCGCAGTCCGGACCTCCTTACAAATCTGGTGCGCAGTCCGAACCGCCTCCCAAGCCTGGTGCGCACGTCGGGCCTCCTTCCAAGCCTGGTACGCAGGACGGACCTCCATTCAAGCAAGACGCCCAGCCCGGGCTGTCTTCTGCCAAGGGTGTCCTGCCGAGTCCCCAGGGACGTATGTTCAACCCGAGCTGACCAAGTCTCGTGCTAAACCGAATTGATCCTCTGTTCCAGACTTCTGACACCTACATTTAATGGGGATATTCAGCAATTTAATGCTCTTATTAAATTTTGTATATGTTATATTCCCTTTGTACCCGACCTTCTAGATACCCAACAAAAACAAGTGTTTTACCTGTTATCCAACTTTACATGGAAAGCTCTGGAATGGGCAAGCCCTATCATTGAAACCAAAGATTCCATCCTGTCTGCTTTTTACTGATGCAGTGATCAAAGAATTTGCCCCAGCATTTGCCAATTCCACTCCCAGTGCTTCATCTATGCCACTTTCTTTATCTCCGGCTACTCCAACTTTGAGGTTATCTTTTTCTTCGCTCCATTTCCAGCAACCCTCTAAAAGCCGTAAAAATAAAAATAAAAAGGAGAGAAGTGTGACTTTGAGATCCCTGCATTCTTTGGACATTGTTTCTGTACCTTCTCTGCCTTCTCTGCCCATGGATGAGGATTTCCCTACTACATGCCCAATTCTGGACTGACTCTGACTTTTTTGACCATTCCTGGTAAATTGGACGTCTAAATATTATACGGATACAAAACATGTATCAGATAATGCGAAATCTTATTTTGTTCCAAAACATAATGTGTTTTTCATTTAACATGTTTTGTTGTCTGAGGCAAAGAGAAAAACAGCACAGTGAACTATTATTCACGGAACAGCAGGCAGGACATCAAGGTCAATTTATCTGCTGTCCTGTCTTATCTAAGCCTTTTTGTGATTTTACTCATGGTTATAGCTCTAGTTAGCAATAGCTACTATAGCATATTTTGTCTTCAATTATGGCAGTTTATATTATTTTTTTTTTTAAAGTTTCTTGTCATTGAGACTTATTTGAAGAATATTATTTGAGGCTTCAAAATGCCTGCAATCACAAAGTGACTTGGTGATGTAACTGAATCCTAACAAGTTTGTAAGCTGTATAAACTGCATATTGTTGATGCTTCTTTCCACTGCATAATAAATATCTTCTTTAACAGGTTAAACTTATTACTGTATTAATGAAATAACAACACAGACACCAATATAAATTTGGCAAATAAGGTCACAGTTTTAATTAAACTTGAAATGGCGGCAGAGTGTTACGAGTCACAACGATACCCCAAGCCACTGCAGCGCGCTATTTACATGCGTGACGCATCCCCACATTGCCATGACAACAGGGACATCACATCCTCTTTCTCTGTCAGCTAACGTCGCGTTCTGGCATGGAGAGGCAGCCAGGTGCGTGCGCAAATATATATACTAATTTGTTAACAGGCTCCTGTGGCTGATTATGCACATGTGCCTGCTCCCTGATGATTGGTCCCCCTATGTATTTTATTTTTTTTTTTAAATAATTTTTGTTGTTGACATTCTGAAGCAAAGCAATACAAAATGCAATATTGATGAGTATAGTGTTTAAATGACTATGCGATGAGAGCTATCATACAATCAAAATCTATTATGAATTGCAATAGATAATATAATAATAATAATAAAAATACACCATATAATAATACGTTTCTTAACATGTATAACCATGGTTAGTGTATATAACATGTATGGAAATTATTCAAGTAGTTTTGATAAAGGATAAAGATATATGCCTAATGTGGTCTATTACGGCTGTACGGGAAGGTACCCCCATTTTACAATAGAGTAGGTGGATCATCAGCAACAATTCTTAGTTCATACCATGAGATTGACGAGAAACATTTATAAATTTATGATTTGATATCTAGCTGTAACAAGTCAATGTAACTTTCCCACATTTCGAATCAGAAGGAGACGTCTACCTCCCCTAGTCACACGTTGATCTTTAGGTAGGATGCCCAGGATTGCCCAATGAGGTGTAAAAGGGAGATCATTTACCAGACTCTCAGTGGCAAACACTTTAACCTTAAGCTAGAAGGCTCTAACCAGAGGACAGCTCCATAAACAATGGAATAAATTTGCCTTCACTTCATGACAGCGTGGACAGCACTGAAAAGACGTTGAGCCCATCATGATGCTGTGATGAGGGAAAGTATATGATCTATGATAAATATTTAGAAATAATTCAGTATACATGGTTGCTGGTATCAAGCAACAAGAAACTTCTAGGTTCTTCAGAAGAGTATCTACTGTTCCCCCTATGTATTTAAGGCAGGGAGCGCTTTGCCTTCCTGACGGTTATATTGTTCATGCTGAGCATTTGCTGACCTGCTGCTGTGTTCCTTAGTGTTCTCTGGATACTCTGCTTTATTCCTGATTGACTCCTGTTGTGACTCCTGGTTTGTTTTTGTTTGCTTTCTTTTTGCCCTGATGTTTGGCTTTGTTGTTTGGATAATCCTGATCACTACCAGCCCTGATCTTTGACCTGTTCCTGACTATTCTGCCTGCTTCGACCCGTGACATCGGCCTGCTTTTGACTATCTGCTTATCTTGGCTGCCACCTCCAAGCTACCTGTTGCTCTACTGCATATAAGCTTCCACTACGCTAAGAGTTAAGACCTGGGGGCATCCGAGTACCTGTGAGCGCAACAAGTTTTACGGAAAAGGTGGCTGCTGTAGACGAAGAACTCTGTCTCCTGTTCTGGAAGCTTATGTCAGTAGTCGCTAGTCTTAACATGGAGAAAGTAAAATGCGAGTTCAGGTAAACAGATTAATACTAAACCAAACCAGTGGATGGCCAAACGGCCTAAAATCCACTAAACCAAGGATATTATCCCTTACTGAATGCCTGGTGCTTAAGCTTGCGTGAGAGAAACTACACGCCTCTAGACTCACAATGACATACCCACAAAAACAGGTTAAGGTTCCCCCCACACAGAAAGTACCCAGAGGCACTTCTACTTTGAAGGAGTCAGTGACATGCGGCCAATCAATGAAAGGACCTTGTATTAGCCGCTGACTGCAATGCTGTCCTGCCAACTGTGCTTTATCTGTAAGGAGGGAGAGAAACACATTAGTAACAAGCATGTACAAGATCACATCACATTGTAAAGAGAGAGAGGGAGGGAATTTGTGCAGCAAGAGAGGTAGAATATCCAAGTGAGGAAACTTAAATAGAGAAATCCGAGGATTCCCCCTACGGATTCTATTGGCTGCTACTAAAACTTTAACCCTTAATATGTAAGTGCATTCTACACAAACACAAACATATTGCCTTTAAGTGCGTTCGGCTTTAGGGTCCCACTTGTCATAAACTGCATACCGTTGATGCATTTCTCCGCTGCACAATAAACTGCTTCTTTAACACGTTAAAATTATTACTGTATTCATGAAATAAAGACACGGACAGCGAGATAAATTTGGCAAATGAGGTCACAGTTTTAATTCAAATTTAAATGGTGGTGGAGGCTGTAGCTGTAGCTGCCCCAATCCTATAGGAATGAGTGCTGTGAAGTTTCGAATCTATACTGACAAATTCTATGGAACGTTTAAAAATTGCATAAAACTGAAACTTCGTGAGAGGTGAACATCCAAATTTTGCAAGCAACCTGAGTGTCAACTATGGTCATGTGCCTAGTGAGCAAACCAGCCTTCGAAGTGTGCCAACTCTTCAGGCACCAAAGAAATCTAGCACAAATGGTGTGCTGAATATTAAAACCTCATAATCATCAGCAGCTATTGTCCGTCTCGGCAAAGCCTTCTATGCCGGCTAGATAGTCTGCCAAACATGAGAAGCACAAGAGGTGCCAATGAGATTAGCACGTGGAGCCAGCTCCCTGAAACTCCACCAATTAAAATGCGAAAATGTGTCAGTCAACCCGTTGTCTATGCCTGAAACGTGTTCCGCCCTCAAATTGATATTGTATTCCAGGAAGCACAAGATTTTCAGTGATTTCAAATGGCCACAAATCATGGGAGATAAAGGGCGATTTGAAGTGCAATATCATCATTTGTATTAACCAGCAAATTTGACTTTCCTAAATCCAATGTCTGGCAATTGGATTTGGAGATTGGATGTATAGCCTATGTTAAAGTCAAACTCGTGGGAGATTAAAATCAAACTTCCTTGCATCAACATGATGCTTTTATAAGGTAGATCGGCAAACACATCACTAATAGACTGCAGGGCAATGTTAATATGACTGGAGGCATAATGGAAGTTTAAATAAATTAGTGGCCCAAATGAAAATATAGAATAAAAGTAAGTGTTTTTTTTTTGTTTTTTTTTATAACAGTGAATTACTATTTCACCAGCAGTGGGGCAATATGTATATTTTTATGATATGTCAACACCTAAAATTTCCTGATGGGAACACCATTAAAAGTACACACTTGTAGCACTACAAGTGTCAGCATGCACATGAGCACTTGTAGTGCCTGTACTTTTAATGGTGTCCCCGTCAGTAAATTTTAAGTGTTGACATCATAAAAATATACATATTGCCCCACTGTTGTATAGTTACATTTGGGCCACTAATTTATTCTTAAAAGAAATTGTCCCCTGTAAGAAAATTCTGACTTTTCTTACTAATTGAAAGCTAATTGAATATGCCCTGTTAGTTGTTTTGTGAATTGCTGTGTAAATATTTTCACATTATTTCTTCTGTTGAACGTGTGATGCGGATTGTATGAGAAAATTTCAAGTCCTTTTTGGTATATTATCAACTGGGGCTTAAGCTGGGTACACACTACAGAAATTTCCACCAACTTTTTACATTTTACATGCGATCGATGGTCCGATCGCTCGGTCCATGGACTGCATACACACTAACCTTGTTTAGGACGATAAAGGGAAGACCGGACGTCCCTTTAGCGACTTTTTACAGCTATGTTGTCGTGAGCAATGACTGTAATTTTGTACTCATTGTTGTGGATCGGTCGGAAGTTTATATACACTACACAAGGGAAACTAGATTGGAACGAAAATATTAAACGGTACGACCAACCAAATGAGGCGACAATCGTCCATTTGGGCAGACTTTTGACCATCATGTCACTGCACACACTGACCCGACTTTTGAACGAGCGGTCGTATGTCGGCTGATTTAGCCAATTATTGGATGAAAACTGTGTAGTGTGTACCCAGCTTTAGACTTTAATTCTCTGGTTTATATGCTGCAAAGATTTGTCTGGAGATTGCACCATTACAATCATTGTGTTTTCCATACTACTAGTTAGGTTCATGTTGTTATCAGAGAAGCCTTAATTGCAACTATTGTCTACAAACTCTCATTACACATTTATTGAATAGGCTCTGAACAATCAACGAGAATAGATATAATTCTGCACCATTACCTGCGTGCTTCAATATTTATTATATACATATGTATTACTGAACAACAAATTTAAAGTATTTATGGTGATATAAGCCATTCATCTGCTTTACTTCCCTTTTCTAGCTTAATTCCCTCATTATTATTATTAATGGCAAATAATTAGCAACAGGAGACAGAAAACACGTGGAGTGCGTCTCTCTAAATTCAGACACTAATTAATCTCCTTTGCTTTGCTTTAAACATACAAAGAAAAATTAATTTGCCGTTCTCATAAATAACCCAAATTGCAAATCATTTAACTGTCCAAGCCACCTTGTGTAGATAGTGGTGGATGTAAGACAGGCTCTCACTGAGGAATAGTTTTAGAATTAAAAAATAAATATTTAAAAAAAAGGTTACATTTAATGACTGTGCAGGAATTAAAGGAGAACAATATTCACAACTTATTTTTTTTATTCCAAGTGAACTAAACACAAACAGGGATAATATTTGTTGAAGAACACACCACCATTTAAGGGCAGGACTGGGACTAAAAGCAGTCCTGTGTACACCAGCCCACATTTGTTTAAATACCTAATCACATTATGGTGTGCACCCAAAAACATATTTTTTTAAAGACGAACATTTATCCATCCATCCAGTAATCAATCAATCATTAACCTCTACTCCACCATCATTAGCCCCCTTTCATCATCATCATTCCCCCTTAGCCCTTTTTGCAATCATTCTTCATTAACCCCCTCTAATCATCCTTCATTAACCCCTCATCCTTCAATAGTAACCCCTTTCATATTTACAATGTGTCGAAGAAGACTTGTAGAAGAGTACGCTAGTATATGTTTTGGCGACAACATTGTATCGTGCGTGGATATTTATGTTTGCGAATTCTTGGCCATTACATCCGCATCCACGGCTATTTACAATTCAAAATTACAGATGACACATTTTTTCATATTGGAGAGCAAGAGAATGTGTGTGTGCAATTCTTTATTGTTTATCCTTAAACCTTCATGAAATGCATGTGTTGTATTGTGAATTTCCGTAGCCAAATATTTAAATTGTGCATGTACCAAGGATTTAGTGCTATAATATTTCATTGTATAATTGATAATTATAATATAATTGATTGTTTGTTACATTAATAAAAATTATAAAAGTCAAAAACTGTGTTATGAGAAAAGTTCATACTCAGCTTTTCCTTCTATTCTATATCATGCTCATATTGTTTCCACTTGCATGTTGCCTTAGTGATTAGACAATCTACTTTTCATCAGTGGGTTAATTAGTTTGATTCCTGACCCATTTTGTAAAATATGCTCATATTGCATGCTGAAATTTGTGTTAAGCTTCAACACAGACAAGCACTTGTTCCAAATAAAGTGAAAGTGAATCCAAACAAATAGAAAAAAAAACACAGATAAAAGGAAAAAAGAAATAAGTGCCCCCCAAAAAAGAACGCAAAAAATGACAAACAATTTTAAGTCCAATTATTATTATTATTATGTTCATGCTCAGCTTTTCCTTCTAGTCTATATCATGCACATATTGTTTTCACTTGCACATTGGCTTAGTGGTTAGACAATCCATCTTTCAACAGTGGAGACCTGAGTTCGAATCCTCACCCCATGCCCTTATCTCTCTGGAGTTTGTATAGCCTCCCCATGTTTGTGTGGATTACCTATGTGTCCCTTATGCAAGAGTACTCTTTGTTTAAGTTCTCACAATTTATCCGAACAATTTTAACAAATTAAGCTGTTATGCTTATTAGCGTATTATTATCCGTTTTCACACATATCAACAAAGGTATAGGCTAACTATTAGAAACATCAACCACTTTACATTGCAATTTATTAAAACTGTGTTTGTAATGAAAAAAAAGTTTTTTGTTTTTTTTAAAAAAAGTACACATTGTTTAATGTTTGATATAAATATAAAATAAAAATGTTAAATTTTTTTTTGTTGGAGTGAAGTGTATTAAGATGTATGCTGTGCGTATTTATTTGGGAGTGTTTTAAATGAACAATGCTTTTTGAACAGTTTAGTGTTGTCCAAAACCATACTAGTAGGTTAATTGGCTGCTATCAAAATTGACCCTAATCTCTGTGTGTGTTAGAGAATTTAGACTGTAAGCTCCAATGGGGCAGGGACTGATGTGAATGAGTTCTCTGTACAGCGCTGCGGAATCAGTGGCGCTATATAAAGAAATGGTGATGATGATGTTGTTATTCAACGCTGCTATAGCTGCTTTGGGCTTAAACATGACCCCTAGCTTCCTTAAGTTTAAGAAGACAGTTAGTATAACAGTCTGAGCATTTATTCTTAACTATCAGACGGATCCGGTGGTAAACTCCTACTCTTCTTAAATCAGTACAAATAACGCCTACTCTTCTTAAGTCAGTACGATCTCCGCCCATTCCCCTCCCATTCCCAACCCCTTTTTCTTAAGTGTTGGGATAACTTCTTAAGTGCAGTTAAGAAGGGTTTTCATCTTAAGTTAAGAAATTCTTAGCATACGCAAAGGATCTTCTTAAGTCCCTTCTCTGGGCATGCACAAAGAAAATTTTCGTAAGGCATAATAATGACGTCATGTGTGAGGCACAGTAATGGTGTGATGTGAGGGAACAGTAGGGGCTTGATTTGGGTGGGAGGCACAATGATGGCATGATGTGGGAGGCACAGGGATGATATTATGTGGGGACACAGTGATGGCTTGATTTGGGTGTGAGGCACAGTGACAGCATGATGTGTGGAGCACAGTGAAGATATTATTTGGGGGCACAGTGAGGGCTTGATGTGGGTGTGAGGAACAATGATGGCATGATGTGTGGGGCACAGTAATGATATTATGTGGGGGCACAGTGATGGCTTGATGAGGATGGGAGTCACAGTAATGACATGATATGGAGGAATAGCAAGGGCTTGATATGATTACCATAGAATAACAGTATAACATTTCTTATTCACAATCAATATTAAGATGTGGTGCCTTTTCTAAGGCAACACCTGTTCTATATAAGTTATTCTCAGAAGTCCCAATTCTGCATTCGATACAAGCTGGGCTTTAGTTAGCAAACAAATGTGCTGTCTTTAATTGATAATTGAACATAGCCACATGTGCTCAATAACCTCATTTATGACTGTAAATGACTCAATGATTAGCTGACAAAGACCAACTGATGGATCAATTGAAACAGTTTATTTCCAGCAGTTAAAATATCTCTCTGCTAGATCTGGATCTACCGTAAAGGGTGATTCTCATTAAATCCCATTAATACATTTTCTCCATCCACAATCGTCTTTAAAGTTCCTTATCATTAAGGAATTAACTGTGCCCCAACCATTGCTTATTTACCATATTTAATTCTTGTCATGGCACAGAGAAAACAGCTACTTTGGTTAATTTTGTGGACCATTGTTGCTGGACCATTTGCTTCTGGGTAATATTTTTCATAGTAGATTTTTAGCAGTTAAGGTTGTATTAAGAAGTACATGTTAAGATTACTGTATGTGCCTACTATTGTAGGTCACGGGTTATCAGGTTTTTAAATATCCTAATATCTTGTTTATTGTTACCTTATACTTGATGCATTGTCTCTCACTTTTTTCCCTAAAGATTTTCAGATATATAAATAAAATGTTGTCCAGATACAGTTGTGTGTCTAACATCACATATGTGCAGGTATACATCCCTCCCCACACCACCCGTCATAAGAATCCATATTTCTGCTCCCTCCGGCAACAGAGTATGCGTGAATTTTTTTTTCTGTTTCTCTATTTATATTTTATTTTAAGAAACATGTTAGCATAATTGTATATTACTGTATATAGTGTATTATAGCTTTTTATACCTTAAGCATTGTGACATTTTTATTCATATTAAACTCTGTTTAATAACCTTCTGTATTTGTGTTCTTAAGGGATTCACAAGCTAAATATTGAATATTAGACATGCTACATAACTGAAAGACAGGGAATTATTTAGGTTTTGGTAACTCTGGTTAATTTAAGTTTAATGATAGTCGAATATCAGTCAGGGAGCACTGAAGAACTGTCGCAAAGTGTTAGCTTTTAAATCAAATTTTGGTGGTGGAAGTTAATAGTGAGTGTGAGGTATAATCAAAGGGGTATTTTAATAATTTTTAGACACAAAAGCTGATTTTCTTGTGATTGATCCTTTGTCACAGTCGTCACACAGTATCAGGTGAGTGCTGTATGTAGCAAATATAGTTTCTATTTATTTGTACACTTTTTTAAACAGTATAGTTATTTTTCTGGGACAAACAAGAGCTTACAAAAATTTTAATACACACATATACCCTGATCAGATATGGTCAGATCATGCTTTAAAGATGGTTGACCAGTCTGGGATCTCCTCTCAAACACCTTGCCTCTGTGGCATATAAATGAATCCCTTCTACAAAACAGCGAGATTAAACGACAGCTAACACATTTAGCTGAGGAGTATTTTACTCTAATCGAGTCACCAGGTATCAGCAACATGACCCTAAGAGATGCCCATGCCATGCCATGCTAAACTATGAGGGGTCCCCATGAAGTTGCTGTACCGGGCCCTGAATTCCTTTTGGCAGCCCTGAAAACACCAGCTGGACTATAGACTTAATTCATACAATAAATAAAACCAAAGCACCATCTCTTCTTTCTTTAGATGTAAAAAAGGCCTTTGATAGAATCATCTGCCCCTTTATGTTTGCCATGCTGAAAAGAACTGTTTTGGGGAGAAATTTTCCAACTGAAATAAAAGCATTATATTCATATTCTTCTGATAAAGTGCAAGTTAGTGGAATACTATAAAATATTATTCAAATGGGCAATGATACTAGACAAGGATACCCATTGTCTATCATTCATTTTTGAACAACCACAGAACTGTTGGCGTATATAATTAGATTTAATCCAGATATTAAAGAAATAAGAGTAGGGGTAGACAGGGCCGGATTAAGGGAATGGAGGCCCCTGGGCTAAGGGGCCCTCCATTCCCCGCGAGGCCCCCAATGTGAGCCGTTCGCCGCCCCCCACCCCCCGCGAGGACCCCCCCAAGCACTTACCTGTCAGTGCAGTCCTCCGTCCCGGCGCGCTGTAAGCTCCTTACTGAGGAGATCTCGCGAGAGTTCATGAACTCTCGCGAGATATCCTCAGTAAGCAGACTACAGCGCGCCGGGACGGAGGACTGCACTGACAGTACTCAGCAGCATCGATCGGGCCGGGGGCGCCCCCGCCCCCGACCGATCAATAATGCTGCTGAGGAGTTTGAAGGGCCCCCTGGATGCCCGAGGCCCCTGGGCTATAGCCCAGTTAGACCTCGGGTTAATCCGGCCCTGGGGGTAGAGAATAGAGAATAGTTTGGAGGGAATAGGGTCGCGGGGACAGGTTGTAGGGTGAGAGGATGAGATGAGTGTAGAGACTTCGTCTTCAGTTACTGGAGAAACTGAATTAAGAATGGATTGTAGAGTGTAGGTGAAAGTGTGTAGAGTGGGTTGAGCGTGGAATTTGGCAGGAGGAAATATCTTGTTTAATGATGTCGATTTTTTCTTTGAAGTAGGTGACAATATCATGGGCTGTAAAGGGAGGAAGGGGTAGGAGGTGCAGGTGGGCTGAGAAGTGAGTTGAAGGTGACAAAGAGGCGACGTAGGTTAGAAGGCTGGGTAGATATTAAAGATTTGAAGAATGTTTGTTTGGCAATTGAAAGGGTGCTGCTGTAAGATGAAAGGATGAATTTATAATGAAGGAAATCAGGATAGGAATGAGATTTCCTCCAGTGGCGCTTTGCAGTACGGTTGCAGGTAGCGGGTTTGTGTGCCATGGTTGGGGTTTGCATTGTCTGAGACTATATGTGGTAGCTGAAGTTGCATTGTCTAGGGCTGAAGTGAATGCTTTGTTGTAGAAAGAGGCAGGACAATGCAGAAAAAGGAGAAAATAGCTGTTTTAGTGAAGATGAGAAGTGGATTGGGTTAAGAGTACTTCGGTGTCGTGTGTATGGGTGCAGGTGGGAGGGCATGAGGTAGGTGAGGCTGAAGGAAAGGAAGTTGTGGTCTGAGAGTGGGAATGCTAAGTTGGTGAAACTAAAAAAGAAGTTTAGTGGTGGAAGAGATAGTGGGATTATCAATGGGAGTGTTAAAATCACCTAGTATGAGAGTAGGCAGGTCAAAGAATAGGAAAATTGTGAGATAGGCCGCAAAGTCGTGAAGAAATTGGGAAACTTGGCCTGGGGGGCAATAAATGATAAATGAAGGTGGAGAGGATAAAATAGACAGATAGTGTGGACTTGAAATGAAAGAAAGTCAGGGTTCAGAGGGTATAATTTAGAAGGTGCAACTTGGAGAAAAGTAGAATACATACTCCACCACCTTGTCTGTTTCTAGGTCTAAGGGTATGGCTGCTGGAGAGTCGTCGCCCATAGGAGAGAGTTGCAGGAAGTTGAAGGGTGTAGAAGTAAATAGATCATGAATTTATGCAAGTTTGTTACAAACAGATTTGGCGTTCCATAGAGCACAGGAGAAGGGAAGAGGGGGTAGTGGAGATATGTGGATAAGGTTGGTGGGATTGCAAGTATGGGGTGGATGAAATGGTTTGTGATGGAGAGAGGAGCGTCAGCAGAGAATGGGGATTGTACCTTGTCCAGGGTTAGGTGAGATGTCACTAGCAGCCATAAGAAGGAGCAGGGTAAGGAAGAGGGGTGTAGTACCTATTAACGGTACTGACTACCCAGACAAAGAAGAAGAAGACAGGAGGATATTGAATGCCTAGTAGAGCGACCTGAAAAAAACCTACTTACCAGGATGTAGATGTCTTCATGGGACGACTCGTTGTGTTGCCGACTGTGCAAGATGACGTCATCACAAACCGCGACTTGTCTTAAAGCGGCGATGGACGGACCCAGCTGTCATTAATGTAATGTAAGTATTATTCTGTAATGCTTACATTAATACTTACAAGTATTATTAATCTGACAAAAACTGTAAAGAAAGGAGAAGAACCTGTCGAAAATGTACTTGATTATTTTGTGCGAACTCCGCCCAGCATAGAAGGTCACTCCAAGAGGTTTGATGCTCAGAAGAAAAGAAGAAAAACAATGTAAAAACACTCCGGGTCCTGGTTAACGAATTCGATCTGCCCATTGGTCTGAGGGTGGTAACCAGAGGAGAATTTAAGGTCAATAGCAAGATTTTTACAAAAGGCCCTCCAGAACTTCCTGTGGACAGCCGTGGAGATGGAAGATATTTTCCAGAAATAAATGGGCAAGTTTTGAGGCAGAAGGCATTTTAGAGAACCTATCTACAATGATCAAATGGTGTTGAAGCCATATCTTCGGGGTAACTCTGTGATAAAATCCATGGTAACACTGGACTAGGGGGGATCAGGAGAAGGGAGAGGAATGAGAAGGTCGGAGGGAAATTGCCTGGTAATCTTGTGACGAGCACATGTATTGCAGGCTTGTACATACTTGCGGACATCAGAATTGAGAGAAGGCCACCAATAGTATCTGGAGAGAAAAGCAATGGTCTTCTTATAACCGGCATGCCCAGCAAATTTGGAATCGTGGACCCATCTCAGGAGTTTGGAACGAAGGGTTTACGAAAGAACGTCCAGGAGGAGGAGAATTGGTTAAAGCCACCACTTGGACAGGACTGAGGATGGGTTTACATACAGGAGAGAGCAAAGTGTCGGAATTATCAAAAGATCTGGACAAAGCATCAGCTTTAAGATTCTTGGAGCAAGGACGTTAAATGAGGATTAACTGGAAACGGGAAAAAAAAAAGGGACCAGCGGGCCTGGCGGGGTTTGAGCCATTGTGCGTCTTGAAGGTAAGTTAGATTCTTGTGGTCCATTATCACCGTTACTGGATGCTGAGCCCCTTCCAAAAGGAAATGCCATTCCTCGAGAGCGACTTTGATGGTAAGGAGTTCCTTGACGCCTATCCAATAGTTCTTTTCACAGGCAGAAAACTTCTTAGAGAGGAACCCGCATGGCTCAAAGGACCCAGAGGAGGATCTTTGAGATAGAACGGCTTCAATCCCCCTCGAAGAAACATCTACTTCCAGAAAAAAGGGTCTCCCTTGGTCAGGTTGTTTAAGTACTGGAGCAGAAACAAAAGTTTCCTTGAGAGACTTGAAGGCAGAGACAGCGTCAGGAGGCCAGGGGTTACATAAGGCTCCCTTCAGCTTCAGGGCCATGATAGAACCCGGAAGGGAAGAGAATCCTCTGATGAACTGGCGGTAACAGTTTGCAAATCCAATGAACTGCTGGGTAGCTTTAAGACCACATGGTTGTGGCCAGTTGAGGATGGATTCCACCTTCTTAGGGTCCATTTGAAGCCTGGTTCCAGATATGAAGTAACCATCAAAGGGTACTTGAGGAAGTTCAAAAAGACATTTGTTGATCTTGCAATACAAGGTGTGGGACCCGAGACGAGAAAGAACCACTCTAATATGTCTTCGATGAGAGAGAAGGTCAGAGGAAAAGATGAGGATATCGTTGAGATAGACAATCACCGATTGATATAGTAGATCTCGGAAGATCTCATTAACATATTCTTGGAACAAGGCAGGGGCGTTACAGAGCTCAAAGAGCATCATTTCGTCCTCATAGTGTCCATCACGAGTATTAAAGATGGTCTTCCACTCGTCGCTTTTATGAATACACACCAAGTTGTAGGCTCCTCTGACATCCAATTTGGTAAAAATTCAAACTCCACGGATGCGATCAAACAACTTCGGGATGAGAGGAACAGGGTAAAGTTTTTAAACAGTTATAGCATTCAGATGGCAGTAGTCAATGCTTGGTCTTAAGGAACAATCCCTGTTCCTGATGAAGAAGAATCAGCCCCACAGGGGAAGAAGATTTTCGAATAAAGCCCAGCTGAAGGTTTTCAGAAATGTAATGGGACATAATTTGCGTCTCTGTTAGGGACAAGGAATAGACTCTGCCCTTGAGGATAGTTTTACCAAGAACTAGTTCAATAGGACAGTCCAGGGTCGATGTGGAGTTAGTTTCTCGAAGCTGATTTACTGAACACATCAAGAAAATCCAGGTATGGTTCCAGAAGAGCCAATTGAAAGGAGTTAGAGAGACTTTACAATTGAACCATAGGACGAGGAATCTTGGTTAGACAATGTTGACAGCAGGAGGTACCCCAAAAAATGATCTGAGCCCGGTGCCAATCAAATTGAGGCGAATGTGTCCTTAGCCATGGTAGCCCCAGAATGATGGAATTCACGTATCGCAGAATAATCAGGAACTTGATCCACTTATAGTGAAGAGCGCCTACCTGCAACCGGACCGAACTAATGATTCAGGAGATGGAACAGTTGATGACATGAGTACAATCCATTAGAGTTAGTACTAGGGGTTGCGACAAAGAATGGAACAATAAATGGAGTTTAGAAACAAGAATGGCAGATATGAAGTTCCCTGCGGATCCAGAATCCACAAAGGCAAAACACGCAAAGTGAATATCTAAAAAGTAGAGGGTGACTGGCATCAGAAAGTTGGCATTCTTATGACTGCAGGGGGTGTGGGAAATGGATCCTAGGACAATCCCCCTTTCTTCACCTAGGAGGTGGCATTTCCCGGCCTCTTGGTGCAGACAGCCAGCAGTTGACCAGCCTCTCCGCAGTAAAGACAAAGGTGATTCTTTATTCGGCGCTCACATTCAGCCTGGGAAAGATGGGAGTGCCCAATCTGCATAGGTTCCTCAACTGAAGGTGCTGGAGACTGAAAGCGAGGAGCCAGACGGAAGAAAAAACATTGAGCTTGGTCCTTTTCCACTGAGTGTTTCCGATGGCGAATGTCCACCTTGATGCTAAGGGAGATGAGGTCATCCAAGTTGGGTGGTAGATCTGGAGAGGCCAAATCCTTATTTGATCAGATAATCCTTATCAAAATGTAGCTACAAGGGCCTCATTGTTCCATTTTAGCTCGGATGCTAATGTCTGAAATTGGACAGCACACTGACCAGCCGACAGAGTGCCTGATGAAGAACAAGAAGACCAGATGCATCAGAGGAGACTCGACCAGACTCGTCAAAGACAAAAATTTTCGATTAAGACCTAGAAATTGCGTAGAGAGGCATCATCTCGTTCCCAGAGCGGGAAAGCCCATGCTAGCGCTTGACCGGTTGAGAGAGAAATTATGTAGACCACTTTGGCTCTTTCTGAAGAAAAATTCATTGTAGCTAGTTCGAATTGGAAGCATTGATTGAAATTGAGCATTGATTCAGAAAGCCCCTGCAGCCCTTAGGGTTGCCATCATATTTCTTTGGACTGGGGATGCGCAAATTCCTTGCGGCAGTAGTACTGACATTGGTGGAAGGTGCAGCAGTAGGAGCTGGTTGTGGTGGATTCAAGGATCCCTGAAGGGAGTCTAGTCGATAAACTACCCCATGGATCCACTGGAGTAATTGGGAATGGTTAGTATCTTGTTGGTCCACATGCTGGGCCAGGTAGAGAAGAAGATCTCGAGCAGAGGCATCTCCAGCTCCGTCTGTCATGGCCAGAGTAGACTGTGAGATTTCCAAAAGTACCGCTGTCAGTCTCTGGAATGTAACAGAGTCACCAACTGATATTAGCACCACTGAACAAGGCGGTGCGGAGTCTAACGACCAGGGACCCCCTCAAGGAGGTTTGGATTTGGCTGCCAGGGATACGCAGGTTGCGGTCCTCCAAGACTGCTACCAGGTAGGTGGCTGAGAGAAATCAGGCAATCTGGGTCAAGCCAATCAGGAGAAGACGTTACCGAAAGAGGATCCAAAGAGAGGTCAGACAAGCCAAGGTCACTACAATAGACAGAATGTCGCAATCCAGGAAAATGGTAAGGGGTAGCCGGGTCAAACCAAGAGACAACTTAAATACAGGAACAATAGCTGCAGACAGGAGAACTGATACTCTGGCACCCTAATGGTGCCAGAGAGGAGTTTAAATAGAAGCAGCAAGGAGGTGATTGGGGAAGGAAGTAGGCAGTCAGTCACGCTGACCGCCGAGTCAAAGAAAGAGTCCTGTTGGCTAGCAATGGGACGCTCTACTGCGCATGGCGCGAGGGTGGCCATGGATGCTGCATACCTGTTGCTTAGCAACAGGACGCCCCCGGCTGGAACTATCAGGCGGCCGTCCCCGCTTCATGGATGAACAGTGGGAACGGCTCCTGACAGTAACATTCACATTCTCGGAAGAACTTGCATAGAATTAGATTAGCATATGATTTTGTAAATGGTGCTACATTTCGATCTCTAGACTTATTGTTTGAGAAAAGCAACATGTTTGACCAATGTTGTTTGATTATTTCTCGTCTTTCTACAATCTGTTCCTTTCTACCATCCATCCCAAGAGCACAATTATGGAGACCTCTCTCCCTGTTTGTAACAACTTCTTTTTATATTTTTATACTCTATGAGAAAAGCTATTATCTTCATCCTTTATAGCTTGTAACATGCCATTAGAATAGAAACGTTAATGAAGCACAATGGTGACTGGGAAAGAGACTTAGGCCCCCCTCACTAATTAAAGAAAAGCTTAAAATAATCTATACAACATGGTATATAGTTCTCACTGGTTTAAATGCAATGTTCTCAACCACTTCCCTCTTGTGTTGGTGCAGATTTCATCAAAGATGTGATTTCTATCATATTTGGTGGATTTCCCCAAAGGTTACCACCTTTTGGCAAGTAATGCAAACATTACTTATCATACTTATATTTTGTAAGATCACTGTCCGATTGAGCCTTTGGTCAGTATTACTAGATCTATCTGATATTTTGCCTTAGTAAAAACTTGTAGAAATTTAAGTTTTTATGTCCTGGCAGCACCGGATTATAATCTATGGCACAAAGTCTTATAAAGTCATCTGAAGTAAATATGAAATATGAATGGACACTTCTCAACCATAGAGAAGTGTGCTCTTATGCAAACAAGTACAAGCTTATATACATATATTACACAGTGTAGTGATATTTTTTACAGTGTCTTTATATGGTTAACAAGTTTCTAATTTACTTGGATGAAGACCATAAAAACATGGTTTAAAAGAATATGTGGCGACTGTTACAAGCAGCGGTTCTCTGCCACTCGCTCCTACCTGCATCCTGGCTGTCATAACAACAGCCAGGGCATCACTTTTGGGTCTCGGCCAGTGCCTGGGCAATGGCTGGGATGCTGCTCTAATCAGCGCCTCCTCCTGGCATCTGTGCTAGCCGGACACATGTGCAAAACAGTTTAATTAATTATGCGCAGCATGGAGGCTTAGTAACGCATTCTTGCCCCCTAACTACTATTGGCCAGTTTTGTATTTAAGGCAGGGAGGGCTAAGCCTCCCTGTCGGTTATACCTTCTGGATTTCTGCTTGCTGACCTGCTCTTTTGTTCTGTGGATTCTGCTGATCTCTGGATTGGCCTTTTGTTGTGACCTGTGGCTTTTTATTCAGACTCTGCTTGTTCTCTGATTGCACTGATCTCTGGACCTGTTTCCTGGATATTCTTGTTTGTTGCCAGCGTTGACCTTATTGCCTGTTTCTGACCATCCTGTCTGCTAAGGACCCTGATCTGCCTAGGAGGAGTTGCTCCTCCTACCTGTCCGCTTCGGTATTGCTCATAAACTTGCACTACATTAGAGTTAAGACCTGGGGGCATCCAAGTACCTGTGAGCGTGTCAAGTTCTACGGGAAAGGAGGCTGCTATAGGTGAAGGCCTCTACCGTTAGTTCTGCAAGTTTATGACAAGAGTCGCCAGCCTAACAGTGACATTGTAAATCTCTCATTCACCTTATTTTGCGTCACCTTTTTTATCGACCCTTCTTAAACATAGATACAAAGTCTGTCCAATTAACAATACATCTATTCAGACCATGTCAACTTTTGACCTCCTCAAGCTGACGTCTACAAAAAACAGAGTTGGACATAATTATTTACATCACTAAAATATAAGTATACTGTATTACTTAATTAATACAATATTAACCATAAACAGGCAATATTGTGTGAATCAGGTTGGCTTCCACATCATACCACAAAAATTTAGAAGATAATCCACATTAACCCCTATACGTATTGTAAAACTAGAACTTGGTACATTACATCTACGGTAAAAATTACCCTCTAACCTACATGACAAAGGAGAAACATTTAATCAAAGATGGTTTGAAGACAATTCTGACGTTACCAATGCTTCCTTTCCCTATTTTCCATAGTTTTCATCCCCCTCCCCCCAAATTTCTTTTTTTACCTTTTACCTTTTGTATTCCATTCACAATTGTACATGCTGGACATGTTATTTTTTTCCATTTATATCTTGAAATAAAATTATTGTTTAAAAAAAAAGAAAAGAAAACAGGCAGCATACTCCCTTGAATCCTCAACCAGCTCCAGCGTTAGACTGAGCTGGTTTACACTATGTTAGTGAGACCACAAGTGTGGGGTCCTCCTGTTGTAGTGAAAATCAGGCCAAGGTTAGTCAGGGCAGAGATTGTGCCTCCATTGTAGTTCAAGTGGGAAATAAAACATCTTTTCTTCTTACTACTTGTCACAAGTTCAGTGTCACGGGGAACCTCGAAGTCTGCTTGGCTGGACACTACCCACAAAGAGGCGCTGAGTCTAGCGGAGAGTGAGGTTTTTGCCAGGGATCCCCGCAAGGGATTATAGACTTCGCAGCTCCCAAACCACAGGTCAAGGCCCTCTAGTGGGTGTCAAGCGAGACCAGGTGGAGAGCCCAGAAGCTAAGGTCAGAGGACTGGAAGCCATTCGCAGCAAGCGTATAATGCAGTTAAGAGGAGTGAGGACAACCAGGTAAGTCGAGTAGGCAACCAGAGGTGCACAGTGGTGCCACAATCTGCAGAGAAGCGAAGCACCGAGATCCATAGAGCTAGGTAGCCCTGGGGCAGGATCTGTGAAAAGTGCGACGGTTTGCAGGAGTTTACTGGGATCCAGGTAGTGGCAGGCTAACCAGGAGAGCGAGGAAATGCAGAGATGGTGTAGCGCTGAGGTCCTGAAGAGCTGGGAGGCCCTGGTGCAGGATCTGTTGGAGGAGCAACAGTCTGCAGAGGAACACAGGAACTCAGGCAACTGGAGAGGTGAATCTGGAGTGCACAGAAGTGCGATGGTCTGCAGAGAGGTAATGCGCTGAGGTCCTGATGAGCTGCAAGCCCTAGTGCAGGATCTGTAGTAGGCGTGACGGTCTGCAGCAAATAATGGGAAACCAAACAGAAGCCAAAGATAGGAGCGTCTAGGGAAGGCAGGAGGCTGGGGCGGATTGGCCATTGGGCTTACAGGGAATTTTCCTGGTAGGCTGGGGGCCTAATGTGGCCAACCGTAGGCTGCCTGAAGTTTTGGGCTTTTTTCATTACATCTTTTTTTGGTCTGTTTTTTTTTTTATTATTGGGTGTAGGCCGACAATCATGATCAGCCTAACATGGAGACGGATTGGGGGGGGGGGGAGAGGAGGGCAGCGGAGGCCCCCTGAATCAGGGGTGCCAGCAGGGGAGCATCGTTGTTGCCACGGAACTTATCTTAAACCCCGCCCCCTTATGCGTGGCATCGGCCTCATCTTTGTCCTATCCAGTAATAAACGAAGGTCATATGTGACAGGTGCCGTCCCATGTGTACAGTGCAGGAAGCGCGGCTGGAATAAGGTAATTGTGAGTGTGAGGGTGTTTTATGTCAATGTAGTGTGTGTTAATGTAGTGTGTGTGGGCAGGGAGGCTTATGTCACTGTAATGGGAGTGAGGGTAGTGGGGCTTATATCAGTGTAGTGTGTGTGGGCAATGGGGCTTATGTCAGTATAGTGTGTGTGTGGGAAGGGGGTCTTATGTCAGTATAGTGTGTGTGGGCAGCGGGGCTTATGTTAGTATAGTGTGTGTTGGCAGGGGGGCTTATGTCAGTATAGTGTGTGGGCACGGAGGCTTATGTCACTGTATTGGGGTTGAGGGCAGGGGACTTATGTCACTCTAATAGGGTTCAGGGCGGTGGGCTTATGTCACTGTAATGGGGTTGAGGACAGGGGGCTTATGGCAATGAAATGGGGTTGAGGAGAGGAGGCTTATGGCAATAAAATGGGGTTGAGGAGAGGGGGCTTATGGCAATGAAATAGGGGGGAGGGCAAGGGCTTATGGCAGTGAAATGGGGGTGACGACATGGGTCATATGACAATGAAATGGGGGTGTGTGTTAGGAGGTGACTAATGGGTGATGGTGGGGCAAATTAGTTAAATAGTGGGGGGCCTAGTAATTTAAGATGAGGCGGCAGGACTTTTAACTTAATGCTAGTTTGGGGCTATTAATTGAATGTGGGACTGAGTTTGGGGAGGATGGCTATTTATTAAATATGAACAAGAATAATTTAATGGCAGGGATGGCTTTGGGAAATGGTTATATTTATTAAAAGTAAATGCTATTTATTACTGGGCCTTTTTTTAAGGTAGGGAAATAGGTTCATTTATTAAATGGGAATACTATTAATTTAATGTTTGGGTTGGTTGGAGGGAAATATCTCTATTTATCAAATTTGAATACTATTATATTAATGGGGCTGGAGGGAGGCCTAATTATTAAACGTGTATGCTATTGATTTAACGTTTGGGCTCATTGGAGTTTTCTTAATTTAATATACCAATTTTTTTTCCAGATAGGACTCTCAACATTCCAGGATCCAGACAAGCAGCAATTGAATCTAAATACACCAGCAGTCACAGGTAGGGAAAGCGGCAAGAACAGGACCCACATACTTGGGTACACACAGTGGGCGCACACACATACAGGAACAGACAAATTGGGTACACACACACACATACTGGGCCCCGCCTACCATTTATTTGGCCCCACCCACATGAGGCTACTTTCAGACTTTTTTCCAGGGCCACTTTAAGTTCCCAATCCACCCCTGGCAGGAGGTGCTTTTTATAGAGGAAGCTAGCCGGCAATTAACCAATTGTTTGAATGAAGGAAAGTTATAAAAGTCAGGTCTGTGCATGCACAAGATGGTGCCCGCCAGCGGGAGCATATCACTGTTTAAGGAAAGGAGAATGGCTGCAGGAGGGAACAGGTAGGAGCGCCGGACCCCGACTGCAGGGGAAACAGGTCCAGTGCGTGACATTACTTTCTTGATGGGTCATAGTCCAAATAAATAAAACTAAAATTGTCATAAACAAATGACCCACCGACTCACTATGAATCAAAGATGTAAAACAATTATATACTTTTACTACTAGCCAATCACCAGTTTGACCAAAATTTACCGGTACAATGCTCACGAATATGTTCACAGTACAATCACATTTGCTGTTCAAAGTCCACTATTATCATTTGCGGTGAAATTAACATTTTTAAATGGTAAAAAAGTATTTTAACATGTTTTTTAATTTGAACTGCAAACATAACTGTTTGCAGAGTTTACTATTTGTGTACGATGTTCACAATTAAAGGCCGTTAGCATGTATCGATTTAAGCTTGGACGTGTTCGAGACAGTGTGTTTGCCTTTTTATGCAATAAAAAGTAAACAAATTTCATCAAATATTTCTAGCTGTACAAAGGGGGGTATTCAATTGTTAGCGAGATCCCCGGAAAACGAGCGCTCTAAAAATATTAGCGTTAATACGGTAATTACTCGCTGAATTTCATCTCGCAGCTCCCTGAGCTGCGAGATGAAATTCAGCGAGTAAACTATCGTATTAACGGTATTTACGCGTATATTACCGTATTAACGCTAATATATTTTAAACGCTCGTTTTTCCGGGGATCTCGCTAACAATTGAATACCCCCCAAAGAGTAATGTGATTTATTTAAGTCATAAATAAAGTTAAACCGAGCAGTATTTTAGACAAAGTATTTTCTTGAAAGGGGTTGGATGTTCTATGATGTTTACATCCCCTCTATACCTTTTATCACTTCGTGTTTTTAATATTTCGCCTTTACGTGATTTATATAATAAAGGCTTATTTTGCCCAATAATAGGAATCTCAATGGTCATTTAGTTAAAAATACTATATACAAAAAAAATATTAATTTTCTTTTTATTGGATTTAGTGAACTGGAGTGCCTTCTACTTGTATACTGGGACTATTCTTTGGCCTTTTTCTTAAGTGTTTAACTTTATATTGGAAGAGCACCCCCTCTAGGCATTTTCTAATATAGGATTGGATCGTGCCATAATGAGGATGGTTCTAGTCCTAGTGCGAAAGCTATTCCCTTTTTTGTACATCACCTTCCATACTGCAGTTGGCAATTGTTAGGACTTATAAACACAGGTGTTTTCTCTGCACCTATGGTACATTCTGTCTGAACATGTATGGGTAGTGTTTTCTCTTATTAAAGGTATAACGTGACTCAATCTATTCTAGCGGTGAGCTGATGCAGAATTAAAGTCCTGAGGAGGGGGAACAGCCATGCACAGCAAACTAAGCTCCTAAAAATACTACCCTTTCCATCCATTTATTTCATTACAATAATCTTGTTCTACAAAGCATTTCCTCTGCATTCTAAACTGATGTGCCTCTTGTTTCATTCAGTATGAAATGAAACAGGAGCCCTGTGCAAACCTTTGCATTTCAACAAATGCATCCATTTTGCTCTGCAAAGTAATGCACCCCATTCTAATTGGATTTGGGGTACAGCAGGCAGAAACCTCTATTTGCACTAGAAAGCAGACTTTTGCCCTTCGTAAATGACCTCCATTTCGTATATAACTCATTTACTATCCGACAAAGGACTTGATGAGGTGGTCACCAAATCCTGATCTGGGATCTAAAAATATGTCCAATTGAACTGAAAGAGTTCCATACCAGGTCTCGGAGATATTTTCCAGCACTATTTTTATGCAACATAATTTCAGCAAGCATTTTAACAAGTGGTTGCTAGTAATACTTCCTTTTCTTTTGTAAATCACGATGGGTGCAATCAATATAATTCCCATCCTGCTACTATGAAAAGCCAGCAAGGCTGGGGGACGTAGGAGTCATGAAAACTAGTTAAAATGAAAGTAGAATCTCTGAGGAGATGATTGGCAGCTCTGCCATTCACAGAGCAGAATAGATTCTATTTATATAGCTAGAGGGGAGAACAGAGTTACTTGGACCCCTGCAATTAGGCTATTTTAAACCATATGAAGCAGCACATTCAAGTTATAATACTGGAATACACCTATTTCTCTGTCTTTGGACATCTATTTTCACGTCACTGTCTTTAAATAATAACTTGCCTTACAATGCTAGGCTAGAAAAGAACAAGCCGAAAATGTACTATTACTAGGCATTCTGTCTCAGCATGCCCTAAACCTTACTTATTAACATAAACATTACATCTGCTGGTTTTATTTTAGTCTATTCTAAGTGTAAATTAAGGCAAAGGACATATTATACACCTAGTAATAAAGTAAGGGCCCAGCACCCCACATATATACAGAATTTCGGTAATTAAGGCTGCAATCCCATTATTTTTTTCACATTATTCATTCTGCTTTACTGTAATAAGACAGATGGTGGTTTTGTTTATTTGTATGTTTCATTCAGGCTGCTATTTAATGATTTAGTTGCTGAGTGTCACGGCATTACAGTCACATAAAATATGGTGTTCTGTATGGTGCTGCGAAGCACTGTGGCCCCTTACCAACCTACGATAATAATAATAAAAGTGAGCAGATGGGATTTGGAACTCCCCTCTTCTCAGCATGAGCCTTCACAGCACAAGCCTTCCTTAGGTGTCCACTAGGAAGATTCCAAAACACTGCTTGTATCCATTGCGGGCCCCAGTTTGTAGTTGAACTTACTGAAATGCTCCTTCCCATTACTAAAGCTTTATTTCCTGTGGCTGCATTGTTTGTTTCTGTGAAATGGTTCTTGGTTTATTTGGTTAAAAGTATTAACTAGACTTATATATCTGCCAGGCCTGCTCTCTGCTTGTGGCTTCCTATTGGTATACGAGGTTAAACTGTATCAGCATATAGTCTGGAGTCGGGACTACTGGGGAAAGGAGCAGCTCAGTTTATTAAAATAATGCACAGAGCACACATATATACAGTAGCTGAATAAAAGTATAACATAACAATATGCATAACAGAAGGTGTGACAGGAGGAGACACATCTGGTAGAGCAGTAAATGCTGCTACTTCTGTTGCAGACAGTACTGAGCAGTAAACAGGAAGTAACAGCACATGGAGGAATGGCCAAACCATGAGTTAATTAGGGGTGTGCACCGGCCACTTTTGGTGTTTTGGGTTTTGGGTTCTGATTAGCTTGAGGTTTTGGGTTCTGATTTGTTTTGCCAAAACACCCCACGAAAGGTTTTGGTTCTAATTTTGGGTTCTGATTTTTTTTTTTAAAAAAGCATAAAAAGTGCTAAAATCCATATTTTTTATTTTTTTTCACTCCTACACTTATATTAACCTCAATAACATTGATTTCCACTAATTTCCAGTCTATTCTGAACACCTCACACCTCACAATATTGTTTTTAGTCCAAAAGGTTGCACCGAGGTAGCTGGATGTCTAAGCTAAGCGACACAAGTGGGCGGCACAAACAAAACACGTAGCCCATCTAGGAGTGGCACTGCAGTGGCAGACAGGATGGCAGTTTGCAAGAGTTTGCTAGAGGTGCAAGATGGAATTGTCCTTGGGCCCTCCCACCCACCCTGATGTTGTGTAAATAGGACATTCGCACTTTAACAAACCAATCAGTAACAGTGAACGTAGTTTAATCTCTGGTACTAATATTTCTGGACTGCAGGAACAGTGAACGTAGTTTAATCTCTGGTACTAATATTTCTGGACTGCAGGAACAGTGAACGTAGTTTAATCTCTGGTACTAATATTTCTGGACTGCAGGAACAGTGAACGTAGTTTAATCTCTGGTACTAATATTTCTGGACTGCCTAGTGAAGTGGAATCTCGACGGGATTTGGTACCGGGGACACAATACCTCTATCAACCGTCTAAATCCCACTCCACTGATGGCGGACACCGGACGCACGTCTAACACCAACATAGCTGTTACGGCCGCAGTTATCCGCTTTGCCATAGGATGACTACTGTCGTACTTCGTGCTCATGGCAAACGACTGTTCTACGGTCAACTGTTTGGTGAAAGACGTAGCGTTCTTACGACTTCCCCTCTGGGAAGATGACTGACTACCAGCAGCAGCAGCGGCAGTAGTAGGCGTACCGCTGTAGGATCCTCCGGAAAAGAATCCCGGATTGAAGAGGACTCAGTCATGCCGGTGACATGGCCTGCAGGACTACCTCTGATGGAGATCGTGGAGGAAGTTGACGAGGAGGGTGTTGCTGGTGTGTATACAACATGACCAAGGGATTTAGGTGTCCCTGGACTACTGACGGTCCTAGCCACAGGTCCTGAACTAAACACTGAATTATGAAGGTTCTTCAGGTGATGTATGTATAAGGGAGGATGTCCCTAGGTGACCTTACCCCTGCTTATTTGAGCTTTACATAAGGTACATATGGCCATACATTTGTTGTCCGGATTGTAATAGAAATAACTCCAGACATAAGAGGTGGATTTTTTGGTCTTCTGCCCAGGCATGATGATGGGCTTTTTCATCCCATGGACAACAACTGTTTCCCCCCCTGGTGCCTCATTTAAGATAACCACATCAGCATCCTCCTCGTCAAGTTCCTCCTCAGCGCCAGCTACATCAATAACCTCCTCCCGGTGTACAACATTGACACTTTCATTAGCCAAATCTGTAACTGGACTGTGGGTGATCCTTCAAGCATATGCAGAGGGCGTGCTGCAAATGGTGGAAGGAGCTACCTCTTCCCGGACAGTGATGGGAAGGTCAGGCTTCGCAACCATCAACACCCTTGGACTCGCCTTGGGGATTTGTGATGACATCTCTTTAGAAGGCAGAGTTGTTTGCTGTGTTGTTGCTGACAGCATAACTCTTTTAATTTTTTTTTGAGGGGGGGGGGAGGAGGAGGGCTTAGATCCTTGGGTGAATGAACACCACTAGTCATGAACACGGGCCAGGGCCTAAGCCGTTCCTTGCCACTCCGTGTCATAATGGCATATTGGCAAGTTTACGTTTCTCCTCAGATGATTTTAATTTTCTTTTTTTGCTAATTTTCGTGAACTTTGGATTTTTGGATTTTACATGCCCTCTACTAGGAGATTGGGCATCGGCCTTGGGAGACGACGTTGATGGCATTTTATCGTCTATGTCATGACTAGTGACAGCAGCTTCAGCATTAGGAGGAAGTGGATCTTGATCTTTCCCTACTTTATCCTCCAAATTTTTGTACTCCATTATAGTTTAATCTCTGGTACTAATATTTCTGGACTGCAAGAACAGTGAACGTATTTTAATTTAGCAGTACTAATATTTCTGGACTGCAAGAACAGTGAACGTATTTTAATTTAGCAGTACTAATATTTCTGAACTGCAAGAACAGTGAACGTAGGTAAATATTGCAGTACTAATATTTCTGGACTGCAAGAACAGTGAACGTAGGTAAATATTGCAGTACTAATATTTCTGGACTGCAAGAACAGTGAACGTAGGTAAATATTGCAGTACTTATATTTCTGGACTGCAAGAACAGTGAACGTAGGTAAATATTGCAGTACTAATATTTCTGGACTGCAAGAACAGTGAACGTAGGTATTGCAGTACTAATATTTCTGGACTGCAAGAATATATTGCACTAAAAATTTTTTTACACTTTTTAAAAAAAAAATTTATATTTTTTTGAAATTATTTTTGTATAATTTTTTTTTAATTTTTTTTAATTTGTTTTCTATAAAAAAAATATTTTATGCTTTTTTAATCATTTTAAAATAACTATGGACTTAGCAGAACAAAGCACAGGACAAAAGCACCACTGGACTCAGCAGGACAGAGCACTGGCCAAAGCACCACTGGACTCAGCAGGACAGAGCACAGGACAAAAGCACCACTGGACTGATCAACAGGACAGAGCACAGGAGAAACTAACTAACCACTGGATTAAGCAGGACACAGGACACAGGAGCACCACTACACTACAACCTCCCTCTTCCCTGATCTCAGCCAGAATGAAGATGGCGGCCGCAAGCGGGGAATTTATGACATCCGAGTCTCGCGAGATCCGACGCGAGACTTGGATGTCATAGCCTCGTTTTGGATTCATTTCGCCGCCGGAAATACCCGAACAGTGCTCGGATCCGCACTGTTCGGGTGGGCTCGGATTAGCGAAATCCGAGCCCGCTCATCCCTGGAGTTAATATGTTTTTTCTTCTATAAATGATTATTGTTATTATGGTGTATTACTTACAAGGGTTAAATACCAAACATGGGTTTCAAAGCCTGATGAATGTGCATTTGGAGACATTTATTGTGACATAAAGCATACTTGCCTACTTTCAGTAGGCGACGTCCGGGAGAAGGAGGTAACTAATGGGTGGGAGGGGACGGGGCGCCTCAAATCGCGTCATTTTGGGTTATCTGTGCAACAGGTGGCTGACAATTGGGGGTATTTCTGCAGCATATGGCTGGTTATTAATTGGTATCTGTGCAAATTAATGCTGCAATTGAAGGCATTTCTTTGGAATGTGTGGTTTGCAATAGGGGATATTTCCTTGCATCTTAAAATATGTGCAACCCAAATTACACTGCTGTCTCATGATACAAGATATAGTGTATGTTGATGCAGCCAGTGTAATGATACAACAATGGCTTCCAGGGCTTGCTGGAACTTGGTGGTCTACAAAACTACCTAATAATTTTAAGACTTTAAATATTGATCTGACACATACCATCCAAGGGGTGCCAGCGTGAGCCCCAATGCCATTCAGCACAGAGCTGGTTTGCTCTTGGGGTCAAATATATTTTTTGACACCCAATTCCCCAAGGCGATTTTGCCCTGTGATGACCAGACTGGGGTTGATTTCTCTTTATGTTGGGGAGAATTCATGCTGCGGGTCTCCCTGTTATAGTGTGACCAACTATTTTTCACCTGCTTTAGTGATTACTAGCCCAGGCTATAGGTGGACTTTTACCTTAACTTACTAATATGACAGCATAGTTTCCCTTAGTTATTCCCATACATGAAAACAATGTCACAAGTTCATCTAGCCACCCAGCAGCCTGTCGGATTCTCTGCCATGTGTTTATATCTCATTTCGAGGTACTTCCACAGCGTGGTGTAAGTTTACGTCCAGCACAAACCCTCTCCAGGTGCTGAAAACATTGAACAAGTAGCAACTGTGCCGCTGATGACTGTGACTCTTCCCATTAATCTACTGCCAGAACCTTCCATAACCTGGAGCGAGCGTAGAGCAGATTGAGTCTGTTACATTTGTCCATAGTGAGAATTGGACAACCAAGCTGTCGCTAGAAGGATGTTGCAAAATTCACACTAATAAGGTAGAATAAAATCACTCTCAGCAGCAGGTCAGCGTTAATCTGAGAGCTGACAAAAGAAATACATCTCCTTTGGGAGAATCAATCTGCTTTCCTACATTCTGCTTCTTTGCTAATTTTATCAATTGGCAAATCTTGTGGAACATGGATCCAAGTTCCGAGGAGGCAGCGTCTGTCTGCGGGATTAATCCATATATACACTTCATCTTCAGCAGCTAATGAGATGTCTTCAGGAACAGATGATCATATAATTAAGCATGTTCTTTCACTGTAGTTCTAGTTCTCCAACACACACAGGACCATTGATAATGTTGTGTAAAGTTTTGTACAAAACAATAAAATGTAACCTAATATTCTAGCTATATTAACATTAAAATAACTCTTTCCTGCATGCTGTAATCCAGGGGCGCATGCAGGGGGGGTTTCTGGGTCTCCAGAAACCCCTACCCTCCGCTAAAGAAGTGCCCCTACATAGTGGCACTGTACTATACAGCAGCCGCGGCACTGTCAAAGAAGCGTCCGTACAGCACCGCCGCGGACGCTTCTTTGACAGCACCGCGGCTGCTGTATAGCAGCGCATTCGGCTGCTGTATAGCAGCGCATTCGCAGCAGCTCTCTCTCTTTTTTTTTTTTTGGGGTGGGGGGAACCCCCCCTTAAAAATCCTGCGTGCGCCCCTGTAATCCTCAGGCTATACAAGTAGGAGTCTTACAGGATGTATAAAGGTACGCTCCAAACAACAAAAACATAATAAAAACTTTCGCAAAGATATACACCAAAGTTTCAAATTTAATAAAGACAGTCTCCCTATCCCTTCACCATAAGCAAAGCTAATAAATCCATATTTTAGGAGGAAAAATTAGAAGTTTAATTTAATGAAATGTATTGTTCCAAAGTATTAGCAGGTTTTACTTTTATTTGTTTACACTTCTGCACAGTGACCCTCTACAGATTTTTGTGCTTTTCCACACACATAAGCACAATTCTAGTTTTTGGGGGGACATCAAGAGCGGATACTAGGCATGCACCTTAATGTGCTCTTGGTAGGCCATCTAAACCCATGCGCGGAAAGAAAGGTGTTTTGCATTGCACACTAAGATCACTTCATAAATGATCTCCAATAGAGACAGTTATTTCTCTGGGTGAACCAATATTTACAAGAATAAACCATGAAAATTCACAGAACCAGAGACAAAAATGTATTAGTATGCTACAGTATCATTGATGTCATTGGTTTCTAGTGAAATGATAGGCTGCACTCTCTTGAACATTGGCTAAGCACACAGCATGCAAACAACAGTGTACTGGTGACAGGTGCACTTTAAAATTCAAACAAGATACTAAGCAAACCAGCAGTTTCTTATTAAATAGGTAATTTTAAAACTACTGTTCTGTTGCAGGATTCTCTGAACAGCCACTATATTTGCATATAATTAGGATTTTTTTTCTTTGCAAAGAAAATTGTAAACAAATGAATACATATAATAAATTACACTTGACAAATGTGAATTGACTCTTGGATAAATTGTTCTGCATGGGGAGGGAACATCTGATTTAATCACAAATTAACCACTTAGATTCTGGACTGGATAGTGCCATTCTTGAAGCCTTTGAATGTGGTTCTTCGATGTTTTATAGTTGAACCATTTCTGTGCCTGGTAGAGATATCCGGTTCTATACATCTTATGTTCTGAAAGAGACAACAAAAAAGATCCATCACCCGTCAGATTGGCTCTCCCACCCCAGGTGTGTTTGTATGACAGGAGACCAAGTGAAACACATAAATAGTCCATTTAGTTTTAATTATTCCAATTAGTAATGTGATATTAATATTTATTGTGGACAGGCACTCTGCCTGCTAGCTTCATTAGGGCCTAATAGACGCTAATAAAAGTGAGACACTTTGAATAATTAATCCATGTCTCTCCGCTACTCAGCATTCCTGACATTTTTGTGAGAGAGCTAAATACACTGGCGATAAAGAATGTAAGATGTGATGAGGTTGTGTTTGTCCCCAATACAGTTTTTTCCACAAAGCAAAGGAAAATAAATGGAAAAAAAAATACAAAAACAGGTTCTACAGAACTGCAAACTCAATTTAGTGCTACAGAATACCGAAGCTACAAATCTCATGCTGTACTACAAATTTGACGTGTGAGATTTTTTTTTATACTACTTCAAATAAATATTTCTTTATAATACACAATGCCACTAAGTAAATACATCTAAACATATCACCAACAATTATGTTTTCAAATTCTTATCGCTGGTGCTGGTTGAATGTCATGAATCGGGGGTCTTAGTCCTGTTTACACCACTCATCGCTACCAAATCAACGTACATCTCCCTCCTGGTTGAATGAAGCATTCTAACCTGGGAAAAGCATACCTTCTGTCCGCAGTACAGGAGGCTGCCATTTTGGGTAAAACATTTGCTAAACATCCTGCTGAGTCTGAACACCTGATCTCATTCACCAATTAGCTTCCTCTGCAGACTATAAGGGGCGTATTCAATTGTTAGCGTTAACGCTAAAAAACGAGTGCTCAAAAAATATTACCGTTTATACGGTAATATTGCGCGCGAAAAGCGTTAATACGGTAGTTTACTTGCGAAATTTCAGCTCGCAGCTCAGGGAGCAGCGAGCCAAAATTCCGCCAGTAATTACAGTATTAACGCTAAGATTTTTTGAGCGCTCGTTTATCAGGGTTACCGCTAACAATTGAATACGCCCCTAAGAGTGTTCTCCTACACTCAGCTAATTGCCAGTGCAACACCTCCACTTCCTAGTTCCAGTTCATCATTGTGGCTGCTTCATCCTGTTTGCTGTGATACAGACTTAAACCATTTACCCTTTGAGTGAGTTCAGATTTATCCTGTTTGCTGGGATACAGAGTCCAACAATTTACCTTTTGTGTGTATTCAGCTTCACTCAGCTTGCTGTGATACAGACTTTAATCATTTACCCATTGTGTGAATTGAGCGTCACTCTGCTTGCTGTGATACAGGCTTTAACCATTAACCTTCGTGTGAATTCAGCTTCATTCTACCTACTGAAATAAAGACTATTAATTCCTTGTGTGGATTCACCTTCATTCAAACTGCTCGTGTACAGATTCCAGCTGTTACCTTCCATGTGGATCCTCCTCTTTTCAATCTCTTCCTGACTCTCTTACTGGCTATTTGGAGAAGTAGGTTGTTATTTGAGTCATTGACTTTCTAGAGCCATCTCTGAGTCTCGGGGCACAAACTTCCATTTTCAGGCCTACCTCAGGTTCTCAGTTCTGAGTTGCCCAGGGCCAGTTCCAGGCTTATACTGTTCAGGCGATTGCCACCCCTGTATAATCACTGCCTTAGTTCTGAGTCTTCCCAGTCCCAGTTGTGGTACTATATTCGGCTGAGTTCTTGGAATTACTGAGTCTCTGGTCATGAGTTCAGGTTTCCCCTGTTCCCACATCCAGGTTCCAGTCCATCAAGTCCATAATTCAGTTGTGTATTTCAGTACGGAGTCCAGTCCAGCATTCCTCCTCCTAACATGCGGTATACAGTAATAGAGCAACATCTATGAGCAAGACATTCATCCGGCCTCCTAGTTTCCACTACAGCTCTGCCACAGCTAGTCCCGAGATGGATCCCAGAATCCCTATTGCCGTGACATTGAGGATTGGACAGGGATACACTGCCTGATATATATATATATATATATATATATATATATATAGTGCCATGAACGTCCAGCCTGTTTCAGATGCAATTCCAAAAACAATGTATGAGATCTATATCTAACATATCACATTTATAGCATTGTGAAGATGTGGATAGTCGAATTCTGAATCAACAGTGGGGGTATATGGAAAATATTTAAATACATTTCTGTATATATGCTGGAGGGAGTGAATTTACAAGATGCTACTAGATCTGTAATTGTCTAAGAAGCAAAAACAAAGTGTCAGAAGCCTATCCTTGAGGTAGAGTTAGAATGGTCAATAGAGGCTTGCTGGCAATTATATGGTAGGGAGATTGCCATATATTTAATTACAGGTAAGCTCAAGAATTTGTCCGCCAAATTATTCCAGTCAAAATCTGAGCATACTCTTATGACCATACTCACATAATTTTGGCTTGCTAAAATGCCAACAGATATGCCTCAAGAACCCGATTTTGCTATCGCCACAAGAAAGTTTAAGGAATGTCTATATATTTTGTGTATCAGATAATCTATTCTTTTAATAACCCCAGTTACCAAATAGAGAAGGGATAGGTTGCTGCACCATTTTGGAATTCTGGATTTAGCATGAATGGCAGATGTACAGAATTAGGTGCATTAAGTCTTAACTTATGTGCCACAGTTTTCTAGTGGTTCATAACAGTGAGTTGTCCTTAATTTCCTCGGTAGTCTCCAGGTCATGTTGGTGCAAGAAGCTTACCAAGTCAATAGCTTCCAGAAATCCCCTTTCGAGCTATGAAGCAACGTATGTTTCACCATCGTGAAGCCAGTCGCGCAGGTAATGCAGCAATGCTGCATAATTATAGTTTCTTATGTCCTTGTAGTTTATGTCCCCATTAGCTTTACCCTGTTGGAGCCTTATTAAACTAATTCTTTATTTCTTACCAGCCTATATGAATTTCCTGAAGAGACCATTAATGTGGGGAATGTTCTTATTAGGAATTAATAATGGTTGTGATTGGAGGAGTTTGGGGAAAGAGATCATCTTTATGAAGTTTGCTCTATCAGTATAGGAGTGTAAGAGGTCTCTCCAACCCAAAGCTTCCGTTCAAGGTCCTTTATAAAAGCTGTGATATGAAAAGAGTATCAATTAGTCATGTTTTTTGACAACTGTGTGCCCAATGGAAGTGGAGATCTGATTCCCAGGATAGAACCCCAGTTCCACTTCCCAAATATAACACCATTGACTTATCAATATTGATGGAGAAGCCTGAGATATCACCAAAAGAGTTAACAGGGGTGAGTATCCCCCTTAACTAAGTATGAGGATTACATACATATAATAAAATTACGTCGGCAAATGCCATAATTTTAGTTTTATCTTACCTTTTTTTATCTCTTCAAATGCTCAGGAGTTTTGTAATAGACGTAATAATGATAATAAGGGGTCCAATGCTATATTAAACAATAAAGGTGAAAGTGGACAGCCCTGTTTTGTTCCTCATCCCATTAAAATTTGGCTTCCCTAGCAGCAATTAGTCAACTAAGCTGTAAGAGGGTTGGTGTAGAAGTATCAGATCAGCCCCATAAAATCATCATCGAAAGCAGGGCCCTCTTAAGACCATCTTGGGCCCCCGGGCACAGCAGTGCACCGGGGCCCCTATATATACAAAAAAATTAAAAATGATTATATATATGGGCCCTGCAGCCGAGGGGGGCCCGTCGGAGGAAGCCCAAAAAAAAAAAATGTCATCCACTGCGAGCGCGACGGAGGAGGAGACCAGGGAGGGAGCCGGATCGCCAGCTGACAGCACGGTAAGTATTTTCTTCTTTTCTTTTTCCAGGTTTTTTTTTTTTTGGCTTCCTCCGACGGCCCCCCTCGGCTGCAGGGCCCCCGGGCACCTGCCCATTGTGCCCTATGGGAAAGACGGCCCTGATCGAAAGCTTTAAGTTCTAGAATGATAAATAGGTGAAGCCATATCACATTGTTGAATGCCTTGTGCGCGTCAAGGTTCAACAGGGTATTATGGGATCCTTTCTCCAAAGTGGAAGCAATCACCGCCGCTATGGATGTGCGAATCATTATCATCATCAACATTTATTTATATAGTCCAAACAAACTGTAGGGCTTTACAATTGGGAACAAACACAGCAACAAAACAATACCGGGTAATACAGACAGACAGAGAGGTAAGAAGGCCCTGCTCCCCAGCTTACAATCTATGGGTCAATGGTAGTTTGGAGTTTGTCAGTTGGGAGTTAATTTGAGATGAGTGAGGAGATGTATGTTGATGCAGTATTGTTGATGGTCTTGAATGTTAGTAGAAGTATTTTATATCGGATTCGGTATACAACATGCAACCATTATAGAGACTTACAGAGTGGGTCAGCAGAGGAAGAACAATTTGCAAGGAAAATCAATCTAGCCGCTGCGTGCCATATAGATTGAAGGGGTGAAGGTGGGATTTTGGATAAACCAGTAAGGAGGGAATTGCAATAGTCAATGCGGTAAATGATGAGTGCATGAACTAACGTTGTTGCAGTGTCTTCTGTGAGATATGTGGGTATTCTGTAAATGTTTTTTTGATGTATGTAACATGATTTAAATAGTTAATTTGGGAAACAAAGGATACTTCTGATTTAAGCATCACATCTGGGCAGCGAGCTTGCAGAGTGGGATGTATGGTCATGTTGTCAACAGAAATAGAGATATCAGGAAGGGTTTGAGTTGGTGTGAAGACATCCATGATGAAATGGCAGAAAGTTAGTCAGTAACACAAAACAACACAGATTGTAAGAGATCAGGAGAGGATAGATAAATTTGGGTATCATCCGCATAGAGATGATACTGAAATCGAAAGGAGTTTATTAGTTTTTCAAGAAAAGTAGTATAGATAGAGATAGAGAACAGCAGAGGACCTAGTACTGAGCCTTTTGGAACTCTAATTGATAAAGGAAGTTGAGCAGAGGTGGATGCAGAGAAATTAATACTGAAAGAGCGATTAGATTAGTAGGATGGAAATCAGGATATGACAGTCTCTTGAAGACCTAGGGATTGTAATGTTTGTATGAGAAGAGAGTGGTCAACAGTGTCAAATGCAGCAGAGAGATCCAAGAGAATTAGAAGAGAGTAATGGCCTTTAGTTTTAGTTGTGATCAAATCTTTGACAACTCAACACAGTTTCTGTGGAGTTTTGAGAATGAAAGCCTGACTGAAGAGGATCCAAAAAGTCTTTTGCAGAAAAATCATGTGCGGTGAGTGCAGGCAATTCTCTTGAGAAGCTTGGCGGGACATGGGTGATCGGAGATGGGATGGTAATTTCAGAATTTTGTTTTTTCAGAATAGGAGTAATCACTGCATGCTTGAATAATGATGGAAAGTTGAATGCCCCGTGCCTGATTTTTTTTAGTTATTTATTTGTTTATTCAAATTTATAAAAGATTCTACAGGTTGGCTTCAGGAAAAAGTCTGGATGAAATTGGGGAATTTGGTTTATTTTTTTAGACTTATTCTAAAGAAACTTTTTTCAAACTGCATGCAGTTTGAGAAATCTTGTGTATCAATACCAGGTATAAAATATTTGAATTTTATCATGCAATTTGGCTTGTGGCTTTTCATACTGCTGTTTGACACATTTTACATTTTGGATTTGTCTAAGGTCTCAAAACCAAAATTGAGGTTTCATGCGCAGTTTACCCTTTGATACATTGTACAGCTTGCAAACTACACCCCAAACCACATGAAAAATGGTGGTTCGAGAAAACCACAATTTGATTAATTCCAGTCTTGCTGCCTGCAGAAAGTAAGTTAGATTGTAAGCTTCACTGGGACAGTGATGTTTTAGCTGATTGCACAGTACTGAAGGATTTGTTGGTGCTTGCTATGCAAATACAAGTTTAATAGAACATTTTGGAGATAGGAGGGTTATATGTGAGACAGTCCCTCACAAGCTGGACTTCTCCTTGGAGTGTAAAGACTTTCACTATTCCGAGTTGAGGTTACTTGTTCTTTAAACAGTAAACCACAGCAAAAACACTTCAGTTTCTAAACACCTTTCTTAAATTTATTTACTCTCAATCTCATCTGCCAGCCTTTGATTACATGAAAAATATGTGTCGACATGCATGAAAAACTATAAAAAATAATATGTGCTATGTAGACAAGTTGGATATTTGAAATTTGTGTCATATAGTGGTGCACAAGTTTGATAGATACCTCACATTTATGCTGTTGGGGGATCTTGCTCCATCTACTGTCTAACTCTCATAATCCGCTTAACGGTTGACATTTTACCTTTTCTGTGTTACCGGTATAGTTAACATACCCCTATGAAATAAAGACACGGAGACTTGTTTTTGGCTAAAATAAAAGGTCAGCAATTTCTTGAAATTTTCAATATATTGAGAAGAAGTGGCCAATATAAGCAGACCAATCAGCCCCTAGGTCACACCCATGAGCTATAAACTCCACCCCAATATGTTGGGAACGGCTGAGGCCCGCCCGCCTAAGCGGAGCCCCATAACCCCGAAGGGGTATTCTCACCAATTGCTCACTTGCCTACTGCGTCTTGAATGTGACCCAATTGTCTGCTTACTGGGCTGCTTACCGCCACATAAACTCTATTTGTGAAAATATCACTCAAACTGACCCAACACTAAGAAGAATAAAAAAAAAGAAAAATTCATATCTAGAACCAGAGCGAGAAACCAAAATAGGGACTTGGTGGGTGGAAAAACTCTCCAGCAGTAAAAGGGGAAGCTGACTGCCTGTACCTGTACCTTATCCTACTTCCCCCGTTATAATCCTGCCCCCTACATCCCTACTGATTGGCCGCCCCCACCCCCCAGTGGAGTTAACTCTTGCTATACTTTTGCTTTCTTTTACCTGCCCCCTCAGCGTTTATGTTACCTCGGGCTAATCCCCACCCTCTGTTATCCTAATCCATTTATCGGTTGACATTTTACCTTTTCTGTGTTACCGGCATAGTTAACATACCCCTATGAAATAAAGACATAGAGACTTGTTTTTGGCTAAAATTAAAGGTCGGCAGTTTATTGAAATGTTCAATATATTGAGAAGAGGTGGCCAATATAAGCAGACCAATCAGCCCCTATGTCACACCCATGAGCTACAAACTCCGCCCCAATAAGTTGGGTACGGCTGAGGCCCGCCCGCCTAAGCGGAGCCCCATAACCCTGAAGGGGTATTCTCACCAATTGCTCACTTGCCTACTGCATCTTGAATGTGACCCAATTGTCTGCTTACTGGGCTGCTTACCGCCACAGCTGGGTCCAGCTAGGAACCCAAGCCCGCCACCAACTGACCTCTCATAGCCAAAACACAGAAAATCTGCTCTACGAAATACGACAACCCTCTATCCGACAAATGTACCCCATCAGGCCTATAGAATTTCGTGAAACGTGCTCTGATGCCCGGATAGCTGATAAACTCGCCCCCTACCTCTGAGAATATTCTCCTCGCAGCCTTGTTAACCTCCCCACGAGTCTTTTCAATACAAGCTGGCTGTCTGCTCCTCTCCAATTAATTTGGGGGATGATGTCCACTGCTGGCCAATGTAGCTTAATTACCCCAATATCTGCTTTGATCCTTACTATGAGCTATAAACCTATCCATTTACCCAAATCATTGCCTTCGAAGTGGATTATAAGTACAGAAGGGCATCCAAATCTGACCTCGCTATCCCTTAGAACCTTCACTAGTGACTCCCAACACAGCCCCCTGTGACCTATCCACCTAACTGAACTTGCCTGGGGGTATCTGGCCAAGTTATGAGCCGGCCCACTTTTACCGGCCCAAAGAAGAATGAATGGCCAACCAACCAAATATTTTTGCCATCCTGCCGGGAACCTGTAACATGGATTGAGATGTGTGTCAATCGGAGACGTGATGCACGATTAATAACTATCGAAAAGGAAACATTACCACTTGTGCAAGATAGGGTGACCCATGCGGAGGTAAAACCAGAAACCCAGGGGTGCCAACAGCCAATCGGGTCCCCGAAGGAAAGAAAATGGCAAATCCCTCCAAGCCTCCTTTCAACAAGACAAGCAACCTTTGTCATGGGTCAGCCTCCCGGAATCGCAGCAACCACGCTACAGCGCAACAGGTGGACAAACATATTTTCTAAAACACTTTGACTTCCACCTACCCAACTCCATAATAGACTGTTATGAAGCCCCCTCTTCAGCCGCTACCGTAGCCGCTCCTATTCTGAAGGAATGGGTCCCATAATCTGCGATATTCAGGCCAAGCTTCGCAGCGCACTTCTTAAAAACAGCTGAAAACTGGTACTTTGTGAGGGGGTACCCGTCATGATGCCAAAGCCAATTACTACCAGGGGAGGGCGCCATGTCTTTATACAACCTAGCTAGCTCGACTGGGCAAACCGCACTGTCCCCGTTGCGATGCAAGGTAATCAACCGCCCTCTACCCACCGGATCTGTCTTTGATCTATGTATTTTACACTCCATGCTATCGCTCTTTACCACGACATTCTTGCGAAGCAACCCCGACCCTGTCGCCAATCTGGGAGACGCCACCAACTCGCTTATTCTGAATGCTCCGAAGAAAGCCATTGAAAACTACAATCTAAACAAAGCAGCCTCAAAAACATTGCTAGCTACCATAGGTATAATATTAACCTGTCTGGACAACAATGCTTTATCAATGGACCTACGTCTGTCTTCCACCGCAGGGGAAATCATAGCCCAACCTTTTAATGCCCTGCGAACCAAAGTTTGCTTAGTAACGTCTGTCCTACCGTGTAACTGCAGGAAGTAGGAAATGCTGACACCATGTAGGGCTTTGACTTACCCACCTGAAAACAATGCCACACAAAAGCCAATACGCACTGCTGATCAGTGTTACCTTTGTGCCTCCCTTGATGAAGAATACCCTTCCCATGATGACCAAGCCTCCTGATATTTCTTCAAGGTACCCAGCGCTACCGAATGCCTCGCCAGGTCCGCTATACTGGCCTTATAATCTGCCAGACAAAATCAGGGCATGAAACACCAGACTCGTTAGCACCAGGGGCTAGCGACCGAAACCTCACCCAAACAAATCTAGACAAAGCATCCACAATCCCATTATCAGACCCAGGTACATGCCTCGCCCTAAAGGTGATGTTACACGATAAGCACTTGTCTACTAGATGCCTCAATAACCTCAGCACCGGGTGAGAGGTAGTCTTCTGATTGTTGATAGCGTGCACTACCCACAAATTAACTAAATAATTAACTAATAAACTATACTCTTATCTCTCAGGCGATTACCCCACAATTCCATGCTACAATAATTGGGAACAATTCCAGCAACAAGAGATTCCTCGTGAAACCTTCCTGCCACCAAGACGGGGGCTTTGGGGCCGCACACCACTCCCCATTCAGGTAAGCCCCAAAACCAGACTAGCCAGCTGCATCCATAAACAATTGAAGCTCCACATTATTGGCGGCGGACGGCAACCACAAACAAACCACATTAAAATTCTCCAAAAACAAACGCCACATGACCAGATCATCTCTAATCTCCTTGAAAATCCTCACCAGATGACAGGCCTTCGTTATCCCAACTGTAGCCCCTTCCAACTTCCGGCAAAAAACCCTGCCCATGGGGATAACACGACAAGCAAAGTTAAGTAAACCAAGCAGGGATTGAACCTGCTTTAACTGGGCCTTACCCTTGCCCTGCAACGAGTCTATCACACCCTTCAACTTATCCACTTTCTCTGTAGGCAGCCTACAGCACCCTGCTCTGGTGTCAATTTCGATACCCAGGTAGGGCAGCCTCTCCGTCAGACCTTCTGATTTGTCTGCAGCCACTGGAACTCCCATAACTCTGAACAACGCCCGAGCTGAAAACAACAAATCCCGACACACAGTGGACCCACTTGGCCCAATGAACAAGAAATCATCCAGGTAATGGGCCACACTTTGATGCCCTGTCCCCGTAATTACACACCAATGCAGAAAATTACTGAAACACTCGAAAAATGCACAAGACACTGAACAGCCCATAGGCAAACATTTATCCATGTAATAACCCCCTGGCAAGCAAAAACCCATGTATTTAAATGAAGATCGATGCAAAGGCAGCAGACTAAATGCCGACTCAGTATCAAGCTTCGCCAGCAAAGCCCCAGCTCCGCAGCACTGCACTATCAATAAAGCGTCCTCAAATGGTTGATACACCACAGAGCATTCAGCTTCTGCAATTGCATCATTCACGGACATACCCTGGGGGTGAGACAGGTGCTGTATCAACCTAAACTTACCCACTTCCTTCTTTGGTACTACACCCACTGGGGAAATTACCAAACCTTGAATCAGAGGAGTAGCAAAGGGACCACACATTCTACCCAACTGGATCTCTTTATTCACTTTCTCCTGCACAACCAGGCAATTCTAGCGCTGATTTCAGGTTCCAGGGCAAACCCATATGTATAGCCCCACTTACCGGTAACTTAAACCTATTCCTAAAACCTAATTTTCAGCGTTGAACGCATTGGTGGCAGTGGAGCGGCGGCCAGGTGCTCCTGGTGCGCCCCGATCCAAAATGGCCACCGCTACTCCAGCATGCAGACCTCTTTTCCTCCCCGGCCCTTGAACTAAGGGGGGGAGAGAGGAACGCACAGACCTGGACCTGTGCTCTCCACTGTGCAGCAGCTGTGGTGGGGGAAGCAGCCTCTAGGAGGCAGAGGGAGGGGGCCCTGGCGTGCTTAGCCCTCAGCATTTTGGGGAGGTGATGGACTGAGAGGTTATAACGGGGAAACTTGCAAGGGGAGAGAGTGGAGGTGGGCTGTAAGGGAAATGGCAAGAAAAAGGTAGAAAATCAGGGAATAGAAGAGGGAAAAGATGCAGGAATAGAGGGGCAAATGAAGCAACAAGGGGGAGGCAATGCAGCTAGTAATTGAGCAGAAGGGGAACACAGGAGAGGACCACAAATACAATTATAATCCAATACAATACTAAAACAACAGCAGTAAACCAGTTTGCACAGTAATACTGACCAGGACAGCAGAGAAGGCCAGACGATCAACCAAAAACTCTCACCAGGACAGCAGAGCAGGATAGACGATATACTCACTCCAAAAACTCTCCAGCAGTGAAAGGGGAAGCTGACTGCCTGCACCTGTACCTTATCCTACTTCCCCCATTATAATCCTGCCCCCTACGTCCCTACTGATTGGCCGCCCCCGCCCCCCCAGTGGAGTTAACTCTTGCTATACTTTTGCTTTCTTTTACCTGCCCCCTCAGCGTTTATGTTACCTCGGGCTAATCCCCGCCCTCTGTTATCCGTCTGTAATTTCCTGCTTACATCCATTCTCCTCCTCACATCATGAAACTCCTCCAGTCACATGTAACCATGTTCTCACTAACCTAATCATGAGTGGAAAGGTGACTCCATCTTACAAGGTCAGGTAACGGTCTCCTGCTGCTGTGACCTGTGATTGGCTACAGGTTATTATATTCCTCCTACATGATTACTGAGTGGGTACATCCAGAGAAGCAGAAGTTTATGATTTAATACAATAAGGTGCTCCAATGTTTGAAAATCTTCATCTCCAAACAATAAATATAGATTCAGTGAACCAATAAGTTTAATTGCCAACGTGGGATGTGCTCACCAATTTGTTACTGTCTGCTTTGGCAGATAAGAGGTCAAATTATGAAGAAATTGGTGAGATAAGTGCAGGTAAAGTGAGAAGAGATTAGATGTTGACTGCGGAATAAATTTAATTATGTCCCTAACAAGCTGTATTAAAAAGCACATCATTATAGGAGGCAGCCAAGGAATCCAGCTGATAAATTGTATCCCTTTAATCTACAACCTAAGAAGAACAATTTGCTTTCCTGACAGCCCTTTCTCTCCATAGAAAAAAAACAGAAGCCTTGGCCCAGATACCTGGGCACAGCTGACTTACCTGGCATATTTATCTTGATCTTTGTATTAATGTGAACAGTGGGTAGGGAGGGCGCTTTACGTAGAGGATTTCATATTTTTCTGATTTTAATTATCCTGGTTTAGTAAAGTTCTCCTGAATGAGAAATGAACATTTTGTACATTGGAAGAGAACGTGGCATTCTTACGCCTCCAGTGCACAGAATGAATGGTTCTGTTTTTGGCTCCAGGTTATTATGCATACATTGTACAAGGAAATCTGGCTTAATCATTTCAGAGCAGGGTATATTGTAGGCTTCCAGTACATTGGGATCACTGGAGGGAATTATTGTGTGGGGCCCACATTATACTAAAGTCCTGATTTACACATTGCACTCTAAGACTCTCCTTTTATCATTCTGTTTGCAACTTGTGCACACACACACACACACATTATGCTCAGCAGTGGCTGCACATATTATACCCAGTAGTGGGCACACACAAACAAACATAATTGGCAGTATTACTCATACACATTTTATACATTGTATTGAACTTGTATGAATTCAAATAATAATTGTGCACATATGCTTAAAGAGTAAATAGAAGTTCATAATATGCAGAAGGAATAGTCTGATGCCTCACAAAGAAAAAAGATAAAGCACATTCTTGGTGTTTGACCGTACCATGTTGCAAGAGAACTAAATGAAACCAGATGTATTGTGGATCCTGCAAGCAAAAACTCTATTGGGGGGAGTCCTAAAACAGGATGTGTTACTAAAATCTGTCAAGTAACAAGAAAGATATATAAGACTGTGTAAATGTATTGTATGATGCAGAGGTTCTTGATAGAAAGTTGTACTCATGCTTGCATGCTTGAATATTGAAGCCCACATTTGGATCTTTGGCATATGACTTTGACTTCATCAGAGCCGTAACATAGAATTCTAGCGCCTGGGGCAAGAAAGACAAAAGCCGCCCCCCCCTAGCCCTCAATTTTAACCAAATGAACCTAAAATATTCCTAAATTGCGCTCCCCTTCAGCGTTGCATCTTGGGCGGTCGCCCCTGTCGCACAGCCCTGGTTATGGCCCTGTACTTCATACTGCTTGGTAAAATTCTAGCTTTAACAAATCATGCCTTGGCAGTGACCCCAAACATTATAACCCATAATGAACAAAGTCTGGGGCCAATCTGGATTTTTTCATGTTTGTTGTTGATAGGTGTGTAACCTACTTTGTACAGAATTACCACTGAGTAATGTTGCAAGTATGTTAAAGCTAAGGCAATCTGTTTGCTAATCTCTAATAAACATAAACCCAATCTGGTGACAAGTGTACAAAGCTGAACCCAACCTGACGGCTAGTCTGCAAACCTGAAGAACATTATGATGATAATGTGATATATTATGATGACTAGTATCACAGCTCAATCTGTTGGCTAATCTACTAACCATTATTTTAAAACATAGGCCCAGTCTGGTGACCAGTGTACAAAGCTGAACCCGACCTGTGCCTTTCTTCCAACATATTACTTGCCCTACCGATACTATAGCAGACAAGTAGTCTGGCAGCAAATCTGATTGCTGTAAGCTGCCTGTTGGTGTGGTTGTGGTTCTTAGTCTCTGCTTGCGAGGTTACCAAATCTCATGAGACTGGATTAAAAACTGCCCGCATACTTATTGACAAACAGCTAGCAGCTGTTGGATTTTCAACCAGGCTGCCTGGCCCCAAAGAAGATGATTTCTAAAGGAACTTCAGGATTTTCTTCTCTCTGACAATCTTTTGACAATTGCAACTCTTACACCGGTCAGGAACCCAGTGGAGAAGAAGAGAGAGGAGGAGAGCTTGAAAATTGCTGTTGGACAGAAAGGTAAGTGACATGTGCTGGTGAAATGACGATGGGGAGGTGATAAAATGTCTGGGGTGGGTGATGGCTGGTGGCAGTGGTTGAAAAAATGCTGAGAGTGGGTTCATGAATTGGCCACTGGGTTTTGATGAAATAGTTGAGGGGGGTGATGCATTGGCTGGGGGAGGGGTTTTAAAATGACTGGTTAAATGGGTGATGTAATGGCTGAGGGTGGATCATAAATTGGCTGCTGGGGGTTGAGCGCGGGCTTGTTTTTTCTCTGGTTTTCTTTCAAAATATTGCTTTATTATCATAGCACCTGTCCATCAAGCCAATTTAAGGCACATTTCGGTGTGACTTAATAGCCAGCTTTTCTAGATGTGAACCCCTATACCTGGCAGGTGGGTGAATCTGATTTTAACTGCATGTTAATGGTGTTTAAAGCATATAGGTCAGTGTAGGACCTGCATATAATAAGGTGCCCTTGATGCTGGGATGCAGGCTTAAAGTTTTGATCAAAATATGAACTAATACTTCATGTTTACCATATGCTAGATACACACAGGTATGCAGTGTAAAGGATAAGCGCTGACTACTGTATTTTTGTTTTGTATACATATATGGGCATTTATATTGCCATGCAGCTGGGGCCATATATAATATGGGATATACCAAGCGCTTACTGCCATGCAGATGGTACCATATATAATATATATATGGGCTGACAACTGTCTTTATGTTTTGGGTTTCTGAAATGACTGGGGGGATGGGTGATGGAATCAGTGGGGGGGGCACGAATTGTCCTTTGAGGTGTAATGAAAAGATTGGCGGGGGAGGGGGTCATGAATTGGCCACTGGTAATTGATGTAATGGCTGAGGGAGGTAATGAATTGGCTTTTTTTGATTAAATAGCTGGTGGGGGGTATTATCTTGGTATAGTGTGGTGTTAACAAGTATACTCTCTGTATTGTGTAGTGCTCACAAGGATGCTTTCTGTGGTCTCAGTGGTCACTAGAATGCTAAGTACAAGTCAGATGTTGCTGGCAGATGTTAGTATTTAATTATAGCTGTTTCACCACAAATTTTCACATATTTTATTGTCTATACATGCCTGTGCTAGGGAGTAGTATTATCTGGCCATAATAGAGTGTTTTGTTTGAACTAAAGAGTCTATTCATTCAAGGTTTGTTAATCATTTTTAGAATACTGTTATTAAAGGGCACAATCTGTCTAAATTTGAATGCTGGAGAATACTCCTTCAATTATTTGGTGTAAGAGGGCTGGGTTGTTAAGGGTGTATTAGCCTAGGGCAGCCAGAACTCTTAATCAGGCCCTGCCAGCTATTGCTAACTCTCCTGATTACTGCTCACCTGCATGGAATACTGACATTTTGCACTGTAACCAGTACTAAACACTGTCTGTCTGGAGCACTGCTCTCTTCTTCTACTGCAACCTATCCTGGTCACTGCTTTGTCTACCTGCAACACTGCTCACCTCTTCTACTACAGTCTGTCCTAGACAATGCTTATCTGCCAAGAGCACAATATACTCTTTAGCAACCTGTCTTGAACATTGCTAATCCTTGCCTAATTCTTCTATTGCAGCCTGTCCTGAAAACTGTTCATTTTTGCCTTTCACATTGCCCAATTCCTTTGCGAAAGCATCATTGTTTCACTACTAATTGTTTCCTGGAGCACTGCTGATTAGCACGAATGCACAACATATAGTTAAATTAATCTTGTTGTATATGTGTATCAAAAGGAATAATACAATTAAAACTATGTGTCTTCCCTGCAAGAGCTTTCCAATAATCTGAACACAGAATCTGGAAACAACAGCAGAGGATGAAAAATGAGGCGATAAACAGACTGCTGGTACAGTCAGAGCCATGCAAACACTATATTATAAAAAACTGAACTTCCTCATTGAAGCAAACAAACCATTGCAAAGTAAAACAAAGAATATGCATTCTCTTGGCTGCAACCAATATTTAAACTTGAGTCCCTCATACACAGAATAGCTATAAAAACTGCCATATAATAATAAGTGGGATGTCTGTAATTAATATACTTATTCATGAAAGCCAGTCTTTGTGAATTTAAAATAATTATTGTCAGGGGAGGGCTGGCTGATTTCAGCCCGGGGAGCAAGCACACAGCAGCGGCCCATCCTTAAAGGGTGGTTTTTGGTGCAATATATATTTATCTATATAAAAAGAGGCTATTGTAGTGTTGCCTAATCCATATATATATATTATGCCCAGGCCCAGAGCTGGATTAAGGCTCTGGGGGGCCTGGGCACTTTAGACTGGGTAACCCCCTATGATGTAGCATGGTTATCATTTTAGACAAATACACAGGCAATACTGTGTGCACTACTGTTAGGTGCACACAGTTCTGCCTTCACGAGCAGTACACGTTGAAGCGGGACACACCTCCCAACTGTCCTAAGGGAAACAGTGACCCAAATTCGGAACTGTCTCACCAGATTCAGGACAGTTGGCAGACTGTCCTGCTCTCTCCTACCTGTACTTGTCACTGTCACCCCTTGTGGCTGCTGGTTACTTTAACTCATTTGCTGGTTGTCTGGATCCTGTAATATTGGAGGCCCTATTTGGAAAAAAAAAATGGGTACATAAAATTTAGAAGTCCCAGTGTTAAATCAATAGCACCCACGTTTTATAATTAGGCCTCCCTCCAGCCACAACAATTTAAAATAATAATATTCATATTTGCTAAATAGATCTCTTTCCCTCCAACCAACCCTGACATTAGATAGCAAACACATTTAATATATAAACCTATTTCCCTCCCCTCAAACAGCCCCAGCATTATTTTAAATAGCATTTACGTCTAACAAATATAACCATTTCCCACAATAATCCCAGGCATTAAATAATTCATAATCACATTTAATAAATAGACCTCATTCTCCCCAAACAGCCCCATAATCAATTAATAGCTCACCACCCCAGCATTATCTTAAAGGTGCAATTACTCCATCTTAAATTCATAGGACCCACTATTAAATTAAATTGTCCCACCATCACCCCACAAGTAAAATAGCACCCAATACTTAGCCCCCACCTGCACTCCTCAATTAAATTGATAGCCTACCTCACACATTATATTAAGACCCCCTCCCTCACACACACTACATTCCTAGACTGGTCATTCCCACACACAATACATTCATATACTGCCCCCCTACACACACACACACACAAATACATTCATACACTGCCCCCCCACACACACACACAAAAATAAATTCATATACTGGCCCCCACAAACACACACAATACATTCATATACTGCCGCCCCCCCTACACACACACAATACATACATATACTGCCCCCACAAACACACAATACATTCATATACTGGCCCCCACAAACACACACAATACATTCATATACTGCCGCCCCCCCCCCCCACACACACACAATACATACATATACTGCCCCCACAAACACACACAATACATTCATATACTGCCACCCCCCCTACACACACAATACATACATATACTGCCCCCACAAACACACACAATGCATTCATATACTGGCCCCCACAAACTCACACAATACATTCATATACTGGCCCCCACAAACACACACAATACATACATATACTGCCCCCACAAACACACAATACATACATATACTGCCCCCACAAACACACACAATACATTCATACACTGGCCCCCACAAACACACCAATACATTCATATACTGCCCCCACAAACACACAATACATACATATACTGCCACCCCCCTCTCACACAGACATTAATTTAGCACACTGACACTCACACAGACATTAATTTAGCACACTGACACTCACACAGACATTAATTTAGCATACTGACACTGACATACTCACCCCACCCCGGCACTTACCTGGCTCAATCCCACGCGCTGTCAGTTTCTTCAGTCATGGGACGGCACCCGCGCTAGGCGCATCGCGCGAGCATAGAAAGTGGGATAGAGGGGGGGACGGATCGTTAGGATCCGCGGCCAATTGAAGGTGGCTGGTCCCGGGGGAGGGGCCAGCCGCCGAGTACAAACATGGCGGCCCGAAGTAATGCTTTTATGTCCGGCCTGGGGGACATGTGCCCCCCTGCCCCCCGGGCTAGCCCGCCCCTGATTATTGTTGTCCTCCCCATTGATCAAGTGGTTTCCGTATGTATATTATTCGGAACATCGGCCTCTACAAGACCCTTAGTAACTAATACAGCCTCCATGAACCTTACTGTTCTGATGTTTCCAAATGTACCCTTTCGATATGCTGCCTGCCTCTAAGTATGTCTCCGTCCTCTCCCCCCACCCCATCTATTTCTGGATTATGTTTTTATTTATCTATGGTGTTTTTGCTATATGTTACCAATGTTAAGTGTACAAATCTCTGATATTATTGACTGTGACCGCTATAAAAAAAAAAAAAAGACTTTCTAAGTTTTTTTTTTTTTTATTATTGTTAGCTGTAAAAGTTGCAGAGAGGAATTAGCAATGATCAGGACAGCAGGCATTAAGTTAACTGTCTTTGGGATGGTTCAATAACAAGAAAGTTCTATGGACAGATTTAGGGGTGTATTTATCAATAGGAAAAAAAACCTAGATCTAGGCGATTGCATGTATTTAGTTGCCCGAATTCAGCAAGGTACGGATCAAAAAATCTTACATCATTGCTACTTAATAATATATGCATTAATCTTAAAACAGTAAAAAAAGAGTGTTTGTTTCTTCTTCCAAAAAATACTTTTATTAGAATGTTAATGTCTACTGAGCATAAAATCCATTTTTACAGTTGCTTGTGATTGCAAACACATGTTACAGCATGCATACGAGACAGTCGTGACTACTGATCGGGACTTAGACTAGCCCCTTAGCTAGAGCAAGACATACAGCAGAAAAACACAGACAAACTGTCACGAGCCGCGGCGGTACTCACAGCCGCCGCGGCTCGCTTCTCATGCGCCCCAGCGTCCCGACCGTCACCTTGACGACCGGGACGTCATTTCCTCTTCCTGTCCGGCCGTTACCAGGGCAACGGCCAGACGCTAGTACACTAGCGCTGCGTCCCGGCGGTGCTGGTAGCCGGGCGCATGCGCATAGCAGGCAGCCTGTGGGCTGATTAGGCTTATTAACAGGCATTAGCCTGCAACTGTGTAGGTCAGGGGCAAGCCCTGATTGGCCCTGCTGGATACTAGTAAATTAGCCTGCAGGAGTGTGTTCAACTGCTGATTGGTCTGTGTCTGTACTTAAGGCAATGAGGTCTGCTGCCTCATTGCCGGTTATAGCTTCTGTGCTCCAGTCTGCTGACCTGCTTGTTCCAGTTCCTGTATCCTGTATCTACGTTTGACTTCCCGTGTATGACCCTTGGCTTCGTATTGGACTTCGCTTGTGTTTCCTGTGACCCTGATCCTTGGCTTGTTTACCCGTTCTGCTACTTTGCCTGTGACCTCTGACCTCAGCTTGTTCATCATTACTGTTACCTGCTGCCGGCCTTTGACCTCTGCGTGGACCTGACTCTTCTTGCCTGGGTTCTCCCCAGCCGATACACACTTCACGACCCTCTGTCAGTCTGCAGCCCAGTCTGTCCCCACCATCAGGGGCTCCAGTGAACACCTGACTGGCAGAGTAGACTCCGGGTTGTGTTGTGCCGGCTGGAGGGGTTCCTAACACAAACAGAGCTGGATTCGGACGTGTTAAGACGTTGCTGCTGCGCTTGAGTTTGGCACGCCCCTAATGTATATTCCCTATGACAAAACGCCCCTCCCCTACTCAGTTCACTCCCCAAAATCGTAAGCTGTAGTAAGTGTCCTTTGCGTTTGTAGGCGCAAGGAACACTACTGCGTTCACGGCTGTATCTCCCGCTTCTGTTCATGCGCAGAGTGATTTTGTGCATGATACGCTCAAAATTGGCAGATACGTGCCCTGATGAATCAGGCCCAATATGTCTATCAGTAATAAATCAGACCAGTTGACATATCTTGTTAACTTTTTATTCTTAGTCTTTACTTAAAGCCGATAATATGGACAGTGAAAATTCTACATAATTCCTATATACACTCCACTTTATTAGGTTCACCTGTACACTTGCTCGTTAATGCAAATATCTAATCAAATAATTATGTGGCAGCAGCTCATTAAAAGCATGCAGACATGTTTGGGAGGTTCATTTGTTGTCCATACAAAACATTAATATGGGGAAAAAATGAGATCTAATTGATTTTGATCTTAGAAAGATTGTTGGTACCAGACAGGTTTGAGTATCACAGAAACAGCTGATTTTCTGGGATTTTCACACACAACAGTCTCTAGAATTTACAGAGAATAGTGTGCAAAATCAAAAAAATCACTTAGCATCAGTTCTGTAGAAGAAAATGCCTTGCTAATTAGAAAGGTCAAATGAGAATGGCCAGACAGTTTCAAGTTGACAGTAAGATGACAGTAACAAAAAAATAACATGCCTTAAAACAGTGGCATGCAGAAGAGCATCCCTGAACAGACAGCATGTGTGGATACTGTGCCTACAGCAGCAGAAGACCACAATAGGTTTCACTCTTGTCAGCTAAGAACAGGAAACTGAGGCTATACTGGACAGTTGAAGATTTGTATCACGCATCTCACCGGTTTAGTTCCATTCTGATCCTTATGTACATTGGTTTCCCTTGGTTACTGCTATCTGCTGTACAGCCTGGCGTTCCTCTATTCTTGGACGCCATCTTGCCAAGTATTCTGCACATGCGCAACCCAGGGAACCTTTAAAACCTCCCCGGTGATTGGATGATCACCAGCCAGTTCCCTTTATAAGGGTCTTCCTTCTTTCTATGGGTGTCAGATCATTAGGTCTCCCTACCTGATGGGAAGCATCACCTCTGACTCTTGTTAATGCTTATACTTACCTTTGTTCCTGACTTCGTGGGTTAGGCCGTTCATTCATCGGCTAAAGCTTCACTCATCATCGGTCCTGTTCCAGAGTTATAACACCTGTGTGGATCTCAGTGCTTCTGCTCTCTGCAGTCCATCGCTTCGCAGCATTACCTGTTCAGCTTATTTCACAGTCAAGACCTGTGGCCTCACTGCAGAGCATTGTTCATCATCAGTCCTGTTCCAGAGTTATAACACTAGTGTGGATCTCAGCAATTCTGCTCTCTGCAGTTTATGGCTTCACAGTTATGCCTGTTCAGCCTAACCCGCTGCTAAGACCTGTGACTATAGTGCTTTGCTCAGCATTCATCCGGCTCCTGAATTACTGCACTAGCGTATACCTCAGTCCTTCTGAGTCCTGCATCTCATCGCTTCACAGCATCATCGTTCAGCTTATTCTGCTGTTAATACCTGTGACTATACTGCATTGCTCAGCATCTGTCCTGTTCCTGAATTTTTACTCTAGTGTATAACTCGATCCTTCTGAATCTGGCAGTTCATCGCTTCACAGTAATACCTGCTCAGCCTATTCCACTGTTGAGACTCGTGGCTATACTCCTGATCATAGCACAGCATCCGTCCATTCTGCCTTATAGCTACTTCGTGGTTCTCCAAATTATCTGCTCTACGCCCCTTAGTGGACCGCAACCTGTGGTTGAGAGCAGCTAAGACCATATCCACTGGCGGTAATCCCTGGTGAATACCTCTCCTCCTTTAGACTCCGCACCTCTCTGGGGGTAAACTGTCACTCAAGCTGAGATCAAGACCTTTCCCACTATCTGGCTTTCGTGACAATCGGTCTTGCAAATCTCAAATTGTGCTGCAACATACAGATGGTAGGGAATTTAGTGTAAACATCATGATTCCGTGGAACCATTCCTCCTTGTGTCAACTATGCGTGCTAGTGGTGGTGATGTGATGGTGTGGGGAATGTTTTCTTGGTACACATTAAACCCCTTAATATCAATTGAGCATCTTTTAAGTGTCACAGTCTACCCATCTTCTAATGGCTACTTCAAAAAAGATAACATGCCATGGCACAAAGCACATATCATCACAGGCTGGTTCCACGACCATGACAATGAGTTCAATGTACTCCAGTGACCTCCACAGTCACCAGGGGCCTGATTTATTAAGGATCTTAACTTAAGAAACGTCTTATTATAGTCTCCTGGACAAAACCATGTTAAAATGCAAGGGGTGCAAATTAGTATTCTGTTTTGCACATAAGTTGAATACTGCCTGTTTTTTCATGTAGCACACAAATATCAACTTTAAATTTCAGTGTACAAATAAGCTATCAAGTATTTGTGTGCTACATGAAAAAACAGTAAGTATTTAACTTATGTGCAAAACAGAATACTAATTTGCACCCCTTGCATTGTAACATGGTTTTGTCCAGGAGACTGAAATAAGACGTTTCTTAAGTTAAGATCCTTAATGAATCAAGCCCCAGATCTCGATCCAAAGGTGCTTTTTTGGGATATTGTTGAATGGGGGAATCTCAGCATGAGTGGGCAGCTGACAAATCTGTAACAACTGTATGATGCTATCATGTCAACATGGACCAGAATCATTAAGGAATATTTCCAGCACCTTGTTGAATCCATGCCACAAAAAATTCAATGTTCTGGGAGCAAAGGGGTTCCTACCCAGTACTGTAAAGGTGTACCTAATAAAGTGGCTTTATCGATTTCCATATTCCAAACCTAGCTATTTAAGTAAGCTATTATTATTAACATTTATTTATATAGCAACAGCATACTCTGCAGCACTCTACAATTGGGAACAGGCACAGTGATGAAACAAGACTGGGGGCTAGATTTACTAAACTGTGGGTTTGAAAAAGTGGGGATGTTGCCTATAGCAACCAATCAGATTCTAGCTGTCATTTTGTGGAAAGTACTAAATAAATGAAAGCTAGAATCTAGGGTGGGTGGCACTATAGCAGAGAGACACACGTGAGGGGTCCCCCTGCCATAATGACAACCAACCCCAGGCTGTTCAGTGCTGGGCTGGATTCCCTAGGGAGCGACCACCCCCCCCTCTAGGAATAACCAGCCCAGTGCTGAAAGCACTAGGGCTCTTGCTACCCCCTTAGGCTGTGGGTAGTAGAGTAATAGCGGCGAAAATAACGTAAAAAAACCCCCTAAAATGTGAATACTATTAATTTTGTTTAATGTAATATTTGGGGCAGGGAGGGAGGTCTGTTTATTAAAGATGACTGCTATTGATTTAATGCCAAGGCTGGTTGGGGCTTCCTAAATTTTCTATACCTGTCTTTTTTTCCAAATAGGACACCAACATTCCAGGATCCAGATTAGCAGCAACTAAGCTTAAGACACCAACAGCCGCAGGAAGTAAAAGCCGGAAAAACAGGTAGGAGAGTGCAGGACAGCCAGTCAAGAGGAGGTAATTGTTATTATTTTAATTTTACTAAAGTCAAGTGTGTGATGTGCTGTGAAGTGGGTATTTTGGAGAAGGGGGGGAGGACGTCAGGCTAAAGCTTTGCCTAGAGTACAGAGAAAACTTGCACTGGCCCTGACTCCATGGCAACCTTTACATTGGGTTAGTCACTTCTAGGGTTCGGCAGAGACAAGAAATTATAAAAGCCCCAAGGTAGTATATGTCACGCTTCAATGCAGAAATCATAGCTAAGGAGCCCGGAAAATGGATAAAACACACAATGTTTATTGCAGTATGGTACAGACCGGATGGTGTAGATATAGGACAAGGATTGCAGAGAGATGCAGAAAGCAAACACCATGAACGCGGCTGATGCAGGTGAATAGGTGAACCAGGAGCACAGCAGGGTAAAGCACAGCAACTTACAACAACAACAATGACTAGCAAGATATACTGGGGGTGGCAAGTATAATAGAGAGAGAATCAGGTACATGTGAATAATTAGTGCAGCAAGGTATTCATAGTAGTAGGAAGAAACAAGTATAATAGCAGCACCTCTGGTAGATAAGAGGTACTATGGGAGAACATTCAAAAACCACAATAAAGGTCCAATAAATCTGAAAGGCAGGAACTGCTGTGATGAAGCAGCATTCTGTCGATGCTGCAGAGGAAACGAGGCAGAACCTGACAGTACCTCCCTTTTCCTTAGAGCGGATTCCAGATGCCCGTATTACCAAAAGTGGTTAAAACAGTGTGCATCATAGTTTACTGTATGTGTCTTTTCTAGAGATTACTGACCAACGTGTTTTGGTTTTGGATTCGGTTTTGGATCTGGATTACCATTGTGTTTTGGTTTTGGTTTTGGTTTTGCAAAACTGCCATTGCGTGTTTTGGTTTTGGTTTTGTTTTGCTATTTTGTTGGAAAATCAATGTTTTTGGGCCTAAAATAACCCAATTTAGTGCTCCAACTGTTTCATAGATAAGTAATCTAATTGTAGAGGTAATAAATCATCCAAAAAACAGTTTAATTCCTGGTAGGTAGGCCTTCATTTATTCTACACACAAAACAGATTGTCTTCCTCTCCATCTATGCATATTGGCAATGCAGCCATCGTCTTTGGATGTATTACACCCTACACTTATAGTTAAATATGAAAAGAAATGGAAAAAGGCAGTTTGCTTTCTGTCTCTCTAGGCCCCCCTCCACTTGTTTAAAAAACCAAAAAATTCAGCCGTTATAGACTGTACAATATTAATTGAAATGGACAAAGCCAGTTTGGTTTCTGGCTCTCTAGGTCCCCCTCCACTTGTCGAAAATACAAAACAATTCAGCCGTTATTGACTGTACAATATTAATTGAAATGGACAAAGCCAGTTTGGTTTCTGGCTCTCTAGGCCCCCCTCCACTTGTTGAAAATACAAAAAAATTCAGCCGTTATAGACTGTACAATATTAATTGAAATGGACAAAGCCAGTTTGGTTTCTGGCTCTCTAGGCCCCCCTCCACTTGTCGAAAATACAAAAAAAATCAGCCGTTTTAGACTGTACAATATTAATTGAAATGGACAAAGCCAGTTTGGTTTCTGGCTCTCTAGGCCCCCCTCCACTTGTCGAAAATACAAAAAAATTCAGCCGTTATAGACTGTACAATATTAATTGAAATGGACAAAGCCAGTTTGGTTTCTGGCTCTCTAAGCCCCCCTCCACTTGTCGAAAATACAAATAAAATCAGCCGTTATAGACTGTACAATATTAATTGAAATGGACAAAGCCAGTTTGGTTTCTGGCTCTCTAGGCCCCCCTCCACTTGTCGAAAATACAAAAAAAATCAGCCGTTATAGACTGTACAATATTAATTGAAATGGACAAAGTCAGTTTGGTTTCTGGCTCTCTAGGCACCCCTCCACTTGTCGAAAATACAAAAAAATTCAGCCGTTATAGACTGTACAATATTAATTGAAATGGACAAAGCCAGTTTGGTTTCTGGCTCTCTAGGCCCCCCTCCACTTGTCGAAAATACAAAAAAAATCAGCCGTTATAGACTGTACAATATTAATTGAAATGGACAAAGCCAGTTTGGTTTCTGGCTCTCTAGGCCCCCCTCCACTTGTCGAAAATACTAAAAAATTCAGCCGTTATAGACTGTACAATATTAATTGAAATGGACAAAGCCAGTTTGGGGTCACTCTGTCTATGACACCCTACCCTTAAGGATAAATTGCCCAAACAACAGCCTTTCAAGACGGTACTTGATATGGAAATGCCACAAGTCCCTTTCCTCTTTTGGGGTAGATTGCACCCTACACTTACATAGAAAGTTTTAAAAAGATGTTATCATCATCATCTTCAGCTTCATCCTCACCCTCATTAGTGTGTACGTCATCATCACAGACTATCAATTCATCGCCGCTTGAATGCGCCATTAGAGAACGGTCAGTGCTTGGATGTCTTGGATGGTGAAGGCCTTCCTCGTGGAAGATGTAGTTCATTTTTATAAACATCATTTTCTCCACATTTTTGGGAAGCAACCTTCTACGGCGATCACTGACTAAGTTCCCTGCTGTGCTGAACACTCGTTCAGAGTACACACTGGAGGGTGGGCAGCTTAAGTATTGCAAAGCAAGTTTGTACATGGGTTTCCAAATGGCCTGCTTTTCTTCCCAGTAAGGAAAGGGACTGTCTGACATTTCCATATCAACTACCTCTTGAAAGTAATCCTCCACCATCCTTTGCATGTTTATACTCGTATTGGATGGAGTTATGGGCAAAGTGACACATTTTTTGGAAAAATCCTTCAAACCAGCCCAGATGTTAAATTGTTCTGGTCTGCCCCCTGCATCTTCCCTGCTTCTTTTTGGGAAATTTTACGACCAGCAGCAGCTTGAGAAAGTGAAGGAGGACACGTCGTCAAGCCGAGGCCCAGTTCAGCGGCCAACTTGCTGAGCAATAGCTCCTTGCAAAAGTTCACATCTCGCTCATTTACAAGTAAAGACTCAATGTAGGTTTTAAACCTTGGATCAAGCACAGTGGCCAAAACGTACTGATCCGAGTTCAAGATCTTAACAACTCAAGGATCATTGTGAAGCGAATTAAGTACTTGATCAACAAGGCCAACATACTTTGCTGAATTGCTTGCTTTCAGCTCCGCCTTTATTTTCTTAAGCTGCTTTTCCAATAGTCTAATTAAAGGAATGACTTGGCTCAAACTAGCAGAGTCTGCACTCACCTCACACGTCACCACTTCAAATGGTTTCAGCACCTTGCACAGGACTGAAAGGATTGCCCACTGTGCAAGAGTGAAATACATCCCCCCTCCTTTCCCAATGTCATGGCTTGTGCAATATGCTTGGATGGCTTTGCGCTGTTCCTCCATCCTCTGAAGCATGTACAGGGTGGAATTCCACCTAGTTACCACCTCTTGCTTAAGTTTGTGGCAGGGCAAGTTAAACTGCTCTTGGAGCTGCTGTAATCTCCTACATGCTGTGGCTGAATGCCTGAAATGGTCTGAAATTTTACGGGCCACCGAAAGCATCTCCTGCACCTCACAGTTATTTCGTAGGAAGCTCTGCACCACCAAGTTGATGGTGTGAGCAAAACAGGGAATGTGTTGGAAATCACCCAGCTGTAATGCTCGCACTATATTGTTGGCGTTATCGGAAATGACATACCCTGGGGAGAGTCCAAGTGGTATAAGCCATGCATCAATCACATCTCTCAGTTTGCGTAACAAATTGTCAGCTGTATGCCTGTTAGTGGAGCCGGTGATACAAAGAGTGGCCTGCCTGTGACAAATGTTACATAGTTGTGTACATGCTGCTGCTGTTCCTGCTGGTGAAGTTGAATGACCAAACCAGTGGGCTGTCACAATCATATAGTCTTTGGTTTGGCCACTTCCACTTGTCTACATATCTGTGGTTAAGTGGACAGTGGGCAGAATGGCATTTTTCAGCACAATCTCTACATTTTTGCACACTTTTTGGTATAGTTGTGGAATTGCTTTACGGGAGAAATGGTGTTGCGATGGAATTCTGTAACGCGGATACAAAACCTCAATTAACTGTGAAAAACCAGCTGCGTTTATTGTGGAGATTGGACGCAGATCCAACACTAACATTGCAGCCATGGCGTCTGTGATTCGCTTGGCGACTCGGTGTCTGCTGTCATATTTGCTTCCCCTCACAAATGATTGTTTCACAGTTAATTGCTGAAATGTAGGACTGCTCATTTTCTTGACCTGCCTCTGGGATGACGATTTACCCCCAGCAGCAGCAACAGCAGCAGCAGTAGGACTAACGCTTTCTTCAGAGGAATCAATAATTGTGCAGGCGTCATCCAGCCTTAAGTGGGATGCCGGGCTAACTCCGAGAGCTACTGAGGATATTGATGAGGATGGTGTGGTGGGTGTATTTTGTAGCCGTCGGGATGTCGGTGAGTGGAGGGTCTTAGCTGGTGATGGAGTGCTTGCAATTTTTTGGGAAGAACTTTCAGCTTTTCCCAACACTCTGCCATGAACTCTCGTTAAATGGCGTAACATAGACGAGGTTCCAAGATGGTTAAGGTCCCTCCCTCGACTGACTGTGGCTTGACATACACTACAAATGGCTATACAATTGTTGTCTGGATTTGGGTAGAAATAATTCCACACATAAGAAGTGGATTTTTTTGTTTTATGCCCAGGCGTGACAATGGCCTTTTTCTTGTCACGTACCAGAACTGCTGCCACTGGTGCAGGACTTACATAAACAACCTCATCCTCATCAACATCCTCATTACTGCCCTCGTCGCCTACACAAATCTCCCCCTCATCCTCTTCTAATTCCAAAGTGGCATCCTCAATTTGTCTATCACCGGCTACACTCGGGCTATTAAGGCACACATCAGCAGAATGCTCATGATTAGACATCCCACTGTTGGATGGACTCTCATAGGGATTGGTGTCATTTGTGAATCAGAGCAAACATTATCCTCTAATGCCTTACTGTTATATTGCAGCTCGGCTTTGACGCATAACAGTAGTTGTGCACCACTTGTAGGCTTGGTAACTTTTTGGGATCTGCCACTAATAGCCAAAGGTGAAGGCCTCATTCTCTCTTTGCCACAGGCAAGGATATTGCTGCTAGTAAGATTGCACCTAAATCAACCATTTATCGGCTCATCAAGAACTTCAAGGAGAGAGGTTCAATAGTTGTGAAGAAGGCTTCAGGGCACCCAAGAACATCCAGCAAGCACAAAGACCGTCTCCTAAAGTTGATTCAGCTGCAGGATTGGGCCAGTGCAGAGCTTGCTCAGGAATGGCAGCAGGCAGGTGTGAGTGCATCTGCTTACACAATTAGGTTAAGACTTTTGGAGGATGGTCTGGTGTCAAGAAGGCCAGCAAAGATGCCACTTCTCTCCAGGAAAAACATCAGGGACAGACTGATATTATACAAAAGGTACAGCGATTGGACTGCTGAAGACTGGGGTAAAGTCATTTTTCTGATGAATCCTCTTTAAGATAGTTTGGGGCATCTGTAAAAACACTTGTCTGGAGGAGGAAAGGTGAGCGCTACCATCAGTCCTGTGTCATGCCAACAGTAAAGCATCCTGAGATCATTCATGTGTGGTGTTGCTTCTCAGCCAAGGGAAGGGCTCACTCACAATTTTGTCTAAGAACACAGCCATGAGTAAAGAATGGTACCAAAACATCCTCAAAGAGCAACTTCTCCCAACCATCCAAGTAAAGTTTGGTGACGAACAATGCCTTTTCCAGCATGATGGATCACCTTGCCATAAGGCAAAAGTGATAATTAAGTGGCTCAGAGACCAAAACATCGAAATTTTGGGTCCATCGCCAGGAAACTCCCCAGACCTTAATCCCTTTGAGAACTTGTGCTCAATCCTCAAGAGGCATTGATTAGGCAAGAATCGGCGGTCATCAATCAGTATGTAGCCCAGAAATTGATTGAAAGCATGCCAGATCGAATTGCAGAGGCCTTCAAAAAGAAGGGTCAACACTGCAAATATTGATTCTTTGCATAAACTTAATGTAACTGTCAATAAAAGCCTGTCCCATAGATTGTAAGCTTGCGAGCATTGTTCTCTTACTCTCTGTCTGCATGTATTATCCAGTATTGTTTTATTAATGTTTGTTCCCAATTGTAAAGCGCTACGGAATTTGCTGGCACTATATAAATAAATGTTGATGATGATGATGATGATGATGATGATGATGACACTTGTGAAATGCTTGTAATTTTACTCAAGTATACTATAGCAGCATCTGACAAAAAGGTCTAAAACAATGAAGCAGCAAACTTTGTGAAAACCAATATTTGTGTCATTCTCAAAACTTTTGGCCATGACTGTATACATATGGGTGCATGTATGTCTGATGTAAACATGACGTGTACAGCATCTTGAGATGCCTCAACTCATCATATGGACGTAAATACACTATTTTTTAGCATAAATTATGCCCAACATGCATTCAACTTAGCATTACTCCCACAATATTAAAAAATATACAAATGTTTAATACGTTAGTGGCCTAATTCACATTCGGACGTAAGTTCCGTTGCGAGCCATATCTTGCATGAAATTGCTCTGTACATGTTCAGAAATGGCCCCTACACCAATGACGCAAATACATGCCATTTATGTTCAAATGCAAATGACACTTCCGACTGTCTATGACTTGAAGGGTGGAATGGGGATGGGGAGGGGTGGACGCACAAAGGCAATGTACAGAAAGGACGTGCTGAGGTTGAGCGCATGCACATTCGTATGCTTCAAGCTCTGGGCATCTCTTATATATATATATATACACCTGTTTTTTAGCCGTATCACTTGACCAAGCTACAGGGCAGGAGTAAGCGCCGACTGATACTGATGACTGACATATATACATGCCAGAACATGTGTTTTGCAGTAAGAGAAATAGTAAAAATGCAATTTATTTACAGTACGCATTAAAAACATCCTGATTGATATATTTCATGTAATAAAAATTAGCAAGAAATGTTTTTTTTTTCTAATGTATTTTTATTAATTATTATACTATTAAAAGTTGTTAATTTATTTAATAGATTTTTTGGGCATGCGTTCTGATGGGACTTTATAATACACATATGCATGTGCATATCCTGCAATCTGTTCTGTCTGCATATGGCAAATACAGTATAGCCAGATCATTCTTATACCCATATTCAAGTGGAAATGTTTCTTAAGATCTGCTTGTACTTGAACATGGTCTGATGTGCGTGCAATTAACATCCGTTTTCTTTTTAACGCAAATTGCCTTCCCATTGTGTTCCAAGATGAATCAGGCCCTATATGTGTCGCCACCATTTCACACTGGTTCAGCAGATATACTAAGATTGAACACCATATATGCACACCGTGGGACCATACCATTTGCTTTAAAATCCCTTAGTCTAACACCCATGGTAGCACACCCAACCACTGCTAATAAGACCATGCCTCTTTAGTTTATCCCAGAGTGTACCTACTGAGGATGTGTACACGTCCAACCCCATATTGCCATGTCTCTAAAAATACTGCACTAATTTACAGTGCAGTCCATTCACACACCACATTATGTGATATGAACACATGACATCAAAGACCAATCACATCATTAAATACCGGTTGCCAACAGCCCAAGGTTTTAAAAAAATATCCTACAAACAAAAAAAATCACTTTCTGAATTATCAGAACCCACTGAAACAGCCATAATTAATCTCATTATGTCATATTATTATTAATCTCATTATTGCATTTAGGACAATACCCTGTTGTTCCTTTCACATCATATCAAAATCATTGTTATGTTTTAACATAAAATATTCTTTCATATCTCCTATATTATTCACTCATAATTTTATTTTACTCATATTTGCCTACTCTCCCAGAATGTTGGGGATTCCTCGGGGACCTCTCTTGTATCCTTCTAAAATGGATGGGGCCATAAGAACACGATTTCATGCAAATTACACCATCACAACCCCACCCCCTACTGTGCAATGCTGAAAACCATATCGTCAAGTCCCCCGTACTCCTCTCCCTGGAGGAGAGTTACAAAAAGTAGGATTTTACTCCCATTCTTTAATTTCATGTTTTCACCACCCACACTCAATCAATTACTCTAAAATTACAATTTATCAACACTATTTCACTGTCTGCAACCACCTCCCAACTTTTTCCTATTAGAGAGTCCTCCAACATTTTATCCCATTCTAGTAGTGTCACAACTTTTTAACGTTTAATAGTATCCCACTCAAACCCTCTACACTTTACCCTTTTCTTATCCCCTGGGATAAGTTATTTCATGTACAGGTTAAACACTACGTATTTTATTTTCTAATATTAAAACATCTTTTCTCCATCCAATAGATGGGGAATAGTGTTCACTTCCTTGCCCTTGACATAGTCATCAGCTATTTATATAGCGCTACCAATTCCGCAGTGCTGTACGGAGAACTCATCATAGCATCATACCAGACCTGGACCAGAAAAACAGGACTAACGCCTACCACACTATCAGCAGCTGCGGTGGCAGCAGGTACTGCCGCGACTCCCTGTCTCCTCTTGGTGGTGTCCCGGCCGTCTCCAGGACGATCAGGGCGTCACTTCCGGTTCCTTTGTCCCGGTTGCCTAGGCAACAACTGGGATGCTTCAGGCTCCCTGCCGGCGTGCAGCCGGCTGTCAAACAGTCGGGCGTGCGCGTGCAGGGCTGTTAAGGTTCAGCCAATTAATGGCTGATTAGTTTATACCCTGCTGGGCACTCTGCTCTTTCATTGGCCACAGGGTTAGTAATTAATTATGCTAGCTCTGGGAGCACTTGCAGGGTTTTGCCCTGATTGGCCTTTAGTACTATTTAAGGCAGTGAGGACTAAGCCTCACTGCCTGTTATAGTGTTCTGTCTCAGTACTGCTGCCTGCTTCTGTGCTGTGCTGGTGTGTAACCTTAGATTGCCTTTTCCGTGTAGGACCTCTGCCTGTTCCTGGACTCTGAATCTTTGCCTGTGACCGTGACCTTCTGCCTGTACCCAGACTCTGATCTTTGCCTGTGACCCTGACCTCCTGCCTGTACCCGGACTCTGAACCTTTGCCTGTGACCCAGATCTTCTGTCTGTACCCGGACCCCGAACCTTTGCCTGTGGCCCTGACCCAGCTAGCACCTAAGGTCTCCACCGGTGCTCGGTCCACTCCGCAGATCTCTGGCCGGTCCCTACTGTATTACCTCCTGTACCTGTACGCTGCTGTGTGAACATAAACTTGTACTCAACCGAGTGTAAGTCTTGGGGGCATATGAGTACCTGTGAGCATAACCAGTCTCTACGGGAAAGGCGGCTGCTATAGGTGAAGACCTCTTCTCCTACAGTTCTACAAGTTTATGCTGCACTGGTTGCCATAACACACACCAAGTAACCTTCAAACCTGGTGGATACAAGATACTGACCTGAAGGAAATCACAACATGGTTACATGCAAAATTTCAACCCAGCACTTCATGGCAACAACAAGCTATGTCTCCATGATTTCTAAACAATTTTCACTTTTTAGAGTCCCCGGATCTTGATTTCTACAACAATTATGTTGTGTCAGAAGAAGTAGCATGTAGATGCCTGTTGAAGGATTTATAGAAAGAACATTTATTCATATTTATAACAAGTGAATCATTCAGCCATAACATATATATCTGTTTAATATCCTACACTTGGTTGCATTTCCCTAGTGGCAAAACCGCAACAGCTGCAATTGATCAGGGTGAAAGGTCCAGTAACCGAGAATGAGAATCATTCAAGATATGAATTATTTCATTTTTTATATCTTCAAATCAAACTGAAATCCATGTCTATTGTTGTATTGCTCAGGACAGCCAAGTTTCATGTATGTAGGGAACACTTTATCTGATTTTCTGTGTACTCAGCATGTGTTTAATTTTGTATTGACTCCAGGACTCAGAGGAGAGCAGTTTGCAAACACATACATCTTGTCCTGTGCAAATAGCCGTGGGAAGGAATCTATGCAGGACTGAGCTATACCCTAATGCACAGGTAGGCAACTGGTGACTTGCCAACTAGAATAACAAGTCAAGTTAAACATTATTTTTATATCAACACATATTTTGTCATACAATGCATTGATCCAACTAAGAATGGAAAATTAGATTATATTCCTTTGTGAACAAAATGGTTTCCATTTTCAAGTGTAACCCTCCACTTTGTATAATAATAGAATATAATTTAAGGAATAATAAATATTTATCTGTTACGGATGTCAAAATGCTACCGCAACTTATCAATAAAATCGAAGCCCTTTTTACCAAAGCCAAATAGTTTTTTTTCTGTCTGATCTGCTTTGTTCATACTCACATACTGTATACTCAAGTCACTTTTCCAGACTATATCTTGGGGTTTCTCGTTATGCCTGGTTTCTTATGTGCTATTACTTACTTGGGTACCAAGATGTGATGTGGTTCCCACTTTCTGTTATCTTCCTCTTTTGCCCCGGCTATGGCGTTGGTGTGAAATCCGCAACCAGAAGCTCCCCTGAATACTCAGGTGTTTAAACACAATGAACATGGAGTGGTCACTAGTGGTATGCAAAGCCAAATAAACTAGACCATCACATAGCAAAAATAAGCACGACTTCTCCAAATGCCTCCAGCACATAAACTTTAGCAGATGTTAATCTATATTACTCCATTACTCCATCTGTACTTTACTTGCTTAAGTTACACAGCTGCATACCCGTTGTTGCTGGGTGCCGTAGTTCCACTCACTCTAAGAATACTTGGCTCTCCTTCTGACTGGTGTCAGCACACAATGGGCATACTTTGGAGGTTCATACTCACGTTCCAACAAGAATTAACTGACATTCCACTATCCAGGCATTCTCCTTGCCACGGTGTACCCCATCCCTCACAGAGACCTCTATTGCCAGCCCCACTGCTGCATCTCACACTACCCCTTTCAGATGTCATCCTAATATCCAGAGTCCCGTCCATGCTTTGGAACCACGCTGTAGTACTGTGCAATCTTATGAACAGTTATCAGGCAAACCTCTTCTATACATCCCAATAGCCAGAGTCTCTCCCTCACTCATAGTTACAATTGTTACAGGATTCCTTCTACATCTCACTGTGGTGATTTCTTTCCTCCAGAGTAGCCAAATGCCTACTTGCAGTGGCCCGCCCTCATGTTATAGGGGCCTTTTCAAGGGGGCTCTCTTACAGGGGGAACCACATCCCTTAATTCAGCTCCTGTTAGCCAGCTGCTTCTGCAGCAATGCCCCCTCACAGTATAGGGGCCTTTTCAAAGGAGCTTTAACAGGGTTTTCGCTCACAGTGCATGTGATTTCCAGTCAATCACACTCACCCCTTCCAATGGTCTGTCCCAATCCATCCATGCCTCACTTCCAGGCACTGTCATCCAAAGGCTCTCCAATCTGCCTCTGCAGCTGGGACTCTCCGACCCTTGTCCACGCTCATCCAGGCGCACCTCTCATGCAGTTCTGCATCCTTTCCTGCTATTCCCTGCACAGGTGCTTCTTATGGGGTACCACTGAAGGGGTGTTCTCCCTCTTTGTGGGGCTCTCTTTTGCCTTATTGGGGTCTAATCACTGGTGCCCTTGCACCATCCACTGCACACCCACCTCAACAAGTTGAGGTTCTTCTTTTAATTCCCCATACTGGGATCTATAAATTGCAGATTGTGGCAACGCTGCCTCTCTTGCTGCGATCCTGGGACCAGCCTTCTCTTCCTGAGTCCCAGCTACAAAAATGGCTGCAGAACATTAACTTGGGAAACCAGGGCATTAAATAGACTTTGGTTCAACGTGAGGCTTCCATAGCCAGTCCTGGTGCTTTCGTGCCACACAGCTAGGCTCTGCCCCATCACTCACAATGGCGTGGCTGTCTGCGTCTTTGCGCTACAATCTTGCAAGGCCTGCGCCTCATCCTCCTACATCTCCCCCACAACTAGTAATGCTGCAAATGTTAAAATAACATATGCAACAGATATTGTAAGAGTAAGTAAATTCATCATACAAGCTTATCTCCTCTTCTTTTTAGTGACCAAGTATATGATATCACAGTGTATTAGAGAAGCAGGAAAGCTGCACTGTGGGTTCTATAAACAAATCCCTTTACATTTATATGTAATAGAATATACAGATAGTGGTGTGCAATGTCTGTACATGTACATCACCACTGGATTGCCAGTTAGGCAAGTGAAATAAACAAATGCAAAAATAGTCCACACCCCAATATGATAAAACCACACCTAGATATACCCAAACAACACTCGCTTTGGACAAGACAATGCCCCTTTTATGACCCATTGTAAACTATTCATGAAAAACATGGCCAAATCAACTTAACAAGGATTGTGGCGGTACAAGTAGTGCAGCAATCTTTCTCCTTTCATTTTCATGTCAGGGTGAAAATAACAGATGAAAATTGCTGAAAAATAACCAGATATTAATAAATTGAACCCACAGTTTGAAAAAAATGATTTTTAAGATGCATCCTCTTTAATGAAGACAAGGGCTATGTTTTGCCTCCTTCTGGATTAAAAGAATTACTGAGTAACTATATAACTATGTGACAACAATCTCAGATTACTCACTTATTTTAATCAATAGCAGATCTTTACTCAAATAGAACACTCCTCAATACCAGGTCATTTTTTTGAGTCAGGTGAAATGCTAAACAGTAAAATATCCAACATTAATTTTGCCTCATGTAAATCATACATCTGTCAGTTTCTGAGACAGCCTAGCTTTACATTGGATCTTCTGATAAAATGCTTACGGTTAATAACATAATCAATAAACATTAGTTTTATCCTTAATATATAATCATGACACCACACCAACTTATTGGCAAAATACTGTTATTTATTTAAATTAAACCGTAACTGCAATGGTGGCAGGAGAACACTGCACTCGACCTTGCCCATTCATAAGCGTACACTGTTTCTTAAACTTAAAGGGGGACAGCTGTCCCCAGGATCGGGGAACCCGCACCCCTCTGGGCTGATCGTAATGCACTGCAAGTCAACCCAGATGAACTGTACTTCCCCCGATCTAAGCTGCCTCTTTGAAGGGCACGAGTTCCAAAAGCCTTACTAACATAAATGTGTGCTTTACCACTTTACTTATCCTGTACAGTCTTCAGCTGCCACGTTAAAGGTTGCACCAGTCGCTGAATGGCAAACCATGCAGCTTTCATCCTGACCAAACATCTCAATTTTACCTCCGGGGTTGAACCACAACACCCGTACCATACCAAGGCCCATTGACATGTGGCACCCAGTACATCCAGAGCTGAACTACAGCCCGTATCATACCACAACCTTCATCCACGAGGCACCCAGTACATCCAGAGCCGCACCACAGCCCGTACCATGCTAAGGCCCTCAAACACGTGAGGACCTGTACATCCAGAGCTGGACCACAGCCCGTACTATGCCACTGTTTGATTTTATTGCTGGCCGATTAATACATCCGGGGTTGAACCACAACGCCTGTACCATACCATATTCTGCCTCTCCTTGTTGGTTCAACATACATCCGAGGCTGAACCACAGCACTCGTACCATACCATGGCCTTCGCTCCCTGTTGTATCAGCATACCTCCTGGGTTGAAACAACAACACCCATGCCATACCACAAGCATGTGCTGCAATTGGCTCCTCATACCTCCAGCTTGTTTCCACACTCCATTGGCGCCCTACAAATAAACGATAATAATAATAATTGGCCCCTGCATACATTGGCTATATATACCGAAGCAAGAGATTCTGTACCCTTAGCTGACAGCAAACACTTGCCCCAGGATTCGGGTCTGGGCAGGAGGGATTGCTGTCCTGGGCCAAGAGAGTGAGATAATTCCACCCCTACTCTTTTAGACTGATCCCTTATGCCTGTTCCTTCATGACACTTGCTTGTACATTACCCTCCTACTCCTTTTGTTACCCCTTAGTGATCCGACTTGATTATGTACCCACCCAAAGCTTTTAGTTTTCCCTCGGGCTTATTTCAGCCCTCAGTTCTCATTACCAGGGTAAACTGTCAATCCTCAGCTAGGCAACAAAGATCCCTACCACAGTTGCATTATACCACCAGTGTCATTGAATTTCTACTGTATTGGGACAAAATAAATACTGTATTAGGCCTTGCCATTTGCTGACACTAGTAGTATAATATTCCAAGGTTGTGTTATAGCTGTAATGGGCCATTCAAAGACAATTTACAGACAATTACCTATGACCATAGAACAATCAATGCTATATTCCGAGTTTGTATGTCACAAGCTGTGGAAGGTTATGTGGTATGCTAGTGATTGACACTGGCTTATCTAAGGTGCAAATGAGCAACTGGTCTTCACAAAGGACCCCTGCAAGAATATTGTTATCTTTGTGGCGAGACTCCACAGGTCATGGCTTTAGGATCACCCTACTAGACAGCAGCTGGCTATGGAGAGTAGGTATGGGGACAGGTCCAAAGTCAGGGTCTGAAGTGGACAGGTACAAGGTCAAACAAGCCGAACATTGTAACAGAGATTTAGAAAGGCAACATAGTAGGTAATAGAATGGTCAGGCAGAAGCCAGTTTGGAAAACTGTAATGGCAGGTGCTTTAAATATCCCACCAATGAAGAGGGACCAATGGGAGGCCAGTGGGAAGGTGTTAAATAGAGAAATGGATCTGCGCATGCCATCGGGAGGACGCAGAATCTTCTGCCTGTCTGGAGCAGGTAAGTGCGCTGGTACCCTCTTGCGGATCCAGCGTTTGACACTACTATAGCCTTATCTGTGTGGGGTTTCCCCCAACATTCCAAAAATATACTAGTTTTTTTATTGAAAGCCTGAAAAGCAGTGCTTTCTCCCAAGTGCTCGAAAAAAAAGTGCGTGACTTTAAAAAACGTGCACAAGGGTGCGGAACATGGCCCTCCTTGAAAAAAGAAGGGCCCTAGTCCCAACCCCCGAATCCAAAAGGACCCTTAGGGGGCAAGGGTCTTCAGACCCCCTTCGCTAGGGGGGTCCCTTTGGCCCTGGGATCCATCGAGGCTTCACCCAGGGCTCGACAGCTAGTCCACCCCCTAAGGGGAGGACCTCAAATGTTTTCAGGGGGGCCGGAACCTCAGGGCCACACAGCCCCCCTAGATCTTTCGGGGCAGAGCCCATAAGGGCCTAGCCACACCCCTAAAATCCGTGAAAAACAAAACATAAAAATAAGTGAAAGTGCCAAACAGTGAGTAAAATAAATAGTGCCATGCATAATGGCCCCAGCCTTTCGGCCGAGATGATAAAAATTGTTCCTGCCTAGCCAAAAGGCCGGGGCAATGAAAAGTTAGTGGCGGAAAGTGAGAGTCGTGCAAAATGCCATAGTGTCAAGTGAGGGTCACCACGCCCCAAGTGAGTTCAGGCACCCCTGGGTCACCACTCCAGGGGCACTATCTCAGGCTCTCACTCCACCGGCCTCCTGGCCAGACCAAGCTTTCCCATGGCCCTTTCAGGTGCAGGAATCCCTTCTCAGACAGGTACTTACTTGATCTTAGCCAAAAGTCCGAGAAGCGATACAAATACAATGCCTGCGCCCACACACACGCAATACAAATACAATGCCTGCACCCACACAAACAATACAAATACAATGCCTGCGCCTATACACACTACAAATACAATGCCTGCCCCCACACATAATATAAATACAATGCCTGCCCCCACACACAATATGTACATAATATAACAATTTTACTTACCTTTCCATCGCCTTTATCTCTTCTGTTCTCTTCTTTCTTCTATGTTGCTCTGCTGCTGGTCCTATCTGCCCCAGCAGTGCTCCTCGCTGAATCCTCACAGCAAATTATGTCGCTCGTGATGACGTCACGGCAGACATTCAGTGGGAGCGAGGAGAATGCCGGGAACCGCGCAAGATCAGGTGACTGTTTTTTTTTTTTCTTGTTTTTTCTTTTTTCTTTATTAACACTGCCGTGATTTTTTTTTTCACTGTGCGCTCCCTTGGGCTTGCACCCTGGGCGAATGCACCGCCCGCACCACCCTAGTTACGGCACTGCCCCACGATAACCATACAAACAAAATAACACCCATTAATTAGACACCACCTACCTCACACATTACATTGCCACAAGCCCCCTGTGCCATCACACACACTACATTGTCACAAGCCCCCTGTGTCATCCCACACACACTACATTGCCACAAGCCTCCTGTGCCATCACACACACACTACATTGCCACAAGCCCTCTGTGCAATCACACACATTGCACTGCCCCTTGTCAACACACAGACACACACTGACATCAAAACACCCACACACACACACACCACTGAGATCAGCACCTCTCACTTACCTTTAGGTGCACTTCTGCTGCATCCATCCTCACTGCTCAGACAGGAAGTGAGCACTTCCTGTCTGAGGCCAATCAGCAACAGGCAGCCTCACGATTGGCTGCCTGTTGCTGCCACTGACCACCAATGATTTGATTGTTATCCCCTGCCCCCCACTCGCGGCACCCCCGCTCGCGCGCTCCCCACCCCCCCCTCGCATTCACCCCCTTTTCCTCCACCCGCGGTTGTGGAAAAAAAAAGAAAAGAAAAAATAATTGGGTGAAAGAAAGTATATTGATTAATATTGTTTTACCGTGCGATTGTACACAGTACTCCACGAGTCATGGAGCAATCGCACGATAAATAACGCATGCATACACTCGCACTTACACATTCACTTATATATAGTTCATATTTATTAAGGTTCCAATCCACATTCATTTATTAGTAAAATGTATTAGATTGTTTATTTATGCACATATAATACTGTAGTAAAGGTATTTATGGTTCAGGTGTTTTAAAGGGTAAAGAGTTTGGTCTCATATTAAATCTTATTTCCCCAGCATTAACCCAGTGTGGATGGAATAGCGATCGCAAGATACAAGCAATATGAGATTATTACTCAAAAGTACTTTTGTTTGGGTCAGTTTGAACTTGTCATTCAGAGTCAAAACATGTGAACAATGGGGTGGGGGAAGTTTCCCCTCACCCTTTGTAAGGATCAAATAAACTGACCTATAACTTGCAAGGAACTGGAAATCATTAACCCCTCGACCAGTGAAAACCTCACTAAGTGTTATCTGTACACTATACACAAGCATGATGGGCTTTGTTCTACCTCTCTTTGATCTTGGCAACGTGAGAGCATGGCTGCATTCATTGACCGTGGGTGAACCCTATGAGGAAGATGTAATGTATTCTGTGTTTTTATACTTTCCTGCTTTGTTTTAAACATCTTTAATGTGTAACAATGGCTTGCTGTAAAATACTGCTATATTTTGCAATTAAATACATTGGAACCACACAAAACGCATTGGACAATGTTTTATTGGTAAGTGATAAAATTACTTTAATACCTGCGTCCGCGCATTGACTATCAGGGCTTGAACGCCATTACAGTGAAGAACAGATATCCAATTCCTTTAATTACCAAACTGTTCGGGCGGATCAAGGGCACCACATCTTTTCCAAATTTGACCTTCGGGGAGCGTACAACCTCATTCGGATAAAGGAGGGGGACAAATGGAAAACGGCCTTTAACACCAGAGACGGTCACTTTGAGTACCTAGTCATACAATTCAGCTTATGTAACGCTCCTGCAGTATTCCAGAGTTTCATCAACAAATTTTTTCGAGTCCTTTATCAATATGTAGTGGTATATTTGGATGACATCCTCATTTTTTACCCGATCTTCAGTCTCATCAAAGACATGTAGTTGAAGTTCTGCAACTTTTTCTGCAAACTTCAAAAGTGTATTTTTTCACAAACCCAATTACCCTTCCTGGGTTACGTTATCTCTGGTACTGAACTCCGTATGGGTGCCACCAAGCTCAAAGCCATTACTGACTGGCCCCAGCCTTCAGGTCTGAAGGCTATTCAGCGATTTTTAGGTTTTGTAAATTATTATCACCAGTTTATTAGGGGCTTCTCCGACTTGGTCGCACCCATGACCTCACTTACCCGGAAAACATCTTATGCCAAAGCATGGCCCGTGGAAGTGGTGTTGGCTTTCAATTCTCTAAAGAAGGCCTTTTCCTCTGCTCCTGTCTTGGTACAACCCAACTGCCAGTGTCCATTCTTTCTTGAAGTGGATGCCTCGTCTAATGGGACTGGGGTGTTCTCTCTCAGCGTGATTCCTCTGGGAAACTTCACCACTGTGGGTTTTTCTCTTACAAGCTCCTACCAGCTGAGAGGAATTATGACATAGGGGATAAGGAACTCCTAGCGATCAAATTGGCTCTCTCTGAGTTTAGACATCTGCTAGAATGTGTTTTTTTTCCAGTAACAATTTATACCGATCTCAAGAATCTCTTATATTTACAGACGGCACAGTGTCTGAATCCCCGCCAAGCAAGATGGTCTCTGTTTTTCTCCCTGTTCAATGTCATTCTCACCTACTGCCCGGGTTCAAAAACAAGAAAGCAGATGCTCTATCACGTTCTCTCGACTCCTCTGACATTGAACCCCCCCCCCGAACAGAATAAATTTATCTTGGACCCTAAAGGCGTGGTGGTGTTAACTCTCATAATATCTACCTTTTGTCCTCCGAGTAAGATCTTCGTTACTCCTAATTTATGTACTAAACTATTACGCTGGGCCCATACTTCCCACTTCTTGGGACATGCTGGAGCTAAGAGAACCTGGGAGCTGCTCAATCTAAGCTACTGGTGGCTATCTCTTTGCATCGATGTCAAGCAATTTATTGCCGCATGTCCCATTTGTGCCAAACACATGGTATCCCGACAGAAACCATATGGTCCTTTGTTACCTTTGCCTATTCCAGATCGACCTTGGTCTCACCTGGCAATGGATTTCATCACTGATCTACCACCTTCCAAATCCTGCACCGCCATATGGGTCATCGTAGATCGTTTTTCCAGAGTCGCCCATTTTGTACCCCTCAAAGGTCTTCCCTCTGCCTCTACCTTAGCTGACCTTTTTCTCAGGCAAATCTTATGTTTGCATGGATGTCCTCAGGAGATTGTATCAGACTGAGGCACTCAGTTTATATCTAAATTCTGGAGAGCCTTTTGTAAGATTATTGGCATCAAACTCAATTTTTCTTTGGCCTACCACCCATAATCTAATGGGTTGACGGGAGAACTAATCAGGAACTTGAGAAATTTCTTTGCATATTCATTTCTGCCAATCAAAGCAACTGGGTGGATCTAATACCATGGGCGGACTTCGCCCAAAATAATCACTACCATGAGGCCATATCCAACTCTCCTTTCTTTGTACTATACGGCTGCCATTCCAAGTTACCCACCCTTTCCCAGGTTCCATCCTTGGATGTGACTCTCTTTTTCAGAAGTTCCCAGTCATTTGGACTCAAGTAAATGAAAGTTTAAATAAGTCTTCAACACGGAACAAGACGGTCAGTGATAGAAGTAGGCGTGTTGTTCCTAATTGGAGACCCGGAGGCAAAGTCTAATTGTCCAACGGCAATCTTCAACTATGGATCCCTAATTGCCCCAAGGACAATTCCATCTTGCACCACTTTTCTTTTCTGCCACTGCTGTGTGGCAATGTTTCCTAGATGTGCTATGAACTGCCATGGGTTTGTGTCATTGCATTGTCGCTTAGCATTCAGCCAGGTTGCTGCAGTCTTTGTCCGAAAGTGGATGAAAATAATATTGTGACCTGTGTTGTGGTCAAAATTGACCTGAAATGACTGGAAATTAATGTTATTGAGGTTAATAATAATAATGTAAGAACAAAAAAGAGCAAAATTATGTGATTTTAGCATGAGTACATGCACCACATAGGATGGCAACACCTCATCTGGTGGTGCATCACCACAACTTTTTAATAATGTTGAGGTATGGTTTAACTGCAAAGAGGTCCTTCTTTTTCTGTAGCAAATAATATATATTTTACTTATTTAAACATGTTAAGTTGTATTTTATTCCCTTCAAAATCTCATAATGCATCCTGCAGGCCCCTGCTTTAGAACAATGTAACCTTCAGAGCTGCCACCTCTTTACCACATACAACATAAACCAGAGAACACAACCAGCAACACAATATTCCTCCTATGTTGTATAGGATTGTTTATGCAGAGCAATTCTCTTTAAGTATTGGCCAGAATGTAATCCATGTTTCCACTGGTCCATTTTCACAGCGCCGCCCAGCAAGTTGAATCTTCAAATCCAGTAGGTATGGACACCCTTGTGACTAAATATCTCCTTATACCTCTTCTCAGTTCATCACTATCGCCCTTGTTGGCTGTTTCATTGTTTCGTCTCTTTTATATCCCCCCCACAAAATAAAACTTGATCTGTGTGTATCATATTCAATATCCTGGACTGTTGTCATACCTACTTTCCATGTGCTACTGATTTTAATAATTTTGTGTAAGACAGTAAAACTCATCTTATTGTTTTTCCTATACATGTATGACATATTGTCTAATTTTGAAATTGATTTTTGCATAACGTCTTAAAAAAAAGTACAGGCGTAAAAGGCAATTCAAACAAAAATACATTTATATTAATAACTTCACAAAAATGGTTCTTTGCACCATAACGCATATATTTTTCTTATTCGTCTAGCAGAAGTAATTGCCACCAGAAGTAAAACTTTAAAAGTGAGCCACTTGAGAGCACTTTCTTGCAAATGTTCAAAAGGACTTGTTACTAATATGTCAAGTACGAAATTAAGATCCCATTGTGTTACTAATGGTATAAAATAAGGCCAAATTATTTTACTTATTATTAAGCTTTCAAATGCTAATCTTGAATCCAAAAGAATTCTTGATGCTGAGACCTGAACTTTCTGTTAAAGATAAATTAAAATATTGGTCAAATCAATCAATCTGAATTGTTTATCAATTGTTTACCTGTGTGTAATGCATTACAACTAGTCTAGCGATTACATGTCACTGCTAATGCAGTCATGTGTGATTTCTTTGTAGCGGAAAGATGCAACAGCATCGCTTGTTCCATCATATTCCCATAGATACTCATTTTTACAATAGGATATGCATAGGCATTTCCAATGACAAGGCTTCCATTCATCAAAGAGGTCTTAGGACACTGAGAATTCCTCTACTATTGAATTTGGTAATTACTCAAAAACAATCAATACCAAGGCTACACTAACTTAGACATTATATATAGTTAAGCTGTACCAATATTCATTTACTGAGTCTTTATCCAGATCCAACATTACCTTTGTATGTTAAACACTCTTTATTGCCTCTTACTATTCTACATTTAACATTGCATTTGGTAAGTACACAATTCTCATTGTCTATGTCTGTGCTAAATTCACTCATTCTTATCCCAAAATCAACATTGCAACAATGACCATTGTCCTTGTATGACCTGTGTACCAGAAACTGATGTTGGCATTAATATAATTTATGACCCTATCTCAGTGAATACATTGTACTGCTCTGACCATTGGAAGGTAGAGTATCCTAGTGAAACTCTTGTGCTAGGCTAGCCGCGCAGGCTAGTCTTGGTAATATTTTTGATCTGTTAATTTTTCCCTGGATCTTATTATTACTGTAAAATCTGTTTGTTTTATGTATGTGATCACCTTGCATCTTAGCAAATAGTTTTTGTGCTTTGGAACCACGCCAATCGAATCAGGCAATCAGTTATTTATATCTATAATACTTCAGAGTCTTAAGAGCTACACCCTTGTTTATGCCTTGCTGTAGAAAGTCCAGTACTTGTGGAATACTGGGTGACATTGGACTAATTGAGTTCTGTTTGCACCAGCATTTTTTTTTTCAAAATCCTATAATAGATGAAGAATTTTGTTTTCTAGATTGAAGTAAGACTTCAGTTGCTTGGTTAGACATTGCTCCTGAGAAAAGGCTCAATTTCCAGGCACAGTGCTTGTGCAGAACAGGTTTGTGCATCCAGCCGATCACAAGGAGTAGAGAGCCCACCTGAGAAACAGGAGCCCAGTACAAAAATGTTTCCAAGTGATTGGTGTGGATTTGTTAATAGTAGCTCCAATCAAGTCATGCAGATAAGCTATAATTTCTTTTAAAAAATGTATGCTTTTTTTGTTTTTTTTAATCATTTTGACTAATGGTTTGCTAAATACTAGCACCCTTTTAACTTCATTGTTTCAATCATTTATTTATATCTCTTATACTTCAGTCTTAAGAGCCAGAGCTTTGTTTAAGCCTTGCTGTAGAAATGTTACGCTCAGTGGGACAGGAATCCGTGTTAATCTCATTTAGCGCTGGCAGACCAGGGGTGCAGAGTCTAATGAGCTCTCCGGTATTCACAAACAACCGCTGCAAGGCAGGATGGACTTAGCTGCCGACAACACGCAGGTCGCAGCCCCATGGACTGTCTCAGGATGTAACACAATGCCCAAAGGGTGGAAGGCGTGCCCAGGAGATATAGCAGCAACTGAAGCCAGAAGCCTGGGTTTAACACAGGGTGGTTATGCAGATAAGGATCAAGTACATGAGTAGACAGGCACAAAGTGTTTAGACAGGTTAGGATCCGTACAGGAGTGGTCAGGCACAGAATGGTCAGACAGGCTAAGCTCGGTACACAAGAGATTCAGCAATGCATAGTCAGACAAGCCAAGTTCAGTACACAGAATATCCAGCTATGCATAGTCAGACAAGCCTAGTTTGGTGCACAGAAGATCCAGGAATCTGTGGTCAGATAAACCAAGTTCTATACACAGGAGATCAGAAAAGCGTGGTCAGACAGGCAGAGGACAATGCACAGGAATTCAGCAGAGGGCACTCAGAGGGAGCAAGGAGAATAACCAAAAGGGCAGCAAAGCAGGGAGTCAGACGCTCAGCAACAGTGTTGCACTGACACAGGCTAAGTATTGGTGCAGCGTCTAAATAGTGGAGGCTATTCAAAACACCTGACCCGATGGGTCATGTTACCCACTACCTGCAAGTGCCAGGATTGGCATGAATGGGACAGTGCTGGAGCTAGGAGGAGGTAAGTTTGTTACAAGAAAGTACAGTACTTGTTGAATATTGGTTGACATTGGACTAATAAAGTTCTGTTTGCACCAGCAAATATTTTTTTTCACATCCTACAATAGATAAGTGAAGAATCTTGAAGTAAGACTTCAGTTACTTGGTTAGACTCCTGAGATAATTCTGCTCAATTTCCACCCCATCAAGGAGAGTGTACTGGTGCTCAAAAGGAACACTGGTGCCAGGTACAGGAGATCCGGTCTTACTGGTAGAAGCTATGGTGGTTCTATAAGTAGGCTATGGACAAACCATGGTTACTGAGGTCAAAAGAGAAGAACTGCTATTACCTTCACTGCTTTCTTTTTATTCTTTCTAAGAGTTTATAGAATGATGGGAAATGGAGAAATATGCATTCTTGATGGAATTTCCAGGGTCTTGTTAGAGCATCTATCCCTTCTGCTCTGGAAGCTCTCTGGCAGGCGAAAAACTGTCTCAGTTTGGTATTATGACCCATTGCCATTAAATCAATTTGGGGTAGGACAAACCTCTATATCGGTAGCTGAAACACCCCTTCATTCAGAATCCGCACTCCTGGGTGAACTTAATAGTACTGAGAAATGATGGTATCAGATTACTTTTCTTTGATCCATCCGTTACTTTGTAGGAAATTGATTACTATGTCTGTTCTTGTTGTAGACATTTCCTGTGAATCTCCTATCAGCAAAATATTGTCCAGATGTTGGAATCCTGCAGGAATATGTAGGTAGGTATCCTGTAAATCAATGGTGCCTAAACTCACTCTTCAAAAGCAATCAACAGTTCATGTTTTCAGAATTACTTTGATCATGCACAAGTGAGTTAACCTATTTGGCTGGGTCAGTAATTATCCCACCTATTTCTACAGACAGAAATCCTATCAACATGATCTGTTGGTAGTTCTTGAGGCCTGGGTTTGAGCACTACTGCTGTAGATCTATGAATGTTAAAAATGCCCCACTTCTATCACCTTGATAATGGAATTCAATGCTTTAATTGGATGAATTTGTTTAATCTTCTCAAATTAGTATTGTGCTGAGTTCTGTTGTTCTGCTCAAAAAAAAGTTTGGAATAGAAGCCTATTTCTCTCTGATTGCCCAGGACTAATGAAATCACTTGCGTTTGTAAAATGTTGCTTAATTATTGTTTTTGCATTATAGAGATCAGAGTCCTGGATTTTAAAAAGATGTTCCTCCTTGGAATCTCTCTACATTCTATTTTGCAACCTGTGGTTACAATATACATTACCCACTGATCCTGGGTAATTAATATCCATGTGTGTACACACTTCGATATTCTGCATCCTAGTACAGACTTTGGGAACTGAATCACATTTGAGTCGTTGGGGACTAACTGGCCTAAACCTTCCTTCTCTGCCTCTGGAACCATGAAAGGACTGCCTAGGCACATTAGGCACGTTAGTAAACTGTCTGAAGTATTGCTTAGCAGGACGATATCCTCTTACTTATCTAAATTGTTGGTGAACTGACACTGGTCTCTTCATGTCTTGAGGTAAATGATGTTTTCTTCCTTCGTTCACCTTCTGTACCAAAGAATGCAGTTTCTCTCCAAACAACAAGAAAGCTTCAAAACCAATTTATATTTTGAGTAAAGCTCAGCTAATCAAGCACTGTCCTTGCCATCGCTGTTGAAGATATCAGTCTTGCTGATAGCATAACCATATCTATAACTTCTTCATAGTTTCCATACTTTTTAATGAAAACTCTCTATTAACCTTATCCTGTGTATCCTGATGTAGGCCTTCCAACCAAATCCTAAATGCTCTGGAAACAGAGGCAGCAGCAACCTCAGACTTAACTGCAGTTCCCACAAAAATATGTAATCTTTTGAAACATTTTACCATCTTCTTATCCATGCAGTCTTCTAAAGGGGCATCTATCCTCCAGCGGAATGATAGTTCTTGCAGAAAGATTAGCTATTACTGCATCAACTTTAGGGAAAAAAATCAAATTTTTCCTCCTCACTATCTGAAAAAGGATACATTCTTTTAATCTCCTAGGGTTTAACTGGCATCTCTCTGGTTGTTCCTATTGCATTTTAATAAGGTCTGTAATAATTTTGTATACAAAAAACACTCTGGGCCTGATTCATCATGGCACATATCTGCTGATTTTGGGTGTAACCAATGCAAAATCAATTCTGATCATGCTCTGAACCGGCAGATATGGCTGTAACTGCAGCCCTGTTCTGTGTGCTGGTGAGCACAAGGGACAGTTACTACAACCCACTACATTGGGGAGTTTCCTAGGTAGGGAAAAGGAGTGTTGCCATAGTCAATGTACAGTAGGGGCGTGCCAAACTCGAGTGCAAGCAACCACGGCCGTAGTAAGTTCAACGGCAGTAGAAGTAACCTTGTTTTTTAGACGTATCCCTTGCACCTGCTCTGGAGCTAGTGTAAGTTGAGCCTGTGGGTCTGGCGGCTCTATACAGTGTTAAAAAAAAGATTAAAAATATAAAATGCGTGGGGTCCCCCCTCCTAATGATATTATCCCTTGGGCTATCAGCCCACTACCTAACTAACTAAACTAGGGCATTGTGCCCTTTTACAGCTTTTGGGCTACCAGCCCCTACCTTATAGGGGCCTAGTGCCCAGTTTCCTGGGCCTTGTGCCCCTATCAAGTGCCCACGGGCCTAGCGCCTGACAGTAGCCACGGTCCTAGTGCCCGACCTAATGCTGAGAATACTTACCTGCTCTGTGCAGGATACTCAACTTGCCATGCCGTCTTCTTTTCCGGATCTTCCAGACCCTCCAGCCGGCGGCGCCTCTTCTCCTGATCAGCGCGGGTCTTCCTGATGCTCTAAGGGCGGGGGCGCTTTTAGCCCTGACATGGGCTCCCCGCTGACGTCTTCCGTGGTGAGTGACAGTGGCAGGGGCGCTCTTAGCCCTTACAAGGGCTCCCTGCCACTTCCGGCGTCTTCTTTGCTTCATCCGCCGCTCCGGACGTCCCACGACGTACTCACTCCTCTCCGCCGACGGACTTCTGACTAAGATGGTGCCCGCCGGCGGTTTATATACTCGCCGGCGCGGCGTCATCACTAGGCGCCACCGCAAGCGCAGGATTGGCTCGCCGCGGCGCCAATCTTTCAAACGGCCAGAAGTGAGCCGCTGATTGGCCAGTGGAGAAAGGTGAGCCCTGATTGGCTCATCATTCCTCCGCTGCCCAGACCTGGAAGAAAGAAGCTATACTCAACGCTGGATCGGTGAGTAGAATCTCTTCCCTTCTTTCTTCACCCTCTTGTTGGGCACAGCAGCTAGGACCATCTTCTGTCCCTCCAGGGACACGGCCATAGCGGGGATCTTCGCCCTCTTCCCGGATACCGGCTCCAGGGCTCCCGGGGACACCTCTACACTTCTTCCGCCTTTTTCCATTGTGGTCCCCACAATCAATGTCTTCCCCTCTACGTCCACCTCCAAAGTTGCTTACCGGCATCCCTGACTCGTGTCCGTCGGATCCTCTGCGGTAAAGCCCTCTCGCACAGGATCCACATCATCCTGGCAACTTCCTCACCCAAAGCCGGTATCCAGGGGGTCTCTTCCTCGGCGTCCACCAGAACCTCCCACTCGTCCGATACCTTTTCGGTGGCACTGGAAGCTTCCTCAGAGGGTGACAACATCCACCACTCACCAGCTGCGCTCTCTAACGTACCGTCTTCTTCAGGCAGTACTTCTTCAGCAGCTCTCTCTTCTGGGGTACTGATGGCTTCCATACTCTCAGGTACTACCTGGCAGACATCTTCACATGTCTCAAGATATGATGCTTTCCAGTGGAGGGTCTGCTCAGTTCTCCCTTCGTCTTCAGGGACCAACTCTTCCACAGCCACGGACCAGTCATCTGATGTATCCGACGTCTCCCATACCCCGGTTCCAGCATCCGGCTGCCGCGGGTATTCCTGTCGTGAATCTTGCTTGGACGGGATGCAACAATGCAACAGTCAACAGACTCGGCCGATCCTTCCCTCCAGACTCCGACTTCTCTGGAGACCATTGCTCGAAGACTCCCTCGTCTTCCCACTCGCTGGAGACCTTCTCATCTTCCGGGCAGTTGTGTGCGAAGTGTCCGGACAACCCACACTTCCAGCACCGCGTTTCTTCCACCTGTTGTAGTTTAGTGCCTATGTTCTTCTTCTTCTTCCTGCAACGTTCCAAGGCTTGCTTCATGAACGCTTCTTCGCAAGAGATGACACAGCTGGGTCCCTCATACCGCGGAATGATCCCCCGATGAGCCATCGTTTATCCTGCCAACTATGCCAAAATGTAACGCGCCTGCGGGGAACAGGACAGACGCACACATAAGAACTTACTTTATAAGCGATGATCACCTCCTGTCCGCTTCCGATGCCCCAGCCGCTGTCCTATCCCAGCAGATCAGCAACCGCAACCATTGTCACCTCCAACCACATCCCTCTAAGAAAGAGACAGAGATTACGGCCATGCCTACCAGGAAAGGGCTGTCTGAGACCACGGCAAGAGCAAAGCGAGGAGGCGGCAAGTGAGCTTTGACTGAGAGTGTCTTTGCTCATTGCCATGGTCTCGGACAGCCCTTTCCTGGTAGGCACGGCCGTAATCTCTGTCTCTTTCTTAGAGGGACGCGGTTAGAGGTGACAAGGGTTGCGGTTGCTGATCTGCTGGGATAGGACAGCGGCTGGGGCATCGGAAGCGGACAGGAGGTGACCATCGTTTATAAAGTAAGTTCTTCTGTGTGCGTCTGTCCTGTTGCCCGCAGTTGCGTTACAGATGCTCAAGCTCGGTTACTCGGGAACCGAACACACCCGAACTTAGGGGATCCGAGTACTGAGCCGAGTTGGCTCGGTAGTTTTGCGCTTTTTCGGAATTGAAAACGAGGCAAAACGTCATCTTTACCTCGTCGGATCTTGGATCTTGCGAGTTTAGGAATCTATAAATACGGCCCTACATGGCGATGTAGCCCCATTTTAGAGACGGATACAGAAGAGGTAGTACAGAGTTTAGAGCAGTTGGGCAGGTAAAGTTATAGAATTGAAAGTGGAGGGTGGTATCAGTGTTCAACAAAGTAATCAGTGACATTCAGGAGAGCTCCATTGCTATTTCTCATTGCAGAAAAATACAAATAATAGTGATTACAGGGTTGATGTAATTCTGCAGTCCAATTCTACTGTGTTATATAAGTAACACACAAAAAGGAGAGCTGCATTGCTAATTGTCATTGCTGAAAATAAATAGGAGGGCTAGCAGGCTTGTCTTCTGAATTTGCAGGCAAATTCAACTGAATTATATAGCTAACAGACAAAGAGGAGAGCTCCATTGCTAAGAGTCAGTGCTGAAATAGAAATTATAGGCTGGCTGGCTTGGTCTAAATATGCAGTTACATTTTACTGTACCATAGCTCACTCAGAAACAGCAGAGGTGGCAGGGTTCAGTGCTGAAACAGAAATTGTAATAATAGGGCTGTCAGTGTTCTAAGAAGTCTCCAGTGACATTCTACTGTGCCATAGCTCATACAGAAACAGAAAAGGTGACATTGTTGTTGTCACTCTCCAGTCTCAGTCATGATGATACTAATCACTCTACCTCATGTGCTAAATCCTATGTTCAAGTTCATAGTGGTTTTAAGTAGGGATGTGCACCGGCGACTTTTGAGGTCTCGTGTTTTGTGTTTTGGATCCGGATTTTCGTTATTTTTGAGGTTCGGATTTGTCTCGCAAAACACTTGACGAAAGGTCTCGGTTCGGATTTAAGGTTTTGGATTCGGATTTTTTTGCAAAAAAACATAAAAAGTTTAAAAATCAAGTTTTTGGGCTTATTTTCACTCCTAGGCTATTATTAACCTCAATAACATTCAATAACAAGCATTTCCACTAATTTACAGTGTATTCTGAACACCTCACAATATAGTTATTAGTCCAAAACGTTGCAACAAGGTATCTTTCTGGACTGCGTAGAGGAGTGGGTCACCACAATATATATTAAAAATGCTGAACTTTTATGAATCGCACCAATAAATGTACCTGGACTGCGTAGAGGAGTGGGTCACCACAATATATATTAAAAACCCTGAACTTTTATGAATCGCACCAATAAATGTACCTGGACTGCGTAGAGGAGTGGGTCACCACAATATATATTAAAAACCCTGAACTTTTATGAATCGCACCAATAAATGTACCTGGACTGCGTAGAGGAGTGGGTCATCACAATATATTAAAAACCCTGAACTTTTATGAATCGCACCAATAAATGTACCTGGACTGCGTAGAGGAGTGGGTCACCACAATATATATTAAAAACCCTGAACTTTTATGAATCGCACCAATAAATGTACCTGGACTGCGTAGAGGAGTGGGTCACCACAATATATTAAAAACCCTGAACTTTTATGAATCGCACCAATAAATGTACCTGGACTGCGTAGAGGAGTGGGTCACCACAATATATTAAAAACCCTGAACTTTTATGAATCGCACCAATAAATGTACCTGGACTGCGTAGAGGAGTGGGTCACCACAATATATATTAAAAACCCTGAACTTTTATGAATCGCACCAATAAATGTACCTGGACTGCGTAGAGGAGTGGGTCACCACAATATATTAAAAACCCTGAACTTTTATGAATCGCACCAATAAATGTACCTGGACTGCGTAGAGGAGTGGGTCACCACAATATATTAAAAACCCTGAACTTTTATGATTCGCACCAATAAATGTACCTGGACTGCGTAGAGGAGTGGGTCACCACAATATCTTAAAAACCCAGAACTTTTATGAATCGCACCAATAAATGTACCTGGACTGCGTAGAGGAGTGGGTCACCACAATATATATTAAAAACCCTGAACTTTTATGATTCGCACCAATAAATGTACCTGGACTGCGTAGAGGAGTGGGTCACCACAATATCTTAAAAACCCAGAACTTTTATGAATCGCACCAATAAATGTACCTGGACTGCGTAGAGGAGTGGGTCACCACAATATATATTAAAAACCCTGAACTTTTATGAATCGCACCAATAAATGTACCTGGACTGCGTAGAGGAGTGGGTCACCACAATATATTAAAAACCCTGAACTTTTATGAATCGCACCAATAAATGTACCTGGACTGCGTAGAGGAGTGGGTCACCACAATATCTTAAAAACCCTGAACTTTTATGAATCGCACCAATAAATGTACCTGGACTGCGTAGAGGAGTGGGCACTGGGCACCACAATAAAATATATAAAAAACCTTCAACAGATCTGCATTACACTACACATACGGCTGCTCCTCCATCCTCTCCATCATATACATGTTGGAGTTTTAGCGTGTGACAACCTCTTGTTTTTGATAATGTCAGTGCATTTTGAATATTTTTCAATTTGCCCCACACCACTGAATGTACTTTATCTATGATACGCATCTATCTATCTTGACTGCGTAGTGTGGTGGCCCCGGTACACAATTTGGTACCGAGGCCACAATATAATTAAAAAACCCTCCACGTGTCAGAATTCCACCAAACAAGTATCTGGACTGCATAGTGGGGTGGCCCCGGTACCTAATTTGATACCGGGGCCACAATACCTCCTCCAAACATGGTACAGACAATTCGTCATTGAGATCCCAGACAGACAGGGTCAAAGTGTTATTGTTTGACTTTGTAAACCCAAAAAACTGTCCCTGTTGCACATAGTCGTGCAATGAAGACTGACTTTTTCATTTAAAGGCACGATCTTTCAAGTGTAGTGTTTGTAAGTCTAAGTCATATTATACTTTTGGTAAAATTGGTTTATTTTGTTGCTCTTTATGGTAATTAGTAATAGAATTAAAGTATGAAATAGAATTAAAGTATGAAATAGAATTAAAGTATTAAATAGAATTAAAGTATGAAATAGAATTAAAGTATGAAATAGAGTGGTATATAGAGTTGTAGTGTGGTATAGATAGAGTGGTCCACACAATATAATAATAATAAAACCCTCAACTGGTCTGAATTCCACCAAACAAGTATCTGGACTGCATAGTGGGGTGGCCCCGGTACCCAATTTGATACCGGGGCCACAATACCTCCTCCAAACATGGTACAGACAATTCGTCATTGAGATCCCAGACAGACAGGGTCCAAGTGTTATTGTTTGACTTTGTAAACCCAAAAAACTGTCCCTGTTGCACATAGTCGTGCAATGAAGACTGACTTTTTCATTTAAAGGCACGATCTTTCAAGTGTAGTGTTTGTAAGTCTAAGTCATATTATACTTTTGGTAAAATTGGTTTATTTTGTTCCTCTTTATGGTAATTAGTAATAGAATTAAAGTATGAAATAGAATTAAAGTATGAAATAGAATTAAAGTATTAAATAGAATTAAAGTATGAAATAGAATTAAAGTATGAAATAGAGTGGTATATAGAGTTGTAGTGTGGTATAGATAGAGTGGTCCACACAATATAATAATAATAAAACCCTCAACTGGTCTGAATTCCACCAAACAAGTATCTGGACTGCATAGTGGGGTGGCCCCGGTACCCAATTTGATACCGGGGCCACAATACCTCCTCCAAACATGGTACAGACAATTCGTCATTGAGATCCCAGACAGACAGGGTCAAAGTGTTATTGTTTGACTTTGTAAACCCAAAAAACTGTCCCTGTTGCACATAGTCGTGCAATGAAGACTGACTTTTTCATTTAAAGGCACGATCTTTCAAGTGTAGTGTTTGTAAGTCTAAGTCATATTATACTTTTGGTAAAATTGGTTTATTTTGTTCCTCTTTATGGTAATTAGTAATAGAATTAAAGTATGAAATAGAATTAAAGTATGAAATAGAATTAAAGTATTAAATAGAATTAAAGTATGAAATAGAATTAAAGTATGAAATAGAGTGGTATATAGAGTTGTAGTGTGGTATAGATAGAGTGGTCCACACAATATAATAATAATAAAACCCTCAACTGGTCTGAATTCCACCAAACAAGTATCTGGACTGCATAGTGGGGTGGCCCCGGTACCCAATTTGATACCGGGGCCACAATACCTCCTCCAAACATGGTACAGACAATTCGTCATTGAGATCCCAGACAGACAGGGTCAAAGTGTTATTGTTTGACTTTGTAAACCCAAAAAACTGTCCCTGTTGCACATAGTCGTGCAATGAAGACTGACTTTTTCATTTAAAGGCACGATCTTTCAAGTGTAGTGTTTGTAAGTCTAAGTCATATTATACTTTTGGTAAAATTGGTTTATTTTGTTCCTCTTTATGGTAATTAGTAATAGAATTAAAGTATGAAATAGAATTAAAGTATGAAATAGAATTAAAGTATTAAATAGAATTAAAGTATGAAATAGAATTAAAGTATCAAATAGAGTGGTATATAGAGTTGTAGTGTGGTATAGATAGAGTGGTCCACACAATATAATAATAATAAAACCCTCAACTGGTCTGAATTCCACCAAACAAGTATGTGGACTGCGTAGTGTGGTGGCCCCGGTACACAATTTGGTACCGAGGCCACAATATAATTAAAAAATTGGGCATCAACTGTCACCGTTGTTTAATATCTGATACACCTAAATATGGACTGCACAGTGGAGTGGCCCCGGTAGTAAATTTGGTGCCGGGGCCACAATACCTCCTCCAACTTCCAAGTGTAGTGTTTATAAAGACAGACAGCGTCGAAGTGTTATTAGTTGACTTTCTTAACACTAAAATTGTCCCTGTTGCAAATATTCGTGCAATGGACAGTTACTTTTTTATTGAGGGACTCAAGCTTTCAAGTGTAGTGTTTATAAAATATAAACAACAATACAGTAGTTTTAGAGCACGTCAATACCTCTTGTTTTAAATTATGACACGGCATTTTACTTTTGGTTTAATTTCTTGTATTTTTTTAAATTTGGTTTTACTTTTTGAACATGGCAAACGACTGTTGATTGGTCATATAATGCAAAAAAAAAAGGTCCAAGATGGAATTGTCCTTGGGCCCTCACACCCACCCTTATGTTGTTGAAATAGGACATGCACACTTTAACAAACCAATCATTTCAGCGACAGGGCCTACCAAACAACTTTGGCTGAAATGATTGGTTTGTTTGGGCCCCCACACCAAAAAAGCTATTCATCTCTCCCTGTACAGACTAAACAGGCTCTACTGAGGCAAGATGTCGTCCTCATCCTCAACCTCTGATTCCTCTCCCCCTACAGTGTGTACTTCCTCCTCATCACACATTATCAATTCGTCCCCGCTGGACTCCACAACCACAGGTCCCTCTGTACTGTCTGGAGGGCAGTGCTGTACTTCATTGAGGAATTGATTATTCATTTTTATAAACATCATTTTTTCAACGTTCTGAGGAAGCAACCTCCTTCGCCGCTCACTGACCAGGTTCCCCGCTGCACTAAAAACTCTTTCCGAGTACACACTGGAGGGGGGACAACTCAGGTAAAATAGAGCCAGTTTGTACAGGGGCTTCCAAACTGCCTTTTTTTCCTGCCAGTAACAATATGGACTGTCTGACATGTCTACTTGGATGGTGTCAGCAAAGTAATCATCCACAATTTTTTCTATTGTGACAGCATCCAATGCAGCGAGAGTAGACATGTCTGCAATGGTTGGCAGGTCCTTCAGTCCGGACCAGATGTTATCAGCATCCCCGCCAGTGCCTCTTTTGGGAAAACTGAGCTTTTTCCTCGCAGCCATAGATGTGGAAGAAAATGAGGGTGGAGCTGTTGGGATGTCACGGTCCTCTTCAGAGGACAATCTCCTGACCAGCAGGTCTTTGCACCGCTGTAGACTTGTGTCCGCCGGAAACAGAGACACAACATACGCTTTAAACCGAGGATCGAGCACGGTGGCCAGAATGTATTCCTCTGACTTTAAAAGAGTGACCACCCTCGGATCCTGGCAAAGCGTACGAAGGGCTACATCCACAAGAGCTACATGCTTGGTGTAATCGCAATGGCTTACCAGCTCCTCCCTCACTTTCTCCAGCTGCTTCTGCAACAGCCTGATCAGGGGAATGACCTGACTCAAGCTGGCAGTGTCGGAACTGACTTCTCGTGTGGCAAGTTCAAATGGCTGCAGAACCTTGCACAACACGGAAATCAGTCTCCACTGCGCTTGACTGAGGCGCATCCCCACTCCTTTGCCTATGTCGTAGGTGGCTGTGTAGGCCTGAATGGCCTTTTGCTGCTCCTCCATCCTCTGCAGCATATAGAGGGTGGAGTTCCAGCGCGTCACAACCTCTTGTTTGAGGTGATGGCAGGGCAGGTTCATGCTTTTTTGATGTGCCTCTAGTCTGCGGTAGGCACTGGCTGAATGCCGAAAGTGTCCAGCAATTTTGCGCGCCACCGCAAGCATCTCCTGCACACCCCTGTCACTCTTGAGGTAATGCTGCACCACCAAATTAATGGTGTGGGCAAAACATGGGACGTGCTGGAAATTGCCCATATTTAATGCCCGCACAATGTTACTGGCATTGTCTGACACCACAAATCCCCATGAGAGTCTAAGTGGGGTAAGCCACTGGGAGATAGTTTCCCTCATTTTCTCTAATATGTTGTCAGCATTGTGCCTCTTATTAAAGCCTGTAATGCACAATGTTGCCTGCCTTTGCACGAGCCGCCATTTTGTAGTTGCTGCTACTGATGCAGCTGTTGCTGTTGCTGCGGAAGGGGATGCATCTACCCAGTGGGCTGTCACAGTCATATAGTCCTTCGTTTGCCCAGAACCACTTGTCCACATGTCCGTGGTTAAGTGGACAGTGGGTACAACCGCATTTTTTAGAGCACTGAGGACACTTGATCGTACTTCTCTGTACATTTTTGGTATCGCCTGCCTAGTGAAGTGGAATCTCGAGGGGATTTGGTACCGGGGACACAATACCTCCATCAACCCTCTAAATCCCACTCCACTGATGGCGGACACCGGGCGCACGTCTAACACCAACATTGCAGTTACAGCCGCAGTTATACGCTTTGCAATAGGGTGACTACTATCGTATTTTGTGGTCATGGCAAACGACTGTTGGACGGTCAATTGTTTTGTGAAAGACTTAGCGGTCTTACGACTTCCCCTCTGGGAAGATGACCGACTAACAGCAGCAACAGCAGCAGTGGCAGTAGTAGGCGTACCGCTGCAGGATTCCTCGGATGAATCCCGTATTGAGGAGGACTCAGTCTGGCTGCTGACTTGGGCTGCAGGACTGAATCTGATGGAGATTGTGGAGGAAGTTGACAAGGAGGGTGTTGCTGGTGTGTATCCAACTGGACCACGGGATTTAGGTGTCCCTGTACCGATGAGGGTCCTAGCCCCAGTTCCTGAACTAACCACTGAACTATGAAGGTTATTCAGGTGACGTATAAGGGAGGATGTTCCTAGGTGGGCAAGATCCTTACCCCTGCTTATTTGAGCTTTACATAAGCTACTGTCACTCACCGGACTGTGAGTGCTTCTTCCCGGACATTTAGGAACCGTGGCCGTCCTCCATCCTGAGGGACTGCGCATGCGCAGCCCTTTCTATACCTCCAGTGTATGTTCCTTTAAACTTAATTGGCAGATCAGGCAACCTCCCTATATTAAGCACCTGTGGTCATCACCACATGGCCTGATCTTGGAGTCTCATTCCCCATGAGTCTCTGAAGGTGTTCCTGTGTTTCCTCGTTTATTCAGCCCAGCTGATTCCTGTGGTTTCCAAGCCACTTCTACCTCTGTGGTTTCCAAACCACTTCTACTACTGTGGTTCCCATACCACTTCTACCATCTACTGTATCATCGTGACTGTGAGCTGATTCCTATCCGCTGCCTCCGTGCACTACAGTCTTCTAACCACTTCAACTTTACCTTGTATCATTGGGACTGTTAGCTGATTCCTATCCGCTGCCTCCGTGCACTACAGGCTTCAACCTGCAACTCGTCTGTGTTTCATCATCGTGACTGCTAGCTGATTCCTATCCGCTGCCTCCGTGCACTACAGTCTTTCATTCACATCCACTCACCTGTTCATGATTGTGACTGCCAGCTGATTCCTATCCGCTGCCTCCGTGCACTACAGGCTTCAACCTGCAACTCGTCTGTGTTTCATCATCGTGACTGCTAGCTGATTCCTATCCGCTGCCTCCGTGCACTACAGTCTTCAACCTGCAACCCGTCTGTGTTTCATCATCGTGACTGCTAGCTGATTCCTATCCGCTGCCTCCGTGCACTACAGTCTTCAACCTGCAACCCGTCTGTGTTTCATCGTGACTGTTTAGCTGATTCCTATCCGCCGCCTCTGTGCGCTTCAGTCTTCAGCCCTTGTCAACTCTCCCGTGTTTCCTGGAGTCTGCTGCCACTATTGCTACCCGCTACTCTCCGTGATCAACTGTTCCAGTTCAACTCTGCTCTGGTGTCCCATCGTTACTGCACCTGCTGGTTGCTATTGGCTACCTCCGTGTTCCCGCAGAGACCCGCTGCTGTTACTTCTCAGCGCTACGCATCCATCTACTGCTGATCCGCTCTCCACGCCTTCCTGGGTTCCCTGCTGGTCTACCTACCTGTGCGCTGCACCTGCTAGACCACCGCTTCACCCATCCAGGGACTTTGCATCCTGCCGGCCTCCTGCCGTTCAGGTATCTCTGCACTTCTGTCTGACTGCCTTCTCCTGAACCACGGTATGCATACTTCCCATTGACTGTGCTGTGTATTGCATACCTTGCTGGACTGTGTTGGTTCTCCTCTGGAGTGTACTATCCGCTGAGTCTATTGCCATCATTGACTGTGTTATCTCATGCTGGATTACTTCAAGAGACTTTCTATATTGGCAGTGTTGTTCAGTCATTTATACATTTATATTGTGCATATTACTGTGGATCAAAGTCAAGGTGCCCGTGTATATATTGTGTTGCAGTCTCTCCCCGTGCACCTCCTCACATATATATTCAGTGGTACAACTTGCTAGTGGCAGACCACTGACCCCTGTTTCCAGTTTCACCTGCTCCAGTATCCTCTCACATAGCAGTGGTACAACTTGCTAACGCAGACCACTGACTCCCCGGATACCTCCACTTGGATTCCATTTCTTCACTCAGACAGCGGTACAACTTGCTATCCGCAGACCGCTGACTCTCATCACCTCCTCGTTTCTGTTGGACATTCCTCCTCACTATAGCAGTGGTACAACTTGCTACCGCAGACCACTGACTACCTTCACGTGTCCTTTGTCCATACAGTTCCTCGTGTATTACTACCTCCATATTGCCAGTGCTGCTAGTCATAGACTTTCCTGAGCATCTCATCATCTGCTATTTCCTGTTTCGTGATCACCCTGCTACCAGAGTACCATATTACCACCTATACTGCTCTGGTAAGCCTATCACCTGGTGATCCCTGGGTAAAGACTCCTAGTGCCCGTGACAGTAAGATCAGGCCATGACAGACCCAGATACGGAACCTACAGCCAAAGAGATGCTGCGGCATCTGGTTACCCGTATTGAGCAACAGGAAGTTCGCCAACGGCATTTACTGCGGTGTTACCAGGCGTTAGCTTCCCAAAGAACGTCCGTGCAAGATGCCACAACTACTGTTGATGCTCCTGTGCCTTCCTCCGTTTCCCCAGTGCCATCCCAGGTGTTTACGGCTTCCACGCTTCACCTGCCTACTCCGTCAAAATACGATGGAGACCCCAAAACTTGTAGGGGTTTTCTTACTCAATGCTCAGTTCATTTTGAGCTCCAACCTCAAAATTTTTCTACCCATCGTTCCAGAGTGGCCTATCTTATTTCATTGTTTTCTGGACAAGCTCTCGCATGGGCTTCCCCTCTGTGGGAAAGAAACGATCCATTGTTACAGGATAGTGCCGAATTTATTTCCACGTTCCGAAGTGTATTCGATGAACCAGGTCGTGTTATTTCCGCTGCATCCAGCATTCTCCGTCTTCGCCAAGGATCTCGCACTGTGGCTCAGTACGTCATTCAATTTAGGATCTTAGCCTCTGAACTTCAGTGGAACACTGAGGCACTGATCGCCGCCTTCTGGCAGGGGCTTTCCGATAAAATTAAAAACGCACTGACTTCACAAGAACTACCCTCCTCTTTAGAAGATTTGATCTCTCTTTGCCATCGTGTAGACCTGAGGTTTCGTGAAAGAGAACCTGAGAAAACAACTTCGGTTAAAACACCTCTTCTCTCAAATCCTCAATTTCACCCAGCTTCATCTCCGGTGATACCCATGGAGATAGGTCGCTCCAAATTAACTTTAGAGGAGAGGGACCGAAGAATAAAGAATAGACTTTGTATCTATTGTGCCGATTCTACGCATATGCTCAATTCTTGTCCCAGGAAATGCCGGGCTCTAACCAATACTGGGGAGATAAGGTTAGGGTTCCTGGAGTCCTCTCCATCTTCTACGAAATTAAAAGCCTGCGCTTTTGATGTTACGATTTCCTTTGCTACCAAATCCTTTGAGTCACAGGCATTGATTGATTCCGGAGCAGCAGGAAATTTCATTTCTAAATCCCTAGTGAATCAATGGTCCCTACCAGTGATTACTTTGAAAACACCGATTACTGTGACTGCTATGGATGGATCACGTCTCATCAATGGTCTCATCACCCAGAGTACGTCTCCAGTAACGCTTCAGATTGGTGGGCTACACCATGAAGAGATTTCGTTTTTAATTCTTCCTGTTACGACAAGTCCGATTGTCTTAGGCCTTCCATGGCTTCAATGTCATTCTCCCCAGATTGACTGGCGCACTTCTCAAGTTACATCTTGGGGAGCTGAATGTCATCATCGTTGTCTCTCTCAAATGGTTTCATTCAAAAGACAGCATTCGTCTATTCCACCAGGTCCTCCTCCACAGGATCCTTCATCTACGGATCTGTGTGATAAGGTTCAGTCTGAACGCCTTCCTTCTCATCGGGCGTTCGTGACGTCATCGGACGTTGAAGATGGATCTCAGGAGCCATCTTCAAAAAGTCAAGTGCTGGTGGTTCACGGTCACCATCCGTCTTTTCCGGAATTTCCTGCCCTCCCTCCCACCCAAGTTCCTGCTGTGGAGACTGCTTGTCAGACCTTCAAAAATATCTGGTCTCAGGTCAAAACCTGTTTAAAGAAGACATCTAACAAATATAAGTCTTTCGCAGATAAGAAGAGGCGGGCTATTCCACCACTAAAAATTGGAGATCGTGTCTGGTTATCTACCAAAAATATTCGTTTGAAGGTTCCATCTATGAAATTCGCCCCTCGTTTTATTGGTCCATATAGGATCATTCAAGTTATCAATCCAGTATGTGTTAAACTTCTTCTTCCTAAGAATCTTCGGATTTCCAATGCCTTCCATGTGTCCTTGCTCAAACCTCTCATCATCAACCGTTTCTCGACTCCTCCCTCAGCACCGCAGCCAGTTCAAGTTCATCAGGAGGAGGATTTCGAGATTACTGAGGTATTGGATGCAAAAATTTCGCGAGGAGCCCTCCGTTTCCTCGTTCATTGGAAGGGCTTTGGTCCTGAAGAGCGTTCATGGATCAAAGCTGAAGATCTTAATGCTCCTGCCCTTCTGAAGAAGTTTTATTCCAAAAATCCGGACAAGCCCGGTTCCAGGCGTTCTGTGCCCACCTTTAAAAGGGGGGGTACTGTCACTCACCGGACTGTGAGTGCTTCTTCCCGGACATTTAGGAACCGTGGCCGTCCTCCATCCTGAGGGACTGCGCATGCGCAGCCCTTTCTATACCTCCAGTGTATGTTCCTTTAAACTTAATTGGCAGATCAGGCAACCTCCCTATATTAAGCACCTGTGGTCATCACCACATGGCCTGATCTTGGAGTCTCATTCCCCATGAGTCTCTGAAGGTGTTCCTGTGTTTCCTCGTTTATTCAGCCCAGCTGATTCCTGTGGTTTCCAAGCCACTTCTACCTCTGTGGTTTCCAAACCACTTCTACTACTGTGGTTCCCATACCACTTCTACCATCTACTGTATCATCGTGACTGTGAGCTGATTCCTATCCGCTGCCTCCGTGCACTACAGTCTTCTAACCACTTCAACTTTACCTTGTATCATTGGGACTGTTAGCTGATTCCTATCCGCTGCCTCCGTGCACTACAGGCTTCAACCTGCAACTCGTCTGTGTTTCATCATCGTGACTGCTAGCTGATTCCTATCCGCTGCCTCCGTGCACTACAGTCTTTCATTCACATCCACTCACCTGTTCATGATTGTGACTGCCAGCTGATTCCTATCCGCTGCCTCCGTGCACTACAGGCTTCAACCTGCAACTCGTCTGTGTTTCATCATCGTGACTGCTAGCTGATTCCTATCCGCTGCCTCCGTGCACTACAGTCTTCAACCTGCAACCCGTCTGTGTTTCATCATCGTGACTGCTAGCTGATTCCTATCCGCTGCCTCCGTGCACTACAGTCTTCAACCTGCAACCCGTCTGTGTTTCATCGTGACTGTTTAGCTGATTCCTATCCGCCGCCTCTGTGCGCTTCAGTCTTCAGCCCTTGTCAACTCTCCCGTGTTTCCTGGAGTCTGCTGCCACTATTGCTACCCGCTACTCTCCGTGATCAACTGTTCCAGTTCAACTCTGCTCTGGTGTCCCATCGTTACTGCACCTGCTGGTTGCTATTGGCTACCTCCGTGTTCCCGCAGAGACCCGCTGCTGTTACTTCTCAGCGCTACGCATCCATCTACTGCTGATCCGCTCTCCACGCCTTCCTGGGTTCCCTGCTGGTCTACCTACCTGTGCGCTGCACCTGCTAGACCACCGCTTCACCCATCCAGGGACTTTGCATCCTGCCGGCCTCCTGCCGTTCAGGTATCTCTGCACTTCTGTCTGACTGCCTTCTCCTGAACCACGGTATGCATACTTCCCATTGACTGTGCTGTGTATTGCATACCTTGCTGGACTGTGTTGGTTCTCCTCTGGAGTGTACTATCCGCTGAGTCTATTGCCATCATTGACTGTGTTATCTCATGCTGGATTACTTCAAGAGACTTTCTATATTGGCAGTGTTGTTCAGTCATTTATACATTTATATTGTGCATATTACTGTGGATCAAAGTCAAGGTGCCCGTGTATATATTGTGTTGCAGTCTCTCCCCGTGCACCTCCTCACATATATATTCAGTGGTACAACTTGCTAGTGGCAGACCACTGACCCCTGTTTCCAGTTTCACCTGCTCCAGTATCCTCTCACATAGCAGTGGTACAACTTGCTAACGCAGACCACTGACTCCCCGGATACCTCCACTTGGATTCCATTTCTTCACTCAGACAGCGGTACAACTTGCTATCCGCAGACCGCTGACTCTCATCACCTCCTCGTTTCTGTTGGACATTCCTCCTCACTATAGCAGTGGTACAACTTGCTACCGCAGACCACTGACTACCTTCACGTGTCCTTTGTCCATACAGTTCCTCGTGTATTACTACCTCCATATTGCCAGTGCTGCTAGTCATAGACTTTCCTGAGCATCTCATCATCTGCTATTTCCTGTTTCGTGATCACCCTGCTACCAGAGTACCATATTACCACCTATACTGCTCTGGTAAGCCTATCACCTGGTGATCCCTGGGTAAAGACTCCTAGTGCCCGTGACAGCTACATATGGCCATACATTGGTTGTCTGGATTTGGATAAAAATAACTCCAGACCGAAGAGGTGCATTTTTTGGTCTTCTGACCAGGCATGACGATGGGCTTTTTCATCCCATGGACATCAGCTGTTTCCCCCCCTGGTGCCTCATTTACAATAACCACATCACCATCCTCATCATCAAGTTCCTCCACAGCGCCAGCTACATCATCAATAGCCTCCTCCCGAGCCACCTCTTCCCGTACAGTGATGGGAAGGTCAGGCTTGACAACCACCAACATCCTTGGACTCGCCTTGTGGATTTGTGATAATTTCTCTTTAGAAGGCAGAGTTGTTTGCTGTTTTGTTGCTGACAGCATAACTCTCTTCAATTTTTTGTAGGGGGGGGGGAGGAGGAGGGCTAAGATCCGTGGGTGAAGCTGAACCACTAGTCATGAACACGGGCCAGGGCCTAAGCCGTTCCTTGCCACTCCGTGTCGTAAATGGCATATTGGCAACTTTACGTTTCTCCTCAGATGATTTAAAGTTTCTCTTTTTGCTACTTTTTCTTAACTTGGGCTTTTTGGATTTTACATGCCCGGTACTACGAGATTGGGCATCGGGCTTGGAAGACGACGTTGATGGCATTTCATCGTCTATGTCATGACTAGTGGCAGCAGCTTCAGCATTAGGAGGAAGTGGGTCTTGATCTTTCCCTACTTTATCCTCCAAATTTTTGGTCTCCATTATATGTAGCACAAGATACTGCAGAATGTGTGAACTTGGTAATATTGCAGTACCAATGGACTTATACTGCTGGATTGGTTTTGCAAATTTGGTTATAATTATTATATATTTTTTTTTTTTTAAATTTTTTATTTTTTTTAACTTTTTTTTTATTTTTAAAAAACTTGGGAATAGTGGGGAAATAACTATGCCCTTAGAAGCACAGAGCACAGGACACAGCACCACTGGACTGAACAGGACACGGCACAGGACCCAGCAGCACTACGGAACTCAGCAGGACAGAGCACAGGACACAGCACCACTGGACTGATACTGCAGAATGTGTGAACTTTGTAATATTGCAGTACCAATGGACTTATACTGCTGGATTGGTTTTGCAAATTTGGTTATAATTATTATATTTATTTATTTTTTTTTTACTTTTTTATTTTTTTTTACTTTTTTTTATTTTTTAAAAACTTGGGAATAATGGGGAAATAACTATGCCCTTAGAAGCACAGAGCACAGGACACAGCACCACTGGACTGAACAGGACACGGCACAGGACCCAGCAGCACTACGGACCTCAGCAGGACAGAGCACAGGACACAGCACCACTGGACTGATACTGCAGAATGTGTGAACTTTGTAATATTGCAGTACCAATGGACTTATACTGCTGGATTGGTTTTGCAAATTTGGTTATAATTATTATATATTTTTTTTTTTTTTTTAATTTTTTATTTTTTTTTAATTTTTTTTTATTTTTTAAAAACTTGGGAATAATGGGGAAATAACTATGCCCTTAGAAGCACAGAGCACAGGACACAGCACCACTGGACTGAACAGGACACGGCACAGGACCCAGCAGCACTACGGAACTCAGCAGGACAGAGCACAGGACACAACACCACTGGACTGATACTGCAGAATGTGTAAACTTTGTAATATTGCAGTACCACTGGACTTTTACTGCTGAATGTGTGAACTTGGTAATATTGCAGTACCAATGGGCTTATACTGCAGGATTGGTTGTGCAAATTTTGTGGTAATTAAAAAAAATTAAAGTAGTTTTTGGTATTTTTTAAAAAAACTTTTTTTTATTTTTTTAAACACAGGGGAATATTGGGGAAATAACTATGCCCTTAGAAGCACAGAGCACAGGACACAGCACCACTGGACTGAACAGGACACAGCACAGGACCCAGCAGCACCACTGACCTCAGAAGGACAGAGCACAGCACACAGCACCACTGGACTGATACTGCAGAACACAGCACAGCACAGCACAGCACAGCACAGCACAGCACAGCACAGAACTAAACAGCACAGAACTAAACAGCACAGAACTAAACAGCACAGAACTAAACAGCACAGAGGACCACCTAACACACCCTCCCTCTACCCTGATCAATGCCCGAGTGAAGATGGCGGCGACTAGCGAGGAATTTATAGGATCCGAGTATCGCGAGATCCGACAACGGGATTATGAGTCAGAGCCTCAGTTTCACATTTGAATTTGGCGCCAATACCCGGATCTGTCTCGGATCCGACTCGGATCCGCAACGTTCGGGTGGGCTCGGATTTCATAAATCCGAGTGCGCTCATCCCTAGTTTTAAGTCAGGGAAACAAAAATTAAATAAAAAACTTGTACCTTTTTAAAGAAAAAAAAACCTCTCTAAAAAAGACATAGAAGACATAAAATTGCCAAGATGCCTTTCTACTCAAAAATATTACCAAGCGTACCAGCATCAGGTAGCTCCTTCTCTTAGCTAGATTTCAGCACCTGCAATCTACACTGTCATCATATTCATCCTCATCAGTGTGTACATCATCCACAAACAATACTAACTCATCCCCGCTGGAATCCACCATCACAGAAGTCTGTGTATTTTGATGTAATTGCCGATAATAGCCTTCCTCATGGAATTTGTAGTTCATTTTATGGCAGAGCTGTCACGATTTTTGGGCAATTCTTTTAGAGCAAAGCAAATGTCAAACTGTTGTGCTGACTCATCTGTATCACCACTGGGTGTCTTGGGAAAGCTAAGTTTTTTCCTAGAAGCAGTTGCCAGAGAAACTGAAGGAGGAGACGTCATTACAAGATGTTGATAGCGCTTTGATACTGGTGAAGCGAATTAAGTACTTAATCTATAATTACAATATAGTTAGCGGATTTGTTTAGTTTAATTTCTTCCTTCAATTTCTCTAGCTGCTTCTCAAAAAGTATAATTAAGTAAATCACTTTACTCAAGCTAACCATGTCTGCACTCTCTTCACAGGTGACTACTTTGTTGGACTGAAGTACATTCCCCCTCAAATTCTAGTCTGCTTGCAGCTGCTGCATTCTCCTAAATGCTGTTGCACAATCCCAAAAATTACCCTAAATTTTTCAGGACTCAGACAGCATCTTCTGCATGTCATTGTAATTTTTTAAAAAGTTCTGTACCACCAAGTTGATTGTGTGAGCAAAACAGGAAATGTGAGGAATCCCCCCCCCCCCGCTGTAATGCTCTAACAATGTTAAACCTGCGCCTTGTCTCGTGTCTGATAACCACCTCTCACTCCCGCCTTCAAGACTTCTCCTGTGCTGCTCCCCACTTATGGAATTCCCTACCATGCTCAATCCGACTTTCCCACAGCCTTCAAATCTTTAGATGCTCTTTGCAAACCCATTTCTTTTTAGAGGTGACCTTATCATTGATAACATTATTGACACTAATAATAATATATATATAATAACAATAATATGCCTCTTAGTGAAGTAGATGATACACAGAGTAGCCTCCCTCAGAAAAATGTGACGTACTTGGGTACACGCTCCAGCTGTTCCTGCTGGTGAAGGCGAATCACCAACCCAGTGGGCTGTCACAGTCATATAATCTTTAGTTTGCCCAGTTCTGCTTGTCCCCATATCTGTGGTTAAGTGTACAGTGGGTAGAATGGCATTTTGTAGCCCAATAATTACACGTTTACGAACCTCCTGGGAGAGGTGAGGAATTGCTTTTCTAGTAAAATGGTGTCATGATGGAATTTGGTAATGGGGACACAAGACCTCAAGTAATTGTCTAACACCAGCTGCATTAATAGTGGATACTGGCCGCAGATCTAATACTAGCATAGTCCCCATGGCATCTGTGATCTGCTTTGCGACTGGGTGACAGCATTCTTACCTTCTTCCTCTAGCAAAGGATTGTTTAACAGTCAATTGTTGTAAACTACTAGTAGTCTTATTCTGGGTTGAAGATCCACCCCCAGCAGCAGCAGCGGTACTAATGCTCAATAATTCTTCAGAGGACTCATGGTTAGTGGAAGAGTCATCTAGCTTTAGCAACTTGGATGCAGGACTAACTCCCATCACTTGTGAGTATATTGATGATTAAGGTGTTGCGGGTGTAGATTGCAGGTGCTGGGATCTAGATGAGAGAAGGGAGGTAGCTGATGCTGGACTGCTTGTTGTTATTTTTTTAACATAAGTTTCTGATTTTCCCAACAGCTTTCCATGAACTCGCTTCAAATGCCGTAACATGGATGAGGATCCTAAATGGTTAAGGTTCTTACCTCTGCTGAGTGTGGCTTCATAAACACTACAAATGGCTAGACAACTTTTGTCAGGATTTGTGTAAAAATAATGGCACACATAAAAGGTGGATTTTTTGTCTTATGCCCAGGCATGACAATGGCCTTTTTCTTATCACTGGCAAGAACTGCTGCAATGTTTGTTTAAAAGTGTATGAAAATAATATTGTAACAAGTGAGGTGGTCAAAATTGACTGCAAATGACTTGACATTAGTGTTATTGAGGTTAATAATAATGCAGGATCAAAAAAAGAACCAAATTATGGGATTTTAGCATATCATCATCATCACCATTTATTTATATAGCGCCACTAATTCCGCAGCGCTGTACAGACAACTCATTCAGTCCCTGACTCATTGGAGCTTACAGATTAAATTTCCTAACACACAGACACACACACACACACACACAGCCAGACATAGAGAGAGACTAGGGTCAATTTGACAGCTGCCAATTAACCTACTAGTCTAAGTTCAAAATTCCCTAACATACACTCACAGACTGAGACTAGGGTCAATTTGATAGCAGGCAAGTAACCTACTAGTATGTTTTTGAAGTGTGGGAGGAAACTGGAGCACCCGGAGGAAACCCACGCAAACACGGGGAGAACATACAAACTCCACACAGATAAGGCCATGGTCGGGAATTGAACTCATGCCCCAGTCCGGTGAGGCAGAAGTGCTTTTTTCTAAAAAAAATACAGATCCAAAACCAAAACACACAAGGGTGGTTTTGCCAAAACTTAAACTAAAACAATAAGCTAATCCAGATCCAAAACCAAAGCACTTCACGGGGTTCAGTGAGCATCTCTAAAAAAAACCCATAATATTCCCAGGTCCTGTAGTTGTCCAAAAAATATCATCCAAGGTCCTGGAGTTGTCCATAAAAAAAGCCCAAAATATATTCCAAAGGTAGTTTGTTTCTTGAAGACAAAAAATCCTCAGGATACTGCATGGCAAAAAAATAAACAATTAAACAGCACAATGTTAAACTATGATCTTCTATGAAAGATCAACCAAGCGCAGAATGAGTTAACACATGAATTATTCTTTTTTATAAGCTAAGGGTTTTCCCATGAAAGCATGGGAAAGCCCCCACAATTTTTTTTCTTTGTATACTGTATAGAGACGGCGGGTTCGGCGGAAGTAATGCCACCAGCCCTGCAGGCTACTGCATGCGCCGACAGGTATATACGTACTTGCAGCGGCCTGAGTACTAGAGGACAGCAACCCTGCTCCCGAATTCAACAGGCCCCTGATCTTGAGATCAGGGGTCTGTTGAATTTGTAAGCATGCAAACCCTAGATATGTGCTCATAATAGTGAGCGCGGGTTGCACTCAGAATGTGTACCTTGTTGTATCAGGCCCTCTGTCCTTAAGGTTAAACTTTACAAAAAATGACAAGTGAGGCTCTGAGTCGAACACACTTAAATGGCGACAGTTTTTGCATCTGAGCTTACACTTACCTTTAAGGGGTTAAATGTATTCACAGCCCGACAAATGGTTGTTAGAGTGGGAGGGTCCTGGTTTTCCATACAGGAGGCAGTACTTCCTGGTTGTCTTTACTCTTCTTCACAAGATCCAGTGGGAGAGCCTGCAACAGAGAAAAGATTTGTATCAACTCCTTCTCTTCTGTCTTCCTTTTCTTGCCATTCTGCTTTAACTTCATCCTTGTTTCTGTTACTTAACTATACCCCCTTCCCCTTGTAGTTTTGTCATTTCTCTTTTATTTTTCCCTTATTCATTATACTCCTTCCCTATCTCCCTTGTCTTCTAACCCCTCCTCCCCCCTCCCTCCTTCCACCACCATATCTTCCCTCCTGCCCTCTGCAGCAGCCTTTCATCTCACACAGCACTATCCCTTATTGTGTATTTTCCCCTTCTTCTTCCCTGAGCCACTTTTCCCCATTTAGACATGCCCCGACCTAAAAGAGCCTCCATCCGTCCGGCGCACCTCAGATCCTCCCCTTCCCCCAGCTCTGGCGGCCAACTTGATTCCAACCTCCCTCTCGGTCAACTTCCCCGTTCCCCCGATAATCCCCCCTGTATAATCACCTGCAGGTAAAAAATACAGATTTCTTTGCCCATAGGATTCACTCATTGGCAGATTTTTAACATTTTTGCTTTCATATGTTTATTGCATGCATTTTTTTTTTATTATTTCCTTGTGTCTGCAGACCCTTTTTTTATTGTTTTTTTGACATATAACTATTATATTTTCATGTTTGCCTTTGTTTATGCTGTGTAATAACACTATAACATTTTTACATTTAACATATTGGTCTTCATTTCTTTTCAGTTAGCGCTGGGGATTGTTTTTATTTTCAGTTCCACTAATACAAATAAAATGATAATAAAATAGTTTGAAAACAGATAAAAATAATTTTAAATAATAAATATTTTAAAACTATTGAGGATTGAAATAAATGCTTTATTGGGGAAGCTATCGCCAGCTAATCTTATTGCTGGTGAGGTTTACCTTCGGCAATAGCACTGCCATCGGCAGCAGTAACCCCTTAATTGATAGGACGCAGCCCTGTCACCAGTCAAAAACACCAGTTTTTAGCAGAAGACACAAACTTTTCACTGTTACCCCTTGAAAACAAGGTTCTTAGACAAATGCAAACCTCAGGAGTATCTCTACATTTACAGGAAGATTTTCACTGAAGAGTTTACCATGCTGATAAATCTGGAATAATAAGCAGGAATTCTCTACAGACAAGATAATTATTATAAGGTACCACTATACTGAGCTGTACAGATTAGTGTCGACTCTCTGAGCTATTCATTAGGATAAGTTGCTCCATCTTAGCACTTAACAGGTGCTTTTTGACTAATCTGCGAGAAAAGAAAGAAGGACTTCCATTGTACATGAAATAAATAGTAAGTTTTGATGACTGAGCAGCTGGAATAGAAGGAACACATCAAACAGTCACAATACATCTTGTAATCCTAAATCTCAGTGGTATGGATTACATTCTCTTTGGTTCAGCTAGTACCATCATTTAATGTAAATTTGCAGTATAAAATACTTTATATCACTGGAATAAAAGGTGATGCGCATATACTCTGGCACAAGCACACTTCTGGCAAAATACAAGAGAACAACTTTTTGGTTTTTATTTTGTTTTACAATCAGAATGGTACTTGACAGCATAAAGATTTCAGACAGTTTCTTGTGACCCTAAACACGAAATAAACAGAGACCAGCTCTCTAGACACTGGCCAGTTTTTCCAAAACAAACAGGTTTTTATACCTGACACTCGTCCCACAGCCCTAGCTTGATGGGTAGGTTACACTCCCACCTTCCCTAAACGGGAGTTCTCATCAGCTGCTTCTGTTTGATTACTCTTACTGCAGACAGGCCCTGTAGCTAAGGGAAAAGGCATTTTCAAACCATGTAATTTAAATCAGAGTCTTTACCATTATTTTGTCATACATATGTCCTCTACCTGTTTATCCTTAAACTAGGTGCACTGCTGCCCAAATGTGTTTCTTTGCTTGCATCCTTTCTCTGCAGATTGCCAGATAAATGCCTCCCTTTATTACATTATATACCTCCTAACTGTCCCAATGTAAGCAGGGCAAGACCACTAGACATACCCCCAGGGATATGGTCATGCCCATATCAGGCATGTCGTGGCCATGCCCCATCCCACTGCTGGAGAGAGACTAAAGTTGGGGGTTATGTATATATAAATAAAGATTAACTAAAAAACTAATAGATACCTAAAACAGTCTCTCAGCAGTTTTGTTTCAGACTCATACATTAAATTAATTTATGAATACATGGGACAAGCCTATTGCAATTGTTAAGACTTAAAAACATAGAAACACCGCCCACACACACACACACACACACACACACACACACACACAAACAAACAGAAAAAAACAAATGTACACAAAAAGGGCAGACTATACAATCCTGTAGGACCTTTTCTGACTTCAAATACAAATTCATCAAGACCACTATTGCTGGTGAGAACACAATAGGAATTGTTAGGAAACGTCCTATCTGTAAAATGCCGGTATGCCTCATCTGTGGATGGCATTACCAGAAGAAAAGCACAAAAAGAATTTTTTTTTTTTCTTAGCATTCTAAAGTACTACTATATAGACAATGTTTGATTATTTAGATAAATTAAATTATCAATTTATGTAAAAACTTATGTAAAAAAACACAACATTATATATATGTTATATAATATGTATGCATGTGTGCTTGTTTCATATTTTGTTTAATTTTTTTGCTAAATTAATGAAACTAAAAGCCCAATTCCACTATACATGTGTGAGCCAGCTTTATGTGAAGAGTGGCAGAGACTGCCACTGCAAAGTGATTAGTTACTATTTCTCTCAGTGTAGGACCTGCATAGAATGAGGTACCCTTGATGCAGGCATAAATGTTTTGATCAAAATATACACCAATTCCTCATGTTTGCATTTTGCTAGATGCACACTAATAAGCAGTTTTAGAACAAGTGCCGACAACAAATGTCTTCTTGTTTTGTATGCATATAGGGTCTTTATATTGTTGTGCAGCTGCTATCATGTAAAATACAAGTTAACCCGTGCATGATATTTATGCATTCTAGTCAAATCAAGCTTCTTAAGGTGTTAAAAAGGTTCTTGTCATGCATTTGGGCCATAGTCCAGGCCTCAACCACCAACCACTCCCCACTGTCACCCCCGGCAACCACCAACCACTCCCAACTGTCACTTCTCCTTCAAGAAATATATATATATATTTTTTTTAAATCTTTATAAACACTTTTAACAATTAACAAATTAAATTAACAAATTAAAAACATCTTAGTATACCAAATTTCAGCCCTTTCTGAATTCTTTTTTCCACACACACTAAGAATTTAGTAGGTCAGTGTATAACTCCACCCAGCAGGTGGCGCTGCAGCTTGGTTTTATTTTTTCCACACACACACAGACAGACTAACACACGCCACTAGACATTTATATATTAGATGAGATTAACTGGGTGCTGGCTTATTTCTTCCCATATTTCCATGCCAATATTTTTTTGATAAATGCAGGAGATATGTGAAAAATTACAGTTATCGATGTGATAAAATCTATTTTAATAAATAGGTCTTAACACTTACAGTGTAACCCACCATGTTGTCTATTACCTACTAGAGCTTTCATAAGAGGTTTGATATTGGCAGTCATCCAGGGGCATCAGCTTGTCCTGGTCACTGATAGGACACTTATTGACACACTAGTGTGAATCTCATTGATGTATATAGTTGCCATTGTGGAAAGAGATGATTCCAAAAAAAGACCATTGTGGTCAAATGATCATGGTAGATAATATACCAGATTGTCATTATACATAATAACACCATTAGCCATTGTACTATTATATCAGTATAGGGTTCCTTGAAACATGCAGACAGAGTGGCGTTCTGTAGATAAAAGCGTGTAAACAAAACAGAGCTATATAATAGCAACTACATGCAAGGAACACAGATGATGATCTGTTACTGATCAATCTTATGAGAAATTCATAATTAACAGGGTTGAAAATAAAATGAACCACATTGCATATTTTAGCCTTTGTTAATGTGTAAATATCAGAATCTCCATGGGGCAAAAAAATGCAGCTCTCTGCTGACTGACAGCAGCACGAGGGTTAAATTTGCAGAGTGTTGCTCTCACTGGCTCTCCAGACTACATTAATTAATGAATTCCACTACAAGAGCTTTGAACTCTCACTAGCACCACTCTCAGCCATATATTACTATGAGCATGTTCTCTTCTGGCATTGCCTGTATTCAGGTGCAATTTCCACCTTATTGATACTGACAGAAACTAAATCCCCCAAATGTTTGCTTCATGCACTTTACTGCACAAATATAAATGGCCTAGGAACACACACAATGGTTATTATCACAGCTCAGCGTATATATATTGGATTCTCTGGAGGTTGTCAGGGAAGTTTGGAGCAACAGACAGACCTGTTCTAAAGCAAAAGCTATATAATATCTAAAATAAATAAATTAAGGTTTTCATATGTCTTCGTTTTGGAAGGTGGTGCAAAGGATTTTTAGAGGTCCACATTCAGCCCTCGGCCATGTATTAGAAAATTCAGTATTTAAAAACAACAAAACATTTAATTTAATTCAACAACGGTACTTCCATGCCCGACAGATGATTTATTCAAGAACTATTATATTGTTTACAAGTTGTGAATTCTGCTTCAATGGCTGTAAAATATGGATCATAGAGCCATACAGTAAAAAGCATGTTCAGTACACATAGACATTATAATACTTAACAGAAAATGAATACTCCTTGTTGTATTTTTGGTGTCAAGCTAGCATCACATATAAGGCTCAATGATCTGTATTTTACAGGCAGCCATGTTTTATTCTCCAATGTGAATCCTGCAGGAAGCTCCAGAGAATAAGCCCATGGTTCAACACCAGTGTTTAATAGGCATACTTATCAAAGGGCGAAAAGCCATATTGCAGGTGAAATAAGTCAACGTTAGTTATTTTTCTCTTCGCCCAATCTAACAATGGCTTACCACAAGTGACACCAAATCAAAATCATTGAACAAAAGAGGATTTTTGTACTTACATTAAACTCATTTATCTGATTCCATCTGGGGGACATGGTACCAAGGGTTATAGAATTGGTTCACATGAGCATCTCCCGTTTTTAACTTCTCCTCAACGGGACTTCAGTTTATAACTTACAAAGCCCCAAAGGATAGGATAACAATAGCAACACAAGGAAGAACAGAAAACCCATATAGAAGCACATATAGAAACCGATGTAAATCCTACACTTTTCACCTGATTTGGATGTAAATTCCCTCAAATTAAAGCTGAAAGTCTGCAGTTAAAGCACATCTTGTGTGTTTTATTTCAAATCCATTGTGGTGGTGTATAGAGCCCAAAATATGAGAATTGTGTCGATGTCCCAATATTTATGAACTTGACTGTATGTCAATGAATAGTGTGGTCAATTTTCTCAATTCATTTGATTATTAAAATAGGCACTATTTCATACAGACTTTACTGTATTTTAATTATGACCACACATTTCAGGAGAGCAAAACTGTTGTTTCTTGTTAAATCCTGCTCTACAGCTACTGAAATACATGTTGTTGCAATTATTTTAAGTTAGATGCAGTTTTTCCTGTAAAAGGTGGACTATTTGTGATGGCATCCATGTACTTTCATGTCAAGTTTGCTGACCATTACATTTGCAGTCTGCAATAAAGCTCAAGATGTACAGATTGAAAACCTCTGCATCTCGCTCTATATAAACAAGTGCATGGTGGTTTTAAGTCAGGAAAACATAAATGTAACAAAAAGCTTTTACCTTCGTAAAGAAAAAAAACACCTGTAATCAAGCCAAAATTAACTGTAGAAAAAAATAAATTTGCAAACATGTCATTCTACACACGCAGTGGCAAGGAAAGAATCCAGCCGTCGCCTTTCTTTATGAGTGCGATTTCAACTTCTGCAACTAACAGTGAGGCATCTTCTGCTAAAGTCTGTCATGACAATGCAAGACCCTGTCCAAAAGAGGTGCCCAAAAACAGTAAAAGAAACTGTATGTTCAGATATAATACATATTTCTGAGCAGAGTCTATCCACGAGTGCTATGTCTAAGCCTGATCTTTCTGATACTGTACTAATAAAGAAGCCTCCTTTCACGATTTCTGCAAATGTGTGGATGAGCAGCCCAAGGGCTATGTTTACTAAACTGTGGGTTTGAAAAAGTGGGGATGTTGCCTATAGCAGCCAATCAGATTCTAGCTGTCAGTTTGTAGAATGTACTAAATAAATAATAGCTAGAATCTGATTGATTGGTTGCTATAGGGAACATCATCTCTTTTTCAAACCTGCAGTTTAGTAAATCTAGCCCCAAGTGTAGCCGGTGATACACAAATTGAGGATGCCACTTTGAAATTGCAACAGGATGGGGGGGGATATTTGTGTAGCTCACGAGGGCGCTAATGAGGATGTTAATCAGGATGATGTTGTTTGTGTAAGTCCTGCATCGTTGGAAGCAGTTCTTGCATGTGATAAGAAGAAGGCCATTGTCATGCCTGGACATAAGTCCAAAAAATACACCTCTTATGTGTGGAATTATTTCTACCCAAATCCTGACAACAGTTGTCTAGTCATTTGTAGCGTTTGTAAAGCCACACTCAGTAGAGGTAGATGTTACGGCATTTGAAGCAAGTTCATGGAAAGCTGTTGGGAAAATCAGAAACTTATGTTAAAAAAATAACAACAAGCAGTCCAGTATCAGCTACCTCCCTTCTCTCAGTTAGATCCCATGGCAGCATCACAGACCCCATGGCAACTATGCTAGTATTAGATCTACGTTCAATATCCACAATTAATTCAGCTGGTTTTAGACAGTTAATTCAGGTTCTGTGCTACCAAATTCCATCATGACACCATTTTACTAGAAAAGAAATTCCTCACTTCTACCAGAAAGTTCGAAAAAATTTAATTATTGGACTACAAAATGCCATTCTACCCACTGTACACTTAACCACAGATATGTGGACAAGCGAAACTGGGCAAACTTAAGATTATATGACTGTGACAGCCCACTGGGTTGGTGAATTGCCTACAGCAGCAGCATGTACCCAACAACGTCAGATTTTTCAGAGACAGGCTATTCTATGTATCACCGGCTTCACTAACAGACATACCACTGACAACCTTTTCTAAAACTAAGGGATGATATTGCTACAATCCTTATCCCACTTGGACTCTCCTAAGGATATGTGATTTGATTTCTGATAACGCCATTAATATTGTGAATTCCATCACATTCCCTATTTTGCTCACACAATCAAGTTGGTGCTACAGAGCTTTTATAAAAAATGACAGTGGCATGGAGATGCTGTCTGTGTCCCAAAATATTTTTGGACATTTTTGGACACTCTGCAACAGCATGTTCGAGAGCAGCTACAAGAAGAATACCATTTCCCCTTCCACCAACTGAAGCAAGAGGTGGTAACAAGGTGGAATTCCACCCTTTATATTCCTCTGAAGATGGAGGAACAACAAAAACCCATCCACGCTTACTCAGCAAAACATGACATTATGAAAGGAGAGGAAATGAACTTTAGTCCAGCGCAGAGGATAATACTTTCCATGTTGTGCAAGCTACTGAAACCATTCGAAGTTGTTACCTGTGACATGAGTTCAGACACTACTAGCTAGAGTCAAGTCATTCCCCTAATTAGATTTTTGGAAAAGCACCTCGAAAAATTGAAGGAGGAGATGAAACAAAGAAATTATGCTAAGTATGTATGACTTGCAGATCAAGTACTTTATTTGCTTTGCCAGGATCCAAGAGTTATCAACATCTTGAAATCAGATCACTACATTTTTGCAACTGTGCTTGATCCAAGGTTTAAGAGCTATGTCTTCTCTTTCTTTCCAGCTGACCCAGATCTAGAGACATGCAAGAACCTCCTAGTCAGCAAGTTGATAGGTGAAGTGGTACATGACATGACAATGTCACCTCTTTCAGTTTCTCAGGAAACCTCTGCTCGGAAAAAAATTAACTTACCCAAGAGACCCAGTGGTGATGCAGATGAGCCAGCACAACATTTTGACCTCTAAAAAAACTGTCCAAACATTGTGACAGCTCTGCTGTAAAATGAGCTACAAATTCCACGAGGAAGGCCTTTACCAGCAAATAGTGGAGACTGGAGAGTGACAAGAACAATGTAACTCGAGACTGGAGAGTGACAAGAACACTTCTAGCCCTATTTCTGTGTGACCAATGGCACTGAGACTGAAGAGTGACAAGAACAATGTGATTGGAGACTGGAGAGTAACAAGAACCCTGTTACCCATTCTGTTTCTCTCTGAGCTATGGCACAGAGCAATGTCAATGGAGACCTCTAAGAACGCTGTTATCCATTTTGTTTCTGTTTCAGCAATGACGCTGAGCAATGGCCCTGACACTATAGACTGCCACCCCTCCTGTTTCAGTGTGAGCTATGGCACAGTACAATGTCATTGGTGACTGCCAAGAACACTGCCAACCATATTGTTTTTGTTTCAGAAATGACGATGAGCAATGGCACTGACACTGTAGACTGCCAAGAACACTGCAACCCCTCCTGTTTCTGTGTGAGTTATGGCACTGTACAATGTCACTGGAGACTGCCAAGAACACAGCTACCCCCCTCTTTCTGTTTGAACAATGATGCTGGCCAACTGCACGTAGACTGTCAAAATGACAAGATTTGTGGTGACTCACGTTATTGAGACGGGAAGTGGCCGAGTGAAAGATCTGTTCTTCTGGGGTCCGGGGAAGTACCCAAAATTCAGGATCACGTCTGAGTAAGGAGAAAAAAAGGTAAGTATCTCCTACCAAACTTAAGGTTTAGTAACAGCAATGACTGCAGTAATAAATAAGATATAGTTATTTATTTAAAGTATGAGGTACACAGTGTATTGACAAGTTGAGGTACAAGTCAATTCAAAAGAAATTGTAATTCATTGTAAGGTTAAAATTAGTTATACACAGTTTTGTAAAATTAAAGTTTAATAAAGTATAATATAGCTCAAATTAATTTTTCTGTAGTTATTGCTGGAAATTGCCCTAATTAATTAAAAACCGTGTATGATGTTGTTTTGAAGATCTCCTGGAATACCAGCTCATCTCAGTTCATCTGCTGAACCCAGTCAGTTCAACTGTCATTGCTTCTGTCATCTCTGCTCCTCCTTTGGTGATCTCCACAGCCTCCTTATGGTAGCAGCAGCTGCCACCACAACTTCTGTGAGCATGGGGAACAAGTGTCCTGGCTTTGTGCCCACCACAAGCATGATAACAAAGAAGAATACTGGACACCCAGCTACTGTGAGCTGACAAATAACCACAAGTGTGCCCAAGCAGCAAAAGAGTGAAAGCCTTCTCCAGAACCCAAGGATGAAGAAAGGTCAGTAAACTTTTTAAACACACAGGAAAATATAAAAGAGCACTGATAATGTCCCAATGATGTATCACACAATAATACAAATAATTAATAATAGAAACAATATTTAATTCATCATTACATCCTGCTACTGAATGTACTTGTACCACTGTGTGGAGTGACCTACACAACACTTCTAGTTGGACTGTATACTGTCCTAACAATTTTACAATGACTGGTTCATCTTTTATGTCTCCACCATTATTGTTTCTCCTCATTACAACTAATGGCTAATGGCTGTTTTTATTTTGGTGGCTTATAATGCTTCTGCCTTACAGTAACCACACACACTTTCCCTACCACCAGGTGCAATTATTTTTTGCTGCCTTAAGTATCAATTGTTCCCTACACCTCTTAAAATGTAAGCTCACCTGAGCAGGGCCATCTTTTCCTTCAGCTACATGTCATTATATACTACTTGCTTGTATCATGACCCCTTCAATGTATAGTACTGCATAATATGTTGGCACTGCTTAATTATATATATATATATTGTGGCAAGAGCCCGCTACTGCAGAAGCACACGCAAACAACAACTTCCTTTTTATGGTGCTTTATTGTCAGGATGGTAAATGTTTGACACCGTATACTTGTACAGCAATCATGGAGACCCTAAACACTAGCTATACATAGTCCAGCTCTCTCTCAGGACCAGCCAGCTCACCCAGCATTGGTCTCTCTGAACAAATGAAACAAACAAGCTTTTATATATGATGCTCCTCCCCCAGCCTTAGCTTGATGGACAGGTGACACACCCACCTTCTCTTTAAAAGAAAACACCCATCACTGCCTCTATTTGCACAACCAGACACGCCCTGTCTGTTTGCTGAGAGGAAGGATTTCAGATCATGTAAGTTTAACCAAATTGAAACTATTGCTTTTCATACATAAGTCTTCACTCTAGGTGCATTACTGCACAAATGTTTTACTCTACTTCCCTGCTTTCTCTGTATATTGCCAGCTAAATGCCTCCTTTTGTTACATATCCCTCCCCCTAGCGTCTCCAAGTCCGGGGACGCGGACTTCGCGAGGAGCGCATATTTTCGTGACAATGCATCTGCATTCTTGTGCAGAATCCCAGGTCTATGTTCTACTGAGAACTTGAAAGGTTGTAGTGCCAAAAACCAGCAGGTTACCTTGGCATTTACCTCCCGGTTGCTCTGCATCCATCTCAATGGTGCATGGTCTGTTATTAAGGTGAACTCTCTGCCTAGGAGATAATAGCGCAGAGCTTCTGTAGCCCATTTTATGGCGAGACATTCTTTCTCCACAGTGGCATATTTTTGTTCCCTTGGAAGCAACTTACGACTTAGGTACAGGACAGGATTTTCTACTCCATTCTTCTCCTGTGACAAGACTGCACCTAAGCCAACACCAGAAGCATCAGTTTGGAGGAAGAACCTCAGGGTAAAATCCGATGCTTGTAGAACTGGGGAGGAACAAAGAGCTAACCGAAGATCAGACCAGGCAGTTTCTGCAGAATCAGACCAGGTTAATCTATCTGGACAACTTTTTTTTAACATATGCGTAAGTAAAGCAGCTCTAGTGGCGAAGTGGCTTACAAACCGTCTGTAGTAACCTACTAAGCCTAAAAAGGTTCTTAACTGCGACTTTTTTTCTGGTCTTGCCCAATTTTTGACTGCCTCCACTTTGTCTAGCTGGGGTTTTACATGCCCTCGACTAACAATGTACCCCAGATATTTGGCTTCTCTCATGGCTATGGCACATTTCTCTGGGTTAGCTGTTAACCCTGCTGACCTTAATGAAGCTAAGACCGCCTCAACTTTGGCTAAATGTGATCCCCAGTCTGGGGTATAAATCACTATATCGTCCAAGTAAGCGGCTGCATAAGCTGTGTGAGGTCGTAGCAATTTATTCATGGCCCTTTGGAAGGTGGCAGGTGCCCCATGCAACCCAAAGGGTAGGACTTTATATTGATAGAGACCATCAGGGGTGGAAAATACAGTCTTTGGCTTGGCCGTGGAAGTCAGGGGAACTTGCCAATAACCCTTTGTTAGATCAAGGGTTGTTAAATAATTGCTACCAGCAAGATTTTCCACTAGTTCATCCACACGTGGCATCGGATAGGCATCAAACTGCGACATACTGTTTAGGCGCCTAAAGTCATTGCAGAACCTAATTGTCCCATTGGGTTTTCGGGACAAGCACAATGGGACTATTCTATTCACTAGTGGACTCTTCAATCACATCTAACTGGAGCATCTTCTCGATCTCCTTTCTCACGTCCACCCGTCTGGCTTCTGGAATACGATACGGCTTCTGCTTTACAATGACTCCTGGCGCAGTGACAATGTTGTGTTTAATTAAGGTAGTGCGCCCAGGAATGGAAGAGAAGACATCCCTGTTCCGACGAACCATTTCTTCAGTCTGTTGTCTCTGCTGAATTGACAAAGCTGGCTCTATGGGCACTTCAGACTTTTCAATGGCAGTACTCACTACCTGAGGAGAGGTTTCCGCATCATGCCAAGGTTTAAGGAGGTTGACATGATATATTTGCTCCTCCCTTCTCCTACCTAATTGGCGGACTCTGTAATTGACAGTACCGACAGCCTCTAGAACTTCATATGGACCCTGCCAATGGGCAAAAAGTTTGCTTTCCTGGGTGGGAACCAGGACTAGGACCTTGTCCCCAGGTTTGAAAGATCGAACAACAGCACTTTTATCATAACTTTTCTCTGTCGTTCCTGAGCCTCTTTTACATGTTGCTGCAAAATGGGCCCTATCTTTCCTAGCCTCTCATACATTTGTGACACAAATTGTACCAGATTTGGCTCCCTGGGACCTTGCTGCTCCCACCCTTCTTTTAACATATCCAAGATACCCCTGGTCTGTCTCCCAAACAATAACTCAAAGGGACTAAACCCTGTTGAAGCTTGAGGTACCTCACGGATGGCAAACATCAAATAGGGAATAAGAGTGTCCCAATCTTTTTTCTCTTGAACCACTGCTTTCCTGAGCATGTGCTTTAATGTGCGGTTAAAGCGTTCCACCAAGCCATCTGTTTCTGGATGGTATACAGAGGTGTGAAGCGCCGTAACCCCTAGCAACTGGCACATGTCCTTCATCAGTTTAGACATGAAAGGAGTACCCTAAACTGTGAGAATTTCTTTGGGTATTCCCAATCGTGTAAACATCAATACAAGTTCCTTAGCTATGGTGCTGGACTTTATGTTTCGTAGGGGAATTGCCTCTGGATATCTGGTTGCATAGTCAAGCACCACTAGTATATATTGGTGCCCACGTGCGGATTTTTCCAGTGGCCCCACAAGGTCCATAGCTATCCGTTCAAAGGGAACTTGTACTATTGGTATCGGAATGAGAGGTGCCCTGTACATGGGTTTGGGTCAGGTTCTCTGACAAATGGGACAGGACCGGCAATACTTTTTCACTGCCATATGTACACCGGGCCAGTAAAACCTAAGCAGAACTCGTTCCCGTGTTTTATCCTCCCCTAGGTGTCCCCCACAGACATGTGTATGTGCTGATTTTAACACTAGGGTTACATGGACCTGAGGAACTATTAATTGTTCCACTTTATCCCCCTGTACAGTAGCAACTCTATACAGGAAATTATTTTTAGCAATAAAATATGGTATACCTTCTGCAGGCTGGGCGGCTTTCGCTACCCCATTTACCTTAGTCACACTTTTAAAGGCATGTTCCAAAGTGGCATCATTAAGTTTGTCTCGAGCAAAGTCCTGCAGAGGAAACAAAATTGGTATTGCGGACCAGTCCGTATCCTCACTGACAGGCGGGGTGGGCTCATCTGCGACATCACCGACCAATGCTAGTTTGGACTGTCCATGTTTCCCCGCAGGTGGATACTTTTGTGGAACTCCTGCTATGACTCACAGGATGGCATTCCGGTTTGGCGGTTCCCAAAGATCGATGTCCAGATGCTGTGGATTCTTAGGCGGTTCCTTTAAGACCGGGCTTCCGACCGTTGCATCAGTTGCCGGCATGTCCGGCCGGATCCGCTCACCGAGGACATCATTAAACAGTGGGAAGTCTCGCCCCAAAATGAGTGGATATGGGAGTTTAGGTGCTATGGCAGCTACCACCATAACAGTTTTGTCTTTGAGTGTGACTGGTAGTATTGTTCTTTCATACTCCTCTGTCGTGCCATGTACGCAAAGAACCTTCAATTTGGGCAACCGAGAAGTTATGGTTTCGGGTAAGGCAGAGCTGGAAACCAATTAAAGTTCACTCCCCGAGTCAACCAAGGCCAGAACAAGGTTTTGGTTGATTAGCACAGTCACCCGGAACAAACAAGGACTTCCTGATGTGGGACTCATGGTAAAACAGCTTGGAAACGCAGGCCCAATATGTGCCACGGAACAGTCCATGGGTTCCTGTAGTTTAGTACACTCTGCCTTAAAGTGGCCTGGCTCACCACATTCAAAACACTTCAGATTAGACAGCTTTGCACCTGGCCCTTTGTCCATAGCAGTTTTGCCATTAGGCCCTGTGGCAAGGATTGTCAAACCTGGCTTTTGGCGTGGCAGCGGCTTTGGCACAAATGCAGGTTCTTTAGTCATTTGCTGTAGCGCACAAAACCTTTCTACCACAGTGGCAAGCTCTTCATAAGTTTGTGGGTCTGATTGCAGCACCCACCTTTGCAAATCGCGGTTCAGCCCCCGGATGCAGTGATCGGTCGCCAGAACTTCAATAATCCGAGAAGGCGAATTCTCCTCAGGCCGCAGCCATTTCTTTAAAATTTTAGAATGCTCAGCCACTTGCGCTCTGACCGGTTTTTCTTTATTATAGCGCCATTGGTGATAGCGCTGGGCTCGGCCTGGCTCGGAAACTCCAACGCGAGCCAATATCTCAGACTTTAGGCACAAATAATCAGAGGCCCGTTCCTCATCTAGATCCATATAAGCTCGCTGAGCTTCACCAGTCAGATATGGCGCCAGTCTCTCAGCCCAATCTTTAGGAGGCCATTTTGCCCTTTTTGCAAGTCTCTCAAAGGACACCAGATATGCTTCTATGGACAGGTGACACACCCACCTTCTCTTTAAAAGAAAACACCCATCACTGCCTCTGTTTGCACAACCAGACACGCCCTGTCTGTTTGCTGAGAGGAAGGATTTCAGATCATGTAAGTTTAACCAAATTGAAACTATTGCTTTTCATACATAAGTCTTCACTCTAGGTGCATTACTGCACAAATGTTTTACTCTACTTCCCTGCTTTCTCTGTATATTGCCAGCTAAATGCCTCCTTTTGTTACAATATATATATATATATATATATATATATATATATATATACACACACACATATATATTATATATACATATATAATTCCTAATTAAACAGTGCCATCATGCTATGCAGCACTGCACATTGAAGGGATCATGATACAAACAGATAGCTATATAATAAAATTATACAAAATGCCACAAGATATTCCTAAACACCTTTAATCTATGTTGCAAGTGTGTTTAATAGAAGAATAGTTGTCTTTTAACTCATAACATTACCAAAATCCTAATATGAAACTCAATATCCTATCTACATCTACCCATAATCAATCTCAACCACCCTCAAACACACAGAAACTGATTTAGCATGTTTTCAGTGTCAGCTTATAGCTCATTGGAAGAACCTAGACCCTCACTGGTTTCCCTCCATTATAAATAGAATGTTGCAGGTCTATAGGATGGAACATATTGCATGTATACTTTAAACCATACCAGATAATTTTTCTAAGGTTTGAGCACCTTAGTTGGCCTATTTTGGGACCACATGTCCATTCCGTTATGGCTTATAACATGGCTTCCCACACAGCACTATGCCATTCTATGAGGGTAAATTTCACAGCTTTATATAATAAAAAAATGGACAAGAAATACATATGCAGAGAAAACTCTGAGATCACAAATCACAGTCAGGAGATTATGGAAGAGATCCTCTAGTAGATATCTTAATAGTTGTGTTCACCTATGCAGACCTATGTGCACTTCTAGTTTGCAGAAGTAGCTCCCGAGTGCAGAGAGTAGGTGCACAGCTAAAACATTTTCCAGTGTACATCCAAGATGTTTTGTAAGTGAATTCCAGAGTGTACACACAGTGTAAAACTGTAAATGTGCAACACCAAATTACATATTTGATTTCAGTGTTTATCTTGAACTACACCTATTACAGCTGAAAGGTGAAAGGATGCTATGGCTTAGTGAACATTAACGCCTATGTTAGTAAGAACTCCACAGTGATTTCAAAACCATTGTGTCTAGATTTTTATGTTGTAGGTGATTTTCAACATTATTAATTCAGACTATTTTACAGCAAACGAGGGAAGACCTTTGTGTCTTTGGTGACATGAGTAATGTTAGAATTGCGGTACTGGCTTGAGGCAACAGCAATATATAGAAGAGACTTTGTCCATAGGTAATTTAGACTAAAACAAAAGAAACATCATTCCCATCATAAACCAGGACCCAAGAGTAAATAAAAGGTATAGCTCAGAAATATTCAGAATTTTAGCTTAATTTTAAGTGCGCCTTCTTTGTCATTCATTAGAAATGATCTCACGTTTAGAAAAAGACAAGGCTCTGCTGAGCTAATCATCTTCAAATCCCTCATGTTTTGTTCCCGATGTAAATTAATCTGTTTTACATAAATACAAGGCTTCCTTCCAGGGAAGGGATAAAGGCGAGAGGATTAATGCAGGTGATCAGTGTATTTTATTAAGGTTTATCTTGCAAAGCCTCATTAACTGCAGCTGTGTGTGTACAATAGACTGAGTCTATCATCAAGGTCTCCAGTAGATAAGCCAGAACTACAGATTGCACTTACATCCAAAAATGTATCATCCTTTGTATTTTATTCTGCTTCAGTCTTCCAATACTATATATAGTGGCTTAAAAATAGCATGTTAAAAAGTGGTAGTAGAAAAAGCCACCTCTTTCATATTATTTTGTTGGTATTCTTATACCAAGTTTGTATGTGGTAATGCAAAAGATATGTTATCAGTTGTGGAGGATTCAGTAGAGGGCGCTGTAGTGAGTAGCAGAGCAGCAATAGTGGAATGTTCTTAACATTCCTGGCTCATAATAAACCAGAAAGTCTTGAAAACTGACTGACTAGTTCCCCTTCATCGAAAGGACCTTTTTGCCCCCCAGTGGTCAGGTCCTGCATGTGAAGGGGATCTAGGTAACTTTAGTACCAGCTTGCTAGTTCCCCTTTGCCGAAAGGACCTTTTTTGCCCCCTAGTGGTCAGGTCCTGCATATGAAGGGGATCTTGCTAACCTTAGTACAAACTGGCCAGTTCCCCTTTGCCAAAAGGATCTTTTGCCTCCTACAGGTCAGGTGTGGAGAATATTAATGTGTAATAAGCAGTACAATGGTAATGCCAGTGCAGGACAATTATGGGAAAATTAAGCGTGGTAAATAAGTAAGGTTTCAATTTTTTTATATTTTAAATAGTATGGAAGTACAGAACGGTAAAGGTTTGTAAATTTTGAATATCACTGACCATAGTTAAGATTGTTCTTTATATCCTTAAGGAGTGGTGTTGTGACGAAAGAAAGAATTATTTTCACCTCAAGCAAAACCACATTTTTCACATAAATAGGGACTGTCATCAACATACTTTTTACCCATGTAGTTCGCTCCCTTGTAGTTGCGTTGTGTTGTATCGTGTAATCATTTATGATTACAACATAATGTTACCACATGCTTGGTTTTATTATTTTTTACCAAATGCTTTATTTGAATGCCCTGTATGCTGAACCAAAGTCCTTTTACTTTCCAAAAAGAGTTGCTGTGGAACTGCTGCACACAGCAAGAATCTAATTACCTAAACAATGCTCTTGCCAAGTTAATAGTGATTTCCCTATTCAACAAGGGGATTTATTGTCCATGAAAAATGGCCTGCTAATTGCATCTCCTGCTATTGGCCTGGCCACATCAAACTGTAAGGGGATTATCCAGTCTGGACGGTGCCTTGCATATGTTAATGCAACATGTACTGTACAATTGTATTTATACTTTAGTGGAAGTCCTGCTTAGCATATGTGCTTAATGGTTATCCTATTTAAATATCTGCCTACAGCCAGGAAGCCATGCTCTGCTGTACAACCACACCAAAGACTTAGCACTATACCTTTTCCATCATTAGCAGGCCTATTTTATTTTTTTTAAGAGGGGGGCGATTTAGTCCCTGCCCTCTTTTTTACTTCTGTATGTGTGGTCTGCGAGAGCACACTACATACATGTACCTTTCAGGAGAGGATACTCCCAGGCTGCAACAGCACAATACATACATGTACCTTTCAGCAGAGTGGCAGGTACAGCATGCTTCCAGGCTGCTTCAATTTTGTTTAAAAACACAATTAGAGCGGCCAGGCAAGATTATATATCTGCCTCTCAGCCAACATAGTGTGCAGCTGCTAGGGGTGAGGTGGGGGGAATGCCCCATCACCCCCAGATCCGCAGTTGCTTTCCATAATTAATCAGAAGCGACTCATCCCTGTAACATTGTCAGTTTCTAAGCATAGCAGACAAAATGAAAGCATTCGCAGCCAGGCTCTGCATAGTTAAAATTAAATTGCCAGATTGGAGAAGCACCAATCAGGGAAGACAAGTGCAGCCCCAGTCTCCTAATCTCCAATCAGCTACAGGGTAAGTAAAGAGAGGGTGCAATCTGCCAAGACTAGGACACTGCAGAGGGCAAAGTTTCCTTATAAAGAGAGCTTCCACATCTGCAAGAAGGCGTTCACCACATGGGGATGGCTGAGTCAGACTGGCATTGAGACTACAGTTTCTGCCCATCTGACAGGGAGGGACAATCATGCCACTCTGTGGACTTTCAGTACTGACAATATCTTGTGGAGCTGTGTGTCCACCAAAAGTGGAGCGACATTGACCTCGGACTACTGCCCTGCATATATATACACCTCAAAGGAGAGCACCTTTGTGTCTCAGAAGCCTAACTGGACAGCTCCCCCACACAAGTAGCTAGGAGACTGGTGTGGTATTACAAGGCTGCCAATAGGAATTCAGGGCCCCGGTACAACAACTTCATGGGGCCCCTCTTATAGTTGAGCATGTAAATTTGTTTTGCACAAGTGGTGGTAGGTGTGTTCATACAATTGGGGGCATGGCTATGCATCATTGGGGCATGGCTAGCAGGTGAATAGCGCTAGGCTACCCTCCTACAGAAAACAAACCTGCAATGTTGTGTACACCATTGCCACAAGGGTGCAGTGCCCGCTCTCTGGAGCGTGACATATGTCCCAGCACTCCTGACTTTCAGGACATCAATCACCATAGTGTAGTCTATAAAGAATGCAGTGTGTACATAGAATTGTCATTCTTGACCTGCCCCTTACATTGGGCAGAACACTCACCAAAAATTGGGATTGTACAACTAGAATGACAACATTTCACAGACTGTCCTGCTCTCTCCTACCTGTTCTTGTCACTTGTCTGGATCCTGGAATGTTGGGTGCCCTATTTGAAAATTCCAACTTAACCCGACGTTAAATCAATAGCACCCACAAGTAATAGTTAGGCCTTCTCCAGCCCCAACATTAAAATAGTATTCCAATTTAATAAATATTTTCTTCCCTGCAAACAATTCCAGCAATAAATTGATTGTATTTATATTTCATAAATATACCTATTTCCCTCCACCGTCACTGCCGATAAATAATTATTAGTCACATTTAATAAAGTGACCTCATTCACCCCAAACTCACCTCCACGTTCAATAGCCCCCAAACCACCCCATCTTAAATTAATAGTCCCCACTATTAAATTGCCCCACCATCACCCCACAAACAAAATTTCACCCTATATTAGCCACCACCTCACACTACATTGTCACAAGCCATCACAATCACATAGACACATTACCATCACACTCACACACACATTACCACAAGCCCTCTGTGCCATCACACACACACACATTACCACAAGCCCCCTGTGCCATCACACACACATTACCACAAGACCCCTGTGCCATCACACACACATTACTGTGCCCCTTCATCATCACCACGCTGTGCTCCCTTATGATCACACTGCGCCCTCCATGCTGTTTTCCCACCTTCACCTGGCCCCCCTTCATCACTCTGTGCCATGCAGGGGGGGTTTCTGAGTCTCCAGAAACCCCCCCCTGCGCTAACTAAGTGGCCGCTATAGCTGCACTGTCCTATACAGCAGCCGCGGTGCTGTCAAAGAAGCGTCCGTGGCGGTGCTGTAGTGTATACAGCACCGCCGCGGACGCTTTTTAGACAGCGCCGCGGACGCTTTTTAGACAGCGCCGCGGCTGCTGTATAGGACAGCGCTAAAGAAACTGAGCTGCTGCGCATGCGCAGCAGCTCTCGCGGGGGGTGGTTTTTTTTGGGTCGGGGGGAAACCCCCCCTGACATTTCTCCGTTCGCCCCTGCCATGCTACCCCCCTCCACTTCATCACACTGTGCCATCCTGCCTCCACTCTCCTTCATCACTGTGCCATACTGCCCCACCTCTCCTTCATCACTGTGCTATCCTGCCCCCCTCTCGTTCATCACTGTGCCATGCTGCTGTCCCCCGTTCATTGCACTGTGCATCCTGCCCCCCCTTTTCTTCATCACTGTGCCATCCTGCCTCCCCCCTCTCCTTCATCACTGTGCAATGTTGCTCCCCCCTCTCCTTCATCACTGTGCCATGCTGCTCCCCCCTTCTCCTTCATTACTGTGCCACCCTGCTCCCTCTCTCCTCCATCACTGTGCCATCTTGCCCCCCAATATATTCATGCTGTTGCTGTTTTTCCTATATCCCTTAAACTACTTCCATTCTTGGACTGAGCAGACGTGCTCTGTGAGGTCTCCAATGGGGCCCGGTATCCACGATCATCCTGGGCTCCAAAATCATCTTGCTGCGGATCCGTTCAGGCAACTAGGTCCTGTCTTCGGCCTTGTCCTGCTTTTCAGTGCAGTCACATGGTCCCCATGCTGGACCCTACTGCATCTCCATGTACGCTGACTCGGTAAGCGTGTCTGTAGAATGCAGCTTCAGTCACTTCTTGAGCTCCACCCTGGTTCCCTGGTTGTCTTCTACTAGAGCCCGCTGCTCCAGCCTAGGCCCCGACCCTGATCGCTCCCCTCTTCATTGGTGGGGGCAGCGGGTAACTTTGAAAAAAAAATTGAAATAAAAAAAAAAATACTCACGTGACCGTGGTGCTCCCTGACTCCTCTCTGCTCTGTTTGCACTGAATGTCGACATCACACCCGACATTCAGTGAGGAGCGGCGCAGAGAAGAGTCACAAAGAAGAGAGAAGACAAAAGAAGAGAAGAAGTCAATAGAAAATGTAAGTGCAGGAACGGAAGCAAGGGGAAGTAAAGGCAGCATGGCAGAGAGTGAATGGGGAGCACAGACAGCATGGCACCGAGTGAAGGGACAAAGGCAGCATGGCAGAGAGTGAGAAGGGGCAAAGGCAGCATGGCAGAGAGTGAGAAGGAGCAAAGGCAGCATGGCAGAGAGTGAGAAGGGGTAAAGGCAGCATGGCAGAGAGAGAACCAGTAAAGACAGCATGGCAGAGAGTGAAAAGGGGCAAAGGCAGCCTGACAGAGAGTGAGAAGAGGCAAAGGCAGCATGGCAGAGAGTGAAGGGGGGCTAAAGCAGCATGGCAGAGTGTGAAGGAGGGCCAAAGCAGCAGGGCAGAATGGGAAGGGTGGGCCAAACCAGCATGGCACAGGGTGATGAAAGGGTGCCCGGAGAAAGGAGTAGCAAAAGCAGCATGGCACTGTGTGATAAAGGGGGGCTGGAGAAGGGTGGGCAAAAGCAGCATGGAGGGCGCAGCGTGATCATAAGGAGGCACAGCATGGTGATGAAGGGGCACAGTAATGTGTGTGTGATGGCACAGTGGGTTTGTGGCAATGTAATGTGTGTGTGGTAGGTGGTGGCTATCTAATGGGTGCTATTTTGTTTATGGGTTGATGGTGGGGCAATTTAATTTTATAGTGGGGACTATTAATTTAAGATGGGGTGGTTTGGGCGCTATTAATTGAATGCGGGGCTGAGTTTGAGGAGCATAAGGTCTATTTATTAAATGTGAATATGAATTATTTAATTAAAATAGACAGTGTCCCCTTGGCGCACAGTTAGAGATAAATTGCTTATAAATGTAATGCCTTTTATTGCTCTGTTTATCAAACCCGTGCATGTGTAATACCCAAATATATATAGTAAAAAATATATATAGCTCTCAATCCCATTCTGGGGGTAAATGTATCAATCTGCGGGTTCTTCAACACCCGCGTGTTCAGCCTCTTCCGCGATTAAATTTCAAGCAGCGCTGCATTGTAAAGGGTTAACTTCCCTTTACAATGCAGCGCCGCTTGAAATTTAATCGCGGAAGAGGCTGAACACGCGGGTGTTGAAGAACCCGCAGATTGATACATTTACCCCCTGGACTTTTTATAGCTGTATATTTATTTGTTTATACTCCCAAACTCGAACATTGCTATTTGCACGGTGAATAGGAGCTTTCACTTCCTACATAATCAACACTTATATATTGGACTCTGCACATGTACCTGATCTACTATGCAGAGATGAGTATATGCTTCTAGGCTTTAATCCAAGCTTACTGTGTTTACAATGTATTATACTTACCTATGTACAATTTACTGTAAGTTTGCATGTGGTATTTATTCTTTGATACTTTGTAAGTAAGGTTGCAACCTTTTGAAGCTTTATTTTATTGTGTATTACACATGTATGGGTTTGATAAACCGAGCAATAAAAGGCATTACATTTATAAGCAAATTATCTCTAACTGTGCGCCAAGGGCACACTGTCTATTTTAATTGTTATTTACTCCAAGGGTTGGAACTTCCCTTACCATCTCTAGTCCCCCAGGCAGCCCACACCACTCTCCATTAGGGAGCGCTCACCAACTTTTTGATTTTCTATGAATTATTTAATGGCAGTGACGGTTGCGGGAAATAGGTACATTTATTATACGTAAATGCTATTAATTTATTGCTGGGGCTGTCTTAAGGGAGGGAAATAGGTTTATTTATTAAATGGAAATACTATTACTTTAATGTTGGGGCTAGAGGAAGGCCTAAGTATTAATTGTGGCCGCGGCTGGTTGGAATTTAGGGCCCCCAGCATTCCAGGATCCAGACAAGCTGCAACTAAGGAAACCAGCAGCCACAGGTGGTGAAAGTGATAAGAACAAGTAGGACAGTCTGTCAAACGTTCTGAGTCTAGTGGGACAATCCCGATTTTTGGTGACTGTTCTGCCCAATCTAAGGGGCAGGTCAAGACAGCATTCTTTATATACACACTGCATTCTTTATATATTACACTATGGTTCTAGCTGTCCTTCGTGGCTGACCGCTCCCCTTCTAGTGTCTGGTCTTGCCTCTTTGATGGCTGGCCGCACCTCCTCTGGTGAGCCGCAAGCGTTGCAGTCCCCCGATGGGCAGGGCCCTCTTAAGAACCTCTTGGGCCCCCGGGCACAGCAGTGCACCGGGGCCCCTATATATACTAAAAAAATAAATAATGATTATATATATGGGCCCTGCAGCCCAGGGGGGCCCGTCAGAGGCAGGAAAAAGAAAACCCTAAAAAAGAAGAAAATACTTACCGTGCTGTCAGCTGGCGATCCGGCTCCCTCCCTGGTCTCCTCCTCCATCGCGCACCGCAATGGATGTCGGGCGGGCGTGATGACGTCACGCCCGACATGCACTGCCAGCGCGACAGAGGAGGAGACCAGGGAGGGAGCCGGATCGCCAGCTGACAGCACGGTAAGTATTTTCTTCTTTTTTTCAGGGTTTTCTTTTTTTTCCTGCCTCCGGAGGGCCCCCCTGGGCTGCAGGGCCCCCGGGCAACTGCCCAGCGTGCCCAATGGGAAAGACGGCCCTGCCGATGGGCCCTTCATGTCCCAGTCTGACACTGCCTAGCCCCCTACTGTCCTCTGAATTTCCCAAGAGCTGCCCTGGCTCTGCTCTCTTACTGCCTTCCGCCAAATGGAGCAACGGCTGATACATACTCTGATGCCTCCACTGTGTGACAATCCTCCACTACTCCTCTACTGGGGCCCATGGCTCCGGCCTAGTCCCCTGCTGGTTCCTGCCACATCCTCTGTCTTCTTCCTCAGTTTGGCACATATATCCTCAGGAGCTTGAACTCTGGATGCCTTTCTCCACTGTCCTCCAATATACCCCCAAATGACTCTCCATTGAATCCCATGTTTCTCCTCTCTTCCCCCGGATCCCCACCACACCCATGCTTCTGCACTCCTCTCCGGATATTCACCACACCCTCTTCACCAGACCCCTGGATTCTCTTCCTTTGCCTCTAGCCCATTTTCCATATCCTGGTCTCACTTGATTTCTTAACTATACTCACTCTCGGTCACTAATATTACTCCTTCACCATGCTCCCATCCCACCACATGGTCATTCCCCCACATTACATTTTTACACTCTATTTTTATACTCCATTTTTGGGCGTTGGTCAGCCTCTGCCTTTTTCCTCAGGGTCTTCACATCCTTACATTACATCTGGTTCATAAGTCAGTAATGTTTGCCGTATTTAATTTATTTATTTCATTATCCATTTATGCACTGTATAATGGACTGTATATTACTGTCTGGTTTTGTATTCATTTATGCACTTTAAGTAACTATTTACCGTATCTATTTACTACCCTTATTGCACTGTAGTTGGCACTGTCTGATATTTTCTAAGGTTCTTTGTCACTGTACACCTAGCCTCTAGTTATTTTCATTACTATTCCTTCTCATTTCTATTCTCATCTCCATCCCTCCCTTGTTGCCTCTTGTCACTTCCACTCCTTCCTTCCTCCCTACTACATCCCCTTACCTTAGGGTTTCTTTTAGCGCCATCACCATCCTTATCTCTCTCTCACCTCCTCCTTTTCATTCCTCCTTCTTGCCTGACCTGTCTCACACTCCTCTCTCACCATACCTCCTTGTTCACGTCCTATACCCATTCTCTCCCCCTACCCTAGCCTGCATCCCACACCCTGCACAACTGTAACCTCCGACAATCTCATTCAAATCTCCCCACTCTCCCTTTCTCTTGTGTCCTATCACAATCTCTTCATCTCCAATGCTCTTAACCTCCTTGCCCTCACCAAAACGTATCTCTCCTCCTCTGACACAGCTTCCCATGCTGATCTTTCCTATGGGGGCTTTGCCTTCTCCCACACTGTCAGGCCTGGCAATCGTCCTGGGGTGGCATGGTGGCTAAGTGGTTAGCACTTCTGCCTCACAGCGCTGGGGTCATGAGTTCAATTCCCGACCATGGCCTTATCTGTGTGGAGTTTGTATGTTCTCCCTGTGTTAGAGTGGGTTTCCTTTGGGTACTCCGGTTTCCTCCCACACTCCAAAAACATACTAGTAGGTTAATTGGCTGCTACCAAAATTGACCCTAGTCTCTCCCCCCTCTCTCTGTCTGACTGTGTGTGTATGTTAGGGAATTTAGACTGTAAGCTCCAATGGGGCAGGGACTGATGTGAATGAGTTCTCTGTACAGCGCTGCGAAATTAGTGGCGCTATATAAATAAATGGTGATGATGATAATGATGATGGTTTCTTCCTTTCCCCTATGTGTAACTTCAGTGTCATCCCTCCTGAGCCTTCCCTTACATTCTCCTCCTTTGAGGTTTTTCAATAACTTTGCATCCTGGCTTCCCCACTACCTCTCGTCTTAACTCCCCTCCATCATCCTGGGCGACTTCAATATCCCCATTGATAACCTTACTGACCCAAGATCCATTAAACTTCTTGCTTTTTTCTCTTCTTTTGGTCTATCACAATGGACCTCTGCCCCCACCCACAGTCTTGGCCATGCTCTTGACCTTGTCTTTACCCACCTTTGCCCTCTCTTACTTTGACATATCTCCATTCCCCTTCTCCGACCATCATCTCATCTTTCTGCCTCTGACTTTGCTGCATTCTTCTCCTCCAAAATCGACGCCATTAAAGCCAAAATCTCTTCCTCCCTCAATTCTCATTCCATCCGATGCCCTCCAACCTTCATCCTTCCTCCGCACCTGGAGTAAGGAAGCCTATTCTTTAGTTCAATCCTCTCCCTCTTCTACCTGTCCTCTTGAAACCATTCCCTCACACCTCATCAGATCCCTCTTGACAACTACCTGCTCCCACCTAGCCCATCTCTTTAATTTATCCCTATCTTCTGATGCTATAGTTTCGCTTATTCTAAAAAAACGAATCTCGAGCCGTCCATCCTATCTCTCTTCTCTCCTTCATCTCTAAACTACCTAATCTCCCTCCTCAACCCCCTCCACTGAAACCGCCCTAGCTAAAGTCACCTTTTATCTGTCAAATCCAAAGGCCACTACTCCCTTCTCATCCTTTTGGACCTTTCTGCATCACCCTCTATTGCTTGACACCCTTTGCTCCTTTGGCCTTTCTGACACTGTGTTCTCTTGGTTCACTTCCTATTTATCCAACCGCTCCTTCTCTGTCTCTTCCTTGGGCTCCCCTTTCCCACTTCCCATAGGAGTCACTCAGGGCTCTGTCCTTAGCTCTCTGCTTTTTTTTCGTGTACACCTCTTCACTGGGTGAACTTATCAGCGCTTTTGGCCTCCAGTACCAGCTCTATGCTGATGACACCCAGTTTTCTCTTCTCCTGTCCTCTTCCCTTCCATCCTTAACAAGGTATCCTGCTGCCCCCTGCCATTATTTCCTGGATGTCCCAACATTTCCTCAAACTCAATATGGCCAAATCTGAACTCATTATCATCCCCCCTCTAGAGACTACTCTCCTCTCCATCACCATTGGTTCTACCATCATCTTCTCTGCACCCCAAGTTCAACCCAAGTTCGTTGCCTGGGGGTCATCCTTGACTCCTCCCTCTCCTTCACCCTTCACATAGAATCCCTTGCCCAATCCTGCCACTTCCACAATATAGCTCTGCTCAGACCCTTCCTCTCCACTGATGCCACTAAAACTCTCATCCACTCTCTCAGTATCTCACACCTGAATTACCTCCTCCTCACTGGCCTCCCCCGCTCCAGTCTCACTCCACTTCAGTCCATACTGAACGCTGCAGCCATACTTATCTTCCTCTCCCGCCGATCCTCGTCTGCCTCCCCTCTCTGTCAAGCTGTACAGTGGCTCCCCCTCCATTTCAGAATCCTCTTCAAACTCTTCATCCTCACCTACAAAGTCCTCTCTAATGCCACTGCTCCTTATCACTCCAACCTCATCTCCACTCATACTCCCTCTCGCCCTCTATGGTTTTCCAACAATCGCTGTCTCACCTCCCATTTGGTCACCACCTCTCACTCCTGCATTCAAGATTTCTCTCGTGCTCCCCTACTTCTTTTGAACGATATACCTGGCTCTTCCCCAACCTGCCTCACTTCAAACACTCCCTCAAAACCCATCTACTCAGATTAGCATATCCTTCCTCCATCTACCCCTGCCCTCCTCTAACCTTCTTCACTATCTTTTTACACTTACTTTACTCAATCTCTCCCTAACCCTTCCTCCCTCCTTCCTACTCGTGTTCATCTCTTCCCCTAGAGTTCTTGTTCCCTTACCCTATCTTCCCCCTCTATGTCTCTGGTCAGTCTCCCCCTCCCCCTTAGATTTTAAGCTCCCTTGCGCAGGGCCCTCCATCCTCTGGTCCTCTTCCTCCTGTTTACCTCTGCCCTCTTTTCTCCTTTTCATCAGTCATCTGCTGCTGCTGTATCTCCTCTTCTCCCTTGCCTCTGCTTCTCCACCTCCGCCCGATCCTGCTAGTGGAACCCACAATTATGGGCCCAGGCTCAGCCTTCTTTCTTCACTCCACTCTTTCTGTGCACTGGTAGTCACTCTTACCTCTTTGCCTTTCCACTTGCTCTCGGTTGAGTTTGCAATTTTTGTACCTTTTATACTTATTGCACCTTGTAATGCCTTTATGCCGTGTTATGTTACAATGTACTGTTTTCCCTTGCTCTATGTATGGCATTTTTCAATTTTTCAATTTTGTCTTTGAAGTAGGTAGCAAAGTCAAGAGCGGTGATGGATGATGGAGGAGGAGGTGGGGGAGGACACAGTAGAGTATTAATGGTAGCAAAGAGGCTTCAGGGTTTATTGGACAGGGAGAAGATGAGGGATGTGAAATAGGTTTGTTTGGCAAGAGGGCAGAGTAGTAGGAGGAAAGGATGAATTTAAAGTGGATGAAGTCAGCAATAGAGTGGGATTTCCTCCATTGGCGCTCAGAGGAGCGGGAGCACTTTTGGAGGAGACGAGTAAGATAGGAGTGCGAGGGTGAGCAACTTGCCAAGTGTTGTGTCATTACATGTAATATTTACCTGTTTTTCAGGCCATCACAACACCCTCCTCACATACCTCCCACCTGAACATCAGCGTTTCCCTTCACATGCCCCCCCTCCTGCACACCAGCGCTCCTCTCCCCTCTGCCCACCAGCTTTGCCCTCACATGCCCCCCTCTGCACACCAGCGTTCCCCTAACATGCCCCCACTGTACACCATTGTTATCCTCACATGCTCTCCCTGCACACCAGTGCTCCCAAAACATGCCCCCATGATGCATCCTCGTGTCTCCCCTCCTTTATGCATCCTTGTGTCACATTGTCAGCCAGAGAGCCACGATCCAGAGCTACCTGTTGCTTAGGTGTTTTATCTGATTTTTAGGCACGCTGTCTGGGAATCCTCCCCATTGTCTGTGAGCCTGCCCCTTGACCCCCCCCCCGGAACTACCTGCTACCATCCTCCAGGTGCTCCGGTTTCCTCCCACACTCCAAAAACATACTGGTAGGTTAACTGGCTGCTATCAAAATTGACCCTAGTCTCATGGTCTGTGTGTGTGTGTGTGTTAGAGAATTTAGACTGTAAGCTCCAATAGGGCAGGGACATCTGATGATGATGATGATGATGATGAAGATGATGATCTATGTGTGCTCTTTGCAACTTTCTATAACAGATCAGTAAAAAGCACCAAGAAGTTATAGAAACACTACAGACTGCACTTTTAGCTGAAAAACAATAACAGGGGTCAGAGCCGTAACTAGGGTGGTGCGGGCGGTGCCGTCGCCCAGGGCGCAAGCCCAAAGGGGCGCAGCAGCCGCCCGCTACCAAGCTCTATATGTACAGTCTTTGACTTCCGCAGTGGAACGCATGTGCGTTCCACAGACAGGAAGTTCGGCATTTGGAACGCAAATACCGAACTTCCTGTCTGTGGAACGCACATGCGTTCCACTGCGGAAGTCAAAGGCACATTCTGTATTGACTGAAAGGCTCCGCTGCGTCGTGTGTGCACTCTCCTCTCCTCTGACATTCCCAGGAGTGAGGTTTACTGGCTGTTACCAGCGAAGGCTTCCCCATATGTTTGGTAATGTGGCCAATGTGTTTTAATTGAAACAACAAGCGGCAATAGTAAGTCAGAAGCCCATGATGGAGCTATCGATATTAAACAGTGAGAGTATATAATATATATAGTACTAATAGTCATTGTCTGTCACCCACACAGCACTGCCCAATATCTGCCCACGTGGGCTCCAGTAAGATGTCCGAGTATGAGGAATGTAACCCAGATATCTGTAGTCATATTGTGACTGTATTCTGAGTCACACACCCACTATATGTTATTGTCACCTTTCAGTATTTGTAGAACTAAATGTAATTATATGATTAGTGGTTGGATAACGTTCTGTGTTTTGTATGTCTGTCAGTTTGGACATCAGGCAGGTGAATAATGTGTAGCTGTAGTTATACAAATGGCTGCTGTTCTGGTGATCACAGACTACATGGACAATGAATTACTGCAAATCAGGTCTCACTTTATCATAACTATTGACATGTTTGTAAGTGGTGAGTTTGTTTCACTATTGTGGTCTCTGTAATCTGCCAATAATTGTATTCTCTTTACCTTCTATATTTTCATTCACATTTCCCTATTTCTCTTTCAGCTTTTGTTTACAACTGTGTAGTATCTCTATTCTCTCTCTCTCTTGCTGCCTCTCTCTCTCTCGCTGCTTCTCTCTCTCGCTGCTTCTCTCTCGCTGCCTCTGTCTCTCTCTCGCTGCCTCTGTCTCTCTCTCGCTGCCTCTGTCTCTCTCTCGCTGCCTCTGTCTCTCTCTCTCTCTCGCTGCCTCTGTCTCTCTCTCGCTGCCTCTGTCTCTCTCCCTCTCTCTTGCTGCCCCTGTCTCTGTCTCTCTGTCTCTCTCACTCTTTCTCTCTCGCTGCCTCTGTCTCTCTCTCTCTCTACAAACTTGCACCCCATATGCACATGCAATTGCTGTTTTGTGTGTTATTTTTTTGTTTGAGATTTTTCACCGGACATTGGTGACCTTCAAAACGAACTGGTGTTTATTGGGACTTTGAGCCACTTCAGCCTGTTTTTAATATAATTCTTAATTATATCCTTTATAGGGGCCCTTGAACATAAGCTCTAACAAAGTGTTTTTGTTGTTGGGTTTTGTTTGTTATCCTATAGTAATGCTCCCTGCCCCATTGGGGCTTACAGTCTAAATTCCCTAACAGACAGACACTTTTTTATTAGAGTATTAAGTGCATTAGATATTAGAATACCGTTCGCTATATATTTTCTGCATACTTTAAATGGTCATTAGGGCAGAGAGCCGGTTGTTAATTTATTTCAATCCCACCACTGTATGTATATATATATATTTATATATATGTGTATATTTGCATTTGCAAATATGTGTAACAGAATTCTTTCAGTAAAGTGCTAGCCACACCCACACATTAGGTTGGTCACACCCACTTGTCAAATGCCACTCCCACATAGATGGGGGGCGCCGGTGCCCTGTCTCGCCCAGGGCACTAAAATGTCTAGTTACGGCACTGACAGGGGTATAGTATAAGCAAGGTTTTTTCCTGATAAAAGTGTGTTATACATGAAGTAGTAAGACAAGACATCATAGTAGCATAGCAGATGAATAATCAAAAACCTTTTGTTTTTCTAAAACAATCAAATGCTAGTATATACTCATACTTGCCAACTTTTTAAATCTGTACTCCGGGAGATCCGATGATGATAACGCACATTTAAAATACGATCAAAAAAAAAATAAAACAACAAAAAACACTGATACTATGACACCAGTATTTGATTATATTACATACATATATGCAATATATATAATGCAGCGAATATGTTATAGGATCCTCTACTTTGTTAATCAGTAATTAAAGTAATTACTGAAGCCTGCCTCTTATATTAAAGCTTGAATTAGATTTTATATAATATATATATATATATACATATATATATATATATATATATATATATATATATTATATATTATATGAAATCTAATAGCGTAGTGGCAGCCTTCAGTACTTACTTTAGTGATTATTAATAAAATATAAAATTGCAAATCTTAGTACATTTTTGCTGCTTCAACTGATAAAAACAATTCTATGCCATCTAGCTAACTTTCAGTTTTCAGTTTATATAGCACCCAGTAACTGTAAAATGTAATTAAACTAAAAATATAATGTATTTAATAAAAAAATATATATCCTATATTTTTATATATAATTAACTTAACGCCTAGTGTCACTGGGACTCACCATTCAGCCGCAGGGCACCAGTAATTTCCACTGTCTGACCCATTGTACATCGGTGCTGTACAACGGGTTTAGCATGTTTACATTTTTTTGCCTGTTCGTCCGTGGAGATGGGAGGGGGGTTTAGCAATATATTATATAATGTTCTCTTACAGTCCTGAACCCAGGGGCTGATTTATGAAAGTGCAAAAAGCCATTTTGCCAGCAAAATGGCCTGGTTTTGCTACGCAAAATACTAATAAGGGTATCGCTGTCGATAACCCCTGTCGGGGGCACCTATTTATCAAGCACTATTAATAGATCATCATACAAATAACACTACACTATTTGTATAATGATATATTCGCACAAATACACAAAAAAAATGCTATTTTTTAACAATTAAAATTAATAAGATAATATTAAAAAACTGAACATACACTTACCTGAAGAAAAGTGTTTGTAATTTCTTTCTTTCTTTCCTCTGTTTTTCTTTCTTCTTGCTGTGCTTTCCTTGCTCTTGTCTTCAATAATGGCTGCAGGGGGGTGGGGAGTGGTTCCCTGCCCTGCCTAAATGGGAGCCTCCTATGCTACCAGTATAAAAATAAAAAAATAAAATAAAAAAATAATATATATATATATATATATATATATATATATATATATATATATATATATTTATTTATTTTTTTTATTTATTAATTACTTTTTAACTACTTCATGGGAGCCTCCTAGTGAGATTGAGGCTCCCATATAAATGATAATGATTGTGGCTGCCCAATCATAACTTGATGGCTGGTACTAGGGGGAAAAGAGAGGAAGGGCACAGGGTGTCAATTTGATACCCTTGCTTTGGGAGGAGCCCTGTAGCACGGTCCATGGAGCGATATTGTTGCCATTCTGTATATGTGGTGTCGTCCGCATATACAAAATGCTGTCCAGTGCACAGGCGGCCCAAAAGGAGGTACCAGACCGAGCGTCCCAGGGGCAGATGCCCCCCTGCCCCCCGGCCCAGCCCGCCCCTGCACACATATTTAGTAGAGATCCGGAGCTTGCTATTTCACGAACACCAGGCATATACACTCTTATTTAGGAAAGTGACACAATAAAAAGTTGACTTCCCTAGAGGACCATGTATAGACCGGATGTCCGTTGATATCTTTATATAGAAATATAATCAGTTCATATGTATTTTCATTGGTTGTTGATCCCAAAATATATAAAAACAAGCAATTATAAAATTTAAATATGCCAATAGTTATACAATAATTCTAAATAAACCTACCTTCTATATGATTACTTTTTATTAAAGCACCTATACTTAATATCTTCCTAATCAACCATAACAAATTATTCAATTATCAATATAAACAAAATACATACGGTTCATTGAGCATGAACATATTAATATTAATTATTAATAAAATGTGAAATAGTACGAATGAATTATATAAAATCCTAATATGCATACAAATCAGTGAAAATACTAAGACTATTATCAGTGTTCCTTTCTGTGTTTTGATTCACAACTGCTGTCTGTGGAGTAAAAGGTGAACCAGCAATTTGGTCACGTGATAAAAATACCTTATTAGAAAGGAACAAATATGAATTCAATTTCCACAGAACAACCCATGATTTTGTCATTAACTTCAAAGACAAAATCCTTATGCCAATTTCCACACCCTCCACCCACTCTATCCACCTTCAGCTACACTCCCCAATGCATCCTTAATTAATTCTCTCCAGTAACTGAAAGCAAAGTCTCTACACTTAACTAATCATCTCACCCTACATCCTGTCCCTTTGACTGTTTTCCCTGCCAACTACTCCATTTCCTCTCCTCCACTGCATGCCTACCTCCTGCTCACCTCTTCAACTTGTCTCTCTCTCTTGTCTCTCTCCCCTGGCGCATTTCTATTCTCCTTTATCCATGCGCTCATCTCACCAATTGTAAAGAAACCATCTTTCGATCCAGCCTTTCTCTCCAACTTGACTGATTAGTGCATAAATGCCTGTCTCACTTTCTCTCCTCTCACTCCATTCTTAACTCTGTAATCAGGCTTCCGTTCCCAATATTCCACTGAAACTGCTCTCACAAAAGTGATCGATGGTCTACTTACTGCAAAGTCTAAGGGTCATTTCTCCATACTCATTCTCCTGGACCTCTCTGCTGCTTTTGACACTGTGGATCACCCTTTTCTCCTGCACCACCATTGTGCCGAATTGCCGATTACCACAATTCCGACAACAGTTATTGCGACACTAAAATGCTGATGGGTAGGATTCCGATATGTAGAAAATACAGACTTACCTAAAAAGTGATAGGCAACATTGTCGACAGCCTTGCTATAAACAGCGACAGCAATAAATGCCGACAGCATGATTGTCATCAGTTAAAATGGCGACAGCCACACTGCTGGTATTAAGGGGGCAATGCGAGGACCCGGCACCTGTATAATGTCCAACCCTTAGTAAAAAAGATTAGTTTATTCCAAGCATCCCCATACTTTTTTTTTTTACAATATTTATATATATATTTACATATTGTGTGTGTGTATATTTGTAAAAGTCTTAAAACAATCATAGTGAAAAAATATAAGTTTAGATGCTCACCTACTAGTTGAATAAATAAAGCTTCTCATCAGTGAAGTAATTGTGATGTGGTTATTAGTACAGTTCCTTAGTGAATCAACTCCGTTTTAGATCAACAATGACATATAGAGAAAGCAAAAAACAAAAAACAAACTAGTGCACACCTTTGGGAAGAGATACAAGTACAAATACAAACTATAATGTGCTCATCTAGAGCCCTATCCATAAGTTGGCAGTTCAGAGAATATCTTTTTCTTTTTTCATTTTACTCCTAGAAACATTACAGATCTAGTGCGTCATATTCAGAAAAAAGGAAGGGGGGGGGGGATAAAAGGGAAAGAAGCCGGACACATCTCGTCAGACAACATATGCACAAATATTTTTTTCACAAGCGTCTTTACTTACAAATTCATCCACCTCTAAATGAGCATATGTGTGTCTAATCCTTTTCTGACGTTTCTTATATGTTCTCATCCTGATCTTTAGCTTTATCATTCTTACCACATACTCAGGGCTGGATTAACAATGGAACTGTTGCTGAATGGGGTAGGGGCTGCGCACACAGAGGTTGTGTGTGACTCGTGCTGTGGGATTTGTGCTCTATAAAGTTTCACCCAGTCCCAAACAGAGGTCACCGGTGCTTAGCACAACAAGCAGGAGCAATTTAATTTTACAGGGAATATGTAAATACAGGAGATATGTCACAACAGGCCCAACAGGGCATATGTGACAACACATGATAGGTGACAACAGGCCCAATAACGGATATGTGAAAATATAATATATGCATGTGGTAGTCTTGTGTATTGTATGGCGGTCACACTATTACCCTCTGTATTGTGTGGCGGTGACAAGTTTGCCCTCTGTATTGTGTGGCGGTAAAAAGGGTGCCATGTGTTGTATGGTGTTCAGAACGGTGCTATATATTGTGTGGTGGTCCTAAGAGTGCTATGTATTGTGTGGCGGTAACAAGGGTGCTGTGAATTGTGTGGTGATTACAAGGGTGCTGTGTGGTCTTCTGTTGCTGTAACACATCCAATTCAAGGTTGGATGTGCTGTGCATTCAGGGATGCTCTTCTGCTTATCACCGATGGCTATTTAAGTTACTGTCGCCTTCCTGTCAGCTGGAACTAGGCTGGCCTTTTTCTTCTGATGTCTCTCATTAACAAGGCGTTTCCACCCACAGAACTGCCGCTCCCTGGATGTTTTTTGTTTTGGCTCTGAGCTCCGGTCTCTGTAAACTCTAGAGCCCCTTGTGTGTACAAATCCCAAGAGATCAGAAGTTTCTGAGATACTGAAACAACCCGTCCGGCATCAACAATCATTCCACAGTAAAAGTCATTTAGATCACATTTTTTCTTTATTCTAGTGTTTGGTCTGAGCAACAATTGCAATTTTTGACCATGTCTGCGTGCTTTATGCATTGAGTTTCTGCCAGATGAATGGCTGATTAGATATTTGCCATTAACTAGCAGGTGTTCAGGTAAACCTAATAAAGTGTACGTATATATATATATATATATATATATATATATATACATATACATATACATATATATACATATACATATATATATTAGAGATGCTCATGTTCAGTTCCCGGAACACACCCGAACTTAGCTGATCCGAGATGGCTCGGTACTTTCGCACACCCTCGGAAATGAAAACGAGGCAAACCATCATTGTTACATCCTCGGATCTCAGTATTTTTGGATTCTATAAGTACCGCTCTCCACGGCGATAGAGCGCCATTTCACAGAAGGACACAGAAGGGGTAGCACAGTTCTTGGTAGTCTTTAGTGCAGTTGGGCAGCGTCATAGGTAGAATAGAAAGAGGAGGGGGTAGCAGTGTTCTTCAAAGTGAAATTCAGGAGAGCTCCATTGCTCCATTGTTAATTGTCATTGCTGGAATAAAATTAATAGGTCTGGCAGGCTTGGTCTTCTAAATCTTCAGACCCATAATGTTCAGTGTTATATAGGTAACACACAAAGAGGAGAGCTCCAGTGCTCCATTGCTAATTGTCATTGCTGAAATACAAATACTAGGGCTGGCAGGCTTGGTCTTCTGAATTAGCAGTCAAATTGTACGGTGTGATACAGGTTACACACAAAGAGGAGAGCTCCATTGCTCCATTGCTAATTGTCATTAGTGAAATACAAATACTAGGGCTGGCAGGCTTGGTCTTCTGAATTAGCAGTCAAATTGTATGGTGTTATATAGGTTACACACAAAGAGGAGAGCTCCATTGCTAATTGTCATTGCTGAAATAGGGCTGGCAGGCTTGGTCTAAATCTGCAGTTACATTTTACTGTACCATAGCTCACTCAGAAACAGGAGAGGTGGCAGGGTTCAGTGCTGAAACAGAAATTGTAATAATAGGGCTGTCATTGTTCTTAAAAGTCTCCAGTGACATTCTACTGTGCCATAGCTCATACAGAAACAGGAGGGGTGGCATTATTCTTGTCACTCTCCAGTCTCAAATTCTATTCTTCTTGCAGCTGCTGTATTCTCCTACATTCTGTTGCAGAATCCCGAAAAAGACCCTAAATATTTTGGGACACAGACAGCATCTCCTGCATATCATTGTCATTTTTTAAAAAGTTTTGTATCACCAAGTTGATTGTGTGAGCAAAACAGGAAGTGTGATGGACTTCCCCCCGCTGTAATGCTCTAACAATATTGGTGGCGTTATCAGAAATCACATATCCTCGGGAGAGTCTAAGCAGGATAAGCCATGTTGCAATGACATCCCTTAGTTTTTAAAACAGGTTGTCAGCAGTATTACCTCTGACCTGCGCCTTGTCTCGTCTCTGATAACCACCTCTCACTTCCGCCTTCAAGACTTCTCCCATTATGTTCCCCATTTATGGAATTCCCTGCCACGCTCAATCAGACTTTCCCACAGCCTTCAAATCTTAAGATGCTCTTAAATAAAATCTTTTTTTAGAGGATACTTGCCAACATTTCATTCTTTTTTTCCGGGAGCTGCTAGTAGGAGGTAGGCGTTTAGGAGGCGGGGCCCCGAAAATCGCGTCATTTTAGCCCCGCCCCATTACGTAATGATGCAAATCGCGTCATTTTACAGTGAATCGCGGCGTTTGAACCGTATTCTGCCCACTTCTGGGCAGATCAGGGAGATTGCCACACTCTCTCGGGAGTCCGGGAGACTCACGCAAAATGTGGGAGTTCCGGGAGAGTTGGCAAGTATGTTTTAGAGGTGACCTTATCCTCGATAACACTATTCACATTAATGCACCCTCACAACTATCCCAATCTCCACTCTGAGCCACATTCACGCTCCTCTTGTTTCAGCTGTGCCCTCTTTCCTTTAGAATGTAAGCTCTTGTTATGCACGTATTGTCGCTATCCAATAACGATTGTCGAATCTCGATTTGTGTTTCCAACGCACAAATATTTATTCTCAAAAAGTAGCAGAATAATTCAAGCGAAATATTAATAAGTACAGCCGTTACTTATCACAGGCGCTCTGGATCCAGTGAACAGTCATTCAGGTCTGAAGTCTGTGGTCAAGATGACTGAACACTAGATGAAAAGCTCCTGCTTATATGCAGACAGAAATACAGTAAAACAATGCAGATGGTGTGGCTTGCTTCTATTGGTCCAGGCTTCAGGAAGGTCCAGGGGGTTGCAGATCAAAGGCTAGTTCAAACTAAAGAATCCAAAGGTGGGGGTCATCTCTCCAGGGGATGTGCTCCGATCTTCCCGCCAAGACTCCAGTTTCAACTAGTCCATTAGCATTTTATAGTTAGTATCACATTAAAGGTTTATTCCCTAACATCAATAACTTGAGTATGCAATGTGCGATCTCTTCGCCGAATGAACCGGACAGCTGCTGATGAATAGGGGATTAAATAATAATAATACCAGACATGACACTTTTCCTTTAACCTGAACCATATGTTTTACTTTATATGCATATAACTTACAATATTACACATAAATACTACTATAGTTCGACATAAATAACTATGTGTTGCAACTACAATTAATGTGTACTAATTACAAATGTGTGTGTTTGTACGAATGTATATAAAAAGTGTAAAAACTGTTATTGCCATGTGTTGCGGCTGGATACGCCCTTCCACGCCGTAGCATGCTCTATGCATATTTTCAGACAAAGACAACCAAGTTTGCTAGATATTATTTGAAATTACTTTATCCAATTTGCTGACTTTGACACTCTCTAATGAGCAGATTCCTCCATACCCTTTGTTTTCACGTCTCCATTCATTTTGTCTGAATTGTCTGTTCTTGTTTTACGAATGTCTTTTTTTATGTATGTCCTTGTCTTCCCAACTGTACGGCTCTGTGGAGCACTGTGAGGCCTTACAAATCTATGATAATAATAGTAATAATAATAATAATAATAATAATAATAATAATGATAATATGCCTCTTAGTGAAGCAGATGATACACAGAGTAGCCTGCCTCTGAAAAATGTGACGTGCTTGAGTACATGCTGCTGCTGTCCCTGCTGGGGAAGGCGAATCACCAATCCAGTGGTCTGTCCCAGTCATATAATCTTTAGTTTGCCCATTTCAGCTTGTCCACATATCTGTGGTTAAGTGTACAGTGGGTAGAATGACATTTTGTAGCCAAGTAATTACATTTTTACGAACCTTCTGGTAGAGGTGAGGAATAGGTTTTCTAGTAAAATGGTGTTGTGATGAAATTTGGTAACAGGGACACAAAACCTCAAGTAATTGTCTAACACCAGCTGCATTAACAGTGGATATTGGACGCAGATCTAATACTATCATAGTCGCCATGGCGTCTGTGATCCGCTTTGCGACTGGGTGACAGCTTTCATACTTGCTAAGAATTGTTTAACAGTCAATTGTTGTAAACTACTAGTCATCTTCTTCTTGGTCTGCTTCTGGGTTAAAGATCCACCCCCAGCAGCAGGAGCAGCAGCAGTGGGCCTAACGCTCAAGGATTCTTCTGAGGAGTCCTGGATAGGGGAGGAGTCATCTGGCATTAGCAACTCTGATGCAGGACTAACTCCGATCACTTATGAGGATATTGATGATGAAGATGTTGGGGGTGTAGAATGTAGGTGCTGGGATCTAGATGAGAGAAGGGAGGTAGCTGATGCTGGACTGCTTGCTATTTTTTTTTTAGCATAAGTTTCTGATTTTCCCAAGAGCTTTCCATGAACTCGCTTCAAATGGCGTAACATGGATGAGGATCCTAGATGGTTAAGATCCCTACCTCTACTGACTGTGGCTTTACAATGCTACAAATGGCTAGACAACTGTTGTCAGAATTTGGGTAAAAATAATTCCACACATAAGAGGTGGATTTTTTGGTCTTATGCCCAGGCATGACAATGGCCTTCTTCTTATCACTGGCAAGAACTGCTGCAGTCTTTGTTTGAAAGTGTATAAAAATAATATTGTGATCTGTGAGGTGGTCAAAATCGACTGCAAATTACTTAAAATTAGTGTTATTGAGGTTAATGATAATGTAGGAACAAAAAACGAGCAAAATTATGTGATTTTAGCATATATTAGCTATTTTTTTAAAAAATACAGATCCAAAACCAAAACACACGAGAGTGGTTTTACCAAAACCAAAACACAAATTGAACCTAGGTCCAAAACCAAAACCAAAACCAGAACACGGGGGTCAGTGAACATCTCTAGTATATATTAGCAGATAAATATAGATACATACAACAGACTGTGTATTTTTGTATATTTGTGTGCATTTTTACATAGATTCAATTTTTATTTTTGTACCTATCTTTTCTTACATTTTCAGTACTCTGTACTGTGTTCGATGTTAAAAACCCTAAAATTAGCATTTTTCATGTGTCAATCAACCATTGTTTGTATTTTCATCTTCAGTGGTCAATAAAATAACATACCTTTACATCTCAACTGTCACAATTCTATCATGATAGTCCTGATTTTAAGGGACTATCCTGATCAGCCAGGAGCTTGTCCCGGCATAAGGGACAGCTAGGACGTATTTCCACCCTTCATTTTACATACATGCTGTGTGAATCAGTTAGTGGTGCAATCCTTATATAAGGGAAGATAGGAGGGAGATGTTGATGGTCACAGAGAAGTGCAAGCTATGCCCTCCATGGCGCATGCCTACACAGCTGGCCACACCTGCACATCACTGGCCACAGATCCGGTGGGATGTCACTTCTCACAGTAGGTCCTTAAAAATTTTCAGGCCCATGTGGCCCTTAATTTGGCCCTGCACATACTGCAAATCACATAAACATTCTACCAAATATATCACATCTGTAGCATTACATATTTGACATCAAATGTGGCCAGTTATTTTATATTTAAACTTCTAAGGGCCTGAGTCATTAAGGAAAGCAAAGCAAAAAAGGTGTAACTTTGTACCTTGGCAAAACCATGTTGCATTGGAGGTGGAGGTAAATTTAAAATGTGGGGACAGATTTATAGTTGGGGTAGGGCATGTCTTAGATCACTTAGACAAGGTGCGGACTGTGTCTCTAGCGCTTCATTCGGTACTGCAGCCCTAGGTATGTATTAAGAGTTCCACTGACAACTCTTCCCATATACAGACAATACAAATAGTTTAATACATACACACGGGCGCTTCCCTAGTTGCACTTCAAATCACGTCACTGGCGGTATGAACGTGAACTTCAGCATCTATTCTATATACTGAAACAGAAAAAAGGTTTTCATAGCGTAATACTGTCTAACAAATGTGTCGGTAGTCCGAAAGTGAGTGAGGACATATATTTCAGTCTGCGGGTCACCACCAATCACCCGTGCTCCCCCTTCAACTTCACACCCCAATGGGTTTATGCTCACAAGATGCAGATGAATTCAAAGCCCCAACTATCATCGAATACTCTTTCTGAGCCTTCCTTAATTCTCTGGATTCTCAGCGCGTCCCTGTCGTACGCCCGTCTGGGAGACCCTTCACATGTGCTGCAAATTGCACTTATTTCCTCGGGTACTCCAAATATCATGCAAGAAGAGAGAAACAATCTAGTGTTTCACCTTTTATTTAAAACATCTACACACAGATGTATGCACTTAATAAAACAGGACCCGTACCATAATATAGATTAAAACAGGCATGAACGTCATAAGTCACATGGGCTCACCACAGCTTCATCTGATACACGGTACCGTCGGATCCGTACTTTAAAACCAACGCGTTTCAACTTAAAAAAAGTCTTTTTCAAGGTTCCAATTCGAGATTGTCCCGTCGCTTTATAAAGGGAGGTCCATCCGCTACAGGACCCAATCGTTGTGCATATCCAGGATAAGGCTTGGCTCCCTCGTCTCTCCGGAAGTCCATTCATTATCACAACGAGGTTTGGTTTCCTAAAGCAATATGCCCTCTCGTCCATTATTCAAGATGGATAATTAACCCCTCCATTTCTACGGAGGTATGGTGATTTCCACTCCTCATTCTCCCTTCTTATATCCATACAAAGTATCGCTATCTAATACAGACATTTGTACTATCTCCTCTCTATACATAACATAAGATATTTTGTTCCCCCCAAGAAGGATCACGTTGAATCATTTTTCCTCGATATGAAAGAGAAAGAGAATATATCAGTATTATCACTTAATCTGAAAATATAAAGCCCTCATATATTTGTATGAAGACTGTTATTATACATTTAACATCAACCGTCTAAGCAAATCCTCCACGATTTTATTCCCACTTTTACACATCTCTCTATATGTCCTCCCCACAGAAGCAGCGACATATAATACAAAATGTCATCCTTTCATGTGGAGAATATGGCACCCTCATATCTGCCTTCTGGGCTTAATTTTAAAACGCACAGATTTATGTTAGACCTGTCACACATTTTTTGGAGTTACCCATCCTATATATATGTGTGACATATATGTCATATTCTCCACATGAAAGGATGACATTTTGTATTATATGTCGCTGCTTCTGTGGGGAGGACATATAGAGAGATGTGTAAAAGTGGGAATAAAATCGTGGAGGATTTGCTTAGACGGTTGATGTTAAATGTATAATAACAGTCTTCATACAAATATATGAGGGCTTTATATTTTCAGATTAAGTGATAATACTGATATATTCTCTTTCTCTTTCATATCGAGGAAAAATGATTCAACGTGATCCTTCTTGGGGGGAACAAAATGTCTTATGTTATGTATAGAGAGGAGATAGTACAAATGTCTGTATTAGATAGCGATACTTTGTATGGATATAAGAAGGGAGAATGAGGAGTGGAAATCACCATACCTCCGTAGAAATGGAGGGGTTAATTATCCATCTTGAATAATGGACGAGAGGGCATATTGCTTTAGGAAACCAAACCTCGTTGTGATAATGAATGGACTTCCGGAGAGACGAGGGAGCCAAGCCTCATCCTGGATATGCACAACGATTGGGTCCTGTAGCGGATGGACCTCCCTTTATAAAGCGACGGGACAATCTCGAATTGGAACCTTGAAAAAGACTTTTTTTAAGTTGAAACGCGTTGGTTTTAAAGTACGGATCCGACGGTACCGTGTATCAGATGAAGCTGTGGTGAGCCCATGTGACTTATGACGTTCATGCCTGTTTTAATCTATATTATGGTACGGGTCCTGTTTTATTAAGTGCATACATCTGTGTGTAGATGTTTTAAATAAAAGGTGAAACACTAGATTGTTTCTCTCTTCTTGCATGATATTTGGAGTACCCGAGGAAATAAGTGCAATTTGCAGCACATGTGAAGGGTCTCCCAGACGGGCGTACGACAGGGACGCGCTGAGAATCCAGAGAATTAAGGAAGGCTCAGAAAGAGTATTCGATGATAGTTGGGGCTTTGAATTCATCTGCATCTTGTGAGCATAAACCCATTGGGGTGTGAAGTTGAAGGGGGAGCACGGGTGATTGGTGGTGACCCGCAGACTGAAATATATGTCCTCACTCACTTTCGGACTACCGACACATTTGTTAGACAGTATTACGCTATGAAAACCTTTTTTCTGTTTCAGTATATAGAATAGATGCTGAAGTTCACGTTTATACCGCCAGTGACATGTCTTAGATCAACTTTACAGTGTAAAAATAAAGCTCTCAAGTATTTCTGTGCTACATAAAAAAACAGCCAGTATTTCCCCTACATGAAAAATAATAAACTAATTTGTACCCCTTGCATTGCAACATGGTTTTTGCAGGATCAAATTTACTCCTTTTTTTGCCTTGCTCTCCTTAATGACTCAGACCCTTAGTGTGTTTTGTGCTAGTGTGGGAAATTAATCTACAATGACTCCATGTGCCGCAATTGCACAATCTGTTTTGTATAAAGATAGCCATCAATTAGTTCTTTTGCATTTTGACGCAAGATGATTTGTGACTAATTGTTGTTTTATATCCTTTGCCTTCCTATATACAATATATGAATCATACTTGCCAACTTTTGAAAAATGATTTCAGGGAGATTATTCAAAGGACACTTTTCAACAGCTCGAAGTGGCGCTGATCTGGTCGTGTCCTGGCCTGGCCTGGCCAAGGGGTGTGTTCTGCTCCACAGAAGGGTATCTATTATTATTTATATAATTATCATTCCAACAACTCCTACCATCTAAGTACCTAGCTCCCTGTGCTTTGTCATTTTTAATCCCAGGTTTCTTCTCACCTCTTTTTTTTCTGACTTTTGCACAGACATTTCCCCCCTTTGCTCAGATAAATGCCTCCTGAACACTCCCCTGCAGACACCCCCCCCCCATGTTGCACCCAGCTCTCCACTACTTATGTAAAGACTACCCTGTGGCACAGATAGTCTCATTTTCTCAGATATCCATACTCCATTAAGCAGAGTGATGTCCCCTTACTTAGTGTGTCATCCCTTGTTTGTCATCACACAGCAATGGAACTTTCCAATGTATAACTGTCCGGTTCCACGATGAGCACAGAATTCTTCTGACAATCGGCGTGTATTACCGACATGCGCCGAGTGGTGACGCGCATGCGCAGACAACACTCAAGGACCCCTGCGCAAGTCAGGGAGATTTGTCTACTCATCCGGGAGGTCTCCCAAAATTCCGGGAGTCTTCCAGACATTCCGGTACGGTAAGTATGATATGAATATTTCAGAAGTATCCTACTGTTAGCAGTATGTGGCAGTGTTTTTTAAGTATAGATTTTACTTTGTGGCATGATTTCAATATTGTGTTATAAAATAGACTTTATTGTCCTTAGGGTTGTTCATGTTGATCTGTGTACCTAAGATGTGATTCTCTGTCAATATGCAATATTTTCTTCAAATGCTTTTTTCATTTCAACTAGAGGGTCTCACTGCTGTGATAGATAGAAGCATTTCCTTCTATCTTGTTTAAACTGACCCATTGGTATGTTGGCGAGCAAAATTAATTTTAGGAATGGACAAAACTGCTGGACACATATGGCCTGATTCAGAGTGGAATGCAAACTTAAGCATAATTTGAGTTTGAAAAAAGATGCACATAAGTGAATGTGTATGTGCGCTGTCTTCAGAGTTGAAGATGCGTTTAGGTCTGAATAAGTAGCAGATACTTCCACTTCCATACTTGCCAAATACTCCCGCATTTCGCGAGAGTCTCCCGGACTCCCGGGAGAGTGTGGCAATCTTCCTGATCTGCCCACTTCCTAGTGAAGTGGGCAGAATTCGGTTTAAATGCCACGATTCACCCGGCTGTAAATTGACGCGATTTGCATCATTACGTCACGGGGCGGGGCCAAAATGACGCAATTTTGGTTCCCCGCCCCCTGCACGCCCACGTCCCAGCCGGCATCTCCCGGTAGCCCAAGAACAAATGTTGGCAAGTATGCTCTTGACAATAGACACACGTCTCAGACACCTATGTCTAACCTGCAAACATTATAAAAACCTTTTATTTTATATGTTACAAACATATATAAAAAAAAAGTTTTAAAATCTTTTCAACACGCTTGGCAAATCATAATCTATGGCCGAACGTTTACTAAAGTCTCAATAAGTATTAGCAAAACATTAGCAAACCTCTAATTACAAGCGGTTTGCTAATTCGGTTGACCACCGTCATCAACATCTGCTACTTACACCTACTCTTAACCACTTGCAACTAAAACCTTTTTTTCAGGTGTATCTGCAACAACATCTCAGTCTGAATTTGAACACTATGGCTCAAGCACAACCTACCCTGTCACGCAGCTTGAGGCATAATAATTCACAATGGGCAAAAAGTTGCAGTTGTGTTCACTCACTTTCTGAGCATGTGCAGTGTGATGAAACACAAAGAGGGAGAATGTATACCTCTGAATCAGGCCCATAGGGCCTTCATTTAGAGTTAGGAGAGAGGCAATATAAAAAAAATAGCAAATTAGCACCTTCGCAAAACCATTCAGTGCTTCGGGGGGGGGGGGGGGGGTGGCAAATTTAAAATAGTGCGAGGAAATTTCATTACTCAACTCTAAATTGCAGCGTAAAATTAAAGTTGTCCAGTATTTGTGTGCTAACTGCAAAAGCAGACAATATTTTCTCTACATGTAAAAAAAAAAATATATGTGTGTAGGGAAATATATTTCCCTCTGCTTTCTTTTGTGGACAAAATCGGGATGAAAAATTCTAGCTAGAGAGCTATCTGTATGTAGTTTGTATGGCCGTGTGGGTTTCGTTTGGATGCTCTGGTTTAAAAGACATACTGGTAGGTTAATTGACTTCTAACTAAATCTCCCCAGTATGTGTGTTCCTTTGCTAGGGAAATGAGATTTTAAGCTCCATAGTGGCAGGAACTCATGTGAATGATTAAAATTATCTAACTGCACAAAACAGCAGAAAATGTTGGTGGTATATGATCAAAAGTAAAAGAAATATATAGTCACTCTGTCCGATAACTGAATGACAAGATATGTGGTAGATTTAATCGCACACACTGTGACCAAATCTGCCACATATCAGGTACTTAGGTGATTATCCCGATCAACAGCATAAGACATGTTTTCAAATGACTTTATGCACTATGCACATAGGCAAACCGAGGGGGGTTTCCTAGTGCCTGTAAACCCCCTCCAAGCCTGGGGCACTGTATAATTCAGGTGGCTGAACCCTGTCCCCGCTTCACACGGCTCTGCTTGCAAAGGGAGAGCTGCGTGCACCTAACAGTAGTGCACGCAGCATTGCCCATGTATATTATGGGGATAGGAAGAGTTGGAGAGCAGTCAAGCACTGTCTAAAATTATAGCTACGCCCCCATGCATGCTGGTCACGCCCACTGATGGCGTGGTGTGGAAACCCCCATCTACAAATCCTGCATTTGCCCCTGATGCAAGCATTGCTGTGCACAATAACCATCCTTTCCAATCCACTTCTTGACGTTCCACAACTGCTGCACCACTCTGGAACTCCCTGCACTGGCTCCCCATTACCTCCAGAATAAAAATCAAGCTGCTCAGTCTCACCTTGAAACCCCTCATCAACTCCTCCCCTCCCCTCTCAGGAGCAGGGCCCTCTCTACCCTTTGTCTCATGTCTCATCTCCTTCATCAGCCTCATATGTACTTGTTGTGTTTTTGTGTATGATTTGTATCTCTGACTGTCCGTCGCTGCAGAGTTTTGTTGCATCTTCCAAATAAAAGAGATGATGTCACTAGCTCCGATTAAATCAATAGGGTGAACATGGATTCTGCCAACAGAATGATTGCTTCCACTATGTGTGTTGAAGAAGTGTACACTTTATATGGTCTTGTCATACCCCATTCACCGCCTAAAAAGCTGCATTTTTGCAGGGGCGAGCTCTGACAACCCGGGTCGAGGATCAGTGTGAAAGGGGGTCAGTGCAAAATCCTGGGTCTGATAACCGGGAATTAGACCCGGAACTTTTGCAGGGTTATTCCCGAGTCAGTCCTGGGTCGCCTGCAGTGTGAACGTTGCGACCCATGTTTTTAAACCCAGGTCTCGCCGAACAACTTTGAAAAGTTAAACAAAAATAAAAAAATCACCATCACAAGAGGAGCCAATCAGAGCTCCTCTTGTGATGTTGCAAGGGAGACTGAGGCAGACCCTTCTTCAATGTTAATGCAGTCTACCCTGGAATTTACCGGGTCCAAGGTGCACTGTGAACGGGGTCTCTGAGCTGGGAAGCTCTGCGACACGGCAAAAACCCGGCTTGAAAAACCCGGGAAATTGCAGGGGCGGCAAAGTGAATGTGGTATCAGTTTAATTTTGTCCACTCTTAGAACTCTGATTATGAGATGCTCCTTTGGCATATTAGGCACAAACACTATCTGGCATAAAATTTTCATCAATATCCTTCATGAATCTCACCTATAACAATGAGGCATGTGAAGTGTATCTCCTTTGTTAACCTCGTATGTACTTGTTCTATTTTTATGTATGATTTGTAATTTGCATAATTTGTCATTCTGACTGTCCAGCACTGTAGAGTTTTGTGGGACCTTACTAATAAAACTATGATGATGTAAATAAAGCATTAAAATACAAAAAAAGCAATTTCATCTATCCATATACTGTATGACACCAGAGAGGGTACTTTCTGCAGCCCTTCCTAAAACAAAACAAAATAAAAACAAATTAGAAACTCCCATCCTTTACTTACTCCTGCTATCTGAGTCACTGTTTGCAGGACAAAGGGCAGTCTGAAACCATTCACCTGGGCTTCCTGCTGCAGGGATTGCAATAGCAGCATGGTGACGCTACACAATCTATTGTTTTATTTATTATTGTCATATTTCTGACATTTATAGTTAAAACTTTTCTTCCAATATCAGTTTCAACAACCTCTATAACACCTTTTTCTAAAATGTTTTGTTTAACTGCTCCTATTTAAACTTCTAAAGTTAACTATGTTAATGCCAATAGTTTCAACTTGTGATTAAATACATTCACAAATGTACTTTGAATGATAAAGTTTTTTAGCCACTGATAAACTCATAATAATTTTAGGTATTGTTCTGTATTCTTTCCTCTGTCTGAGTGAGAAGTTTGCTTTGTAATCGCCTCTGAAATGGAACATTTGCCTTTTTACTGCTGAGAAACACCCAGTGCCGTGAATTAATAAATATTGATAAGGGCCAGAAAGCAGTGCAGCCATTACAGAAGTTCAACAGGCAACGAACACACATACATTAAGATCAAAGAGACGGTGAGGGATCAAAAAACTGAAATGAGTTAGGAGTATTGGGGAGGTTTGTGTTCTTGGTATTTTTCCACAATGCATAAAGATTATTCGTCATTGTGATTGCTTTGTTGATTCTTCCTGCACAAGGGGTAATGGGCATGGGATTGTTATAACACAGCCAGGCAGAGCACTCGAATCACATCAGAAGCTGCGCCGTCTGATCCTCCGTACTATTATCTGACTTCTAAGCAATGCAGAAAGATAAGTAAAATTAGTATTAACCTCTTTGCTGCAGGATGACACTATACATCTGTATTCTCAATTAATCTGCAACAATACACCCAAACTCCTAATTAGGAGATGAGTTCTAGAGCAATCTTCATCATGTACGATAGTAAAACAGCTAATGGAGTAAAATATTCTAGGTTTCACTAATGTTATTCCTATGTTATAGGGTAACCATTTACCGTATTTATCTTGTTATACCACCCAAAACTTTTCTTATGAACAGCCACCTTGCATATATTCTGTATGATCTGATTTGATGAGCCCTGGCCTTAGTTATGCCTGGAAGTCAGCTGCATGAGCCAGTGTTCAGTTTTGAATTAATAATAAAATTAAAGATCTCTAACCAAAAATATTTGATTATATTGCCTGGGTCCTTTATAGGATTCAAAAGTACATTTTTAACCAATAATGTTGCTCCTTGCATGTGCCTTAATAGCATATCAGACTAGCAGTAATGCTGAAGGAGCATTCTCAATCCAGAAAGGCCCGAAAGATTGTCTGCATGTCTGTGCAATCTGAGAAGTGTCTAAACTCATATGACTCAGCCTCAAATCTATGTGATACTCAGCTGCCCAGCGATACTGGCCAGAAGTGACAAGGCTTAACTTACCGATTCACCAGGCCAGTCCCCAGAGATATGTGCATGTGTGGTCCAGATATTCGGTCAGCGGTTGGTTGGCAGACTTTAACCCAGGGGAAAGCACACAGCACTGGTCCATAAGTAGCGACCCATCCGTAAAGGGAGGTTTTTGGTACAACATATATTTATAAATATAAAAAAAGCTTATTTTGGTGTTGCTTAATCCAGTAATACTTTATTATTATAAATGATAAATCTTAAATAATAAAATAAATAATGCAACAAAAAACAAACCTCACTTTATATTGCATTTTATATGTTAATTCTCCCTACAGCACTTTTTTTGTTGTTGTTTACATACTTGGCTGATTATAATGGAATTTATCAAAATGCTAAATCTACAGATCCGCGGCCAATGATGGAAGGTGGCTGGTCCCGGAGAAGGGGCCAGCCACCAATCAATGGAGGCTTGGTGAGGTCTTTGCACCAGCCCAAAATAGACTTTGTCTGGCCCAACCCGCCCTTGGGGTTGGGTACTATATAACTATGCTGGATATCCCGACACTACTTACCCCGGCATGACTACACCGAAGACTTAATCGCCAACTGACTGGAAACACAGACAACTTGAAACGGAGACTTTAATAAATTGCGGAAGCTGAAGATCCCGGCAGCATCCGATGACGTCAGATTGAAGGGACACACTGTTATCCGAGCTCTTAAGGTAGTAATTTAAGGAGGCAACTGACATATGAAAATAATGCTTTAATAAGTAATAAAATATTTTTTAATTGAATTTCTCCTTCTATTGCCATAATCCTAGTTTCCATGTTACATATTAGTCTCCTGCAGAAGATCTATATGGGTGAATGAATATTGTTTTATGTAAACAAACGGTACAGATTATTAATTTTGACATTCTATAACTTTAAGTTCCAAGATGAAAAAAATTTAACTTGTGATGTAGGTATTTAAAATATGACATTGGTTAAATTGAATCCCTAAGTCCAGATTCTAGGCATTATACATTGTGGCATATATGTTAACATGAGGTATACAATTTCACAATATATAAAATTTTGTTTGCATAGAGATGACATCATTCACATATAAAAAGATATGTACTGTACAATAACACATAAATCAAAAGCCATTTCCTGAGAAAATCTCATGAGCTTGAAATCCCCAGAACAGAACATTAGAAACAGTAGAATTTAAGTGGCAATAAAGTAAGTCCTTTGAAATGTGTCACTCATGACAGGACAGTGTAAGGATGAATTATACTGAACAGAGGCAAGTCGGTTTCCTCAGTAGTAGCCCACCCATAGTGTAAGTTTTAAGAAATAATGCTCTAACCTGTTTGCCTGATCTGCCATTCACTGCTGCTACCATGTGTAGAATCATTCCTGCAGTTCACTGATTCAACTGGTTGCTAGGTAAGTAGTTACAAGCTTTTTTTAGCTCTCAGTCTGACAGATTCAGCTGTGTAATTACTTAACACACTCATGCAGCTAATCATTATGCAGTTTCTGATTGGTGCAGCTGCTGTTATAAACCTCTTTCTAGCTTCACACTAGTGCTGGTGATAGTTCCTGCTTGACCTAATGTGCCTTGTATCCTGGCCTGTTTTGCTATTAGTGTTTGACCTGGATTGTTTAATGGATTCTGCTGGCTCTTGGCTTGTTAAACAGATCTGCATATATACCTCTACCTGCCCTGACCCCTGGCTTGTTTATAGGAACTGCTGTCTTTTCTACTCCTGACTGTGGTTTGTCTGTTACTTGCATTAACCCCCCCCCCCCCCCTGTCTGATTGTCAGTTTCCAATACTATACCATCTGGTTGCTGAGTAGCTGCTACTATGTGTTGTTCACTTCACCAGGCAAGTGCCATATAAATCCGTGCTAATCTCTGCCTGTTTACCTCTGAGGTCTGTCAATAATATCCTGGTTGTTTACTAACTTCTACCGTGTGCTGTCTACTCCACCAGGCAAGTGCCTGGCTGATTCTCAGTTTACTTTACAAAATCGTCAAGGTTGCTTACTATCTCCTATCGTGTTCTGTCCACTCCAACAGTCAACAAATACTACTACCTGAGCTTAAGTCCTGGGGGCACCTGAGTACTGTGAAACATAACTAGTTCCTCATAAATGGGGCTGCTACAGGTAAACATCTCAGTAGTTCTATTAGTTGAGGATAACATACACCTTGCCCTTAACAGTAAGTTAACTAAATATATGACATTTGCCAGGATTAACACAGTAGTAATCTACTCATTATCTCCTATTTTCTCCCAGCATTCATGGTATGTACACGTAAGAGACCTATACAACCATCTCAAGCAAATGTAGATATCACTCTTTAGAGATGAGCAGTGGTAGAAGAAACATTGGTGACATCACATGATCATAAATTTAAGTAGCATCAGAATTTCCATTTGTATCTAGGTGTGTATCATCAGGAGAAGTCGTAATTCAAAGGATCTGCTTCTTCTCCAACTAGCTCATCCATAAAAAACATGTCTCATCAACTCAACAAAACACAAGAATTTCAGGTGTCCAATTTCCAACCACACCCCACTAACAAAACCAGCACAAAAATGCCAGTCGCCAGTAGCTGCTTTAATATTGGTGGCTGATAATGCTTCTCCCTTACAGTAGCTACAGATATAGTCTGCACCAAAAGCTGCAATTGTTATTCCACCACCTTATGTATCAAATATTCCCCATACCATTTATATTTTAAGTTTACCTTTACCTTTTAAATCGATATAACATGCTATCAAAAATCCTAAAAACTGAGCAAGTACAGAACAGTGCATTGCTGGGCCCCATAGCAATGTTTGGGTAGGGGCCATATTATGTCACTGTAACCTCTTGGGGCCCCTCTCTGTTCTGAAAAGAGCAGAGAGGGACCTCATCTAAGTATGCGCACCTGCAGAGCAAAGTGGTATCCTCGGGGCATGATGTAGGAACCCCAGGAATGCCGGGGAATTCCCAAGTGGGGGCACTAGCATTGCCAGAAACCCCTCACCTTTTGGGCCCATTAGCAGCTGCACCACCAGCACCCATAGTAAGTCTGCCACTGGAACCGAACACTATCTATTAAAGCATATAGTAATAGTCTCTGTAAGCATTACAGAAACCACATGCTGGTTGTTACAAATATTCTAGCACTAACTGAAAGACTGATTGGAACTCAGAAGTGGACGCAGTATAAAGGACCTTGCTAAACAGTTATCTGACTATGCTTTGTGACAAAGTTCTGCAAAGATAGGTACTGCAATCTGATACACAAACTTATGAAGTGCTTGCCATAGTGGTAGAGAGGTTTTGTGCTTTATAGCAAATGACCAAAGCACCTGCATTCATGCCAATGTCAATGCCACGTGAAAAGCCTGGTTTGACAATCCTTGCTACAGGACCCAGTGGTAAAACTGCTACTGACAGAAGGCCGGTTACAAAGGTGTCTAATCCAAAGTACTTCCAATGAGCTAGTCTACTTCCGGGACGACTGTTCTAAACTTCCAGAACCCATAGATTGTTTTGTTGCTCATGTTGGGCCTGCTTATCCAAGCTGTTATACTATGAGTACCACATCAAAAAGTCCTTGTTTTTTCCGAGTGACTGTACTTATCAACCAAAATCTTGTCCTAGCTTTCGTTGACTCTGGGAGTGAGCTTGCATTGGTTTCTAACTCTGCCTTGTCCAAAACCATAACTACTCAGTTGCCCAAGGTGAAAGTCCTGTGCATACATGGAACAACTGAGGAATAGGGCAATGAGAGAACACTTCTGCCAGTCACACTTAAAAACTAAACAGTTATGGTGATGGCTGCCTATCGCCTAAGTTGCCGTATCCGCTTATTCTGTGGAGAGACTTCAGAGGCAGTTTTCCCTATGGAACATAAAGTCCAGCACCATAGCTAAAGAGCTTGTATTGATGTTTACACATTTGGGAATTCCAAAGGAAATTCTCATGGACCAGGGCACGCAGTTCATGTCCATGTTGATGAAGGATGTGCCAATTGTTAGGGGTGATGGATGTTCAACCACATATTAAAGCACATGCTGAGGAAAACAAGGGCACAGGTAAAAAAAAGTTTGGGACACTTTTGTCCCATATTTGATGTTTGCCATTCGTGAGGTACCCCGAAGAGCCAAATCTGGTAAAATTTGTGTCCCAAATGTATAAGTGGCTGGGAAAGATTTGGCCCATTGTACAACAACATATAAAAGAGGCTCAGAAACAGCAAAAGAGAAGTTATGATAAAAAATGCCATATTTAAATCTTTCAAGCCTGGGGACAAGGCCCTAGTCCTGGTCCCAACCCAGGAAAGCAAACTGTTTTGCTCACTGACAAAGGTATGATGTTCTAGAGGCTGTCAGCCCTTTTAATTACAGGGTCGTCAATTGGGGAGGAGAACAGAGGAACAAATATGCCATGTCAATCTCCTTAAACCTTGGGATGATGAGTACACGACTCCTTGGGTAGTGAGTACAGTCATTAGAAAGTCTAAAGTTCCCATCAAGCCAGTTTTATCTGTTAAGCAGGAAAAACAGACTGAGCAAATGATATGCCGGAACAGGAATGTCTTCTCTCCAGAACCTAGGCACACTACTTTATTTGAACATGACATTGTCACTCCGCCGGGAGTTGTCGTAAAGCAGAAACCATACTGCATTCCTGAAGCCAGAATGGCTGATGTGATAAAGGAGATTGAGAAGTTGGTCCAGCTGGACTTGAATGAGGAATCCACTAGTGAGTGGAATAGCCCTATTGTGCTTGTCCCCAAACCCAATGGGAGTACTAGGTTCTGCAATTAATTCAGGCGGCTAAACAATGTGTTCCAGTTCAATGCCTACTTGATGCCACGTATGGACAAACTGGTAGAAAATCTAGCTGGTAGTAACTATCTGACTACTCTTGACTTAACCGAGGGGTATTAGCAAGTTCCCCTTACTTCCACAGCCAAGCTTTAATGGTCACTTCCAATATAAAGACCTACCTTTTGGGTTGCATATGACATCTGCCGCCTTCCAAAGGGCCATGAATAGGTTGCTACAACCCCATACAGCTTATGCAACCACTTATTTAGATGACATAAGGATTTATACCCAAGACTGGACATTACATCTGGCCAAAGTCGAGGCAGTCCTAGCTTCATTGAGGTTTGCGGTATTAACAGCTAATCCAGAAAAGTGTGCTATGAGAGAAGCCAAATATTTAGGGTACATTGTCAGGCGAGGGCAAGTAAAACTTCAACTAGACAAGTGGAAGCAGTCAAAAACTGTCCAAGACCGGAAAAAAATTGCAGTTAAGAACCGTCCTAGGCTTAGTAGGTTACTACAGGCAATTCGTAAGCCAATTCACCACTAGAGCTGCTCCACTAATAGACATGTTAAAGAAAAGTTGTGCAGACAGGTTAGCCTGGTCTGACTCTGCAGAGGCTGCTTTGTCAGATCTTCACTTAGCCCTCTGTTTCTCTCCAGTACGACAAGCACCTGACTTAACCCGGAGGTTCTTCCTCCAAAGCAAAGTGTCCGGTGTCAGCTTATGTGCAATCTTATCGCAGGAAAAGAATGAAACAGAAAATCCTGCCCTATATCTGAGTTGGAAGTTACTTTCTAGAGAACAAAAATATGCAACCATGGAGAAGAAATATTTCACCATAAAAAATGGGCTACAGAAGCTCTGTGCTATTATCGTCTAGGCAGAAAATTCTTATTAATAACAGATTATGCACCACTGCAGTGAAAGCAGAACAACTGGGAGGTAAAATGGCAAGGTAACCCGCTGATTCTTGGCACTATAACCTTTCAAGTTCACAGCAGAACATTGACCTGGGATTCTGCATACAAATGCAAAGTCTGTGCCCCCTTCTTGGAGAGAGAGGGATATGTGACTAAGGGAGTAGTTTATCATAGGCTTCTAAGAGAGGAGTTAGGTATTTAGCTGGCAATCTGCAGAGCAAGGCTGCAAACAGAGTTTTAAATTTGTACAGTAGTGCACCTAGGTTAAAGAGATACAGGAGCAGGTCATATATGTTACAAAATAGTAGTAAAGTGTCTAATTTAATTTACATGTTTTGAAATGGTTTAAAGTGTCTTTTTCTACAAGTAACAGCTATTGGCTATACCTTTGATGTTGAGAAAGGTGTCAGCGGTGTTAGGTGGATTTGAAGCCACAAACACATTTATTTTAAACAGGTTGCTTTATTGAACTTAGTAACAACAGATTATGCAGGTACTCACAGTTGTATATAGCAGTTGTAGTACAGCAGCAGCAGGTTCATACAGTTGTAACAGCTTTCCGTATACACTTATATCATATAGATGCAGGCAGGTTCTTTGGTATATACTGTAAAGCAGAACACATGAAGAGAACTCCTTTTAAAGGCAAGGGACTCTCACCTGTCTATCAAGCTAGGTCTGTGGAAGGAGTGTAAACTATTTAAGCCTGAGTTGTTCATTGTTCAGCGTGACCAATGCTGAATAAGTCGGCCAGTGTCTAGGGAGCTGGTCTCTGTTACTTTAGCATTAGGGACACAAGAAAGTGTGTGCAACTTTATTTTTTGAATTACTTTGCCATTTTGACAATAAAAGCAAAGTAAAAGGCAAGAATTTGTTTGTGTGTGCATCCCCAGAATAGTGCCCATGTCGCAGTTTATATAAAGATATAAATAAATCATATAAAATTACAATAAAAAAATCTTAAAAGATAAAGATAACAGGAGCTTAGGTCAACACTGGATGTCCATCAAAGATCATATTCAAAGTGGGATGGATAGCCCACAAAGCTGAAACTAGTAAAAAGATTAAATAAGGAAGCTTGGAGTGCACATGACCTGAAGAGATATGACCATCAAGAAAACTATGTCCCCAAAATTATATGTTCTCTGCAAAGAGTATTGCTCACAACCATTCACATTTACTTAATTACTGATGAAGTGCTACTTCAAACATAAAAACAGTCTCTTTCTTAGGTACTTACTTAAGAACAAAGATAATGATAAAAATGTAATTATGGTCGGCTGATACCCAGACCTCAAATGGAGGTACATTATTCCAGTACAGGACTTATTATCATAAGAGAATTCCTAGAATGGCAGTCAACTATTGCAATAACAGTGGAAAACTAGGATCAGAGTGTTCACATCCGCCTTTAGTAATGCAGCTGCATCTTCTGTTAGTCAGCAATCTGTACACCCCACACTGAAGTAGATAATGATTACACCGCAATTAATAGCAGAGGCCATTGAGTCTGAAAACTGCAATATTTAGAGCAGTTCTGGTTTTGCACCCTGTGAGGATGTGTGGCAATTTGATTGAGAAGTCTTTAATAATTAACTAATTTCTCTAGCTAACAATGCTAATTTCTGCAGAATTATCGCAACAAAGTTTCCTCTGTATTTACTACTCATATATCTAGTTAGCCATAGATTACACAGATGTGGGACCCCCAAGAGGAATTTTTCGGACCTGGGTACAGCAACTTCATGTGGCCACTTCCATAGCAGATGAAGGAGGTGTGGCCTCCAGGCTGTTTCTCCTCCCACTACACAGGTTGGCCCTTTGTACCTGCACCCCCCTCCCTTGATGCCCCTGCACAGATGTACCAATTAAGGGACAAGTATTTCATAATACAGACATAACAATTTCTGAATACAAGAAATGTTTACATCAAGAGACAAAACAAATCATGTTCTTCATGATACATAATGCTAATAAGTAGATTTAATTATAATATATCAACAATTTAAAATTAGAGTAAAATAAATGATAAACATTAATAATGACAACACTACAGTATTATATAAACCACTACAAACTAGGTCTGCCTTCCAAATCTCAACCAAAGTCTACCATGCATAGTTTCTGACAGTGATGTACGGCATTATACTTTATTGCTTAATGTGTTTTGAAAAGTTCATAAAATGTATTCTTATAGATACAGAGTACTAGAGTACTGCACCAAATGTGTCAAAAATGTTGGTCTCTCATACATTCTCCAGTCTCCACCTGCAGACTTATCGGCTTTGTTTCCACTTGTATATGCCACTTATATATGTGAGACATCATCAGTGACCACAAATATTTTTTTAATAAAATTAATATTAATCTAAACATAACGGAAGGGAGACAGGTCAAATAAAGAAGAGAGTACAATCTCAGAATATTATCTCACATTTACCATTCCATATAATCGTCATTAAAATGATCAGGCCAGTGAAGAGACTGAAAATATAAAAGAAAGGAACAGATAATTTTTTATATGTAAGTATTTCTCAGGAACCACTGAGCTCAATGTTCTCATTCAGCCCTGCATGGAGCATAACCGAAATATCCAATAGGCTTCCCTTTTGCATACATTTTGATATTGACCATCCCCTCTGAAGGTCAATATAAAAAATATAACATTTTTTAAAGAAGCATGTAAACATTACATAAATATGCATAGTATGTCTCAAGATGTGCGTATGATACATAATGTTAAGGTGAAGTTCAACAGCATTAAAACATACATAATAATGTTACAAATTAATATTTCAATACCTACTTAAGGAAAATACATACAGGAGCCACTCCCAGGGACGACACCATTTCTTATACAGGTCAAAGAACAATAGATGTTTCATTTAAATAGCGTGTCTCAGCAGTTTGTTATGGGCAGAGGTACCAGACAGGGGTGCCCTCTATCCCCCACTCTATTTGCCCTGGCCATAGAGCCGTTGGCATGTGTGGTTAGAATGCAATCAGATATTACTGGATTGAGGATGGGCTGCAGGACGGACAAGATTGCCCTTTATGCAGATGAGATGCTGCTTTTTTTGTCATATCCTGATAAATCGTTGCCAATCCTACTGCGTGTGGTCTCTGTGTTCGGTAGGTACTCGGGGCTTTTGATCAACTGGGATAAATCCAGTGTAACTCCGATTAAGGGTACTTGCCCTACGGGTCAAGTTTTGCATACTCCTCTTAAATGGACTCCGGTATTTAAATATCTTGGTATCTGGATTTCTAGTGATATAGGTCAATATATCCAGCGTAATGTCCAGCCTCAGATTGACTATCTTAAGAGCCGAATCGGAGTATGGAAACAGCTGCCATTGACGGTCACAGGTAGAATTAATCTTGTCAAAATGATAATAAAACCAAAGTTTCTGTATGTTTTGCAGCAGTCGCCGATATATATCCCTCATAGTATATTTCGTTACATTGAACACTTCATGGCTTCTTTGGTGTGGGCAGGCAAGAGAGCAAGAGTTAAGCTTACCACTTTATATCGTTCTCGAGGGTCGGGGGGCTTGGCTTTGCCGAATCTGCGGCTTTATTATTTGGCTTCCCAGCTGACACATATTGAGGCATGGTTCCGGTCGCGGTTGGGTGTAGATTTGCACGATTTTCTGGTCTCTGAGACAGGTTCTAATCATACACGGGTGCAGTTTATTTTGGCTGGTAGAAAGGTTGGGGGGGACCCCCCTTTATTAATACAGGCCATGAAGGTCTGGCGATTGTCATCCCAGATTGGGGGTGGATTGGATTTGGATCCGTGCACTCCACTCTGGGATAATTTGGACTTTGGAGAGTTGATTAGGATGGAGGGAGCTGGAGCTTGGCGAATCTATAATATAATACATATTGGACAACTGTATGAGAATGGGATATTATATTCATTTGAGCAACTTCAGGGATTATATGAACTACCTAGGGGTTACTTTTGTAGATATTTGCAGTTAAGACATGCTCTTGCCTTGCAGTTTCGGGGAGCTGCCCCAAGCTTCAATGTAGATTCTTTGAGGGTGCAACTGTCAAGGTTGGGCCAAAGGCGGCAAATTTCATTTTTGTATTCAATATTGGTGGAAGGATCTGGTGTGGGGGGCTTGCCGGAGCTGCGATGCAGGTGGTAGGGTGATCTGGGGCGAATTAGTGACAAGGCATGGGATATGGTGTTGTGTAGCCCAAAAGAGGTCACTGCATCAGTCAAATTTCGTCAGGTCCAGTTTTTTCTGTTGCACAGAGCGTATCTTACCCTTCTTCGGCTTTCCAAGTTTGATGGGGGTCAGGTGGTTCTGTGTCCTAAGTGTAGGTGTGAGAAAGGGGACTTTTGGCATATGCTCTGGGAGTGTCCATTGGTCTCATGTTTTTGGGGAGAGGTGGAGGATTGTATTAAAAGATTGGAGGTGGGAGTAGTTGCCTTGACCCCAAAACTCTGTATATTTGGTTTAGGCTTGAACAAAAAAACCCGTAGACTTATTAGACTGCTTATCAATATGTTACTTATGTTGGCAAAAGTGGTCATAGCTAGGAAATGGATGGCACCTGAAGGCCCGACTTTGAGTAGCTGGATTGACCTTGTTAACGATACAGTTGGCCATGAAAGGTTCATGTACACCAGCAGGAACCTGGTGGATAAATATGAAAGAATATGGTAGAGGTGAAGGATATCCCCATATGTCACGGAAGGATTGAGGGAGGTGGAGCTCTCCTAATGTAATACTCGGGGCAGACATCCAGCCGCCTACTCTGTTATTAAGGTCAACGATTATATTTTGTATTATTAAAATTGTGCTATTAATTCATTGTACCCTGAAATTTTGGAAGATGTGCATACGCTGGTTTGAAAATCTAAATGTCAATGCATTTTTTTTTTTTTTTGCTAGGCAACGGAGACTCTCAGGGCCGCTTCCTGATGGCGGTCAGACCAGCTGCCCGCCGACCTCCACTCCCACCAATGAATGGGGATCTCCCTCTATTTAAGCCTGACTCTGGCACCACTAGGGTGCCAGAGTATCTAGTCCTCTAGTCCCTCTCTAGGCTCCCTTGTTTCTTATACATTCCATACATATATACTCCTATTGTTTCTCCGGATTCTGACCCTTGCCTGCCTGACCACTCTCTCGGATTACCCCTGGTTCCAGTATTGACCTCCCGGCTTTTGACCCCTGGCTTTCTAACTCCTCTCCTGCTTGTCCCCTCCATTGCCCGCACGGTATTGACCTCGGATTGACGACTACGCTTCATCTACCTCGCTGGTAGCTACCTGGGAGGGCCGCGACTGACATGTCTCAGTGGCTAAGTCCAAAACTCCTTGCGGGGTTCCCTGGTGAAGACCTGGGGCATTGTTAGACTCCGCACCTCCTGGCGTAGCAGCGCAAATACCAGCAGGTAAGGCCTTCCGATACTTTGCTTGTGTCAGTGGGTTATAGTTGTTGGTTTAGCCTATTGTTATTGGCCTTTTTTTTTTGTTTGATGTTAAAAGTGTAGAGAAAAGATAAAAAATGCAATAAAATTTTACCTGATTTAAAAAAAATAGCGTGGCTCATACTTATCCTGCAGCCCACACAAACGCGTGTTTCATCTTGGCTTTTCGTGGTACCTTGAAAAAGTTGAAGCGAAACGTGTTGGTGCTCTCTTGTACTTTTAAATCAGGATACATGAAAAATATGATACAAAATCAGACCTGCTGTTATCTGCAATAGTATAGGATCAATGAGGTGTTGCAGTTAAGGCATTAGATAATAGTCAAATAAATTAATCAATAATTTGTTTAAGAAATCACATGCAGATTGAGGAAGGGACCAGCCGTTAGAATGCCAAAATGAACACAGCTTCCTTCTTGTTGATCAGATACCATATAATGCCCATAATAGACTGTGATCTGCGATATCATTATCATTATATGGTTAAAAGGTGGATAGCTGGTTAGAAAGATAGTCTATTCTATGAACTATTATATTGCAATGAAAGTAACAAACAACTAAGATCAAAGCAAATAGGGATTGGGACTAAAAACAGTACTTAATGATTATGTTTAGACACTTAGATCACAACACAGTTAATGGAAAAAGTACGTGAGACATAGTCCCGCTGACATTATTAAGAAAACCGATAGCTTTAATTCACTAATGCTTAGCTGTAGATAACAGACGCTTATTGGATTTATATAGTTACATATTTGAGAACAGCATCCCCACAAATTCAAGCAACAAGCTGATCACAGCCAATATGGAATAGGGAATGTGAACTGCTACAATAAAAACAATAAAATAGAAAGAAATCTAAAGCAGCCAAGTATTACCAGTATAGAGTTACTATTAAGAGATTAATCACAATATGTTATAATGGAAAGTGATACAAACTAACACAATTATACTAGAAATACAGGGAACAATCTCTGATCTGAATATAGGAATCTAACATCGCCCAAGAGACATTCCTATTATATTCCTTGAACATCAAAGAATAATCATACACAATACTGCAACACCGATCCTTAGGGGAGCCCAAGGAAGAATCAGATAACATATAACATATAAAATAACTACTTCCCATCTGTTGTGTTCATCACAACATTTCAATCACTAATTTCTTTCTATCATTACTTATCTACACTTTATTTTAAAAATATTGCACCGATTATAGGTTAGTGTGTAAACATATTTTTTTTAGAATGTAATAATAAAGAAATATGTTTTCATTGAAGTAATAGTAATACATTCTGGTGAATGGTGGAGTGCCCATAGATAAGAGAATCCCTGTCCTCTTTTTCTTGTAAATAAATTTAATTTCACACTTTTCTCTTGGGGTAGCACCCTCTGCTTTACGAAGAAAGAAAGATGAGAATTACAGATAGACAATATTTATTGTGAGCAGTTAGTTCACCCCTATAAGTTACAAGGGTATTTCTGTGCGGAGGTTTGTCGACCCCGTTTTTTCTATTCTGAGTACAAGACCTGGGGGTACCTGTGAGAATATCGTTCTCTACGGGTCTACTGGACCATCAAGTCCCTTTCAAGTACTGGCTAATCAAATGGAGCCACTCTCACAAGTTTTTCAGGAGTTGACAGTCTGTTTGTCTGCTCAGGAAGGGGCCTTCAGACAAACCTAGGCTACCCGAGGCTTGGAAGCAAAATCTAGTTTAAGACTTCAAGATCTTTTTTCTGGGGAATGAAAATCATTTCAGAATATTAAAGATTGCAAGTTGTGCTTCAGACTGAGACCTCAATCTTCAGGTTCTAAGTTGCAGAAAGTAGGAATTATTATTTCTTTATTTCAAGGGGACCCACAAACAGGGGTCTTTGGTCTCAGCCCTAATCATGCAGCACTACTCACTGTAGATTACATTTTTGATGCTCTGGGTTTATTATATGACAACCCTGACTGAGTACAGTAGCTTCTGCTGAACCTCATCTATGGTCCCTTAAGCAAGGTCGCAGGATAACTGAGGAATAATGTGCAGAGTTTAGATGCTGGCCCACAGACATTGGGCCTCATTCATTAGGGCACGTATCTGCTGATTTTGAGTGTATCATACACAAAATCACTCTGGGATATACGGCCAAGAAAACAGAGCAACACTAATTGATCTCCTCATGCCTTGGAAGCTTTTGCTGCCTTGAAACAAGCGTTTGTCTCTGCTTCACTGTTTCGTTATCCCAATCCAGAATTACCATTTTTTATTTAATTTAATGCTTCTGATGCTTCATCCCGAAGTTTCCTTACAAACCATAATCCTACTGCTGAACACCTGCCTATAAATCCTCCTTTATCCATTATAGGTGGGCTCACTCTAGACCTTTCAACTCAACTTACAACTACAAGACCAAGCTCCTTCCACTTACCTTTCCCCGAATGACTTAGAAAAGCGGTTCTGTCGGAACTTCATTCCTGTAAAACCTCAGGACACCCTGAGATTTCAAAAACATGTAAACATTTATCCCATTCAGTTAGGTGGCCATCTGTTTTCACATGATGTGAAAGAGTTTGTCCTGTCTTGTGAGATATGTGCCATAATGAAATCTTCTAGGTGTGTTCCTTCTGGCCAACTCTTGACACTGCCTCTACCCAGTAAATCCTGGACCCATATATCCATGTATTTCTTTGTTGAATTACCCATTGCCGCTGGTCACAATACCATCTGGGTCATTGTCAATCAGCAAACTGGCTCATTTTGTTCCTTTTGCCAAATGAACTAGTGCTAAATTGTTAGCCTCTCCTTACAGCCAACATATGTTCAGACTCCATGAACTTCCCTTTGAAATAGTGTCAGATAGAGGTTCTCAAATTGCCGCTCAGTTCTGGCTATCCTTTTGTTCCTTGTTGGGAATCTAGCGTAGCCTGTAATCTGGATATCACCCTCAATCCAATAGTCAGACTTAGAGGGTGAATCAGTCCTTGAAACAGTATTTATGGTGTTATATTTCTAAATTTCATAACAACTGGGATGAATTTGCTTACAACAATGCCTGCCATTCCTCTACCAACACCTCTCAGTTCTTTTGTATTTCGGCAGCAAGCTAGGGCCAATTCATTATCTCCTGTCTCACCCACTAATCTCCCTGAAGTATGCAACACTGCTTTACGTTTTAAGTCTATTTGGAATAAAGTCCATTCTGCCTTATTACATTCTTCATTTAGCTCAATTTTTTAATGTACTTTTAAAGTTGGTGATAGCGGCTGGTTGTCTACGCGTAATATCAAATTCAGACAACATTTTAGGAAATTTGGACACAGATACATCAAGATCATTAAGAGAAGCCTGTTGCCTTCTGGTTGGCTCTTCCTAGATCATTGAAAATTCCAAACACTTTTCACTATTCTCTTTTGAAGCCTGTTGTTTTTTTCTAGTATAGTCAGGTCTAGCCTCCCCACTATACCTCCTCCAGGGATATCTACAGGCACCAGGAATTCATTGTAGAACAAAGTTGGAATCGAAAAGGTCGCGAAGCCAAGTTCATTATTTAGCCCATTGGAAGGGCTTTGAACCTGAATAGAGATCTTAGATCCCTGCAATAAATTTACTTGTTGAAAAACTGAAAAAGTGTTTTTTCAAACAATTTCCAGATAAACCCAGATGTAGGGGTTTTTAACCCCTCCTCAAGGGGGGAGGCTACTGTCTTCCTGTCCCTGTTGCTAATACTGCTCTGTTCTTTTCTCCCGTCCCGGCTGCTTGTTAGGCAGCCGGAACTCACTGTTTGTGATTGCAGTCACACAAATGCAATCACCTATTACTGTGGGGAGTCCTTTCTTTTAGGATCGATGGAAACGAAAATGCTCCCCTAAGAAATCCTCAAACTTCTCCTCTTTGGGTTCACTACATTTCCAGTTATACTAGGATTTGGGACTGGCACCAGTTCTATTAATCATTAATATTTCTAATTTTAAGATTAGTTACACCATCCCCTCTCTCAGTTTCTCCCATGTTAGCTTTACTTGAGCTATTTTCCAACCTAAATCTGTCACATTGTCTTAATTAATTCTTCAATTCCAATTTATGAGTATAAGTTTAATTCTTGTTCTCAAAGAGTGGTGAAAATCATCTATATCTATTAGTGAAGTATCTATCATTGCTGTTATAGTGACTTCTGGAACCATTCCTTTGTGTGGGGTACCTAATTGACTTTTGAAATCTTTAAACAATTATCAGATAATAAATCATCTTATTCAAATCTCACAAAATTAGAACAAATATCAATATACAATCTAAAGTGAAATGATGATATTATAATCACAATGTCTATAGTGGGGTTTGGTTACCCATAGTAAGTGTGATTATTTAAGAGAAGCTCAAAATCTGTTGGGGGATACTACAAGATTTTATGAGAAAATCCAATTCAAAAGTTTTCTAGACTAAGCTAAAATGATCAGGGTGATATCAAAGGATGTTAAATAGTTTTTTTAAGCTGAGCACCCCATCAATGCCACTTATTATTATTTTCATGGAAATTCACAAATGTCTAACCAATTCACCAGGGCGTCACTTCTAATTTATCATAATATATAGATTCACATCTAAATCCATCTGTTGCCTATCTGAGTTCAACATTGTTACTCAGAAATATGTTTTCACATATATGAGTTCACAATATAACTGATTGAAATGTGAAATTTAATCTTTATATACTGTGACACCCGGTAGATGACAGACACAACAACCTCTTGCTTGAATAAACAGTGCTTAGGTTGTTCACGTCCCAAATAAGACAGCACACTTTTTGTCAGGATGACACCTGGTGGTGGGAACGGTCTTGACCTCTGCTCGAGTGACAGCTTACCCTCAGAGAGGTGCAGAGTCTAACAGAGGAGAGGTATTGACCAGGGATTTCCGCAAGGGAATATGGTCTTAGCTGCTCTCAACCGCAGGTCGCAGTCCTCTAGGGGGCGCAGAGCAGATAACGCGCGGAACCACTAAGCAACTGTAAGTCAGAAGGGATGTAGTAGTGAAGAGATGAACTGCAGAGAGCTGGAGCACTGAGATCCACACAGTTGTTATAACTCTGGAACTGCACAGATGATGAGCAATGCTCTGCAGTGAAGCCACGGGTCTTGACTTGTGAGATAAGCTGAACCAACAAGGCGATGAAGCAATGAGCTGCATCGCTCAAAAGCACTGAGATCCACACAGGTGTTATAACTCTGGAACAGGAGTGATGATGAGCGATGCTCTGCAGTGGTAAAGCTGGAAAGTGATGAGCTGCACAGGTAATGCTGAGAAGCGATGAGCTGCACAGGTAATGCTGAGAAGCGATGAGCTGCACCCAGTGTCGGACTGGGGCATGAAGGGCCCGTCGGGAGTGTGGCCAGCCATCATAGAGGCGATACCAAACACTAGAGGGGGAGTGGTCAGCCCACGAAGGACAGCTAGCACCATAGTGTAGTATATAAAGAATGCAGTGTGTGTATAAAGAGTACACAGTCTTGACCTGCCCTTTAGATTGGGCAGAACAGTCACCAAAAATCGGGATTGTCCCACTAGACTAGGCTTGGCTAAACTGTGGCACTCCAGGTGCTGTGAAACTACAAGCCCCAGCATGCTTTGCCAATATATAGCAGCTTATTGCTGGAAGAGTGTGCTGGGACTTGTAGTTTCACAACACCTGGAGTGCCACAGGTTAGCCAAGCCTGCACTAGACTCAGAACATTTGACAGACTGTCCTACCTGTTCTTGTCATTTTTACTACCTGTGGCTGCTGGTTTCTTTAGTTGCGGCTTGTCTGGATCCTGGAATGTTGGGGTCCCTATTTGGCAAAAAATAATGGGTACATTTAGAAAATTCCAACCAGTCCAGGCGTTAAATCAATAGGACCCACAATTAATACTTGGGCCTTCCTCCAGCCCCAACATTAAAGTAATAGTATTCCCATTTAATAAACCTATTTCCCTCCCTCCAGACAGCCCCTGCAATAAATTAATCACATTTACATATAATAAATATACCTATTTCCCGCAACTGTCACTGCCATTAAATAATTCATATTCCCATTTAATAAATAGACCTCATGCTTCTCAAACTCAGCCCCACATTCAATTAATAGCCCCCAAACCACCTCATCTTAACTTAATAGTCCCCACTATAAAATTAAATTGCCCCACCTTCACCCTACAAACAAAATAGCACCCATTATTTAGCCACCACCTACCACACACACATTACATTTCCGCAAGTCCCCTGTGCCATCACATACACATTACTGTGCCCCTTAATCGCCATGCTGTGCCTCCTTATGATCACACTGCGGCCTCCATGTTGCTTTTACTCCCCCCTTCTCCTGGCCCCCCTTCATCACCCTGTGCCATGCTGCTTTTGCTCCCCCCTACATTAGCCTGTGCCATGCTGCATTTGCTCCCCCCTTCATCACCTTGTGCCATGCTGCTTTTGCCCCCCCCCCCTTTATCACCCTGTGCCATGCTGCTTTTGCTCCCCCCTTCACACTCTGCCATGCTGCTTTGGCCCCTCTTCACACTCCATGCTGTCTGTGCTCCACCTTCACTCTCTGCCATGCTGTCTTTGCCCCTTTTCACTCTCTACCATACTGTCTTTACCCCTTTTCACTCTCTGCCATGCTGTCTGTGCTCCCCCTTCACTCTCTGTCATGCTGTCTGTGCTTCCCCTTCACTCTCTGCCATGCTGTCTGTGCTCCCCCTTCACTCTCTGTCATGCTGTCTGTGCTTCCCCTTCACTCTCTGCCATGCTGTCTGTGCTCCCTCTTCACTCTCTGCCATGCTGTCTGTGTTCCCCTTTCACTCTCTGCCATGTTGCCTTTACTCCCCCTTCACTCTGCCATGCTGTCTGTGCTCCCCGTTCATGCTGTCTGTGCTCCCCCTTCATGCTGTCTGTGCTTCATCTTCATACTGTCTGTGCTCCCCCTTCATGCTGTCTGTACTCCCCCTTCATGCTGCCTATACTCCCCCTTCATGCTGTCTGTGCCCCCCCTTGCTTCTGTTGCTTCACTTACCTTTTCTATCGGCTTCTTTCTTCTCTTCTCTCTTCTATCTTCTTGCCGGCTCCTCTCTGCGGCGCTCCTTACTGAACGTTGGGCGTGATGACTTCACTTCAACATTCAGTGTGAACGGAGCAGAGAGGAATAGTGCCGACACCGGGGTCACGTGAGTATATATTATTATTATTATTATTATTATTATTTTATGCTTTTTTAATGTTTCCTGCTCCCCCCACTAACGAAGGGGGGGGGGGGTGATCAGGGTCAGGGCCTACCAGGGGATAGCCCGGTCCCCTGGCGGGCCAGCCCGACCCTGGTTGCACCGGTAAACGCTGAGAAGCGGTGAGCTGCACAGGTGTTTGCTGACAAGCGGTGACCTGTACAGATATTGGTGGGAAATGATGAGCTGCACCAGTAATGCTGAGAAGCGGTGAGCTGCACAGGTGTTTGCTGCAAAGCGGTGAGATCTACAGGTGTTTTTTGAGAAGCGGTGAGCTGCACCATCCACGATGTTAGGAACCATGGAAGTAGCTGAACAGGAGTCAGAGGAGATGCTTCTTATCAGGTAGAGAGACCCAATGATCTGGCACCCATTAAACAAAGGAAGGCCCTTATAAAGGTAACTGGCTGCTGATTATCCAATCACCACTGAACAGAGGTTTGAAGGTTTCCGGGATAGTGCATGCGCAGACCACTAGGCAAGATGGCGTCTGATGAAAGAGGAACGCCAGGCTGAACAGCAGGTAGCGGTAACCAAGGGAAACCAATGAACACAATGAACCACACGGAACTAAACTGGTGTGATGCGTGATACATAATGTTTTAAGGCCTGAGACAAGGAAGGCTCTATTGCCATTTTAAGTGTCCTTTCAACCATGCCTACCAGTGCACGAACAGGGACCTTATCTTGTTGACACTTGAGGACACTATTTTGAAACACCTTGGGCTAGATTTACTAAACTGCGGGTTTGAAAGAGTGGAGATGTTGCCTATAGCAACCAATCAGATTCTAGCTGTCATTTTGTAGAATGCACTAACTAAATGACAGCTAGAATCTGATTGGTTGCTATAGGCAACATCTCCACTTTTCCGAACTCGCAGTTTAGTAAATATACCCCCTTGTCTTCATCCTCTCTCAACTTATGGCCTTCAATTTTCGCAAAAGGATCTTTATGAGACCTTTTCAACTGTGGATGTACTCTAACAGTGGGACGGGTTTTGAAACATACCGACCAAGACTTTCAGAATATTTTTATGGCTAGTTGGACTCTGGGCAAGTTAAACCTGCGTAGAACTTGTTCTCTAGTTCTATTTTCCCCTAAGTGTCCACTGCCAACCTGAGTGTGTGTAGTTCTTAACACTAAGGGTACATGAACCTGTGGAGCTACTATTTTGTTCTACTTTTTTCCCCTTTATACTAGCAATTCGAAACAATATATAATTTTTGACAACATACAATGCCATACAGCCTGCGGAGATGACAGGTTTTGCAATATCACCAACATTATTAGCCAATTTAAATATTTTAAAGTTACCTAATTTAACTGGTCATATGCAAAGTTCTGCAAATGTAAAGGTTCAGGAAAGTTGGACCAATCTATACCCTCCTGTAGTGAACAGAGAGGAATTACAGTTATAGGGATTAACCCATAACATAGTTGTTGGGAATAAGGCCTAATCGTAACTGCAGTGTAAATATGGTATATCAAATTAATCAATTGATAAATTGAGCTACTAAGGTGTAGAATGAGTAGTCAGAGGGTCTGGTGTGTGTTTACTTGGTGGCTCTGCACACCTCTATTTTAAAAAGATAACTGCATCCCTTTCAGGGGACGCTGGGCAGCTTCAAAGGCCCCTGGGGTGAGCTACATCCTGACATAGGAGAGTTTTTTGACACTGAGAGAGACTATAGGGAGCCATTTACAGCTTGTGGTCTTACACAAGGATGATGGCTAGATGTATCTTATATAAACAAACATAAATCAATTTCCAAAATGCAACTTACAATCAATATAATCAGTGATCAACCCCATATCATAAATAGCATGATGAAGGGCAGGCCCTATGCCAAATTAAGTTGTCTACCAGGCAGAGAAGGTGAGGAAATCAGTTTCGGCTCAGCTGATACACTGGTCCTATGCTGTTTGATATCTATAAATTCCTAAATTTATATTGAATTTATTAATAATAAAATTGGGTCTGTGTGACATTCTACAGGAAATTTAGACCACATATTAGAATTAGGTATTAAATAAGGGAACATGCAAATTGTGGTCATAAACAGTGTCACAGACCACAACTTCCCGAAGGTGGGAAAGATGTGAAATTGTCTTTCATCATCATCATCATCATCAACATTTATTTATATAGCGCCATCAGATTTCGTAGCGCTTTACAATTGGGAACAAACAGTAATTAAACAATACTGGGTAATACATACAGAGAGGTAAGAGGGCCCTGCTCGCAAGCTTACTATCTATGTTTTTCAAAAAGAGGAGACCAGTTTCAAGAAATTGCCAGTCTTTTGTGAAATCAATCCTCATTGATAAGCTGTTCATCTTCAAGCCAATTTTCCTTGGCACAGTTTATACCACTTGTCTGTAAGTTTTACTCTGAATTTAATTGCTTTATTTTACATGTTTTACTTATGTATGTCAATTTTGTATTAATTGTTTTTATAACCTGTAAGCATTGTACTTTTTGTATATTAAATCTAAAATGTAATTATTGCTGCCCTTATTGCTCAAAACAAATTCACTGCCTTTTATGAAGAATACTGCTTGACCATGCTAACCCTTAAAATGCTAAGGTATGAATTGTGAATAACTTTATTTACCAAGCCTAGTGTGTGCCTGCATGTACATTTGTGTCATAGAGCCTTGAGGGGTTAAGTGTTAACCCTTTTGATTGCTGGTGTGTGTCTGTGTGTAACAATGTGTGCCAGTGTGAGTATATTTGGGTCCTATTGCCCTTATTCAATAGGTGGTAGCAATACTGAAGTGGGTATGGTTGTGTGAGTGCTGTTTGGGAGCGATTCAGCAAATCTGTAATCTGTGCAATAGGTGAAAGAAAGATTGAGTGCTGTAATTGTGTGTAATCCCATACAGTAAACACTTCCAAGTCACGAGTGTGCAGAGTACGGTTTGTAACTGGTAAAGGAAGTCAGGACAGGTTTTCCTGACAAAATAGAGGCGATATAATGTTTGACTGTGTGAAGATAGGATAAGATATTAAATCAGGGAGTGACTAGAGGTGGCGATCCCTGACACCTCCTCTGAAAGCAAGGTAGGTCCTCTGCATAGTCAACAGTTATTGCAACTATTGGTTGCTCCGTTCTGGGCAACCAATGACATTTTCCCGATGGGTTCAACATTTTCCCCATCCTTTTAGATAGCGGAACTTTATTCTCCTGAACTGCAGTTCAGGCCAGTTTTTGTAGCAAAGCATGGCACTTCTCCTTTCCCTTTACCTCAAGTTTGTCCATCAAGGCTGGTCTTTCGGCCGGTGATTCAATTGCCGTCGTGTACGATTCATGGAGGATATGTTTAAACAGCAGAAAGTCTCTCTCAAGTATCAAAGGTAGTTTTGGGGCTATGTCAGCCACCACCTTCATGGTTTGGCATTGTCAGTGTCCAGAGTCCTTTGAAAACTGTTGGTTGCCCCATGTGTGTAGCACACTTTTACTCTGGGCAATTGCAAGATCTTGACTCCAGTCAGGACAGAGCTGGAGACCAGTGTAAGACAGCCAGGACAATCTTGTTGTTCACTCGTACAGTCACTTTAATTAAGAAGGGACTACTGGTTGTGAAACCTCAGAAAAAACTACCTAGAAAGATCCAGTCTGGTCAAATGAACAGCCTATAGACCCTGTCCTCTACCTGTGTATGTTCTACCCAGGAGTCTTATACCCCATTCATACTGTACCAAAATCCCGGGTTTTTGCCGGGGCGAGCTCAAACGACCCGGGTCTTGGTGCAGTATGAATGGTACAAGTCAAAAATCCCGGGTCTAAAAACCCGGGGCTGCAACCCGGGATTTATCGAGGGGTAATTCCCGGGTCGGACCCGGGTTGCCTGCACTATGAATGGTGCAACCTGGGTTTTTCAACCCGGGTTGCACAGAAAACAAGCTGATTGGCTGTCTGCCTGTCTCTGGAAGATGATGTCATCGGTGGGAGCCCGTGGAAGAAAAAAAAACAGTCACCTTTCAATGACATCACCATTTTTCAGCCAATGAAAACTGCTCTGGTGATGACTCCCACAAATTGCCAGGGCACAGACTTGTGCAGTATGAATGGGGTACACGGGAAATTCCCGGGTCCGAGGTGCAGTATGAATGGTGTTTCTGAGCTGGGACTCTCCGAGCCCCGGCAAAAACCCGGCTTGAAAAACCCGGGATATTGCCAGGCGGCAGTATGAAAGCGGTATTATTCTGCAAGCATTTAACCCTGTCTGCAGCCTGTACCTGCAGACTCCCCGGGATCTCGCCTGTCCCTGTGCAAGAAGGGTGTGGCAAATAATCCTCTTTGCCACAATACTAATATACTATGCGATCTTGGCATATATTTTACACATTTATACACATCACTATAATGCATGTAACATATCATTAATACAGATCACAACTAGTAAAATACAGAATAATGTTTGCCTATTGAGTCTAGTAAATTCAAAGTAGCCAGCCAGCCCCTGTTAGAGTCTAAAGTATACATAGTCCACACAGCCAAGAAAATGCAGCACATAATATAATAGCCAAACTTAAGAAGATGTATTTTATCCTAGATGCCATGACCATATTAACCCTGTATGTGTTCTTACTCTGGACATCTGATTCTGTGGTAATTTTCTTTTTAAACACCAGATTGGTGCCCTCATGCTCCAAGTGCAAAAAAGGTGTATAACCAAAAAAGTACAAAATGGGGCAGCAAATAAAAGCCCTTCTCAATAGAAGAATGGCCCCTATATCCCCAACCTCCAGAGATCAAATTTCCCTTAGGAGGGAAGGGTCTTCAGATCCCCCTACGCTGCAAGGCTAGGGGTCAATTTACTCTGTGATCCACTGAAGCTTCAAAACCTGAAACTTGCAGAAAGGTTAAAGTAAAAAGGTTCAAAGGAGTGGGAACCTCAGGGCACACCCCCCCCCTCCCTTCCTAGACCTTCAGGTAATACAGAACCTATAAGGGTCTAACATAGATCCATGAAAAACAAAAGTGAAAATGACAAATGAGACTTGAAATAAATAGTACCATGTTTGTACAGCCACAGCCTAATGGTTGAGCAAATATAATAATATAAAAATCCTCCTGGCAAACCAAAACGGTCAGGGCTAAAGGAAGTGATGCAGCAAAATGTGTGAAAATGTGCTGACTGACATATGAATCACATGATTCCTCCGATGAAGTTGCCCTGAGATGCAACGAAATGCTTTAGGTCAAAGACCCTGTTTTGGAACTAGAATCGGTTGGTTTAAGATCTATCCTGTTACATCTTTATCCCCTAAACAAACATGCTTGGGGGCACTGAAGAGATCCAGATGAAATGCAATTAAGCACAGGTGGAGCAATTGACTGACACTTCAAACTACAAGTACTTGCTTATTTATGTTCCCTGGGATCTAAATATTTTTTTTAGTCCATACACACATGAGCTTTAGTTTATAGCACAAAGACTTTGTGCAAAATCTTTCTATTGAAACCGATCCATGTGATTTTGGATAATTATGTGCATGGAGCTTTGGAATCTACAACAAAACTACTACATTAGTGTTTGTGGGGATCACACCAGATCTGACCAATATATGAATATAAATATCAGATACGAATATTCAATGCTTTGAAGTCATATAGGTCCAAATAATTAATTTATGTATTGTTCTTTTATTAGGTCATTTAGAAAGTATATTGTCGTGAACATAGAGAACTTACAGTTATTTATAACTGCAATGTAAATACGTTATATCAAATGAATCCATTGATAAGTTTAGCTAAAGTGTAAAATATGAAGACAGAAAGTCTGTTGTATGTGTATTTGATGGCTCTGCACATCCCAGTGTGAGAAGATAATCATGTCACCTGTAGCAGCTTCAAAGGGATCTTGCTGTGAGATATATCCTGACACAAGTAAGTTTTTGGACAACTGAATAGACTTTGTGGGGCCGGTCACAGCTGGACATCCTTGCAGCCCAAGGCAGCATTTTGAAGGCCTCTACAGGTATATAGAAATATGATCTTCCAAGGAAAATGTATTCTTAGTTCATATTTTGGGAAATCCAGGAGCAACTCCAAACTGAGGAGCAGAAATCACACCAGGGTTGTGAATGACCGATACAGATGATATCCGGGAACAGCTAAAACCACATATCTTTGGAAAAGGTATGTCACATTGTCAAAATTTCATCATGTTTGGTATCAAAACATGGGCAAAGTCATAAAATTGGGTCTGTGTAACGCTCCACAGAAAAGTTAGGTCACATAGTAGAATTGATTAGTAAATCAGACAACATGCAAATGATGATTGAAAAAGTGTCTCAGGCCACAACCCCCCAGGGGTAGGAAGAGGCATGGAAGTTTCTTTAAACAGCTGAAACCAGTTACAGCAAATTGTCAGACTTTTTGGGAAATCAATTCACATTGCTAAGCTGTCCATCTTCCAAGCCAATTACCCTTGTCCAGAAAAGGCAATTCATATAAGTGCTACTCTGAATGTAGCCTCTTTTATTTTAAACTGTTTTGTTTGCCCTGTACTTTTGTATATTAAATCTATAATTTAATATATTGCGTCCTTGATACTCTAACAAATCCATTAGCCTGTTAAGAAGAATATAGCTTGACCAAGTTAACCCTCTGAATGCCAGTGTGTGATTTGTTGATACATTTGATTAACAATCTGGGTCTGCTTGTATTTACATTTGTGTAACAGTCTGGTGGTGTGAATAGTTAACCCTTTGCTTGCTGGTGTGGGTCTTGCTAGTCTGTGGATAGATAGAAGCCTTGTGTTTCAGTGTGGCACAGTATATTGGGGTCCTATTGCCCGTAATTAATAGGTGGTGGCAAACCTGAAGTGTGTGGGGGTGTGAGAGCTGTTTGGGGCTATTCAGTAGGTCTATAACCTGTGTGATAGGTAAAGAGACTGCGGGCTGGAATCATGTGACCTCATATAGCAAACACCCCAAAGTCATGACAGCTAGGAGCGTGTTCGTGACATATATAAATTTAGTGACCCACAAACTTTAGTTTGCATTTTGTGCACATTTTGTATGATATTTTATATCCTTACTCAGGAAGTCAGCACTGTACCTATTTATGTATCATGTTTCTTCTATATAAATCACATGAGGTGCTTCAGAAACTATAAGTGATTTTCAGGCACCCTCAGGTTACCACTCTGGGTGCACATGATCTGTCTACGTGACTCTGCCTTCTGGCCAGACAACCAAGTCAGCACTGAAGGTACTACACTTGATTTTAATAAAAAGGCAGAGAAGCAATTCTTTTTGATGCCAGGAGGAAGACAGTTAAGTTCAATGTCAATTATTTCAGTCTGCGTTCGCATTTATAAAAGGCATCGGAAAGAATGTTCTCATGGCTAGGGGAGATGTGGATTCTGCTTTTACATTATCACCACTACACCCTGATAATAACAGGTTTATGGGTTATTTATTTGAGTCATTCATGGAAAAATGTTTATGTGATTTCCTGTGTTTACTTAGAACATTATTACAGTGGTGTATAGAGGTTTAGAGTAGGATTGTAGCAACATTAACCAGTTTCTTGCTAATTTGCCAAAGTAATCATGGGGTTGGTGGTACATTGCTAGGGGCTTTCATTAACCTATAAATGAAAGTGCAATAGTGTATGTTGTACCAAATCAGATATACTGTATAGTCTGTGGTATCAATAGTAATAATATTTATTTGTATAATTCCATAAAATATAAAACATTAGCAACGGAATAAACCACTGAAGACAGATAAAACTAATGAGCTCAGAACAAATATTCAATTAATGCTGCAATATTGTGCCATATTAAAAAACATATATAATCAATAGATTGAATATGAGTCCAAATCTGGTACTGGGGCTGAACACTTTCACTATATTTTCAACCAAAATTATTTTGTATCCAAAATGAGGACCAAAAAATGTACTGCAACAAATAATATTCAGGGACCAAACTGACCGCCAAATGTCCAAACTCAATTGAATATAAATATTGGATAGAGATGAATCCAAAAAGAGTATAAATACATGAGCCGATGATCTCACCCAGAAAACTTGAGAGGGGACCCGAAATGTTAATCAGCACAGTTCCGTGGGTATAACTGAGGTCCCAATAAAAGAGATTTGAGCTAATTGACAGTAATAGTAGATCTTTAGTGCTTCACGCTCCCAATTGCAAAAACATCCACATAAGGACTGACGCATTTCATCACCTAGAGGGCGATTTCAGATGTCTCTGGTGAAATTGCCCTTTAGTCGATGAAACACGTCAGACCTTATGTCAAATCTCTTTTATTGGGACCTACACCAGCAGTGTATGAATAGTACTATCTTGCTGTCCAGATAGCTTCGGGATCATCCACAGGGTATCCCTTGTGTACGTGTTCGGGATCATCCACAGGGTATCCCTTGTGTACGTGAGAGGAACAGTCTGAACATCGCCAATTCTTACTTTATAGCAATGCGCACAGAGTTGCACTAAATTACAACATGATCTCCTGTACATGGAGGAAGAGAAGATTATTCACCGCCCACATCTACAGCATTTCCGGTGAGCCACACAGTTATGCACACAGGGCTGTGCTGTTTTAATGTTTTAATAAAGTGACAGTTTGAGGTCAGGAGCAGAATTCAAATCAGTGCATGCAACTATTTACAGCTACAGTAGGTTCTGTGGAGTATGACACTTACCTTGGTAGAAAGTGGTTTGAAGGGACATAGCCATCAGATTAGAAGGAAATGGTTCTGACCAGATACCTCACCTTGTTGGAATTATTTCCGGTAGTAGTGGCTGTCAAGCTGAGTTTGGTAAATGTCATTAACAATCTGCCTTTTGCATCCCTGACAGTAATTAAGCATCTGAGGCACTTTATTTTGGAAAGGAATTCAAAATAACATCTGCTTTAATCTACTAGAATGGTCAGTGAGGATGTTGAATGTCCTCCTAACTTCTCGTAGCTACTGATTCAATGCTAGCAGAGCTCATAGTGTGCCTGATTCATACCTGGACGTAAGTCCCATTGTGTGCCCTATCTTGCATGAAATTGCTCTCAAAAGCATTTACGCCAGTGAACACAATTACACCCAATTCATATCCAAAAGGGAAATGACACTTTCGACTGTCTACGACTTTAATGGTGGAACAGGAGCAGAAAGGATCAGAGCACGTAGGCAATACAGTAAGGATGTGCCAAGGTTGAGCACACGCACATTCAAGCTCTGGGCAATGTTTAAGTACTTGTATTTTAGCCATATTATTTGCATGAGCTAGGTGTAAGTGCTGACTGACAGTGATGATTGATATGTATGCATGCCAGAACTGGAGATGTTCACTGAACCCCATGTTTTGGTTTTGGATCAGGATTAACTTTGTGTTTTGGTTTTGGTTTTGACAAAACCACCCATGCCTGTTTTGGTTTTGGACCCCTATTTTTTTCTAAAACCCATATTTTTTTTGCTAAAATCACATCATTTTGCGTTTTTCCCCTACATTATTATTAACCTCAATAATACTAATTTCAAGTCATTTGCAGTCAATTTTGACCACCTCACAGGTCACAATATTATTTTCATACATTTTCAAAGACTGCAGTAGTTCTTGCCAGTGATAAGAAGAAGGCCATTGTCATGCCTGGGCATAAGACCAAAAAATCCACCTCTTTTATGTGGAATTATTTTAACACAAATCATGATTACAGTTGTCTAGCCATTTGTAGCATTGTAAAGCCACAGTCAGTGAAGGCAGAGACCTTAACCATCTAGGAACCTCATCCATGTTACGCTATTTGAAGCGAGTTCATGGAAAGCATTTGTGAAAATCAGAAACTTATGCTACAAAAAATAACAAGCAGTGCAGCATCAGCTACCTCCCTTCTCTCAGCTAGATCCTAAAACCTGCAATCTACACCCCCAACACCTTCATCATCAATATCCTCACATGTGATTGGAGTTAGTCCTGCATCCAAGTTTCTAAAGCGAGGAGACCCCTATCCAGGACTCATCAGAAGAATCCTTGAGCGTTACGCCCACTGCTGCTGCTCCTGCTGCTGGGGGTGGATCTTCAACCCAGAAGCAGACCAAGAAGAAGACTATTAGTAGTTTACAACAATTGACTGTTAAACAATCCTTTGCAAGAGGAAGCAAGTATGAAAGCTGTCACCCAGTCGCAAAGCGGATCACAGACACCATGGCGACTATGCTAGTATTAGATCTGCATCCAATATCCATTATTAATGCAGCTGGTTTTAGACAGTTGCTTGAGGTCTTCTGCCCCTGTTACCAAATTCCATCATGATACTATTTTACGAGAAAAGCTATTCTTCACCTCTAACAGAAGGGTTGTAAAATTCTAATTATTGGGCTACAAAATGCCATTCTACCCACTGTACACTTAACCACAGATATGTGGACAAGCGGAACTGGGAAAACTAAAGATTATATGATTGTGACAGCCCACTAGGTTGGTGATTCGTCTTCACCAGCTGAAACAAGAAAAGCGAGTGTGGCTCAGAATGGAGATTGGGATAGTTGTGAGGGTGCATTAGTGTGAATAGTGTTATCGAGGATAAGGTAATCTCTAAAAAAAAGAGATGGGTTTTCAAAGAGCATCTAAAGATTTGAAGGCTGTGGGAAAGTCTGATTGAGCATGGTATGGAAATCCATAAGTGGGGAGAAGTCTTGAAGGCGGGCGTGAGAGGTGGTTACCCAAGGCGCAGGTCAAAGGTAATCCCGCTGACAATCTGTTTGAAAAACTAAGGGATGTCATTGCAACATGTCTTATCCTGCTTGGACTCTCCTGAGGATATGTGATTTCTGATAACGCCACCAATATTGTTAGAGCCTTACAGTGGGGGGAATTCCATCACATTCCCTATTTTGCTCACACAATCAACTTGGTGGTACAGAACTTTTTAAAAAATGACAATGACATGCAGGAGATGCTGTCTGTGTCCCAAAATATTTAAGGTCATTTTTGGGATTCTGCAACAGCATGTAGGAGAATACAACAGCTGCAAGAAGAACAGAATTTAGGGGGAATGTACTTTGTCTAGTGCAGTGGAGAATACTTTCCCTGTTGTGCAAGGTGCTGAAACCACCTGAAGTAGTCACCTGTGAAGAGAGTGCAGACACTGTTAGTTTGAGTCAAGTGATTCTCCTAATTAGACTTTTTGAAAAGCAGCCAGAGAAATTTAAGGAGGAAATGAAACAAAGCAATTCTGCTAATTATGTTGGACTTGTAGATTAAGCACGTTATTCCCTTCGTCAGGATGCAAGAGTTATCAACATCTTGAAATCGGATCATTTTGGCAACTGTGCTCGATCCTATGTTTAAGAGCTATGTCTTCTCTTTCTTTCCAACTGACCCAGATCTCAAGAGATACAATGAGCTCCTGGTCAGCAAGCTGGCAGCTCAAGTGGTACATGACACAATGACGTCTCCTCTTCAGTTTCTCTGGAAATTGCTGCTAGGAAAAAACTTAGCTTTCCCAAGACACCCAGTGGTGATGCAGATGAGTCTGCACAACATTTTGGCATTTGCCCAATAATCATGACAGCTCTTCCGTAAAGTGAACTACAAATTCCATGAGGAAGGCCATTACAAGCAATTATATCAAAGTACACAGACTTCTGTAATGGAGGATTCCAGCGGGGATGAATTAGTATTGTTGAGGATGATGTATACACTGATGAGGGTGAATATGATGACAGTGTAGATTGCAGGTGCTGAGTTCCAGCTGAGAGAAGGGAGCTAGCTGATCCTGGTATGTATGGTAATATTTTTGGTAGAATGGCATGCTGGCAATTTTATGTTTTTCAACAGTAAACTTTCACCTTTATTAGGAGTGATGTTTTTTTCTTTAAAAAGGTACAAGCTTTTTATTTACATTTTGTTTCCCTGACTTAAAACCACTATGCACTTGAACATAGGCTTTAGCACATGAGGTAGAGGGATTAGTATCATCATGACTGAGATTGGAGAGTGACAAGAACAGTTCCACCCCTCCTGTTTCTGTATATGCTATGGCACAGTAGAATGTCACTGGAGACCTTTAAGAACACTGACAGCCCTATTATTACAATTTCTGTTTCAGCACTGAACCCTGCCACCTCTGCTGTTTCTGAGTGAGCTATGGTACAGTAAAATGTAACTGAAGATTTAGACCATGACTGCCAGCCCTATTATTTCTATTTCAGCAATGCAATGACAATTAGAAATGGAGCAATGGAGCTCTCCTTTTTGCATGTTACCTATATAACACAGTATAATGTGACTGCAGATTTAGAAGACCAAGCCTGCCAGACCTATTATTTCTATTTTAGCAATGACAATTAGCAATAGAGCAATGGAGCTCTCCTGAATGTCATTGGAGACTTTTAAGAACACTGCTACCCCTCTTCTTTCTTTTCTACCTATGATGCTGCCCAACTGCACTAGAGACTGCCAAGACTGTCCTACCCCTTCTGTGTCTCTCTGTGAATGGCGCTGGCTCGCCACGGAGGGCGGTACTTATCGAATCCAAAACTCACGAGATCCGAGATCCGACAATGTAACAATGACCTTTTGCCTCCTTTTCAATTCCAAGGGCACGCAAAAGTACTGAGTCGGCTCGGCTCGGTACTCAGATCTGCTAAGTTTAGGTGTGTTTGGTTTTCGGAGAACCGAGCCTCAGCATCTCTAGTAATTTTACTTCAGTGAAAACCATTACTTGTGTCATTCCCAAAACTTTTGGTCATGACTGTATATTTAAAAAAATGAGTATTTCTTAGAGGGTTTTATCTGGGCATTTTTGACATTCAGTGACCGCATGGCAAAAAAAAGATTATCCATCAACTGAAGCAAGTCCATTGGATAAATTAAACAACAACAAAAAATAGTGTAAGGTGCAAGAGCTAAAAAATTTGAAATGCTACTCACACACTAAATTTGAAACTTTTGCAAGCATTATGAAGAGTGACAAGGCAGTGTGAAGATACGTGGTTCCCAAATCACTGAGACACGGTATTAGAGGAAAAATAGAAGAATGATTTATTCTGCAGAACAGGATTAAAAACAGAACGGCCCCGTTCCGATAGCAGGTCCAACAAATGAGGAAATCAATTCAAATAAATCCAGTGAGATGTTCCACAGTGCATCTCTTGCAAAGAATCACCTCTTGACCAAAAGCTAGTCACACACATGTCCAGCTCCCAGGGTCGCCTCATTTATCACCTCCTAATTCCACCTTGGGAACTGCCTGTCCAGGGGAGTTGCAAAAGGTCTCAATTGGTGGGTTGATTACAATATCCACCCCCCTCCCCTGCTTCCCAAGGTCCCTTCCCTTAGGGGACCCCTTCTGGGTCCAGCTCATGGCTGGATGTTGAGCTCACTAGTGGACAATAGGGAGCAAACAGAAATAACAATGGTAGCTTAATTCACTCAACTCCTGAGTGTTCCCTGTGGAGGTGGAATTTAACCCCTGAAGTACTTTTCCAAGGAGATGTTATAGTTACATCCCTGATACTTCCTGATAACAACATGGCTAAAAAGTGCAGTTCAAGTATGGACTAGATTAAGGGGATGTAACACCATGTCCATTGCTTTATAGGCAGTAACTATCCATTGTCATTACATGGACAGAGGCATCAGTAGATATTTAGACAAGTAGATACCCAATTGTAAAGAGCTACCTAATTTGCTGTGGCTACATAAATAAATGAGGATGCTGAGAGACAAAGATGTCCTGCAACCATAGTAAAACAATTCAAAGACTAGCCGCACAATACATTACCAGAGTATTCATCAGTTGCCAAGAGCATGGTTTTCATTACCTTGTTTTACTTATGTGCTCTGTGCCATAATGCTGCCCTTCTGAATCAAGCCAAGGGACTTGCATATTTTTGGGGAGGAAAAATCATTTCCCCGGGGTAAGCTTCTTCCAACCCCAGGGTAAAGGGGACTGCCCAGGATGTGCAGCGGAGGTGGTCCCCAAGACCCATGCATGTAAATATGGAATGTATATAGATTATATTTATATTATGTCCTATTAGTGACGTCTAAGAAATATGTAAAATAGACAGTTCAGATAAGCCAATAGTCGCCCTTCCAATACATGCAAGTATGTATAATACTAATATTGATGCAGATTTGGTTTCTCAAAACATGTCTTGACAATGTAATTGAAAGTGCACATTCTGAGAAATTAACAGCACAGATGTTGGACCTTGCAAAGAATACATGTATAGATGGAGATATGATGGATGATGATTTATGTTATGTGATGGAGTTAGAGAACTGTAAAGTATGGTCAATTATTTTTTGAACTGAATTGGAGAAAGCAAATGCACCAGTGGCAGATTTACCAAAACCTTCATTAAGACAACAGTGGACAACTACAGACAGCGGCATTAGTAGACATCTAAAAAATGATGAGAGGGTACAATGTTAAATGATGCAAGTAAAGATGGCATTGTCCTTGGAGTGAGGTACATCTGTGCCGTAATGCTGCACTTCTGAATTAAACTAGGGGACCTGTAAATATTTATGTGGAAGGGAGGGCGGAAAAATCATTGCCCTAGGGTAAGCTTTTCCAACCCCGGGTAATGGGGACTGCCTGAGACTTGCAAGAATGGGTGTGCTCACTCTGACACCAGGGCTGCATCCTGACTGGTAACATGCAGTCGGGCACGCTGCTTTTTAAATTAAATTAATTAATTTCTGCATTCTAAATGGACGTGGGGGGCGTGCTCTTGGTACAATTTCTCCTATCTCCGTGTTGCCAGTTCCTGCTCATAAACTTTTACTACTTTGAGTTAAGTCCTGGGGCATCAGAGTTCCTGTGAATGCGTCCAACTCTATAGGAAAGGCAGCTGCTATAGGTGAAGACCTCTCCTGTTAGTTCTAAAATCTCATGACAGTTACTAGGAAGCTGTAACATCGTAAAGGATTATATCCCGGGACAAGTAATGTAATGACAGTCTGACCTTTCATTGTTTGGTTTTGCTATTAGTTGTTATCTGACTCGCTCTCCACCACCATTTTTGTTTAAATAAGACCTGATTTTTTGCCAAATTTACATTGGTGTCCGTGTGGTTACTTATTTGTTCAATTACAGTAATAATAAATCTGAACATGCGAAGGAGGTTTGGGTGCAATGAAAGGGAGATATCAACATTATTCAGTTTATTCTTGTTTGAATTGAATCAGAGAAAGCAAATGCAATGATGGCAAAGTTACAAAAGCCTTCATTAAGACAATTGAAAATTGGGACCGTTGTGAAGGAATCATAAGAAAATTGACTGGAAACAACTGGAAATAGTGCTATACATAGTAATATAGGAACAAAACAGCTCAAAATGACATTATTTTACCTATTTTTCACAATTTTCAATTAAATCCAGATCCAAAACCAAAACCTGTCGTGAAAGTTCGACAAAACTAAAACGAAGTTGGGTTAGAACTGACACCGGTTTCGAAACCAAAATACGAGTGTCAGCGCACATCTCTAATAATTACATAATTGTCAAAACTGAATATAGCAGCATCCCGCAGCCCTCATCAACTTAGTCGGGGGATATTGACATATTGTTATGAATCCCAGTGTATTCACGAAGAGCAACAGGAGTGTAAAGCAAAGTGTCTTTATTCAGGTAAATACACAAAGATTACTCATATCCACTGATAAGAACAGGTTCCTTAGGAGACTATATAGTAAAAATGGCAGGAACAGGTATTATAAGTTTTACCCCAGTCCAGAAGGTACAAGGCTGTCCAGGAAAGCAGACAGAGTCCAGGGATAAGGCAGTGATCAGACAAACAAATCCAAATAGCCAGGCAGTGATCAAGCAAATTAGCGAGGTCCAGAAGTCTGTCCAAAAGGTCAGGGCAACAGGCAAAACAGCGTGGTCCAATGTACAGGCAAATGATTCGGGGTCTCAGGCAAGCAGGCAAGGTCCAAGGTACAGGCAGGGGTCATACACAGAAGATCAGTCCAGCAGGTATATACCAAATAGCACAGGAGCAGGTTAGCAACAGCCAGGAACAAACGGGATGAACTGCTCAGAGCACAGCTAGAGGCAGGTACTTAAAGCAGTGCAAGAGGTGCAGTTCTAATCAGGCATAATGCAAGGAGATTAACTCCTTCAGGCTCGTAGAAGAGTTCAGGAACAGAACAGCAGCACCTCTGGTGGTATGAGGCACTGCTGCTAGGTACAAACAACAGACAGAGTTGTAACACATATTTAAGTTAAATAAGTTTATAATTGATTTGTTGTTGAATATGAATGTAAACATTGGTGGGGGGAACCCAAAACATGATGTGTCCATCAAGATAGCTGCGCGACTCACAGGACATGAGGACACAATCTGTCCTATCCTACTCAATAAAGCAAAATATAAGTGCTCTACGTTGTTTAATAGGACTAAATGATAAAAGTTTTCCTGTTCTGTCAATAAACAGTGCCATCCAGTACCAGGTTAAAACAACAGGGGTCCCAGATGATGGAGGACCCTCACTCATAGGTTACATAACGGAGCAGGACTTAAAGAGGGAGAGGTATGATTCAAAAGGTGAACAACCTGTTTAAATATCCTTTCATCTTCAATATTTCTTTTAATACATTCTTCCATTTTTGAAACTTTACAGATTTATTTCTTCTTTTATTATAACTAGTTAGTGACATAAATGTTTTATTACAGGTTATTTCCACTGCGGGAGCATGGTGTAAACCCGCATGCCACCCCTCTGACACTGAATGAGATTCAGGTACTGGAGTTTACTAACAATCATTTTTTGGCTCTATTATGTTAAGCACCTGATAACGATATAATGTCTGCACCATTTCTAGCTTATGAAGTTTGATAAATATGTCATGAGAAGGTTCCTTGTGTCTTACAAACTTATGTTGGGATTTTACGGCATCAAACTCCTGGACCAGGAGACTGGAGAAGTGACTCGGGTGGAAAATTGGTTGGAGAAATTTAAGAACCTGGATAAGTGAGTGACAAACTTCTTCAGCTATCATAGGAGTTGAACGTACAGAACTATAAACATTAAGCATATTTCTACATCGTCTCTGTCCTTTCCATAGTCGCAGCCACAACAACCTGCGGATCACACGGATACTGAGGTGTTTAGGGGAGCTGGGTTATGAACACTTCCAGGCCACACTTGTCAGGTTTTTTCCTGGAGGAGACCCTGTGTAAAGACAATTTACAAAATGTAAAAAAAAGTGTATTAGACTATTTCATGTTCACTATGAAGAACAAGAGAGAGCGCAAGAATCTGGTGCACTTTGCCTGGCTACACTACAAACCGAAAGATGAGTTTATGTGGGGACCTGTGGAGAAACTGAGAGATTACATACCTCCTGAGGAAAAGGAGATAAAAAAGAATGAAAAAGTGAAGGGAATCATGATGATAAGGAAAATGATAGAAAACATGGGATAAAATAATATGAGGAGATAGAAAATAAAAATGAGGCAAAGGAGGCTAAATGCCCAGAAAATGAGAAAATTATAAAATGTACCTGGACAGAAAATGGGCTTGTCAATACTTTCTATTAATGGATTTTGCTGTTTTTAATATTATTTTTTCACAGGCTGCTGCAATTTTTCCTCTACTAGGTCAGTCAGCAAGAGCTCCTCCCTATGATAACAGAAGGAGAAGCTTGTCCCCCATTACCGGACTTGGAGATCTGTCTTTTTGCAACATCTCACAGCACTGAGGGCCACAGTGCAATAGAGTTCTTATTTACTTGCTCTCACTAATTTTATTCAATACTGGTTTATTTGAATAAATCATTTATGATAAAGTCAGGCAATGATGAAATATATGCCTCCAAATCTAAATATAATAGTTTATTGTCTTGTTTGAGGCTCTACAATGCCAAAGTGAAAGGGTCTCTGGTTGCAGAAGGGTTGTTTTGGTTGGAAGGAGGAGTTCGGACTAGCAAGGGTGCTCGGTGAAGGCAATATGTTTCATAACCCATAAAGCAGTGTAATGAATGGGCTTTTCCTGTTAACTAGGATGTTAGCTAGCTTTCTCTCTCTCTCCTTGCCTCATTGTTCTCAGTGTTTGCAGCAATATATTTGTCAGTAAGGTAATTCAAAGCATTTTGTTTGATAACATGAAGCCCATTGATATCTCAATGTTTGGTAAACATTTATATTAATGGAAATCCAACTCAGTTTTCAGATTCGATGGAATCAAATACATTAAACTGAAATACAAAATATTACTTACCTGTATTCTGGCGATCCTCTCAAACTTACTGGTCCCCCAAGGTTGTCCTCAATCCTGCCAATAGGTTGCTGTTTATGGCAAACATGCTGTCTGTATAAAAAAGGTCACATTGGCAGGAGTCAGGAGAGTCCTCCATCTCTGCATTATTCTACGGTTACTCAGCTAGCTCCTGCGAGGCAAGCTTTTATCATACAGACCGCACTATCCATAAATTACACATTGCCGAAAGAACAAGGGACAGTCTCCATTCATCGCATATGACATGATGGAACTGGTGTATCACATATGTAAATCATATATTGTATTTATGTTTAAATTGTTTAAGTTCATTGAAAGATGGATTTTCTGTTTTGGGTAGTATTAGACATTAGTATGAAATGTTCTAGATAGTAAATGGATTAGAATGATTTAAATATATATATATATATTTATATATATATATATATATTGTTGGCAAGGATATGTTATATATCATTGTTTCTTAATAAAGTTGTACCATTTCCATCACCCAGAGTGTCTTGTGTGTATTTAATAAGTGTAAAGGGCCCTACCTGGATTGGATGCGTCAACTTGCGGAGAATTACCAGCCTGACCCCTGGGCTTTCTGCATCCACAAATTCTTCACAACTACCAAAGAGAAGCAAGTGAATATTCAGAGGTACACATAGTGGGTTATGTACAGGATGTGTAACTAGGAAAAGGCACTTTGGCCACACCCTGTTGCTATAGTCCGTGTTGCGCTAGACTGGGATCGGGAACTACAGGAGTGCATCACAAAAACACTTTCCCCTTTTTCAAATAGGCAGTTTAGTAAATATACCCTTTAGTGTATTTCATCTACACTAGACTAACAAGGCAAATGACCCTAACAGCAACTATGTGGTCACTAAGCTGTGCAATTAACAACTACAGACTAGCTGTATTGCACTATCCCAAGCACTTATGTGGCATGCTCACAATCCCACAATGCAACAGATCCACAACAACACAAAAGTGTCAAATGCAGAAATAGAACAGCAAACGATCAAAGCAAAGAACAGTTAATCACAATGGAAAATTATCCCACCCTACCTTTAATGGGGTCCTGACTGAGGATAAAATATGGACAGGGAAACTAAAAGAGATCCCCAAAGTGAGCCTAACTTACACTATGCACACCTGGCAAAAGTGTGCACTGAAATATCCAGGGTTTGATCCCAAGAACAAGGGACCACACCCATATCTCCCTGATGTCTAATGGAGCTCCCTGGTGGACCAGAGGATAGAGGAAGCAACAGGACACCAATCGGAAGAAAGGAAGGGGATAGAGAGAAGGGGGAACTCCTGATGTGCTATAGGCCCAAGACCTGAATCTACCTGGTGCCCATGGGCCTTGCACCCAAATCTCAAGTGCTCAATCGCCTAGCTCTCAACACTAAGATGCCCACAGGCCTAGTGCCCGATTCTAAGGTGTCAATGCCTCTAGGTCAGTGGTTCCCAAACTGTGTGCCTAGGCTCCCTGGGGTGGCTCGGCGATCTCACAGGGGTGCCTCAGCCAGGGCCTGTGGTAAGCAAGGTGGGGGCTACTTGGTATTTTGACATAGGGGTGCCTTGAATGAATTATGGAAACCCTTTGGGATCCACTGCTCTAGGACACAACTCTGAAGTAAGGTCTGGTTCTTCACTGCTCCCTCTCCACCATTGGACTAAAAGTGCCCAATCGCAACGGCTAGTTACATTGGCTAGTCACGGCGTGCTGATTCAAAATACTGGTTGCTCACAACAGCGGCTTCTGATTGGACTGAAGCAATCTTTACAGATTTGCTTGCTCCAGGGCGGGAGTGGGACATAGGTGTCAGGAGCATACCTGTCCGTCATCGGTGATCAGGTAAGTGTGGTCCTCTCCATCGAGTACCTTCTCACATAAGGGTAGTTGTTCAGGCTTGGGCCTAGTAGTCCTGCATCTCGAAAATCCTCTCCAAAAAGTGACCTGAAAATGTCAAAGAATGCTTACATAAGTGTGCATACCTCCCACATTGCACCTAAGAAAATTGGGACAAAATGTTTCCACGCCCCCTGTCCACCCAGATTTGTCATAGACAGAACACTTTTTAAGAACATACAGAAAGATCAGGCAAGTGCAATAGATGCTTCTTAGCAGTGTACTAATCATCTAGACCAGGCTTAGATAGTATTTTCTCTCTCTCTTCAACCATAGTTGACAACCTTCTCCAATTAGGAGAAGAAGGAGAATGCTGGATCGATAACGGTGCCCAGAACAGTTCCTCAAAAATTATGTTATTGTTTAACATTGAGAACCAGAATAATAAAATAAAATATAACTTTTATTAATAATCATTAAAAATTATTACATTAAAAGCAGCGGAATTTGTAATTGATATGTGAAATAAAAGTGATGTTTAAAATTGCCGTATATGACTCACACTCTTTATTTATATATGATGAATTTAAAATTATCTTATTTGGTAGTATCCAATAAGTCCCTTCCAATTAGGCTGCTGATTGGATTAATAAGGTTGTAGATATCTATTACCCATCAGTTGTTTAGAAAAGTGAATTCCAATTGAAAGTAGCAAACAAATCAGGGGCCTGATTCATTAAAGATCTTAACTGAAGAAACTTCTTATTTAAGTCTCCTGGACAAAACCATGTTACGATGCAAGGGGTGCAAATTAGGAATTCTGTTTTGCACATAAGTTAAATACTGACTGTTTTTTGCAATAGGGACATGGAACAAGTCTGTGCAGCTTGTAAAACTCTACAAGCCATATACATTACTATCCAGTGGTTTACAGACATTCAGAAAAATATAATTGACTTCATTTGGGATAGTTGAAGGCCTCATCTGAAATTAGAAGTAATGGACAGTTGGAGACATCAACTATAGCTAGGCAAAATATTAAAACCAGCTTCTACTATCATACTAACATGTTAAATGGAATATTACTGTGGACCAGAGAAATAGACTCCAAAAAAGTGGATTGTAAAAGAGAAACAGGACTTGCAACTACGGTGAAGGTAGCACCCTAAATTCCCAATCTGCCATCACTTATGTACCAAACCATTTCTCCCACTCTTACATGTTGGTAGAGTCTTCGACATCGGAAAGGCACTTCATCGGTGGTCTCCTTTGATGTCTTTTGTGGATAATTCACAATTTTCACCAAATTTAGACCCTGTTGTTTTCTAAAGAGGGCTGTGAGCGGGAGTCTTTCACTTGGATGTAGATGGCATCCTCTCAGCAGCAGGGGATAGCTATGAGATATTCCGCTACACTTTATTTGGATTGCAAGACTTTAAATACTCCGAGCTGTATAAGGCATTATGCTTTGAGTCAGCTAGACATGGTGGTGGATGATGATGTTGCAGTGATACTGGGACATAGGTTTAGCCAGACCGGCAAAAGAAAGAACTAGTCAAAACATTTATTTCATCACTGCTATTTGTGGAGTGGATTAATAGCTAACATGCTTTTTGCCTAAACATAATACCTACCCAGCTCAGGCTTTACTAAGCCTTCCTATTTTTAAGCTTGGATACAGGTCTCCTCTTCATCTTTCCTCGTCATCTTACCGTGCCCTTGTTTGGTTTGTTCTCCTGTTTTTTATCCAAAGTTCCACATTAAAAAAAATTTTGGATGGAAAATGACGATCATGTGTTTGAGCATTATCTGATTGTATTGCACTCTGTATTGTCTCTTCTACATGCTATTCCCATTGTGATTTTGACGATGGCACACTGAAATGTTCATTCCATTCATGTGAACTGCAGTATTTGGAGAACTCAATAAAGAAAGTTTAAGCAAAAAACATTATATTTAATAATCACATTAAAATAATTAAAAACAAATTACAAATATCACAAATAAAACATATACAGTATGTACAGGTACTGATACAGAACTGTAATTAACTGTTTGATCTCAATAGAGCAATAGAGCAGGTTTATTTACCATCTTTGCAGAGATCATAATAGCAGTGGTTTGTCATTTATCAAATATTGTATCTCTTTCCAAACAAACCATGTATAAACAAGTCTGCTGTGGCATATACAGAAGCTGCTAACATGGCAGTTTATATACCTGAACCAGCGATGTTAGAGAGTCTCTCTCAGAGATACTCCATGGTAGCATCTAGAAAGCGGTTAGGTAAAATTAATAAAACATTTTCTATTGAGAAAAACAAAACAAAAAACATGTAATGCGTATATGCAAACTGTCCCTAATTTGCAAAAACAATCTGAAGTTTTAAAGATTTCTCCATATAAATGTCCTGTTTTTCAATATGTATCAACCACACAATAACATTTGCCTTTTTCTGAACAGTATGTAATGTAATTCTTACCATGTGTATCTTATTCTTTGGGATTAATAGGTTAATATTATTTGAGTAGGAGAAATTAAAATACAAACCCTGACATGATTGGCATTGTAGTGTATTAAAGGTCCCCAAGATATAGTTGCACAAATTATGTTTGCATGCCCCGACTCATCCATTATGCAATCCTGGAAACTATTATAGAAGTTTGGCAACTCTAGATACTGTGATACTATATTAATATTACTGAATTATAATTGAAAACGACAGTTTGAACACTACATATTTCACCAAATGCTAAGTTTTGTAAAGTAATTTTAAACTGAACTTTCAACGTCATGTCCACTACATATTGTACTCCTCTCATACTCTACGTTATTTCTTCTTTGGGGCAACTGGGATCTTCCTGGAGAAAAAATGCAAACATCATCTGTGCTAATTGGTTCTGAGAGAACTCTGCATATTTCATGAAGCTGCTTCATGATCCCAGCTCCCTCCAGAGCAAAGAGATGAATGTTTTCAGTGTTTCAGGAAGCCAGAAGAACAACTGGCATTTACTTACCTGAGAGACCAGCCAGCAGGAAAATCATTAGACTATTTAAATTCAATACATTAGGACTGAAAGCTGGTTGAGTAAGGGCAAAAAAAACAAAAATATCAGGTTCTGCTTTGACACCTTCCAGGAAAGGTAAAGAATATTTTCTGTAAGGGTTGTAGATATAACAAAAAAATACCCTATCTCCAGTCAGGGAGTTGTTTCTTATAACAAATTATGAACTTATAAATGTGTAACCATCCAGAAACTCATTGGGGATATTTATTAAATCTTGAGAAAAGCAACCAATTAGAGTGTGTCATTTTCTAGTGCAGTTTATAAAATGAAATCAAACGTTGGCTGATGGGTACATGTCCCCCTGCCAAGCCCACCCCTGTAAGGTGTCAGGAGAGAACACAGCATTAATGCTGCCGTGTCAGGAGAGAGTAGAGCATTAATACTGAGGTATCATGTGGGAGTACATCATCAATACTGAGGTACACAATTTTGTCTGTGTTGATACATTTATATGTTCCTTCACCTTCTGGGAATAATGCTTTTCATCACCTCAGCCTTCAAATGGGCATAAATGCTTTCCAAGCTGCAATTGAACTGAGTCCAAACCTGTAATCTGATAGGAAATTGATTGTTGTAAAGAGGAAAGAGCAGAGAAATGTGACAGGAGCTATGTGGTGCTGACACTGGCTAGGATGTTATATATTCATTGTGCTCTATCCATCTCACAACTTATTACAAGTTACAACCTCACAGTAATCACATGTCCATCAGTCACAGCTCAGTACTGGTCTCTGACAGCCCTTCTCAGCAATCCATCATGGAGTGATTACAGTCATCAATAACCATACATGTAAACATGTGAGAATGTGGCTTGGACTCAGACCTTTTAGATGTAAACTAAAAATCTATATATAGTCATACGAACGGGTTAGGGGTACTGTCTCCTTGGGTTAGACGGCTGCACTTCACTTACTGCAGCCAGATAAATCACACCAGCCCAGTGTCTTGTTTCAACTAGCATCAGCTAAGGTTATTTTCCAGGCATAAGAATAAACAAACAGAAACAACATTGCCTAGTCTGTCTGGCTTCTAACTTAACACACAGGAACACCCCCTCTCATGTTAAGGACCTTGTATCCCACAAAAATACAAAATACAGAACTTACTGGTCACCATTTTCATGATATCTGCTGCGATGCCCTCTTAATAAATTTGCGGAGGACACTGTGGGACCCTAATTACCCGTTAAAAGCACTATCGTGCTTTATTAAATATGCCCCTGTGTTTCCTTTAAGGTTTATATATAGGTTTATATATTGGAGCTGCCTGGCTGTAAGTCTTTGACAGTTTCAGTCTCCACCAGTAATTACTTATTGCCAACTAAATTATCTAAAGTGTATTACCATTTAATGCAGTATTGACTATTATATATGTGAACACTGCTATTATTGATGCCTCTAATCCACTAAACAAAACAACAAAATCCCAATTAACTAATCTAATTCTATTCCAATTAAACATAAAATTACTTCTTACTACTCAAATCAATATTATGCTTGTAAAATGCCCATATTTTAGTGGCCTGTTAAGAGAGTATTGAACAAATCAAACATCCAAACAATTCAAAAATTTAATGACTTTTATTCACATTAACAATTTGTAATTTACATCAAATATAGAACTGGAAAAATAAAGTTTGTACTGGAATTATCACTAATAATTCCAACAGCTATCTTCTTAACTCTAGCTGCCATCTTGAAAAATGGAAAAACAACATCCTACTACCACAATTTACAAGAATTAAATGCAACTGCAGGCAAGAAGAGGATAATAATTAAGAAATGTTACCTTATGGGCAAGCATTTAGCAAGAGGGAACACAACGAATCTCTCATTGAAAAAGCTATTACCCAAACACAAGGGGTGGAAAGAAAATCACTTTTACATTGTAAGGGGTAGGAAAAATCAACCATTGGAGAATTTTTGATTTTTTTATGGAATTAAATTCAAAGGAAAAAAATCAGAAATTATTAACAAGCATTCTAATGTATTGCAAAAAAGATCCCATTATTGGTTCAGCTCTTCCAGAAATACCATGTTTGATCTTTAAAAAGAGCCAAACTCTTAAAAATGTCCTAGCTCCAAATTGTTTAAAAAATATTTATTGCTGATTAGGGGAAAGTAAACCAAAAGGTTGTATTAAATATGGACATTGCAATGTGGGCAGACACATTGATAACAATTCAAAAATATTTATGGACTCTGCTAACAATTTGTCATATACTATAAAAAGTTTCTTAATTTGCAGTAGTACGTCTGTCATTTACCTATTAGAATGTCCTTGTAGTTTAAAAAACATCATTAAGATTGAAAGGCAACCAAATTGTACTGTGTGAATTCTTACCAACACTGCTTGCGGCTGAAATTTCTAAGTATAAAAATTGTTTCATTCTAACTAATTAGAGCAGGACTAACAATACGAAGCAATCTCAATAATAACTTGTACAGCTCACTTAGATGTTGTATAATGTATCACTCACAAAAATAGCTTCTGTAAAACATATAATCAAAAAATAAACATTAAATAATTTTAAAATCTGCAGCGTTACTTTCTATATCAAATATTCAAAATCCTTGCATATATATTTGGGTTTATAATGAGACAATTACAGTCTGGAATTAGTTTGGTAATAAAATCAGTGATATCAAGGTTATCCATATACTGTATATTGATCCATTTCTACAGTCCCTGGTGTCCATACAGAAAAGCCACCTACCGGACACCACCCAAGTATTGCAATTAAGCAGTAGAACACAATGGAAGGAGGGCAATATTCTTGCCGACTGTCAGGGGAGGGCAAATTTTAGCCCGGGGGCAAGACTCGACTAAAGCAGCCTATTAGGAACATTTTAAAGGGGAAAAAAGGCAGGTAGCCCAATGACTCAGCTCAAGTTAGCCCTCTATTGGGCCAGCCTGGAGGGCAGATGCCCCCCTGCCCCCCAGCCCAGCCTGCCCATGCCAACTGTAATGTTAAATCACTTTACACTTGTAGTGATCAATATATAAAGAGTATGCTTGTGGCACAATCAGGTATTCCAGGAACACAAATAGAGTTCCTGATCGATGGAATCAAATTTATCCTGAACCACAATTATTTTTGGTTTAAGTGGTTGTACTATAGACAGGCTTGCATGACAGCTATGGGGACCAAATTTGCCCCTAGCTACGCGAACCTGTTCATGGCCAAGTGAGAAGAAAAGAAGATATGGGCCATCAATCCCTTTCTGGAACATTTTGTTTCTTGGTCAAGATATATAGATGACATATTGTTCATCTGAAAAGGGACATAGGAGAACTTGTCCCTATTTATAGAAGACATTTATTGCTATAATGTATTCTTAGAATTCACCGCTCATATCAGCTTGGAACAAGTGGGATACCTACATTTGGTAATTTCCGTAGAGGACCAAAGTTTACACACAAAAACAATTATAAAGCAAGTGGATGGTAATGGCTACATCCCCGCCAATAGTAACCATCACAAGTTGGATGGTATTAACAAGTTTCTTGCTTAATTTTCAGCCATCCTCAGAGGAGAAGAGGAAGCTCTTCCTGATCCCTCCTGACAAGCCTCATGTTCCTCCCTTCCTTCCTGTGTTGAAACTTGATGCAGAGATGCCGAAGATGTTGGGAGAGAGTTGAGTCTTGTTTCAGGATCAGTCACATAGAGTGCAGTGCAAAGTATCTGTGCTGCAGAGCATCTCATCTACACTCCAGTCACAACACTTTTCTCTGCAACAGCACATAGCAACAAGGTGCGTAGTGCAGACTGCATGACAACAGAGCATCCCACACCAAGCAAACCTGACAAGAGGGTGTTGTGGAGGGGTACCCCATGATAATACAACCACTGAGGTGATGCAGCTGTCATTTGGGAGGATGGGACTTGTGTTCTCAAAATAAAAGCTGTGTGAAGTGACCCAAGAAGTCACAACAAGATCAAGCTGATGTACAGTGATATAGCCATGTGACTATATGGTACACATGTTCACTTTAACAATAATTCTGCTAAAATCACAATCAGCATATGCACAGAGAAAGTTATCTCTGGGTAGATAAGTCTTTGCTACGACATCCAAATTTCACCGGCACTGTCCTATCTAGACACATTTGAGAAATACCATCAAAGCTACATTTCTACATTTCTACATTTCTTATCACTGCAAAAAGTGGTGATAAAAAATGATATATTACTCAGAAGTTGGGCGATAATTGATAAATAGGTCGTTACTCTTAACCACATGATCATGAGCAATCACTAGAGCACTATTATAACATCCACAATTTTGTAATAGTCTTCATTACAGTATAGCTTATTTTACAATTTCTTCCTATTAGTTTTTGGGCTACAATTTCCCCATTTGTGTTGCTTTTGTTTTTTGCAATGATGCCCACAGTGCACACTCTTTGCTAATGCTATTGATTGTTTCTCAATTTACCATTGAATATTACACTTTGAGTCAAAAATTGTACAAGCCTCCTAATAATAATTAAAATCCCTACATCAAATCATTCCAGGGATGGAATTTTAAGGGACATGAAGAAGTATATGAAGTAATTAAAGGAGAAAAGTCAGGAAAAGCCCCAGGCCTGGGGGCCTTTTCATCTGTCTATTACAAAACTATTAAGCTGTTCCTCAGTTATATAATTTAACAACATGCACAGACCTGTACCTGATTGAAAAATATACGATAGCGCTTGTGGGCCATATACTTAATGTCGCCAAATGTGCAATAGCAGCGAACTGGAATACAATCCAAACCCCCTGCGCTGCCTGAAGGGATTAATAGAATATGGCAGACTTACCACTGTGAACATATCACAAGCATCAAAACATCTGGAATGCCTGGCTTATCTGTTATGGAGCAGACCAACCAAGACCCAATTAATGCTGAAACTGACGCTTCTGATTCAGCTACAAACCACATATTGAGTACCTACCGTTCAGCAAGATGCCAGGCCGGGCTAACTTCCCCTCCCTTCTTCCCTCGCTAACACACTCTTCTCTTCACCTTCCCCTTGCACCCTTTCCCTTCCTCTCTTATCTGACTAAGATTCCCCTTTTCTCCCCTACTTGTCCCCTTCTTCTCTTTGACTCTACTCTCACGTTTCCTTTTCTTAACTTTTTTCTCAGTAATTTTCTATTGACTGATTGTTCTTTGCAACTTAGTCTGTATACTGTTAACATTTTGAAAAATTCCCTAATGAAATATGTCTAAAAAAATAAAAAATTAACAACATGATTAAAGGTGAGTCCATGTCAACACAAACATTACAAGCTAAAATTACTTAATCCATAAAGCTGCCAAGTATCCAAATTCATGCACTAGTTAAAGCTTTTCTAAAAAAATTATAGACTTGAGTTTAAATCAGGTGATACCTGATCCTATACATGATCAAGAAGGTTTTGTCCTGTATAATCAGGCAAGGGACAATACACACAAATGGCCTGGTTCATGAAATAAACAAGAATGAGATAACATCCCTCCTGTTTTATTTAGATGCAGCAAAGAGTGTCCGGCTCACACTCCTTACAGAAATTCAAACTCTTCTGCTGTAGTATTATATGACCTCAAATATTATTCGCAAATGGAATGTCACTAGAATGCCTTTTATCCTGTCTTATTTTTGTCCTAACAATTGAACCTTTGGCGGAACTAATTTGAATAAACCAAGACATTAAAGGAGTAGCGCTATGGGGGATGAATATAATCTAACACTATTTGCTGATGACAATTTACTTACCCTTTCCTCCCATCATGCATCTCTCCTGAACCAATATAAAACTTTAGATTCATACTCTATACCATGTGGATACAAAATACACTACGTCAAATCAGAGGCGTTGCTCCTCTACATCTACTGTTTTTATAGTGGAGCCAGTAAGTGCATTCTGTTGTGTTGCCAGTATATAAATTTAGATAATTGTCTTAATATTAACAGAGATGACGCTTTAGAGTGATTGTATCTATTTAGACCAGTGGATTTTAAAGTGACTGTATTTTGAGACTAAGCAGTGTTTGTTTAACACAGAACATATTGTATCTCTCCATTATTTACTTGAGTTTATTAACTGAATGTATCAACATAGAGATACTGTTTTATAAGTGTCTATTTCATCTTTTGCAAATATTCCCTGGGCAGAGTTTATAGAATATTCTTTTATGTGAACTGTCATTATTGATTGGTGCTTTATATTTTGTAGATACCTATAAATTAGTTTTATTTATTTTTTATTTATTTTATTTAGAATTATACACGAAAGGCCATTTATTCTGACTTTAATTGCATATTAGTAAAATACATGATAATTTGTACTGATTTAAAATAATTTCACATATATTCATTATTTAAATGTGGTTTCTTAGAACTGTGAATTATTAAATTTTAAACAAATCTACTTTAAATGCAACACATTATATAAAATCTATTATTCTGTGTATGTGTGTTATTACATGCACCTCATGTAATCCATAATCCTTACTTGCTAGCCCAATAATAACATTTAATATGTGTTGAGTATATATGCACTGTTCTCAATCAGCAAAAACGACACAGGACTGCGCTCAATATGGACTGAAATATAAAAAATGTTTAACACCTATGTCTGTGATAAATATAATCAGTTTTCATTTATTCAAAGGGATCAAATTTTATTGATCCCTTTGAATAAATGAATATCATTGAGAAAGTCGCTAACAGAACGATGAAATGCGTCAGGTATTGAAGCTGACAGTGTTCTTTCAAATGTATTTTAAGCATTTTACCTTGATACATTCTAAATGAGCTCCAAGATTACAACCTGTGAGTGACAGCATATGATTAAGATGTTGACTGGATATTGCACCTTCACAAAATCTACAAGTATACTCTTACTAAACCTAGCTCTGGTATAGACTATTGTCAGTTCTCTAAAACCTAATCCACTGTTGATAACGCTGCTCATGGTTTGGGATACTTTTCATGAGATATTAGTGGGACTTTTATTCTCCTGAAATTGCTGTCATATTATTTATTACCTTAGACATTTTTAAAAATGTTTTATTTTAACAGGATATCTTTATATTGGAGTCCATAATTCATTCAAAGAACTTCGATTTTTATGAGAGGTTGTTAACAATTTATAAACAACACTGCAGCATGCAATCTTATCATTTTTACATGATTAAATGTGTATTTTAAATAAGTGAAGACTGATTATTCTTATCACAGACATGGGTGTTTGCTGATTTTCTTTTACTTCATTCTATATTCAGCGCAGCCCTGAGTCCTCTTATTGATTGTTTTCATATTCAAGGAGGGTGGCAGTATTATCAAGACTGCTGGCTATATAGTTGAATTAATTGGAGGCACCATTAGGATTTTTTCATGTTTATTTATATATTGTTCTGCATGTACATTTGAGGCAGTGGAAATGCCAGGATGGAAATTCTTGGTGACTATTCAGGGACTAGCAAATGTGCCCAAAGTGGTTAAAATGAAAGGAATATAAAATTAAAGTGCATTTATAAATTGCTATTAATAATTATATTGTACAAAAAAAAATAATGGTAGTAGAGATTTTTCCATATAACAACTGAGTAACATACAAACTATGAACAACAGAATAAAAGAATTTAAATCATTAATATCACCTAGTATTACTTAAAAACAAGGTATCAATAACAGATGGAAATGATTATAACTGAGGAAAGTGGTCAAATACAGCACCTCAACAGATTCTATTGTGCTACAGAAATATGACATTTTGCATTGTTCAAACGGCAGAACCTCAGTGACACTAAGGGGCATTTTATTAAAGGACAAAACACCAATAAAAACAGGTAACACCACAAGCACTAAGAATTGCTGGGCTTTGCCTGTGGCTACACCAGAAAAGACATATTAAATACATAAAAATAAAAATATATTAAAACAATGGATATAAAAGTCTACATGTCCTTATTGAAATTGTAGGTGTTTATGATGTAAAGCCTGAAATCAAGAAAAATTATGTCAGACCTTTTTACATCTTTAATGTGACCCTGCAGCCAGCAAAATTTAAGTGAAAAACAAAAAGACCATTTTTAGGAAAAAGACATGAAAATAAACAACAATACCATGGTTGCATAAGTGCAAACACTTTCATAATGGGACTGTAGCGGTGTCCAAAGTAGACCAACCACATTCAAAAGCATGTTCAACGGTAATTAGCATATACCTGCCAGCAATGAAAGAAATTATAATCAATGCCAAATGAAGATCAGCTGTTTTTATAGGATTTCAAAGCCATTACATATACTATGGAGCATGGAACAAGTGAAGAAAATGTGTTAAGATTAGGATTTCCCTACAAAGTTGATGACAGAACAAGAAGAAAATTAATCAGGGAGGCTACTAAGAGGCCTATAGCTGTATTAAAGGAGCTGCAAAATTTCAGACTGGAATTGGTCACTCCTTGCATGTGACAACTGCTTTTCATATTTTGCACGTCTGGGCTCTTTTGGCTGATGGTACTGACAGGAACTCCCAGAACAGATGGTAGAGGTCTTCACCATTAGCAGCCACCTTTCCCGTAGAGCTCATAACAATCACAGGTACTCGGATGCCCCCAGTCTTAAATTCAGCATAGTGGGAGTTTATGTACAGAAACCGTAGCGCAGGAGATGAGAGAAGTAACCGAAATAAACAAGACAATCCAGGGACAGGCCAAAGGACAGGTTACAAGCAAGGAGAATCCAATAAACAGGCAGGTCAGGGGCAATCAGCAAACAGCAGGGTCCATAACAAACCAAGGTCACAACACTATGAACACTATCTTTTTTGCAAACAAGAACCCAACATTAAGCAGAACAGTAGTAGGCAACCTGTTGCCTTCCAGCTTGTTTCTTTGGATGTCTGAGTAGGGCAAAATGGCAGCAGGGAACTAATTTCTGTGTCTGTGAGATGAAGTTCTCTGTTTCTGCTTATGTGGGGGAACATGAGTGTGCTCAGTGCTAGCTATCTGGAGTATTATAAGTATAATGGTATGTATGTCATAATATTGAATATGAGGAAGAAAAAGTGGAAATAATGTAGGCAGCATTATATATGGTAAGTTCTGTATATGAAGTGCTGTGGTGGAAAGATGCTGGAGATCGGAAGGGGTAGGGGGTCTAAACCAGTATCTTGCCTAGGGCCCCAAGAGATTTTATTTTCACTCTGGTAGAATGTACTATATCAGGTCAACCTGTGAGAAGGATGCAATTAAAGAAATTCTTCACACCACCTTTACTGTAATGCCAAACAACAGGTGGGCATTGCAATACAGAATGAGGCTAATCAATCCTTAGCTGTTCAAGTGGGCACTGACTGTTGTTGATGTACAACAAGAAAACAGAGCCCTACTGAGCTGAGTGGCGACATGATCTGTTTCAAAATAATGTATTTTATTTTTTAATATTATGTATTGTATATGACATTAGTTTAAACATAGTGCACAGAATAAAACATGTTATGAATTACAAATAATTATGATTTGCATGTAATTACACAGCTAAATAGATTAGATATATTTATTTGGATGTAATTCGTTTTAATGGTTTTTTACTTACAACTCTGAGTGCCAATTTACGATATTCTAATGCTCATTAACGATTCTGCATGTAATTTATGCCCAAGCATGTGTTGATAGATAATCCTACCTTCTTCCTACCAGAACTGTTGGCCCAATCACTTTGTGGGGACTTGTTTATTGTAGCAAATATTATGGCTCACTCCTTTATACGTTTTTTTTTTTTTTGTTAACGCTATGCCGTTAAATTTAGGTTATCGTAAGGAGCACTGCCTCTCTTGCCCATAAATCACTTAAGAGTAAAATTATCCTCTTCACCTAGCCAGGCCATACTGATAAGTCTCTGATGTGAGTGATTTGCAGACTTGTGAAGTTCAGCAACTATAGCATCCAGATGCTGGTGAGTAGCAGACGTGGTCCTTGCAGACATAGACTATGTCTCTGCAGCTGTCCCTACTCTGATCTACTTTTAATATTGCCTATGCAATAGAGGTCTTGTAAGCTGGTCTGCCTGGAACAGCTCTGCACTATGCAATAACAATTTATGCACTGTTCATACATGGCACAGCAATAAATACTATTACATCAATTATTTTTACAAATAATCTTAATATTTTACCGATTTATATCCTGATACATTCACTGAACATGGAGACTAGATGGTAGTGAAACACCATAGTCAGCCACACTTTATTTAATCATGTAATAAATTCTGATTTTAGGATATTGTTATTAAAGACTCTACTGTGTAAGCTGTTGCATCAGACTGGTGTTTGGGAGACCCATGTGTCCCTCCCCCTAATTGTATGTTAGCATCTGTTTTGATTTGAAGGTTAAGAACCAACCTCTTTAACCCATTAATGCCTGCTGCACATAGATAAACTGGCTAAGCTTGCACAACAGGAGGCAGAAGTCCGGTATGATTGGAGGGTTTTCATATTTCTGTTATCCTGCTATACTGGAACTAGGCTATCATTGATAGCGTTGGGATGCAGTTATGTGCCCAGGAACTAGAGATGTTCACTGACCCCCGTGTTTTGGTTTTGGATCTGGATTAAGTTTGTGTTTTGGTTTTGTTTTTGGCACAACCACACTCGCGTGTTTTGGTTTTGGATCTGTTTTTTTTAGAAAAATTACTAAAATATGCTAAAATCACATAATTTTACTCTTTTTTTTTGTTCCTACATCATTATTATTATTATTATTATTATTATTATTATTAACCTCAATAACACTAATTTCCAGTCAATTTTGACCACAACACAGGTCACAATATTATTTTCATCCACTTTCGGTCTAAGACTGCTGCGAGCTTGCTGAATGCTAAGGGACGGAGCAATGACACAAACACACAGCATTTCATAGCACATCAAGGAAACATTGCCACACAGCAGTGGCAGGGAAAAAAAAAAAGTGGTGCAAGATGGAATTGTCCTTGGGCCGTCACACCCACCCTTATGTAAGATATAGAAAAGGACATGTACAGTTTAACAAACCAAGCACTCCAACGACAAGGATTGCCACTTTTGTGGCTGAAGTGTTTGGTTTGTTTGGGTCCCCACAAAACAAGCTACCAATAGCTTAGCTGCCTTAAGCCCAACAGTCCAAAAATTGGCTGTGATCACTCTGACATGAGTATATTGGATCTTGTTTCAGACAGTGCACTAAAAAGAGTCATTGACATTCACAGCAAAAGCAAGGTCATCACTGAGCTTCGAATTGCCCCAATCCCCCAAAAAATAAAATATAGTTAGGTACCTTTGTCGTAAAGTGCAGATTACAAACACTTTGTACAATACTGATGAAATAGCAGCAAAGTGTAAGGTTTGAGTAATACATATACATGTCTATTTAGACATCCATGCTTACATTACTTCTGCAAGCAACATTGTTCTTTGTAAACTCTTGTCCTTTTACTGTTAAAAAAATAATAATACTCCACCATACTTTGGATGTTGATAGTAGGATCAGGTAGAGTTACAGCAGAGGTGTGACTAATTTTGGCACACAGTGATAGCTGAAAGGAAAAGTGGTGCAAGATGGAATATTCCTTGGGCCCTCCCACCCACCCTTATGTTTGATCTTAAAAAGGACATGTACACTTTAACAAACCAAGCACTTCAGCGACAAGCAGTGCCACTTTTGAGGCTGAGGTGCTTGGTTTGTTTGTGTCCCCGCAAAACAAGCTAACAATGGGCTTAAGGCACCTAAGCTAACAGTGCTGTTAATGACCTCTATCATGGCAAGATGTTGTTGTCATCATCCTCAGCGCCATCCTTGCGCTCATCAGTGTGTACATCATCCTCACACATTATTAATTCATCCTCACTGGAATCCACCATTACAGAAGTCTCTGTACTTTGATGTAATTGGTGGTGAAGGCCTTCCTCATGGAAATTGTAGTTCATTTTGATAAACATCATTTTTTAAACATTTTGAGAAAGTAGCCTCTACACCGATTGCTGACAAGGTTCCCGGCTTTGCTGAAAAAATGCTTTCTGAGTAGACACTGGAGGGTGGGCAGCTTAGGTATTGCAAAGCGAGTTGGTACATGGGTCTCCATATTGTCTTTTTTTCCTCCCAGTGTGTAAATGGACTGTCTGACGTGTCTATTTCTGTTATGTCCTTTGGATGTTGATAGTAGGATCAGGTGGTGTTAGGGCAGAGGTGTGCTGAGTCATCTACATCATCCCTGGGTCTCTTGAAAAAAAAGTTTTTTCCTAGCAGTAGTTGACTGAGAAACTGAAGGAGGAGACGCCCTCCTGTCACGTAACAGTTGAGCTGTCATCTTGCTCACCAGGCACTTATTGCATCTCTCCAGATCTGTGTCAGTTGGAAACAAAGAGAAGACATAGCTCTTAAATCTAGAATCAAGCACAGTCGCCAAAATGTAGTGATCCGATTTCAAGATTTTGATAACTCCCGGCACAATGAATAAAGTATGAGTGAATAGACTTGACCTTCAAGTCTGACATACTTAGTGTAATTTTGTTTCATCTCCTCCTTCAGTTTCTCAAGCTGCTTTTTCAAAAGTCTAATTAAGGGAATCACTAGGCTCAAGCTAGTAGTGGCTGAACTCACTTCACAGGCGATTTATTGGAATGGTTTCAGCACCTTGAACAACATCGAAAGTATTCTCCAATGCGCTTGTGTAAAATATATTCACCCTCCTGTCCCAATGTCATGGCTTGTTGAGTAAGTGTGGATGTATTTATGCTGTTCCTCCATCCTCAGAAGCATATACAGAATTCCACCTTGTTACCACCTCTTGCTTCAGTTTGTGGCAGGGCAAATTAAATTGCTCTTGTACCTGCTGCAATCTCCTACTTGCTGTTGGCGAATGCTGGAAATGTCCAGATATTTTACAGGCCACAGACAGCATCTCTTGGACGTCCCTGTCCTTTTTCAAAAATCTCTGCACCACCAAGTTTATTGTGTGAGCAAAATAGGGAATGTGATGAAATTCACCCAGCTGTAATGCTCTCACAATATTGGTGGCATTATCAGTAATGACATATCATCATCATCATTTATTTATATAGCGCCACTAATTCCGCAGCACTGTACAGAGAACTCACTCACATCAGTCCCTGCCCCATTGGAGCTTACAGTCTAACTTGCCTAATATAGACATATCCCGCTTATCCAAGCGGGATAAGCCATGTTGCAATGACATCCCTTAGTTTTTGTAACAGATTATAAGCTGTAAGCCTCTTAGTGAAGCCGGTGATACACAGAGTAGCCTGCCTCTGAAAAATGTGATGTTCTTCGGTACATGCAGCTGCTGTTCCTGCTGGTGACGGCGAATCACCAACCCAGTGGGCTGTCACAGTCATATAATCTTTAGTTTGCTCAGTTTCGCTTGTCCGCATATCTGTGGTTAAATGTACAGTGAGAAGAATAGCATTTTGTAGCCAAACAATTACATTTTTACGAACCTTCTGGAAGAGGTGAGGAATAGCTTTTCTAGTAAAATGATGTTGTGATGAACTTTGGTAACAGGGACACAAGACCTCAATTAACTGTCTAAAACCAGCTGCATTATATTGTGGATATTGGACGCAGATCTAATACTAGCACAGTCGCCATGGCATCTGTGATCCGCTTTGCGAAAGGGTGACAGCTTTCAAACTTGCTTCCTCTTGCATGTTATTGTTTAACAGTCAATTGTTGCAAACTACTAGTAATATTCTTCTTGATCTGCTTCTGGGAAAGAGCCACCTCCAGCAGCAGCAGCAGAAGGGCTAACGCTCAAGAATTCTTCTGAGGAATCCTGGATAGTGGAGGAATCATCTAGCCTTACCAACTTGGATGCAGGACTAGCTTCGATCGCTATTGAGGATATTGATGAGGATGGTGTTGGGGGTGTAGATTGCAGGTGCTGTGATCTAATTGAGAGAATGTTCCTAGCAGATGCTGGACTGCTTGTTAGTTTTTTAGCATGAGTTTCAGATTTTTCCAACAGCTTGCCATGAACTTGCTTCAAATGGCGTAACATGGATGAGGTTCCTAGATGGTTAAAGTCCCTACCTCTACTGACTGTGGCTTTACAAACACTACAAATGGCTAGACAAATGTTGGGAGGATTTGGGTAAAAATAATTCCACACATAAGAGGTGGATTTTTTGGTCTTATGCCCAGGTCTGACAATGGCCTTCTTCTTATCACATGCAAGAACTGCCTCCACCGGTGCAGGACTTACACAAACAACATCATCCTCATCAACATCCTCATTAGCGCCATCGTCAGCAACACAAATATCCCCCTCATTCTATTGCAATTCCAAAGGACATCCTCAATTTGTGTATCACCGGGTACACGTGGGCTGCTCATCCACACATCTGCAGAAATGCTGAAAGGAGGCTTCTTTATGAGAACAGTATCAGAAGGGTCAGGTTTATATATACCACAATCAGACTCACCACAATTCATTGCCCCCACTCCCCTCGCTTGCCGGAATTCGGATAAGCTAGGGGGTACTCCTGCATGTGTCCCGGCCTGACTCTCATCTGCACATGTGCAGAATCATTCGCATGCGCCGTCGTGCATGAGCGGTTGCAGTTACAGGTTCCGGTGGTCATTTTTAATGCGGGTGCTCCCGGAGTCCTCGCTGATTCTTTCACTGTCACCAATGAGTTTGTGGACTCCAGTGCCCCCCGGCATTTTGCTTGAAACACACGTCGGGGGGTATATTAACAATAGCTGTTACACAGGTGATATTATACACCGCCCCCCTATCTTCTCAGTGGTGGCAGTGGGTAATCACATGGTAGCATGCAGAGTCCCTTCTCCCATGCTGAATAATTTGTTCCTGACACAGTTCAAATTGCACATAGGAATACAATTACATTGTCAACTGTTAATGAACATATTACCGCACAAAGCATTGCGCCTTTGTCGCAGACCAGTGTAGCTGCTCCTTTTCCTGCATTGTTAGGCAATGATATGGTTATGGTATCTACTGCCCCCCCCCCATTTTGCGTTGCCAGCACCCCTGCCTGTGCAGGTTGCTAGTGCTATTGCTCCGGCAGGTGGTTTGATGTTTTGCAATACCTTGCCAGTGTTACCCCCTCTGCGCATGCATTTGTTTATCGTTCTCCCACTGGCACTATTGCCACAGCTATACCTGCCCTACTTTGCAACACATCAGCGCATGCTCGTCTTCCCCCTTTATGGCGTCTCTTAAAAAAGCTCAGCGCAGTGCTTTTCCCTGGTCCAATCGGCTCGTGGCCCCACTTTGCCTGAGCTTTCTCAGCACAATTTTCCTTTTCAAGGTCTTGGTTCTAATTGGTTTCCATTTGGATCGAGTGGTCCTCCTTTTCTTTTTTATTATTCAGGCAAATCATTTGGATTTACTAATGTTTCTGAACCCATTAACGCCTATGGCCCCTATTTTTCTAACTCTCCATTGTTACCCAATCTCATGTGGGGTTCTGGTATTTTACAGAATCAATTTAAGGATCTGTCTCTAGGCTCTGGTCAAATTCAAGGTTCAAATTTGTCAGTCAGCAGTGTATCTACTGGTAACATAGCGTAGTTTCCCCCGCATCACCTGCAATTTCTAATTACGCCCAAGTGATGTCTGATCAATCACAGGTTCATAGTAGAGCGCCATCTTTGCATAATGCTATTAGAACTGTGCCATTGGTCACTGATGAAGCAGGTCATCTGCTGGGTTGTGCATGCACCCTGGTGGTTCCTCTGTTGGTTTCCCGAACATCTGTGTTCTCGCTGCCCCTTATAAGTACACAATCCAGTCAGAATGTAGTCACTGGGCATTCTAGTTTGGAGGCTTCTTCGTTAATGGTGACCTCAGCGACACCAGCAGTGTTGTGGAGTGTTGCTCCTGGAACGGGGAACTGTATTTCTATTTGTTCCGCTGCAGATTCTGCTGGTCATGTATTGTCAAGACATTGTGTTTCTGGAATTGCAGCATCGTCCACGTCGGCTCAATGGTCTTCGTCTCAGGCAGTCAGCAACGTACGCAGGGAATTGGTTGATGTTGGTGAGCATGCCTCTGATGTATTTTCTGGTGATAGCCTGGGTTTGGGCTGTTCTTCGGACAGTGATGTTACTGTACAGTCGAGAAATAGAAATGAGAGATTGATGTGACTACTTGAGAGAAAGTTGGGCGGTCCTTGCCACCATGTCAGGGATGCAGAGGAGGGCATCTTAGGCAAAGCGGGTGAGGATGTTGTGTAATACAGCGGTCCTTCTGGACATTAGAAGAAAGGTACGCGATAGAATTTGCAATGGTAAATTTGTTGATATGTTCACTATTACTAATAATAGTGAACATATCAACTAGTTCACTATTACTAGTTCACTATTACTAGTACTGCCATGGCTTCTGCAAAATCTTGTTCTGGTATTGGCGAGGAAGCACACTGCAATTTCTCTAATTGGTTGGAGGGTATGCTTGTGTTTGCAGCTTGCTATTTGGAGACCAAGCCTGAGGAACATATGAATGTGGTTGTCAGGATCTGCCTTGCTTCCTCTGCAGCATATTGTCAAGATGCTGCTTCATCTCAGCAGATCCTGCCTCTGGGATTGGATTGGACTTTATTATTGTGTGTTCACTGAATGTGTTTTTGGCAGTACCTCTGATCCACCAGGCTATTGTGCCTGCTTCTCTGTCTTTTAGGAGTTACCTTGCTGCAATTATCTCCTGCACCTGGGTGTTCCCTATTTATACCTGCCACTCCTTGCATACCTTGCTGGTTATTGTTGTTGCTGTTCCATGTTGCTGTGCTGTTCCCTGTTGTTCCCTGCTGTGCTCCTGGTTCACCTGTTCTCTGGGATTCCTTCATATTATCTGTTTACCTGCATTAGCTGTGTGATACAAGGGATCTATATGCGCTCCAAGGGTACCATGTGGAGAAGATATGATAAGGCTTTTCGTAAAAAGGAAGAAGTGCTTCTCGTAATGGATTTGGGTTGTAAGGATGTGGAAGTCTTGTTAGAAGTGACTCAGCCCAGAGTGGGGATGTCTGATACACCTGTTGTGCGACAGCAACAACCACCAGTGAGACATGGCCTATTCTTTAAAGGCTGTGGAAGATGTTTTGCCAATAACGGAGGACATTGTGACAGGGGACAGTCCTGTCGCATTAGGCATGTCTGTTTGTCCTGTGTTGGAGGACATCCCAGGAGAGAGTGCATTGAGAAGTCAGCCGCTAGTGCCATCAAACGACCCAGTGTAGGGACACCTGCTCATTAAGGCCCTTTTCCCAGTTGTTTTGCCTGAATTGCACAAGTGGTTAGGTTGATATCCCAACAGACGAGCAGCCAAATTTTTATGGGAAGGTTTTGTTAATGGTTTTGAGTTGCAAATTAGGGGTCAGGTTCAAATGGGGGCACATAGAAATTTGAAATTTGCCAGGGAAAAGTTGTTAGTAGTTCAAAAAAAAAGTGGATAAAGAAGTAAGCTGAGGCAGAATGTGTGTCCCTTTTTGTTCCTCCCCGTTGCATGGTTTGGTTGTTTCACCTATAGGAGTAGTTACCAAACTGTTACCAAAAGGAACAAGGAAAGTTCAGGCTAATACAGCACTTGTCACACCCTCCTGGGATGTCTGTGAATGTTGCAATTGCGGATGAAGTATGCAGAGTGGTTTATCAATAGTTTGAGGATGCTTGTGCAGCAGTGTGGTTCTGGCGCATTGCTAGTGAAGCTTGATATAGAGTCTGCATTTAGACTTCTGCCTTTGCATCCTTCTTCATTCAAATGTATGGGTTTGCGTTTGCCCAGTGGGTATTATTTTGACAAATATTTGCCTATGGGTTGCACTGTAGCATGTGGTTTTCAAATGTTTTTATTCTTTTTTTCATTGGTGTATTGTTGTGGGTTCTGGACATCAGGGGCTTGCCCATTATTTGGATGACTTTTTGCTCATTAGTCTCCAGGGTTCACTAGTTCACTATTCCAGATTATGGGTGTTCCGGTAGAATCCAAAAAAGACGGAGAGCCCTGACTACGCATCTGTCCTAATTGGGTATTGAAAATTTTCCCAATTATCTTTGGCAGATTATCTGGTCAGTATAAAGGACCTAGTTGAACATTCAGTTGCTCCTTCCACGTTGAAGAAGTATAGGGAGTCCTGGGCCTCATGGGAGGCCTTCTGTTCATCACAGGAGGCTAGAGGTAAGACAGATGAGCAGCATATTTGTATGGAATGGGTTTTCTCATGGCAGGTCAAAGGCTTTTATGGTAATGGCCCTTGCGGGTATTTCTTTTTTCTTGCAGCTGAGGGGTCTTTGCGCAAGGATTTAAAGGGTTGTGCTAGGATTTCCTCAGTTCAGGATAATAGAAGGAGGCCTGTTGACAAAGATTGTTAGTACGTTTACTAGTTGTTCTTGTGGATATAGCTAGTGATGGTACTATAAAAATAATATATACAATTGCGCTTCCTTCTCTGCACACTAAGATGATCAAAGTATTAGATCCATTCTTCCCAAGAATTTTTCCTTTTGTATATGGATCTGCATAACCTTCAAAGGACTCATATGTCCAAACAGAAAATAACAAACATAGTGTAATATGTCACAACAGTAACATTTGAAAAAAGTCCAACACCACAATATAGGATTCTTCCACTCTTCACCGTGAATATCAGATGTATAACTAAGAATACACCAGTGTTATTCTGACTTCCAGTCCCCTTAAGGTATATGCTTACAGATAAATCTCACAAACAGGCTTCTCGAATTGTAACTTATGCTTCCACTCCTTCCTTTAAACCACAAGAATATATCTCCAAAACCGAATGTTCGAGCATGTAAACAGAGAAAATGACACCAGAGGGAGGACTTAGTGCATTAACTTTATAAAATGTAATAGATGTCATAAAATCAATAAAACCGAGGACATTTCTTATGTGTAAACACATACCCGACTTCAATGTAAATCACTGCATGTAGAAGATCAAGGACAGATGGTAATATCCCGCTGCAGCTCCGATCCTCCAATGTAGTGCAATCTGCAAAAGTCACCGGGTAACAAAGGTTACCCGATGCGTTTCAACCCTCACAAGGGTCTTTCTCAAGGCTATAATTCATCCTGAGGTCTTCTCTTTATATAGTCCTCAGTCCCGTAGACTATACACATTGTCCCACCTCCCTATACCCATATCCCCTCCCAATATCCGCAGCCTTAGTATCACATTGAGGCTTGGTTCAAAAAACTTTATTCACACATTCACATCTACGTGTATCTTCACATGGAGGATCGGGATTATCGAACATTCATTACATAGATGATCAATCACCTCAGGGCATCATATGTCAGAAAACATAAAAACAAAATCAGCATAATAAAAACCTAATGAAAACAAATACATCTACCCAATATAAACATACTGAAAATATGCAGTGACAAGTTAATCTATTTCCACTTCTGCAAATATGGATATAAATGTTATAAATATACATCCAAACATCAGAACCTCAATCCTTTCATCATATGTCATATACAACCGGAGGGGCCAAATGAATGCATAAAATACTAAATGTGCAATACAAATTCCTTCACTGCCATATCTAAACATATAGATGGCAGACTTTTTCACATATGGTAACACCCTCCCATCATCTTACATATAACACATTCAGCATCCAAAAGGACCAAATGAGTATAGGTCCACAAAACCCATTTCATCTCAAACTCTGTGTTAAGCCCTACCGGCATCAAAGCTTGCAAATTATATATCCATCACATCTCTGCTCTGGCCAAACTATTAGCTATATCCCTATTTTTACAGGATAATTCAAAAGTCTGCATACCCCAAAATTGCTGAATATGTTCTGGTTTACATGAATGACACATCTTAAAATTATGGGATAGGGAATGTGTCTCCAATCCCCTTCTTATATATATCTTATATTGTAGACATGTTCCCTCAACCTAATCTTTAAAGGGTGTGTGGTCTTGTCCACATATACTTTCCCACACATGTATTTTATAGCATCAACTACATTCTTTGTAACTATTAATCTCTAATACGGTTAGAGTTTTCATTGTGATAGATCTGCATGTCCTATAGCCCATACACATACCACACCTGTGAAATGTTACCATCCCGATAGACCTTCTCATATCGTCCGGTAAACTACTCCTCACCACATAATCCATTATATTAGGGGCCTTTTTATAAATAAAAACTATTTTTTCCAGAATGACCTTACCTATCACTACATCCCTCCTTGGCAATCCCAATTTTTTCTAAAAAATCTTCTCAATTTGTTTGTGGTCCTTTGTAAATTGGGACACAAATGCCCATTCAAATGTTTGGTATTGTTTCTTCCCCTTTTTCTCTTTCGAAATAAGAAGGGCTTCCCTTTTCAGCCTTAGAGCAACTGCTTCCGCCTTATTCACATTTTCTTCACTATAACCTTTTTCTAAAAAGTCACCTTCATCTCTCTAATCTGAGTTGTAAAAAGTTGACCCTCAATTTACCTACATCAAAGATCAATTCAATATTGGAATCATTATTATTCAAGTGCTCACAAAACTTCCCAAGATCTCCTTCTGTTCCCTTCCAAATAAAAACACGTCATCAATGTAACGGTACCAGGTCACCAGTCTCGCCCCAAAATCATGTCCTGTCCAAACATATGACTCCTCCCTCTGAGCCATAAATAGTGGCATAACTAGGGGCGAACCTGGTGCCCATCGACATCCAAATACACTGAGCATAAAAGTGACCCTGGAATCTGAAACAACTATGGGATGGAATAAACTCTATCCCCTCTTTATGAAAATTCTCAAGACCTTCCAAATAAGTAGAACTCTGCAGCGCCTTGGACACTGCCTCTATCCCTAACCCATGTTCAATAATGGTATAATCCACCGTCACAAATGTTAAATCCGAATCCCACATCACCTGGGACAGTCTCTCTAAAAAACACTTAGTATCCTGTAAATATGATTTGCTCGATTGAGCTAAAGGTTGTAAATAAAAATCTTTAATCTCTGATAGATTAACTGTAGCCGATCCTGTATCCGACACTACCGGTCTCCCAGGAGGATTATAGCCAGTGATGGTTTTGAGGGTGCCCTTTTTCACTTAACTTTCTCTATGGTTTTTTTTTAAGCTTTCCAGATCACTGAGTTGGTGGCTTCTGGTAAGTTTTTCGTTTCTTCTGGTCTGTTGTATAAAAATGTAGTGTTTATGGAGGATGACATAGTTTGTAAGATCCATAAGTCTAAGACGGACCCATTTGGAAAATGGCGTTGGATTACTTTGATGAACATTTCGGATCCCACTTTATGTACAGTGAGCTTGGCTTCATTGTATTGGGAACTGGAGCCTGTGCATAGCAATCACTGGCCTAAGCATCGCGACGGCTCCCTGTTAACAAAGTTTCAGTTTAATGCGCTTTTTAAGAATTGTATAGTGAGTCTTGGATTAAGTGTTGCGGATTATGAGTTCCAGTCTTTTAGAATTGGTCCGCGACTGTGGCGTCTTCTGAAGGTAGTTCAGTGCAAATTATTATGGTTTTAGGTAGGTGGAGGTCAGACTGTTTTAAGAAATATATCAAGCCAGTAGCAGTGCCATCGTTGCTTTGCAGTTTCCTAGCATGCTTGACCCATTACGTGCGTCGCTTGTATTGTTAAAAGGAGGCATGGAGGGATTTTACATTATTTTTCCTCTAAAACTGGGCCTGATTGGCTGGTGGCCGTCTGAGGTTTTCAGTTCTGCCTCCATATGGGTCAACCGTTGCATGCACGGCATGTGCCATTGCTGTGTTTTACTTATTTTTTAATTATTTTAACGCTTTGACGTGTGTTTCATATCTTTTTCACCTCTGTGTTTCTAGGTACACGGCAGGGTGTCAAGTCTGTTTGGTTGAGGGCCACTCATTTATTTTTTGGCCCATTAAAAGTGGTCTAGCTTATTTGTTAAAAAAAAAAAAAAGTGGTCTAGCTCGGTATTCAAGTATTTTTTCCAAATCTAGATCTGTGCGATAGCTGGGTTTTAGGGGGTTTTCGCTGGTTTATAATGTTAGATATCCTTTTTGACAGTGAGTATAAGTTTGGGCTCCCAGAGACTTTGATTATTCATTTGGATTGGAATGATTTGGGCAAACTGACGGGCCTGGATCTCATTGCCCATATTAAATCAGACATGGAGATCATTAAATATCATTGTTCCTCTGTTTGGTTAATTTGGTTGGATATTATTCCCAGGATAAAATGGAGAGGGTTTGTTAATTCGATCCGCAGGGCCAGGGCCCTTGCTAAAGTGAATAGAGCAGTTAGAAAGTTATCTATTGGTTTAGGGGATGGAGTGACTAGTTACCCTAAAATTAGGGCCAAATTCACTCAATTTTATAGGGCAGATGGGGTACATTTTTCTGATGTCAGTGTTGCCTATTTTGTTGAGCAAATTTTTCTCTTGTTAGGCTTTGAGAGGTCACTTTGATGGCAGACTAAGGCTCCTGGTGTGGGGGTGACCTAGCTGTGGCAGAAAGCAGTCCAATCAGCGGCCATAATGACACATTCGGGTGGCGTGATAAGCAATCATCATCATCTATTTATTTATATAGCACCACTAATTCTGCAGCGCTGTACAGAGAACTCATTCACTTCAGTCCCTGCCCCACTAAAGCTTACAATCTAAATACTCTAACATACACACACACACACAGACCGAGAGAGACTAAAGGCAATTTAATAGCAGCCAATTAACCTATCAATAAGTTTTTGAAGTGTGGGAGGAAACCGAAGCACCTGGAGGAAACCCATCTCTCCAAGTGTGCTGCTGCAAATCACCTATTACCTGCTCCACTCGTTAGTGATAACTACTGCAGATCATCACTATCATCTCTCCAAGTGTATTGCTGCAAAACACCTATTACCTGCTCCACTCGTTAGTGGTAACTACTGCAGATCATCACTACCATCTCTCCAAGTGTGCTGCTGCAAATCACCTATTATCTGCTCCACTCGTTAGGGAGAAGACAGCGGAGATCTCCAGTAGTTACCACTAAGTGTGCTACCGCAGACTATCGCTTATTGGCTCCACTTACTTAGTGGTAAGTATCTCTCCATGGACTATCTCTGAGCATCGCTTAGTACTCCTACTCATTAATGGCTAACTGTGCCTACCTTCTTCTCTGTACCCGGTTCTCTATCACTGCTCACTGGGAACTCCGCTAGAGGGCCGCGACCTGCAGGGTGAAAGCTGCAAAGCCCAAATTCCCTTGCGAGAATCTCTGGTGCAAACCTTCCACTTTGTTAGATTCCGCGCCTCTGAGTGAAGTACCGCCAATCTCAGTGAGAACAGAAGGATCCCACTCATCCTAGTGAATCCTGACAAAAAAGTAACTGGCACTCTCCAAAACATGACATTTAGTCTCATCGTTGAGGTATAAAATGTCATGGTCATTAAGGGGTTAAAGGGTTGCCATAATTGAAGTTGTGTATAATTGATACAAATGTTTATACGTCGCACACAAAGGAGTGCATGGCTAGTAAGGAGGAAAATAATTATACTCACCATGATTATATTGAACAGCAGCACCTATGGCACTCCTGGCACCTTTGTGTTCTTACACTACATGTTCACTAATTGGTTCATATTGCTATTTATGGTGTGACTAGCATGAGCCTGGCTGATAGTAACTTAAGTAAGACTTGATTGGTGTACCTCTTCCAAATGGTGATTCCCAATCATTAAAATAGAGAATAATACAATTCCAAAGCTGTGTTTTTGCAAAATCTCAATGTTTTCCCATGTTAAGCATGCAAAGGTCTATATGAGGACTATTGGTGGAACCCCAGTCAATGGCCAATCCGAGTCTGCTCTATCTGCATACCTGGGGAGTTTAAAAAGAGAAAGAATATACAGGAATCTGGGATGGTTTATTCATGTTTCATATGAGCTGCACTTAACTCAGTTTCTTCATCACAGAAATATATATTTTCCTCCAGACTTGATATTTTGATTCACTAATTTGTCTCCTGTGTAAAGTGATCTTGACAAACAGCTAATAAAATTATTAGCTAAATTTCAAAGTTGAATGTTTTTTTACTGTTAAATCAACAATCACTTACATTGTTAATGCAGTTTCTAACTGCTAAATGTTTATTTTACTTACTTTAAAAGCTGCGTCTTCTCGGTGTCCACACACACAATTATCAATTTCTCATGACGTGGCACATATTGTGATCTTGGGAAGATTTCACTGTAAAACATCTCTTAGAAATAGTGCCAGGTTCACAATTTTAGACGCCTGATTCATTAAGGAAAGTTAAGTAAAAAAAAAATGAGTAAGTAGTCTCCTGGACAAAACCATGTCACAATGCAAGGGGTGCAAACTAGTTTTCTATTTTGCACATAAGTTAAATGCTGTCTGTTTTTCATGTAGCACACAAATACTTGATACCTTATTTGTACACTGAATTGTAAAGTTGATATTTGTGTGCTACATGAAAAACAGACAGTATTTAACTTATGTGCAAAATAGAAAACTAGTTTGCACCCCTATCATTTTAACATGGATTTGTCCAGGGGACTACTTACTCATTTTTTTTTTTTTACTCAACTTTCCTTAATGAATCAGGCCCCTAGTTCTTAAACAGTTGTATCTGTGTGTTTGTGTGGATAGACTGAACAAGCACAGCTAAGCAGTCTTTTTACACATGTTCAAGATATTAAGCTTATCAGATTTAAGATGTTCTTTGTGTTTCATTTGAAAGAAAAGATCTTATCATTTAAAGTCATAGAACAGTTGCATGCGTGGATATCATACATAAATAACCATGACTGAGGGTTAGGATCACTAACAGATGAAATTGAGATCATGTTTACAAATAACACAGAAAACTACCAATCAGATAACAGTATAGCAATATCACACCATGTCCACAGCACATGACAGGAATATGAACATATCTCATTTAAAGAAATGTTGCTATTAGTCCAATTTACAATTATTTGTATATTTGCCTGTGTAATCTACATCAGGAAAGACAAAGCTGTTTAGTTTAACATAGATTTATTATGAGGAGTCAGAGTTTAGACTCCAGTACATGCCAGGAGGTTTCCAAGGGCTCATTTGGGAGTATTGTTGGCCATAACAGGCAGTGGGCTGAATTAGAGGTAAACCAGTAAACGTTATGCTGTGGGTTTTCTAGAGAGCAAGAGTGATCTGCCTAGTTACTACATTAAGCCTTCCACCAAATACTACATTTACTACTCATGGTCTGCATTGGTTTTTTAAATTTTTATGTCTTCTGCACTGTATATTTAGCAAACAAAACATTGTTCCCAGTGACCATGTTAGTTCAGGACAGAGCATTTAATACAGTGCCCTCTCTATGCACAGTGCTTTAAACCTGACTAAAAATGAAGTTCAACCATGGAACTATGTCATTCCCATTCCGCAGTGTGTATGCAAAATCATGCACTTGGGTCCCAAAGGTTAAATATAGCATTAATGGGACTATAATGGAAACTACTGAGGAGGAAAGGGATCTATTTCAGGTGACTTAAAGGCAGCTAAGCAATGCAACAAAGCAATGAGGAAGGCAAGTCAGATGCTTGGTTGCATAAACAGAGGAATCAGTAGTAGAAAAAAAGAAGTAATATTGCCACTGTATAGGTCATGGGTACGGCCTCATCTAGAACACTGTGTTCAGTTCTGGAGGCCATATCTCCAGAAGGATACAAATACATTAGAAACTGTACAAAGAAGGGCAACTAAAATGGTGCATGGCTTACGGCACAAAACTTACCCGGAAAGACTAAAAGATCTTAATATATATAGTTTGGAGCAGAGAAGGGAAAGGGGGGGCATTATAGAAACTTTCAAATATATCAAGGGTTTGAATAATGTACAGGAGGGAAACATTCTTTAAAGGAAGTGAAGTATTAAAACACAAGGACATGCACTGACACTGAAGAGAAGTAGGTTCAGAGGAAATTTTAAGAAGAACTAGTTCACAGAAAGAGTAGTGGATAAGTGCAATGGCCTCCCATCAGAGGTGGTAGAGACTAATACAGTAGAGCCATTTAAACATGCTTGGAATAGACATAAGAATAGCCTTATAAAAAATAAAGATCAAATAGGGTTTGAGTTTACCATAGGTTAATAAAACAATGTGCAGACTAGATGGGCCAAGTGGTTCTTATCTGCTGTCAAATTCTATGTTTCTGTGCACTCAGGACTGGCAGTATCCATAGATTTCTATGGACTGTGCAGAGTCACAATCTTTTCAGCCGATGGTTATGACACATGAAGAGCACTGATTTAAAGGTAAATAGTGTGAAATGTATATTGTGCACTCAGTCTTACTGGTAGGTTCATTGGCTCCTGACAAAATTAACCATAGAGAGTCTGATGCTGAGTTGGAAGTAAAGCAAAAAAAACCTGCAAATTTGACCATGGGCAAGACCATGTTGCAGTGGGGGGAGGGGGGGCAAAATTAAAATGAAGGGACAGATTTATAGTTGGGATAGGACATGTCCTAGATCAACTTAAATTTCAGTGTAAAAATAAAGATTATCATGTATGTGTGTGTTAAATGAAAAAACATCCCGTTTTTTCCTTGTGGGCAAATACAGATATTAATTTGCACACCTTGCACGGTTTGTCCAGGAGCAAATTTACTCCTTTTATTGCGTTGCTCAGCATCAGGCCTAGAGTGTGCATGTATGGTAGGGAATATATATTGTAAACTGGGGGAGAGAATGTGAATGATTAAATATTCTCTGTACAGAGCTTTGTATTATGTAGGCAGTATATAAATAACTGTTAATAAAGAAATACTATAGGATATTGCCTAGAGAATTTTCACAAGTGAGTGAACTGTGCTGTCAAGACAATAGTACTGAAGTTTGCTACTCAGGTGCTGTCCAGCACCCTTCTAACTCTGCAGAATACAATATTCAGCATGCAATATGTTTGCCTTTCTGCTAGACAATGCTAAATTATCAGCTGTTCTTCAGCTACACCATTCAGTGCACACAGTTGAACTGATCTGTGTCATAACAAAGGGCAACTGTCAAGAATCACAGGAGAAAGCCAGGAATTTAAAGCAATGTATAGTAAAAGTTTCAGAATTGTACATGCTAGAAAATGTCTTTGAGAGTGGACAACAACTGTAAGCGAGAACACTCTTTAAAAATGTTATATAGCACGATTTATAATAAACAGGAGTGTAGTTTGATAGAGTTGTATATTATATTTCAGCAGGGTCATTTACTCAGTGCATTAACTCACAACTGCAGTTAATGTTTGTGAATGACATAATTGCTTTATTCCTGCATATCTTGTGATCTTCTGCAATGCAATAATATTATGACTGTGATGATTATGTAGTATATCTAATGACTGATTGTTATTTTCTGTTGAATTCATGTATGACCATGTGAATATTTCATGTAACCTCTCAAAGTATGCTTTGCTGACTGACCTAGGTGAGCTGTGCAATTAACAAAGGGTATTTTAAAACTAGCCAGATAGATAAGGATCTTGGAGGAGTTTGAAGCCCAAAGTTGTAAACCGTCTAGTCATTCAAGCAGAGCAGAGGTGAGAGATTCTCTGAGGTGCCCAAACATATATCTTAGTGATAGATAATTTACTTTAGAAAGCTCTGTGTCATTTTGGGAATCAATATGACTTAATTGAAAGTGTAATTCCTAAGGTGGGGGTGAAGAGTTTGTAAGAAGGGTTTAAAATCTTCTGCTTTGGACATTACTTTGTGAGTCTATCAAGACTGAAATGTCCCATATTCTTCCATTGTGTTCCCTCACACACATCAAGTCTACCTAGTAAGTAGTACTCTGATTTTATTTCCTATTTTATTTTCTGAAACTCATTTGTGCAAATATATTATGTGTCTTGTTATTAATTTTTGTAAATAAGCCTTGGAAACATTTTTCAGATTAATTAAATTTAATCCTGTGTATTCTCTGTGAGTCTTTGTGAACTTATGAAGATCATGGAGGCTCATGCTACATGTGTATGTGATTTATGTGTTTAACATTAATAAGTGGTTCTGGTGAACGTAAGGTCACTATACTAAATCCTTTGTGATGGCAGAAAAGGTGTATTCAGTGCTAAGTGACTAAGGTGACGCCAGTCACGGCCAGCTGATCAGATTGCTGTATCTGGGACAGGCTGAGCGTTCATGACAATGACAATATGACTGTGTGCACTAATGGAGTACACAGCTCAAGCAAACTGCGGCAATCAGGTTATCTGTGCTTGGTATGGTAAATAATCCTGCAGATGTTTTGTTGTATCCCTTCCTAAAGGGTACCTGTTGCCTGTGCACTGTGGGCCTGAGTCATTAAGGAGAGCAAAGCATAAAAAAGGAGTAACTTTGCACCTGAGCATGTTGCATTGTAGGGGAAGGTAAATTTAATATGTGGAGGCAGATTTATAGTTGGGGTACGACATGTCCTAGATCAACTTTAAATTTTAGGTTAAAAATAAACCTATCAAGTAATTCTGTGCTAGAGGAAAAAGCAGTCAGTGTTTAACTTATGTGCAAAATAATAAACTAATTTGCACCCCTTGCATTGTAACATGGTTTCTCTCTGAAAACATTTACTCCTTTTGTTTGCCTTACTTTCCTTAATGACTCAGGCCCTTTGTATGCAGCCATTTTCTTGAACCAATATTTAGCCTATCAGTTCCTATTGACAATCACAAACCTTTGACTCATTGATTTCACTAGGTCCTAGAAAATCGACTTCTCATGAAAATTAAAACCCCACTGAAATAAACTAGTATGGAAAAGGTGAAGATTAACAAGTAAGGCTTGGAAGTAGGCACCCTTCTTAGGACAGACTACATTCAATACTATACATTATGGGCACTGTACTCTAGTGGAGGCCTATCTGAGGACAATAAAGAGGGATTCACATTTAAGACTGTAAATATGCGAGGGGATAACGTCACTCAACAACTGATGAAGTGGTAGTCCACTATAATATAAGCCTAGACTAAACACTCCCAGGGGGCCGGTTGCCACTTTACAACATATAGGGGCAAATTTAATTGGCCGCGATGTTCCTGAAAACATCACGGCCAAGATTTATAACCGTTCATATGGTAAAAAGTAATGCTTACTATTGCTCATACCTCTATGGGGTGCGAGCAACAGTGAGCAGTACTTACATTAAAATAATTGCTGCGCAGTGTCTCGCGGTCGTTCCGGGACACTAAACTGCGATTGTTTTTAGAATTAAATCTGCCCTTAGTGTGTTACTGGTATGTCTTTCATATATAACAGACCCTATATTAAGTTTAGTGGTCCATTCACCATGTCAGGTTGAAACTTTGTGTCCCAGTATTTGCCATGGACAATCTATGCAAAATCATTTATTCTGTTCTCAGTATGTACTTGGCAGATATTAGGGCCTTTGCAATTAAAATACAATCTTAATACATTTTCATGAAAACTGTGTATTAAGTAGATTGTAGATTAAGTACTTTATTTGCTTAACCAGGATCCAAGAGTTATCAACATCTTGAAAAAATATCATTACATTTTGGCATTTTGATCCTAGGGTTAAGAGCTATGTCTGACACAAATTTCAAGAGATGCAATGAGCTCCTGGTCAGCAGGCTGACAGCTCAAGTGGTGCATGACACAATGACATCTCCTTCTTCAGTTTCTCTGGAAATTGCTGCTAGGAAAAAACTTAGCTTTCCCAAGACACCCAGTGGTGAGGCAGATTAGTCTGCACAACATTTTGACATTTGGTCTGGTCTAAAAGAATTATCCAAAAGTCGTGACCTACAAGGCCATTACCAGCAATTACATTAAAGTACACAGACTTCTGTGATGGTGGATTCTAGCGGGGATGAATTAGTATTGTTTGAGGATGATGTACACACTGATGAGGGTGAATTTGATGACAGTGTAGATTGCAGGTGCTGGGATCTAGCTGACAGAAGGGAGCTAGCTGATGCTGGTATGCTTGGTAATATTTGGGTAGAATGGCATGTTGGCAATGTTATGTTTTTCTACAGTAAACTTTCACCTTTATTAGAGAAGTGTTTTTTTTCTTTAAAAAGGTACAAGCTTTTATTTACATTTTTGTTTCCCTGACTTAAAAATACAATGCACTTGAACATAGGCTTTAGCACATGAGGTAGAGGGATAACTATCATCATGACTGAGACTGGAGAGTGACAAGAACAATGCCACCCCTCTTATTTCTGTATGAGCTATGGCACAGTAGAATGTCTCTGGAGACTTTTAAGAACACTGACAGCCCTATTATTACAATTTCTGTTTCAGCACTGAAGCCTGCCACCTTTCCTGTTTCTGAGTGAGCTATGGCACAGTAAAATGTAACTGCAGATTTTGAAGAACACTGCAAGCCCTATTATTTCTATTTCCCAATTGTAAAGCGCTACGGAATATGTTGGCGCTATATAAATAAATGATGATGATGATGATGATTTCAGCAATGACAATTAGCAATGGAGCTTTCCTCTTTGTGTGTTACCTGTCACGACTGAGTATAGCGTACCTGCTATCATTGGCACTACTCGAAGGATGGTGCGGAGTCTAACATGTCCCACGGCAATAATCAGGAGGCAGGCAAAAGGTTTGGAGACAAGTTAAACACAGGAAAACTGGAAACACTGGAGGACAGGAAAGGACCTGAAACTCTGGCACTGGAGGTGGACCCAAGAGAGGCTTAAATCTATCCAATATCCAATGAGGCTCAGCGCCACAGCGCTTGTCATAATTCTAGCGCTTCCGCAATACAGCGACGGGGACGCTACTGAATCTGTAGCCGGGCGGCCGAGCGGGGCGGAAGTGACGCGTCTGGTCACTAGGCAACCAGATGCGCCGAGCAGCACAGTGGGACATCCGTCCTGATCTCTACAGGCGGCGCCTGACATTACCTATATAACACCCTACAATTTGACTGCAGATTTAGACCAAGACTGATAGCCCTATTATTTCTATTTCAGCAATGACAATTAGCAATAGAGCAATGGAGCTCTCCTGTTTGTATGTTACCTATATAACACAGTACAATGTGACTGCAGATTTAGAAGACCAAGGGGTAAATGTATCAATATGCGAGTTCTTCAACACCCGCGTGTTCAGCCTCTTCCGCGATTAAATTTCATTGCGGCGTTGCATTGTAAATGGTTAACTTCCCTTTACAATGCAGCGCCACTTGAAATTTAATCACGGAAGAGGCTGAACACGCGGGTGTTGAAGAACCCGCATATTGATACATTTACCCCCAAGACTGCCAGCTGAATTTCTAATTCAGCAATGACAAGTATCAATGGAGCAATGGAGCTCTCCACTTTCTCTGTTACCTATATAACACCGTACAATTTGACTGCATAGTTAAACCAAGACTGCCAGCCCTATTATTTCTATTTCAGCAATGACAATTAGCAATGGTGCTCTCCTGTTTGTATGTTACCTATATAACTGTTACGGTTCAGATGCCTTAGGCAGATTGTGGAGCCGGAACAGGCGGAGGAGTAGGGGCTGCCACCTGAGCTGCTTGAGCAGAGACCGTACATTGGAGCGTGTCCAACCTGTTAGACAGAGTCTGCAGAATCTGTAATAATTGTTCTTGATTTTTCCCCTGGTCTTCAACCCGAACAGCTAAGTGATCCAGTAATTCCCTAGTGGAGGGATTTCCTGATGCTTCCATCGGTTAGATGAGGGGGTCAGAGCAAACTGTTACGGTTCAGATGCCTTAGTCAGTATTTACACAGGCTTACCTAGGGCGCGGAGTCTAATGGCCTTCCGGTCTTCACCAAGAACCACCGCAAGGTAGGGTGGACTTTGCTGCCGAAGAACCGCAGGTCGCGGCCCCCAGGTTAGCCTACTGACGTAAGGGAGAAGGCTCTAAGTGATGGGTAGTCAAACAGGCAATATGACAAGGTGATGCAAATACAGGCACTAACCGTGAATTTCAGGGTCTGGAGGTCTGGAGCGGAAACCGGTGATGCACGGAGTCAGTTGTGTGCGTAGCAGGAGATGAATCCAGAGGAACAGAAACACAGCCGGGTCGGTACACAGGAGGTCATCAGGTATACGGTGCCAGAGGGAAATCCAGAGAGTTGTCTAGAACACAGCCGAGTCGGTACACGGGATGGTCAGTCCAATTCGCGGTGCCAGGGATAAAGCCAAAGAGTAGTCAGGTCACAGCCAGGTTGGTACACAGGAGTCCAAGGAAATGTAGGAGTACACAGGGAACAGGATCACAGGAGTCATGTACACAGGAAAAGGTAGCCAGAAACAGGAAACACATTGCTCTGACACAGGTAGCGTGTCAGAGCAGAGTAGATATAGAGATTTGAATTCCCCGCCCAGGAGTCACATGACTTGATGCTGGGAGAACCAGGAAGTGCGGGGGCGCCATCGTAAGACAGCGCTGAACTGCCGGAGTGGACACAGCTGCCAGACAACGCTGACAGCACAGCGGAGTGGGGAACAGGTAAGATCATGACAGTACCCCCTTCAGGGGCGGCCTCCGGACAACCTATAAGGCTTTTGAGGGAACTTGGTATGGAATCTCTTCAACAAACTAGGAGCATGAAGATCTCGTGCAGGAATCCAAGAACGCTCTTTAGGACCGTAGCCTTCCCAATCAACCAGGAACTGTAAGGAACCTCTGGAAATCCGGGAATTTAGAATCTCCTTAACCTCAAATTCCTGATCTAGCGCAGAAATAGCAGCAGGAGGTTTTTTAGAAGAGAAAAACTTGTTAATAACAAGTGGCTTGAGAAGGGAAACGTGAAACACATTGGGAATCCTTAAGGTAGGAGGTAACTTTAATCTAAAGGCCACTGGATTAACGACCTCTATGATCTTGAAAGGGCCAATAAATCGGGGAGCGAATTTCCTAGAGGGAACCAGCAAGCAAAGATTCTTTGTAGACAACCATACTTTGTCACCAGGAGCAAGTAATGGAGATGATCTTCTTCTTTTGTCAAATGCTTTTTTACTGATGGCAGAGGTGTGAAGCAATTTGCGTTTAATTAGATCCCACCTAGCCGAGAAGTCCGATAGAAGGGAATCAACTGCAGGAACTCCAGAAGCGGGTAGATCCTTGAAGGGTGGAACCTTAGGATGAAATCCTTGCAGAGCAAAAAAGGGAGAAGTGGAGGTGGAATCATGCGAATTATTATTGTGAGCGAATTCTGCCCAAGGTAATAAATCGACCCAATCATCATGTTAAGCTGAAATGAAACATCTGAGAAATTTCTCCAATTCTTGATTCGTCCTTTCAGTGAGACCATTACTTTGAGGATGATATGCAGAAGAGAAATTCAACTTAATTCCACAGAGACGAGAAAAGGCCCTCCAAAATCTTGCCACGAACTGAGTTCCCCGATCAGAAACGATAACATCTGGACAGCCATGTAGGCGGAAAATCTCTTTGATGAAGAGTTGAGCCAGAACAGGAGCAGAAGGGAGACATTTTAATGCCACAAAATGAGCGGCCCGGGAAAGGCGATCAGTGACCACCCATACTACTGAGAAACCTCTGGAGGAGGGTAAATCTGTGATAAAATCCATGGAAAGATGACTCCAAGGTCTATCTGGAATTGGTAGAGGTTGCAGCAGACCGTATGGAGCTTGACGAGGAACTTTGTTCTGAGCACAAGTGGAACATGCCGCCACAAACTGTCGAACGTCCGAGTGGATAGACGGCCACAAATAACCACGGGAGATAAATTCCAAGGTCTTCTTTATACCGTCATGACCAGAAAAACGGGAGGCATGAGCCCATTTAAGGAGTTTTGTTTGGAGATGTGGAGGAACCAAAGTCTTCCCGTGAGGAATAATAAAACGAGTAGGAGTAGTAGCCAAAATACATTCTGGATCTAGAATGGATCTAGCACCCTCTTCTTCTGTATCCATTGAGTCGAAGGAACAAGAGAGAGCGTCAGCCTTCTTGTTCTTGGACCCTGGTCTGAAGGTAATGATCATATCGAAGTGGGAGAAAAATAGGGATCATCTGGCCTGACGGGGATTGAGGCAAGATGCAGTTTGTAAATACAGCAAGTTCTTGTGATCTGTAAAAATAGTAACAGGAAATCTGGCTCCTTCCAAATGATGTCTCCAAGCTTCCAAGGCCAATTTGATAGCGAGAAGTTCTCTATCTCCAATGCCATCGTTTTTTTCGGTGGCCGAAAATTTACGAGAAAAGAAGCCACAGGGAGAAAATTTTCCAGTAGAATTCTTCTGAGACAAGATAGCTCCCACTCCAGTAGAGGATGCATCTACCTCGAGGAAAAAAGGGAAGGAAGGATCTTGTTGCTGAAGAATAGGAGCCGAGATGAAGGCTTCTTTAAGATACTTGAAGGCTTCTACAGCCTCCGGTGGCCAGGTTTTAGCGTTGGCGGACTTCTTGGTCAAGGAGGTGATGGGTGCAATCACGGAAGAAAACCCTTTGATAAAGTGGCGGTAATAATTAAAGAACCCAACGAAACGCTGGATGGCCTTCAGTCCTACCGGTTGGGGCAGATCAGAAATTGCCCTTAATTTCTCGGGGTCCATACGTAATCCGGACCCAGAAACCACATGACCAAGAAAAGGAAGATGCGTTTTTTCAAAGACACACTTGTCCAAATTACAGTATAGATGATGTGACCGAAGGCGTTGAAGAACCAAGGAGACATGATGGCGATGAGTAACCATATCAGGAGAAAAAATCAGGATATCGTCCAGATAAATCACAACAAATCGATACAAGAAGTCTTGAAAAATCTCGTTAATGAAATTCAGGAAAACAGCAGGGGCGTTGCAAAGTCCAAATGGCATAACAAGGTACTCGAAATGCCCATTGTGCGTATTGAACGCTGTTTTCCATTCATCCCCCTGTTTGATACGGATTAGGTGTAGGCCCCTTTCAAATCAAGTTTAGAAAATATTGAAGCTCCCTTGATCCTATCAAAGAGTTCAGAGATCAATGGTAAGGGGTACCTGTTCTTCTTAGTCATGGCATTGAGGCCACGATAGTCTATACAAGGACGCAATCCGCCGTCCTTCTTTTTTACGAAAAAGAAACCGGCTCCTGCTGGTGACGAGGATTTCCGGATAAAACCCCTATTCAAATTCTCCTTGATATATAGGGACATAGCATCTGATTCGGGTAAAGAAAATGGAAATACACGTCCTCTGGGTGGTATCTTGTCCGGCAACAATTCAATGGCGCAATCCCAAGGTCTGTGTGGGGGTAACTTGGAAGCCTCCTTTTCACAAAAGACGTCAGAAAACGAATGATATTGAGGAGGAATACCGGAGGATGTGGAAGGACAGGCCATAGCGGGTCTATGAATCTTGGGAAGACATCGGGAATGACACTCTGGACCCCATGCAAGAACTTCAGGTTTCTGCCAATCTAAAGTGGGGGAGTGAAGTCTGAGCCAAGGAAGGCCTAAAATCAAAGGGTTGATAGCCTCCGGGATGACTAAAAAGGAGATTTCCTCAGTGTGTAAGGCTCCGATGCATAGAGAAAGGTTGACAGTTCTGTTCTTAATGGATCCTCCAATAATATGGCTGCCGTCTATAGCTGTAATAGCGATAGGTGGATCCAATGGTTGCATGGGTAATGACAACCTCTCTACGATGTCAGCTCGTAGAAAGTTCCCCGCTGCTCCGGAGTCAATAAGTGCTGGAAAAGACAGTTGTTTATCAATATATTGCAGAAGGACTTAGATAGAAAAACTAGAATCCACAGGAGAGGGAATAGTCATACCTAACTTAGCCTCTCCAACGTCAGTTAGGTCCGGTCGTTTCCCGGTCGCTTCCCACACTGGCTCAGAAAATGACCGGGTTCCCTGCAATAGAGGCACAAACGATTCTTGAATCGCCTCTCTCTTTCCTCCTGGGATAAACGTGCCCTTCCCAACTGCATAGGCTCTTCCTCACGTGTAATAGGACTCTGGAACTGAGGGGCCAAACTGAATGTAGATCGACGGGAACTTTCTCTCTCTTGAGTGCGTTCACGGAACCGGATATCAATCTGGTTACAGAGAGAAATCAATTCGTCCAGAGTAGTGGGTAACTCTCGGGCCGCTAACTCATCCTTAATACGATCGGACAAGCCTTGCCAAAACGTGGCCACCAAAGCTTCATTGTTCCAACGTAGCTCAGCCGCCATAGTGCAAAATTGGAGAGCGTACTGGCCCAGAGTAAGGGTACCTTGGCGCAGACGGAGCAGTCCTGAAGCAGCACTGGAGACACTTCCGGGTGCGTCTGAAGGTTTCCAGAAACGTGGCACAATTATGAAGGATAGGATCATCATGTTCCCAAAGAGGAGAAGCCCAGGCAAGCGCTTGACCAGACAACAAGGAGATTATATAAGCAATTTTAGTTTTCTCTGTAGGGAAGTTACCGGGCTGTAGTTCAAATTGAATAGCACACTGGTTCAAGAACCCTCGGCATTCCTTTGGATCCCCATTGAACTTAGGTGGGTTAGGTATGCGGAGTTGAGACATGGCTGGAGCAATAGTGGCAGGGCTGCTCTGAGAGGGAGCAGATTGTGGAGCCGGAACAGGCGGAGGAGTAGGGGCTGCCACCTGAGCTGCTTGAGCAGAGACCGTACCTTGGAGCGTGTCCAACCTATTAGACAGAGTCTGCAGAATCTGTAATAATTGTTCTTCAACCCGAACAGCTAAGTGATCCAGTAATTCCCTAGCGGAGGGATTTTCTGATGCTTCCATCAGTTAGATGAGGGGGTCAGAGCAAACTGTTAAGGTTCAGATGCCTTAGTCAGTATTTACACAGGCTTACCTAGGGCGCGGAGTCTAACGGCCTTCCGGTCTTCACCAAGAACCACCACAAGGTAGGGTGGACTTTGCTGCTGAAGAACCGTAGGTTGCGGCCCCCAGGTTAGCCTACTGACGTAAGGGAGAAGGCTCTAAGTGATGGGTAGTCAAACAGGCAATATGACAAGGTGATGCAAATACAGGCACTAACCGTGAATTCAAGGGTCTGGAGGTCTGGAGCGGAAACCGGTGATGCACGGAGTCAGATGTGTGCGTAGCAGGAGATGAATCCAGAGGAATAGAAACACAGCCGGTCGGTACACAGGAGGTCATCAGGTATACGGTGCCAGAGGGAAATCCAGAGAGTTGTCAAGAACACAGCCGAGTCGGTACACGGGATGGTCAGTCCAATTCGCGGTGCCAGGGATAAAGCCAAAGAGTAGTCAGGTCACAGCCAGGTTGGTACACAGGAGTCTAAGGAAATGTAGGAGTACACAGGGAGCAGGATCACAGGAGTCAGGTACACAGGAAAAGGTAGCCAGGAACAGGAAACACATTGCTCTGACACAGGTAGCGTGTCAGAGCAGAGTAGATATAGAGATTTGAATTCCCCGCCCAGGAGTCACATGACTTGACGTTAGGAGAACCAGGAAGTGCGGCTGCGCCATCGAAAGACAGCGCTGAACTGCCGGAGCAGACACAGCTGCCAGACAATGCTGACAGCGCAGCGGAGCGGGGAACAGGTAAGATCATGACAATAACACAGTACAATGTGACTGCAGATTTAGACCAAGACTGCCAGCCCTATTATTTCTATTTCAGCAATGACAATTGGCAATGGAGCAATGGAGCTTTCCTCTTTGTGTGTTACCTATATAACACAGTACAATATGACTGCAGATTTAGAAGACCAAGACTGCCAGCCCTATAATTTCTATTTCAGCAATGACAATTTAGTAATGGCGCAATCAAACTCTCCTGAATGTCACTGGAGACTTTGAAGAACACCGTTACCCCTCCTCTTTCTTTTCTACCTATGACGCTGTCCAATTGCACTAGAGACTGCCAAGAACTGTGTGTCCCTCTGTGAAATGGTGCTGGATTGCTGTGAAGGGCAGTACTTATAGGATCTAAAAAACCTCCCGAGATCCGACGACATAACAATGACGTTTTGCCTCGTTTTCAATTCCGAGGGCACGTGAAAGTAACAAGCCGGCTTGATCTGCTAAGTTCGGGTGTGTTCGGTTCTCGGGGAACCAAGCCTGATCATCTCTAGTACACAGTGGTGCAGACAAATTGCAAGTGTGGTTGAAGTGGCATTGGTTGGAGAATGGCCTAATAAAGTCTAAGCAATGGCTACCTTCTAGCTCGCTGGTCACTTCCACATTCAGCTACATGGAGGTACCTACACTGGCGACCTGCTTCCTGCTAATTTGGACACACCTACCACATAAAGCCATATTGAGAATATTTTCCAGGGCCATTTTATATTCCCGATATATCACTGCCCACTCCATAAAAGCTTCAAAGGTCTTTGAAGCCACCAGGAGATTGTGGCCCTTAGATTCGGCTTGCAGGGCTACAAGGAGAGTCAAGAGCCTTAGGCCCCCATGGCTGGTTTCTTATGATGTTTAAGTCCTGATTAGAGCATTGGCATTGTGGAGGATGTCAGACTGTACAGGGGAGAAAGATCCACTTTGTAAAAAAATAAAAACCAGGGATATGGAACCAGTGTCGGACTGGGTCATGAAGGACCCACCAGGGGGAATGCAGTGGTAGGAGCCCACTACATTGGTGGTGTGGCCAGGGGAGGGCTGGCAAATTTTAGCCCGGGGGACAAAACTCGACTCGGCAGCCTATTTTAATGGGGAAAAATGCAGGTGGCCCAGTGACCCAGGCCAAGGTAGTGCACTATGGAACTGGCCCAAGGGGCAGATGTCCCCCAGCCCAGCCTGCCCCTGGGTAAGGCCAACTGTAAGAGGTTGTGTGGCAAGTCATTAAAGGAAATGTGGTCAGCTTATGGAGGACAATGTATAACACCATACTGTGGGCCATAAAGAAAACGTGGACACTGCAAATAAGGCTAATTTAAAATGAATCATGTAAAAGAAATAGAGATGAAACTCCACTCCACTTGGCTTTTTTAACTGAGTCACAGCACTGATTTCACTGTCACTGATTTAATTGTCAGTGTAAAATCAGAACTGTATAGAAGAATGGAGGCATGAGAGCTGAAAGTGAAGATGTGAGGTGGCTATCACTCTTGCGCTTGTCTTTATCCCTGTCCTACTTTGTGACAGACCCCCCCCCCCCCCCCTGCCAATTAACACTATATTATTTTTTGGGCTTTTCAGAAACCAAACCAAAAAGATAAATAAACAATTGTGTCCAAACCAAACCCCTCCCCCCTATCCTGCAGTTGATTGAAATCAACTTTTTATTAAATCGTTCTCTTAAAGATTGCTAGGTCCCATAATTGGAATGGCTGATTTTTCTGCTATATGTTTTACTTATAATCTTATCATCTTCCCCTCAAAATTCTTCAGCTAATGTTTCTGTTCCAATTGGAACAGAAGGCTTTGCAATCTCATAGGGTGGAGTGCGTTTGTTTCTTTGCTGAAACTAAGCTGAACTTGCAGTAATGTAAGAATTCTTTCATGTTTTCTGTTCTATTGCTTCTCCCAAGATTATACTTGTGATGCATAAGCCTCAAGTCATTTGCATTGGTAAAGCCACAGGTCACATGCACATAGTGAAATAACATAGATATGATACATGCCACATTTATTATGCACAACAATGACAAAGGGAATGTGTGTACTGGGAGAAACCTGGTCCTACTAAATAGATATTACAGGAAATAATGCCTGGTGGATATGGCTGCAGGGTTTGTCTGGGGGATATTAGGGTAACTGTTGTGTTATTAGAGGTTGGTGTTGTCCATAGTCAGTTTAAGAGACAGAAGCACAGTGATTTCATAATACTGTATATTCTGAAAACACCATACACCAAGAGCAATAATCATGCCACATGCTCATACCTATGTTTGTTTAAGAACAGCAAATTATAAATTACTGACATCCATCCATATCATGTCCGCTAATACATCTATTGGACAAAGCATGGAGCGGAAGCTGTAAAAAGACACGCACTCTGAAGTGCCTGTAATGTTTTATATAGGACATCTTGTAGTTATTACAATTTGATCTAAATGAATGTCACTAGATTTTGAATAAAGCTGTTTAACAAGTGCTTTCGCTGTAATGTCGAGGTGCCAGGCTTGTGGTAACAGGACCTGTCCTCTCCTCATCCCTCCCGGTTACAATGACAGACTGTTTCTGTACTAACCTGTGATCAACAACAATGGCTCCTGAGTCCTTCTTCCAGCTCTTCTGGGTGGCAGGACAGCAGTTCTTCCTCCATGGGTGGATCTTTTTTATCCCACTTCATTGCCGTCAACAACGATACTGCACGTCTTGGCTCTCTGTATTGAATAAAATTGCTCGAGACAAGCCGTTCTCTGCTCCACCCAACCAATGAAGTAGGCAGGACTATCAAACATAGTAAACCCAATGATGGCTGATTATTAGTGCTGCCAGGAATTAATACATTTGAGTGAAATTAATATTAAGGCTGACGGTGTTAGTTATGATGATGCTTTCATTATAAAAGTGAGCTGGTTCAAGATCTTAAAGTAGCTAATTATGATGAAGGGTTCCTTTTGAGGAGACTGAGGGAGGTAATTAGGGGGTTAATGAATGTGATTGAAATTAATTGATGATGTGGGGTTTCATTAATGATAGGGATGATGGAGTTAATAATTTCAAGTAGGTTAATATTGTTAAAAGGGGTTGTTATGATGAGCCTGAAGGTGCGAACTAATGATGAGGGGGATAGTGAGAGAGTTAATTATTATAAGGGGGTTTGTCACGAACAGCACTCACCTGAGTCTGCGTGATGCAGGTGTGACACAGGGTTAACCAAATTACAACCACCTGGTCTGTCTAAAATGATTAAATCCTTCCCTATCTATGCCACACACTAGCTTTGCGATACTAATTATACCAGCACCAAGGTTTTTTCTGACAAGAGCTGACACTCTTATTTAGGAAGCCTTCGGTTCTCCCTAACATTAATCTAACACAATTTACTTTTTATCAGAGTTCACATAAAACCTCAATGTTCTCCTTGTTTCAATTATGTAGCGTCTTGACCAAACTGTTGCGTGAATTCGTAAGAACACAGAGACTAGAACTTATTGAGTGTAATTTAATATGGAAAATACATCCACAATGCTTAAGATAAAAAGATAATAAAAGACATACAAATATAGTGCAATTGTTTCTTATAAAATAAAAAGGATAAAACACAGAATTGATACCTCACTTAGAATCAAGTTTCTGGTGCTGGGAGAAGCAGAAAAAATGGGACCTCTTCAATCAAATGACTCCCTCAGAGTGAACCCAGACTTACAGTTCCACTATAGTTTTAAAACCCAGCTACAGGACCAGAGGCGGGCTGGGCCGGGGGCATGGGGGCATTGGCCCCCCGGGCCTCTCAGATTTTGCGCTTTTAGGGCCGGGGGGGTAGGCCGGCCGGCCGCCCCAGATGCAATTATTTCTGATTTTTTTTCTGCGGCCGCGTCAGTGCACAGGTGGCCGCATCCCCTGTAATGAGATGCGGCCGCCTGTGTGCCCCCCTGCCTGCAGCATCCCAGCCCGCGCCTGTACAGGACCCCCCCCCCAGCCCCCTTTCCTGTGACCCTATTCAGCTTGAATCTGTCATTAACATACAACCCAGTCTCTGCAGTCGGCATGTCTGGGGCCTCCCAAACATGTGTTAGATTTCATTGTCTTGCAAGAGATATCCTCAAAGGCTTTCACATTTGCGTCCTGCCATAAATGGTATAAGGTGCTACCCTTATCTACCAGCCCCCTCTGGGTAGCTTAACATACACAAAACCCATTGATCTAACAGCTTCTAAGAGAACCATATCACACTATTTCCAGGAAGAAATTCACAAACATATATTTGCAGATTTAGGCCTAAGAATTAGCTTGCACATGACACCTCCCCGTTCAAGAGGGTGACATATTTTAAAACTGAATTTTTTTTGTCTATACGGTATTACATATAGGCTATATTAGCCCATGGCCTCATTGAGCCAGACCACATGCTGAGCGGTACCTAAAAGTCTATTCAAGTGTCACAAATAGTCTAGATCTCACCCCGGGAGTCCTTTGAACTGTCCCCAGGTGACACTTCTATCTGTTCACACTGGGGTGTGCAAAGCCATCAAACACATTTACATCAGACTCTGCGTCTTTAACTGTTATACTAACTTATCAATGGATTCATTTGATACAACCTATTTACACTGCAGTTATGAATTATCCCTTATACATAACTGCAAGCTCTCTATGTTCACGACAGGGTTAATTACACTGTTGGGGCATAATTGATATTGACGAAGAGGTTATAATGAGGCAGAAATATTTAATGATTATGAGGAGATTATTGATTGAGGATGAGAGGATTGACTGATCAGGGGTTAATGATTCTTATGAGGTGGTTTGACTACTACATAGTTACCATTTACTGTTTAATAATGACACTGTGCACTTAATTTTAGTCAAAGGAGCCCCACTGTTTTAATGTCCCAGACCCCCCAAAGCTTTAATCCGGCTCTGGCTGGATTTATGGCATACCTGCAAAATCACGAAATAACTGTATATGCTGTTCTACAAGTTCAGTAAAATTAAAGAGCAGACACAGTGGGGGACTGTGGTAACCTACCTAACAGATGATTGAAATCACTGATGATATCAGCTCGCGACTCCCTGCTCTCAGACTACGAGCTCCACTGTGAAAGTGCTTCTCCTAGGCAGCAGGAATTTCTATCAGGCAGGTACAACAGCCTCTGACAGACAGACAAGGTAGAATTCACCTCTCACTTTCTGTCTGTGTGTGCTCACAGTGTAGAGACAAAGATAATCTGAAACAGACAAGCCCACCCCATATCCTTTATACGGTCCTGCATACGAGTTAGTGCTTGGTAATGCCAGAAAAGTGCCCCATCATCATCACCATTTATTTATATAGCGCCACTGATTCCACAGCGCTGTACATAGAACTCACTCACATCAGTCCCTGCCCCATTGGAGCTTACAGTCTAAATTCCCTAACATACACTCTCACACAGACCAAGAGAGACTAAGGTAAATTTAATAGCAGCCAATTAACCTACTAGTGAGATTTTGGAGTGTGGGAGGAAAACGGAGCACCTGGAGGAAACTGAAGCAAACACAGGGAGAACATACAAACTAAGTATAGATAAGGCCATTGTCGGGAATCGAACTTATGACCCCAGTGCTGTGAGGCAAAAGTGCTAACCACCACCATAATAATTTAGTGACTATGTATCACAATTGTATTGCTGTCTATGGATGGTATTTACATAACTCAAAGTAAAAAGTAATTAAAAAGCCTACAAACCTCCAATGTACTAATGTTAAAATATTTCCCTCTTAAGATTCCAGCATTCTCCCAATGATGAGTATGTGTAATGCATTAAATATTTACAATCTATTAGGCTTTAGACAAAAACCACTGCACTGCCTGGTTATATGTACTTTATAAGCATGTCCTACCAATGCAAGACATAGTACTAATTTTATAACTTTAATGTCTGAACTTAATAGCATATCTAGTATAATACACACATTAGGGCTTGTGGCAAAAAGATTACAGCGAAACAGCAATAAAATCAAATAAAAAAATGTGTTTTTCATGCATTGGGTGCCATTTAGTTTTTATAAATTGAAAAACATGCATCACTGAACATATGTTCTTCACAGTTTATTACATATGGACAGTAAAGAGTTAAAAGATAAAACAATAGGCGTCCAGTGTAACACATCTAAGAAATACAAAAGCAGTATAAATTCTTGGTGTATGCCGGGCCATCTTAACAACATTATGGGCCCCCGTGCAAAGCAGTGCACCGGGGCCCCTACACACATATATATATATATATAGATAGATAGATAGATAGATAGATAGATAGATATGTATAGAGATACAGATATAGATATAGATATAGATATATAGAGATAGGTAGATGTACTTGCTCAGTGACCCTTGAAGGTTTATTTTGCAGGTTTTTTCTTTTGCAGGATTATTTATTCTAATTAAGAGCCTTGTCTAAGGGGCCCCCTTGCCCATGGGGCCCCCGGGCACCTGCCCATCGTGCCCAATGGAAAAGATGGCCCTGGGTGTATGAGATCCTCCTAAATTTAGCCAATAAACAGAATAGGTAAGAAACACTTTTAAACGGTATCCTAGAGTAAATACTCTCCACTCATCAGACTACACTGGTATAAAATACACGTCTGGAAGAAGGATGATGCACAAGGCAAGTACAAAGCAAAATTAATTAAAATTATGCATTGCGCAACACAAATGTGATAAAAAAATAATACACCTCATTTCATTAACCTAAGAATTTCAGTAGCTGGCCACAAGGGAGGTATTTATTCATGGTATTATCCCTCTTATCACCAACTGAAGAACATAAGTTGCCGGTTCGACTTAAGTGGGAATTAGAACTACAGGTCTCTCTGTCAAAGGAAGACTGGGAACGCGTCTTTAAAAATATCCTCAAGATGTCTAAATGTGTCAATCATACGTAAATGTTAGACAAAATTATTCATAAAATATATTTGATGCTAAATAAATTTAACAAAATCTGGCTGCCTAATTCAAAATTTAGTTGGAGGAATTGTGATGAGGTTGGGGGTCTTACTCATTTGTTTTGGGGCTGCTCAATGTTGGAAAATGTATAGACTGAGGTCCTTCACCTAATTAACCAGGTGGCAAAAACATATTCAAACCTCCCTCTCCGGAGTTCGCCCTCCCCATCATATCCTTATTGCTACTAGAGCTCCAGCTGCCCAACACTGGACATTTCCAATTCTCCAATCTATTTCTATGATTACTGCCAAAATTCAAAGAGGTGGAAACTTTAGGGTTTCAAAGCATGTCTTCTGCTTCCCACCATAGATCAAAAGGTATTAGTGGAGGTCCTACTATACAGAACACCAAACCCTGCCACGTTCCAGGCCCATCTTAAAAACATTATGGGCCCCTGGACAAAGCAGTGCACCGGGGCCCCTATATACTTGCTACTTTTTGTGGTTCTATTTATGTTATATTATTTATCCCATGTAGTATGCTTATATATTATTAGGGTGGGACACATCTGTTATTACTTATCCTAATGCTGACCTTTATACTATTTCCTTATTGGGCATAATACATTTCTAGCCCTTATCTCTTTCCATACACCTTGGGCTACATGTCAGAAGGACTCTGCTTTGAAATACTGCTTGCCCTTTTTAAAGATGGCCATCGCTATCTATTATCATTACAAGTATTTGCCCTCTTCCATCACTGGCATATGATGATTATCATCTAATCCATTGCCTTTATTTTATTCATTTATTACCTCCCATCTCCCCCATGGCCAGTGGGTGTTGCCCATACTTATAAATGTACTTTCTCTTAGCCTAACAACACCCACTGTTCCTCTAGGGCATCCACTAAAAAGGCCTTTCACCACTGCACAATCACGAATGTACTAATATACTAATTACACCATATGGCGGCCGGCGGCGCTCATTTGCCCGCGATTTTAGCGCAAAATGGCGCTACACACCCCTATATAAAGGGCATAGTTTTTAATATCACCTAATCCCTCTTGATGAAGTTCAAACTGAACGAAACGCGTTGAGGCTGTTCACTTTCACCCACTCCTGGTACATTTGAGGCTATACTGTCTTCCTGATCCTTGAGAGTGATCCCTTTGAGAACTTCTGTGTGGAGCCCATTGGTGTTTACCTCATGAAATATCCAGAGATCTACACTGTTAAGCAGTATTCCCTTTATCCCAGGATTTCAGATAAGCTTTTAAACTTTATATACATTGTGAGTGTGCATTTTTTATATGCTGAATAAATTATTTGTATATAAATACTACACTATATGGCTCTTTCCTCTTATAATACATCGGCTGAGTGGAGTTTGTGAGCTGTGACTGTGCTGTGACCGGTGATCCAGATATATTATATCCACGCAAGCTATCTATACATCTGTTCCTGACCTACTAGGCTGATTGGAGGCCACGTTCAGGCATTCCAGATACAGATAAGCTGTTTATTTTTACCTGTTTGGTACGCTGCCACCTATTACTTTTTATTATATTTCACGGGTGCCTTTGACATTCTTTCTTTTGCTTTTCTCTGTCTCGGTTTCGGTATATGGTTGGAATCTATTGGAAACTGGACGATATTGATCTTGCCAGCTAGACATATATTTAAGTCTGCATTTCCGTTATACTACAGTACTTATTGACTGTCTGGGTGATTTAAACCAGCTAAAACTGCTCTATTTGGCGCCACTATTCCTCCTACCTTTGTATATATTGATGATATATATATATATATATATATACACACACATATATAGGGCCCCCTTAACTTACCTTTCAATCGCCTCCTTCTTCTCCAAGTCTGATCCCCTTCTCTTCTTTTTTCCTCACTGAGTCTCCGTTCTGCGCTCCTCCGTGCTGTGCTCGCAGTGAATGTCGGGCGTGACATAACACTTTTAATTGATATTACAGTTATACTGAAAAAGTATAAATACAAAATGCATTCTGATAAAAATAAAGAAATTGTACAACTGCCAAACTTGGGGACCTGGTTGCTGTCATTTGTTCATCCATTCATGCAAATACAGCTTTTACACCCAGTGGGAAAAAGCAGCATGTACAAATCAGGGACGCACGCAGGATTGTCAGGGGGGAGTCCGTCCCCCCCCGACCCGGAAAAAAAAAGCAGCTCCGTTTCGGCGGCGCTGTATAGGAAGGTGCCGCTATGGTGGCCACTTAGTTAGCGCAGGGGGGGGGGGGTTTCTGGAGACTCAGAAACCCCCCCCCCCCCCCCCGCGTGCGCCACTGCAAATGGGCGAAATTGTTTATTTTTTTAACTTTTACACTTCAGTCATTTTAATAAATGTCCCTCAATGGCAAAAACACACCTAGGTATGATGATCACGTCTTACATGAGCATTTTATACAGACTGTAGCATAAGATGTAAAAGGTAGTAATAAAGACTGGAGGATTGATAAAGGATTGCTACGAAGAGAAAGGATATATTGAAGAACATGTGAGAGTAGTTTCTCACTGCTCATTGTTCTAAAATGATGGTTTTTAGAGGGGAAACTTGTACTCATGAGAACAACTGCAATAAAAAAAAAGAGGAATTGGCAGAGATTCTGTGCATCCTGGACTCTGGGAGATTGCAAACTAAAGCTAAAGCAATTATTTATTTCTGTCACAGGTAAATACTGCTTTTAAATCCTGTACCAGCAGCTATAAGTGATATTATCAGGATCGTCAATATTTGTTTTCTCTGCTCAATTATATCCAGGTGGAAAAAGAAGCGTTCATTATTTATTTTACATTATCCAATGATTTGGGGAAACTTATGTTTGTCAAGAAAAAAACAAAATCCCTAGCTATATTCTTCAGTTTCTTTGAGACACAATTAATAATACATCACTGATGACTGTCTCAGCTTCCTCTCTAGCCACTGTGTGTACCTCTACCCCATTCCTTCAACTGGCAGCAAGAGAATATTTCATTTCTTGGAGTGTTAACAAGGATCAGGATTGTTTACAGTGCCTGGTAAAATGCTGCTCTGCTTGTCAGAGAATCATTTTTAGTATAGTTGCTGAGAAAGGAAGATGTTAGCTTAAATAAACAGCCTACAATAAAAAAATAATTACAAAACAATATGTGGGTTCGTTTCCATGGTTATACAGTACACTGCAAAACTTTGAGCCCTTTCCCACGTGCATAAATGTGTATTTTCTAAAAAAAAATATGTATTGTTAAACATGAGTAGTTTTTATAAATTGTCATGATTAACACATAATAGTTAAAGTGCACCTGGCATTGCAATGTAATGTAGATAATGCAATGCAGATTTTCTAACTCCCATCCTTGTAAGAGTAAGCACTTTCCATGTGAATTTAAAAAAAATGCACATATAGCTTTAAATATGCATGATAAACCATTCACACATACTTAATCATCATCAGCTATTTATATAGCTCCTCTAATTCTGTGCTGTATAGAGAACTCACATCAGTCCCTACCAGGCGCGGGCTGGCAAATTTCAGCCCGGGGGGTTCACAGGCGGCCGCATCACATGACACGCGTCACGGCCGCGTGTCATGTGATGAGGCAGCCTGTGCACTGACGCGGCCGCATCGCTTGTCATGTGATGCGGCCGCCTGTGCGCCGCAGGCAATATTCAGGTAATATTGCATCCACGGGGGGGCGGCCTGCCCAAACAGCGGTTAGACTGAGCGGCCCTATGCCCCCTGCCCAGCCCGCCCCTGGTCCCTGCCCCATTGAAGCTTACAGTCTAAATTCCCCTAACTTACATGTGTACTCATAAAACTCTAATTTTGTCTAAATACACATATTTGATGCAAGTATAAAATAACTCTCCCTGTCTTTCTCAGATCACTTATTATTTTAGAGGTCTCCTAAGCAGCAGATGCTTTATGGTAGGGTGTGAGTCATGTCTGCGCTCTCCATCTGTCCCACTATAATGGCAAATAAAATCACTATTTGACAATAATATATATGTATCACATTTTGTGTTTGATACAGCTGAATATTATACATGAAATAACTGGAGTGTTAAACATGTTTTCTCTCTCTTCTCTGCAGCTGGATTCCATGGTAGGCAGGAGGTGCTGCTCTTACTAAACATGCAGACAGTGACAGACAGCTAGAAAGATGTGCCTTGCAGAAGTGCACAGTGTGGATTGGTGGATTCATATACAGGGGCAGGCCTGTGATATCACAGCTATGCTGCCAGTCTTCTGACTTGTTCTAGATCCCAACAGCACACTGTCATAAAGATGTCTGGAAATGAGTGGCGGGTAATTCAGCGGCGCACGGAGGATTGTCGGGGGGGGGGGGGGGGGGTTTCCCCCGCCGACTAAAAAAAAAAACCCAGAGAGAGCTGCACATGAGCTCCGTTTCGCCAGCGCTGTCCTATACAGCAGCCGCGGCGCTGTCTAAGAAGCGTCTGCGGCGGTGCTGTATACAATACAGCACCGCCGCTGACGCTTCTTTGACAGCGCCGCGGCTGCTGTATAGAACAGTGGCCACTTAGTTAGCGCAAGGGGGGTTTCTAGAGACTCAGAACCCCCCCTGCGTGCGCCACTGTAATTCTTCACCTTTTTACACAGTTGCAGTGCAATATCATGGTAACATTTTTGGGTTTAGTGGTACTTTAACATAAATACATTTTTCTGCTGTCCCTGGCATGAGCCAGCATATGGTTAACACAACGTTATTCAGGACTCAGAGTCAAGACATTAATACAATTCTCCTGCTTTATACTATGAGCATAGAATGCAAATCAATATGGGCATTTAAGCGGGCCTGACACAGAGGGTAACATACAATGGAATACATTAGAATACACTTTTTTTAAGAAAATTTAACACATACATTCCCTTCCTCAAGTAGAACTACAAGAGTTCCATGACCTGTAGGGTTCACCAGATACTAGGGCATTGGACTTTTGAAGCTACTACTAGCGGAGACACCTTTTAAGACAATATACCTGGTGGCACACAAGTGGGGTGGCATAAAGGGAGCAGTGTAAAAAAAAAAAACAAACATAATTGATATGTGGTCAGTTCTTTCCCTATCATATATAGATATCAAATACCAACTGTGGAGCTTTGTAACTACAAGGTAGAAAGCTTTTAGTTCTCACAAAAACAAGATCAATTGACCCCCATGCTTTACTATTGTACCCACTGTTGTGTTGCATCATGGTATGTGTTTATAGAATCAAATACAAAAATCGCTCAACATGATATTACTAATTAAAATTTTTACACCACGATTAACCCATTATAACAGAAATTTTTCACATGACATAATTTTAGTATTTTAAATACATTGATGTACGTAACTCTACAATGAGTGATGGCATCAAGCACTACAAAGAAAAGTGTTGCACCAGAGTATAATACACTTATCCAACAACAATGAATACAATGAAGCAACACAATGAACACAAGCACAAATTTGTCTTCATAATAACATTAACAGTTATTGTTATTGACTTAACCTGTGAGCTCCTGACATTGCCGCTTTAAATTACAAGTCAGACAGGTCGCGCTGACGTTAAAATCTACTGACTGACATGTCAATAGCTGGACTTACTTCAAGTCAACATCCTAATGCAACCGGTCATCTGCAGTGTCGCTATGCAGGTAAGTCTGATTATTGTACACTCCGTTTTTTAAAACATTCGGAATTTAGTTGTAGTACTGTTTAGTGTCGGAATGGTGGTAATCGTGACCGGGAGGAAGGAGGAGCGAAGGAGGTGGCAGGAGAGGGAAGGGAGGAGGAGATGTCAAGTCTGATGGCCTCAATTTTGGAGGAGAAAAAGGATGCGAAATTTGTAGCAAAGAGGGAGAGTGAGATAGGAGGAAGGGGCAGGGTGAGGAGAGAGGTGAATGTGGCAAAGAGGTGGTGGAGATTAGAGGACTGAGAAGAAATGATGGCCTTTAAGAAAGGTTGTATAGCGAGGAAGAGGGCGGAGCAGTAAGAAGAGAGGATAAATTTAGAAGTCAGCCAGGGAGCAAGATTTCCTCCATAGGTGTTCAGCAGCACGAGTGCACTTCTGAAGGAAGCAGGTGAAATTAGAGTGCCAGGGTTGGGGAATTAAGCGGTGGCGGCAGAGAGAAGTGGCAGGGGTGACAGCGTCCAAGGCAGTGGTGAGGGATTGATTATAGAGAAAGGTAGCTTGGTGAGGGCAGATCAAGGAGGGAAGAGGGGAGAATAGACTTTCAAGAGAGGAGGAAAAATAAGTAGGGTCAAGAGCATTAAGATTGCTCCTAGTGTGGGTAGTTTTAGGCAGGGAGAAGCATGAGAAGAGGACAGATTGAAGGAGAGGAGATGGTGGTCAAAGAGTGGGAAGGTAGAGTTGGAGAAGTCTGGGAGAGCACATAGATGAAAGAAGACAAGGTCAAGTGAGAGACACCAAGACACTGGGTGGGGGATGAGGTCCACTGAGGAAGAAAGAGCGAGTTTGATGGAGGCAGAGCCAGAGGGGTTATCAATAGGGATGTTAAAGTCTCCAAGTATGTTGGAGGGGAAGTCAGAGGAAAGGTAGTCTGGAAGCCAGGCTGCAAATCAGTAGTGAAATAAACTAGTAATAAAATAAATAAAAGTAATAAAAATAAATATAAATAAATAAAGACAAAGTAAAATACAAGCCAAAAACAATTATGTAACGCTAAAGAGACAATACCAGTCAGAGAGGACAGGGTACACGAAATATAAGCGGTGAGTGCTCACAGGTACTGATGAGTCCAGAACAAGAGTGTCCAGAGGGACCGGTGCACTCAGGCGGCGGTAGAGGGTGGTGAGCAGGAACACAGGTGAGTTCAGGTGAAGCCAGTTGAGTCCAGGAAGGGGGGTTTCGGTGGGTCCATTGAAGAGTGCAGGTGAGACCAGGAGAGAGATCATGTGAGTCCAGGAGAGAGTTCTGGTGAGTCCTGGGTAGCAGGGAGAGTGCAGGGTCAGAGGTAATTGAGAGACCAGAGGTGAGTGAGGGGTGGCAGGGACGCTAGGTATAAAGACCAGCAGGAGAGCAGCATATCAGGACCTACAGGTGGCGCAGACCTATAGGTAGCCAGTGGTTGAAGTGGGTCAGATGGTGGTGGGTGGTAAAGGGATAGAACGGAGAACGGGGCCAGGGACCAGGTGTACTGTGAGGGGTGAAGAGGGGGGTGGGGGAAGATGAGCCGTCCGGTCATGGAGACCAGGATTGAATTAATGAGGAGGAAAAGGCAAAGGGTTCACTGGGCATCCATGGGGTTGGACAGCGGCATCTGGTGGGGGCAACAGGGAGAGAATCCAAGCCAGGGAGCAAATTGAGGGAGTGGAGGAAAGCAGGTCCGAGCCGTGGCCTATGGTGACTGATACTGTCCGGGCCGGTTGAACAGGGAGAGGTGCGGTGAACAAAGGCAGCATGAAGAGCTGGAGCATGGGGTAACAGATGGCATGAAGCAGTAGGACATCAGAGTATGAGACATTGGAGAAGGACACAGCATACAGGAACAGCTGGAAGAGGATAAGGTCCAACAAGGATAATTCCCAATCTGCGTACCTATCCCAGTCTGGGAGAGTAGGCAAGTATGCCACTCCAGGAGACTCCCGAAATCTAGGTAGGTCTCCTGGGAGAGAAGGAAATTCTCCCACATCCTGTCCACTTCCTAATGAAGTGGGCAGGATGTGAGTCTCAATGACGCGATTTTCAGTGAAACGCGTAATATTGGCCTCGCCCCCCACAACAAATATCAATTTTATCATGATTGACCATGCCCCACACCCTTCAACTTCCCCTGCCTGGGATCTCCCGGGGCTCAATAACTCAATGTTGGCAAGTATGAAGTAAAGCTACACTGCAGATTTACGGTAGTCATGAATGGGGACATGCACCCGACTTATGTGTTTGTTTGGGGTCTTTTAAGCAGGTGATTATTTTTATGTGTGTTTGTTTGGGGTCTTTTAAGCAGGTGAAGAGGTCGAAATGGCCTGGTATAGGACGGTATGTCATACAGACACTCCCCCATCCTCCACCCTCTTGGTAATCAGTTATCAGTTATATCTTTACATTTTACTAAATATTATCAAAATATCTAAAATTAAGGTTAAAATTAATTTTAACATATCAAACTACCTAAAGCTTCAGGGGATAGGTAGCCCCGGTGATACATTTTCCATACCACAACTTCTACAATTCAAACACTGGGAACACTTAATTTTCTATCAGAAGAAAGTGAGAATGAAGGAAGACATGACCCAACAAGCAGAGGTTGTATTGAAAACTGGGAAATTACCTTGTCATCCAGTCAGCTCTTCAGACCGTCATCCTCATGAAATGTAAACACATCACAAAGGAAAACCTATCTCCAACTGCTTTTAGGAGAACCTGGCATCACATGGCTGCAGAACCACAGTCGGTTTCAGTGTCCTGTGGCTCTCCAGCTACTGCTCAGCTACAGGTCCATGCATCAATGCATGAGTCATCAGTTCTCTGAGAGTTGTAATCCACACACAGTTTATTCCCCTCACAACTTACTGAGGATGAGTGGGGTTTATCATCTGCAGTCTCACTCATTAGTTTCCTATAAATGTTACATAAGACACAAACTATCCTGCACAGATAATCATACTTCACTGCATATGTTAGGAGTTGGCATTGTGAGAAACAGAGCTTTAAGAACAGCGCCACAGTGTGGTCAAACTACCATGTAAAATAGTTTAAATCTCAATAAGGAAAGCTTGCACACAAGTAACTCTGATAAACAAGGCACCCCTAATAATCAGTCTGATACAAACTTTTTTCTACCACAGGTTAGTAATATGAAAGGAAACATATGATTGTCTTAATGGGTTACAACACATTTTCTACACAGTTTCTTGTACACCTGTTGTTGTTTCCTATTTTTTAAACCAGACTATATTCCTAAAACAATTGAATACCCTTAATTTACTCAGCAGAAAGAGATAAACATTAAATTATTTTCCAGGATAACAATCCTTTAGGGATTCAGATGTAAAAACGAAAATATTTACAAAAGCTTTTGATGGATACTGAACCATAATTTGCACATTAAAATGTAAAAAGGAATAGATAAAATGATAAAAATATGTAATTTTAATTCCCTGGAAACAATAACTATGTGCCCTGATCACTAGAATCACAGGGAAATCAGGATTCTGGTCCACCAAATCGAAATCTTGATTTGGAAGCATTGTGTGCTGAATCATAAGACTCCCCCAATGCCCCTGAGCTGTGATCATATGTGCCTGTCTGTATAAGATCCCAGTTCCTGATTGTATAAGGCTGCTCGATAATAAATAATACAGGATGTTAATACAATTCAGCAACAGAGTCCCTGTTAACTCCTGAAAGCTTAGTATCACACAAGCAGATATGACTGCAACCTGAACAAACAAATATCCAAGACAGGAAGATAATTTCACCACTAGCAAATACACAAAAGAGGTTGATATAAATCTGACAAGAAGATGACAGGACCTTTTACAAGAGTCAGCCTGTCTTCCTCATTAAAACAAATTGAATATTATCTCCAAAATCATAGGGTAATTGTTATGTTAATAAGTCTCCAAGAGAGTGATATGGAAAAATGGGGGCTTTGTTGTAATGGAATATATATTATATTGCCACATGCACACATAATATAAAACTGCAACTCCACACAAATATATTATAAAACATAGAAATAGCACTCTAGTTCAATTCACATTAACAGTATACTTACAATAAAAGCTTCAAGAGCCAGTTGTGATGACTCGACATCTATTTTATTCAAGTATAATCCCTCTACCACCCCCTGGCATCAGTCATTAATATTTCTATATGCACTCAGTGAGGATGGGGTTAAAACGGATTTTTCCAAAGCTGATTTCCAGCTGATTGTGTCTGATATTTACATCTCTGCTCCTTTCTCGGAGAGGATGTGGAGTGTGTGAATTGTGTGTGAGCCTCTTTGGCTGGGGGTTGATGGGAGGAGGTACAGTTCAGCAGTGGAGATGTTGGGAGGTAGTGTATCTTTATTCCTGAAGTGGGATAGAGATTCAGGTGGAGAAAGAAGCAGATGTGCAGAGACAGATAATAATTATACACTCAGATGTACTGGAAACAAGAGTCGACTCCTTCTGAATATAGCAAAGTTGACTTGAAATTGAACATGGGGAAACAAATGCCTCTGGATATTACATTAGCCTCTTCTCATACCAGCACTTACAGCATCCTTCTTCCACAGTGAGGGGCTGAGAATTCCCAACCTGTTGTCCACATCAGCTGGTACTATGCGCTCAATGAATAGACAAGCAAAGCTGTGGTGCTGAAATGGCCAGCACCCAGCAGACCTGGCATCTCAATGACTCCACGAAAAGCAATGGATGGGGGACCAGCTTCCAGGGCAACTTTGCCTTCTCTTGGACAGTGTTTTTGGCTGTACTTATGGGAGTATTGATAGTGACCACAGTGCTGGGCAATGCACTGGTAATGCTGGCTTTTGTGGTAGACTCCAGCCTTAGGACACAGAATAACTTCTTCCTGCTTAATCTGGCCATTTCTGACTTTCTAGTAGGTAAAGTAGCCATCTTCTTATTCATTGACTGAATTTACTAATGTGGGGTTAGTGGGATTTTTTATAAACTGTAAAGGAAAACGAAACCTGAAGTCATTCAGTATTCTAATCTGCAGACTCCAGAACTGTGTCTAACCACAGCAATATATGTTAAGTGGAAGTCTGAACACGAAGGATTAAAAAAAGGCTTGTGAAAGATATGAGTTTTGTAAAGAGTACTTGATCCAGATATCAGCATAAAATGTATGTTAAAGCCGCTGCTCTGGATACTGATCTATCAATCTCTTGTACAAGGCACTGCTTGCTCTGCCAAACCCAGTAATAGGATTTTTCTTCTTGTTTATTACAGGAGCGCTGTGCATCCCTCTCTATGTGCCCTATGTGCTTACAGGAAGATGGAGCTTTGGCAGAAGTGTTTGCAAACTGTGGCTGGTTCTTGACTATTTACTGTGCACCTCATCAGTCTTTAATATTGTTCTCATCAGCTATGACAGGTTTATCTCGGTGACCAGAGCTGTGAGTACCTTATACAAGGATTGCATTTACTAATATCCACATGCTGCCAGCAGTTCCTTTTCATGCTAACATTGTCATTTTAATGCAAATGACACTACATAGACTACAATACAGCTAGTATAGATAGTGCTTACATTAATGCATGTATTGTTAGTTTGTAGCATCAGCTGCAGTTAACACCTTCTCAATCAGAATACTACATATTGCCATTTTCTGTTAGATTAAATTTGTTCATTAATCATTGGTTATTCAATTACTTTTAAGTAACAGAGATGTACTAGTCTGTATATCCCCCATTTATAAGGGAAAAAAACATCACAGTTTAAAACTTATGTAACAAAATGATGCTTAGTACAGCTGGGTAGAGAACAGCAAGCATAATCTGGTGATAAGTGTAAGACCCTGCATTTTGGTCCTAGGCACTAAAGCACATTCAACAACTTGTGCAAAGCGATTTATCCTGGGGATTTTTTGCACTGAAAATGCTGTATTTTAAGTGGCGAAAGCATAATTTGCATTGATTACTGCGAAAAAGCAATCTTGCCTAATACAAAAAAATCTAAAAGCTTCCCACCTGGAAGCATTAACAATGTGATTGTCCTGAAAGTGCGTCAGTGAATGAAACATTAGGAATATAACGTGCTAAGCAAATCGAATTGAGCACACATTGAAATGGAGTCTGGCAATATGTTAGTTTTGATCAAACTAAACTAAACATACATTAAAGTTTCGTTTGGCAAAATTGTATTTTGGATCAAACTGAACAATCCAATAACAACATTGCAATATGGGTGTGTTCATCTGCTGACCCAATATAATAAGGACCATTCACAATCTTGTCATTCATCCCAGATTTGTGTAATTTGCCATTCAGTGTGTGTAGACTGTAAGGAGTCCTATTTATTCTGTTGGGCAAATGGCTGCATAGCAAATGATGACACCAGCAGTCACCAACCATATTGCTAAATCCAAACATCTGAATCGATACATGTGTGGCTAGCTCTATATCCAGGAATGAAGCTTCCATTCACTGTACCTGTCTATTCTGTGCCCACACCTCTCTGTGTCATGTGACATGTATGTTATACAGACTGTCACTGTAGTTGTATTACCTTGCTGCAAGGTAAGGCTCATGTGTGTTTGCAAAAAAAATAGAATATAAGTAGGTTTATATCAATGTGTATAATCAAATAGGGGTGTATCTGTTTATGTTTTGCCCTACATATATGTTTGGCATAGGATTTCAACAAATAAGGCTTTATTACCAAAATAAGATTTAAAAAGCATGCAAAACATTACTTGTTTTTATTATTTCGTCCATAGGTGGCACTGTTTTATTGTAGCCTATAGATCAAACATCATTACAGCTTAGATAAGCAATCTAGCAGCTAGCATTTATATAAATATATGCGCATATATATTTATATACCCTTTATCTGGAACTGTTATGGTACTTTAATTGGAACTAATTTATATTTACCTTTTAGTGCCAGCTAGCCCATTCACTTAAGATACCTCTATACTAGTTACTACCTATAGGATGGTTCACTCTGACTTCCACAGTGTATGAAGCTGTTCAGATCACAAAGCTCTGCCTGTCTGTATGGAATGGATAGGGGATGCTCACCACTTGTTATATATTCTCCGGGGGAAGGGGGGTCAATGTCAGACAGACCAATGATCAGGACTGCGTGGCTGCAGGCAATCCTTAGCGACCAGGGAATCCTTATTGGATTTTTCTGTGCATTGAATGAAATGCCCAGCACGGCCAGCAAACCGGAATAATTACACCACCAGACATCTTAACAACCTGTTTATTTTAAAATTGCTGTCCTTTGGCTTCCTGATAGAAAACTAACAAAGCGCACAGTGACTTATTATAAAATGACCAGACCTTCCCAAGAATAAAAACATTTATCAATAATCATAGGTATGGTGTAAGCATAAAAACATAAAAAAAAAACAGTTTTGTATGTAAGATAAAAATACACTTAAAAGACAAATTATTTTTAAAACGCTATAAAGGTGATAGAGTGCAGCAATGGACCGATTTGAGGATGTAATGGTGTTTTTCAGTTTGTAGACTGCCACTATTTGGGGGCAAATGAAATGACAGCTGTACGCACAAATCAAAGTAGGTTCAGTGGTTTTGGTTACCGTGTATTACTTTTATGGATGTATGAAATGCAGAATGCTTTTCAGTATTTTATGGAATCCTACAGTACAGACCACCATATGCAAACCCTGATTTTAGTACGCAGCATACAGAAGTATTATTTTGTTGTGTAATAAAGAAAAGAGGTCTCTCCCAGGTAATTTTAATATGGAAATTAGGATTTCAATTCTAATTTGAATCTAAAGAATTAAATTGTTGCATCCCTATTCACTAAGTGTTACAATGGTAGTTCATACATTGTGACCACGGACTATGCTTGGGTTCTAATGTAGCATCTATGCAGGTTATTTATGTGTTAACAAGCTGTTTCATATAGAGGTACATTTAACACTCCAATCTTCGTGTATCGTAGGGACAGGAGCCTCACATCACATCAATGCTCCTTTTACTATATTTCAGTGACCCTGCTTGCCTCCATTCACCTCCTCTACTAATGACACTGTCCCTGTCACATATTCCTGTCCATTTAACATAATCACAAGAGTGGAAAGGTCACTGCCTCCCACAGCATCAGCACACATATCTCCTGAAATACGTTGTGCTGTTGTGCAAATGCAGTTGATCCAATTGGCTACAGGTTGTTTGATATATACCCACACACAGACATGCGGGGCATGAAAAAATGTGCTCATATCTTAGCCATACATATATACTTAGCATGAGTTATTTTGTATGTAGAGTTCCTAATTGTTTAAAATCTCACATGCTATGTGGGGAAGTTGGTTCATTCTATCACATTTGGTGGACGTGCCCCAGCATCTCTAATGTTTGGTCCCAGGTTGCTGACCTTATCACAAAAATATTTGAGATTGAGGTGTTGCCAGACCCTCTGGTTATGCTGCTGTGTTCTCGGGTTCGGTCCCTTAACAAACATGGAGACAAGCTTGCGCAGCATATTTGTGCAGCAACCCGTCTGCAAATTGCCAAGGAGTGGAAATCCCTTTCCCCTCCAAGTCTCCACAGCATAGTCTCCCGGGTCTGGTATATGGCCTCAATGGAATACATCACTAGCCTTCTTCACGACAAAATACCAAATTTTCATAAGGTGTGGGACTTCTGGTATTCTTTCCATCAGACTTCAATGCCCGCCACCCAGTGAATTGCATTTTCTATTCACTTTATAGTGTGGGCTCTGTTTCCCCTCGTGGGGGTGCCGGATTAGTTTCTTCCCCCCTCGGAAGGTATATGTTGAGTTATCCCTCTGTCCCTTTCCCCTCTTAACCTCTTTCTTTCCTCCCCCCCTATCTCCCCCCTTTCTCCTTCTTTTCAATAAAACTTTGGAAAAACACAACAGCATTGGGTTTCCTATTTACGGGCCTTTCCAAGGCTTATAGTTGGATCATTCCAGTTATGATTAATGTCCTGTTTTGTATTCAGTACCTCTGTATTCTTATTTTGGATTATTTGTAACTCATGTTGTTGTTGAAAATAAAGAGTTAAAAAAAAAAAAATCTCACATGCTTTCTGCCTAAATTCAACCAGGAATAAAAACTCTGCCCATCCTTACGATTAACACATGCTAAAGTGTTAGGACCCCAACCCTTTTAAGGTAAAGGAATGGAGTTTTCTAATGTTAGACTGGCGGAGGCAGGGGTGTGATATCATAGTTAGAGTTTAATCATTGGCCAAATTCAGACAGAAAGCTCTAAAGATTTAAAGTGGTTGCTCACCTTTAGTTAGTTATTTTACTTTATTTCTAAATTTTTCTTCTATACTTTCAGCCATGCATTTCTATTACATTCAAGAGGAAGACTTGTATACCTTCATTGTCCTGTGATCCTTTGCTTCAGCCTATTTCAAAGACAAAATCAACTTAATTCGACAAGATATTTTCCTCATGCCAAATTCCACTCATTCCATCCACTCTACCCACCTTTACCTAAACTCCCCAATTCACCCTTAATTCATTTTCTCTAGTAACTGAAGATGAAGTCTCTGCACTCATCCCATCATCTCACCCTACAACCTGTTCCCTCAACCCTAATGCCTCCCAAATTCTCCAATTCCTCTTCTCAATTGCATGCCCACTTCTGTCTCACCTCTTCAACCTGTCTCTCTCCACTGACACATTTCCATCCTCCTTTATACATGTGCTCATCTCACCAATTCTAAGGAAACCATTTGTCGATCCAGCCTCTCTCTAATTACCGCCCTATTTCTCTCATCCCCTTTGCTTCCAAACTATTAATGTACAAATGCCTGTCTCATTTTCTCTCCTCTCACTCCATACTCGACTCTGCAATAGAATTTCTGCCCCCAACTCACATTACTGAAAATGCTCTCACACAATCAAACAAGATCAATGATCTACATACTGCAAAGTCTAAGGGTCATTTTTCCATATTCATTCTCCTGGACCTCTATGCTGCTTTTGACACTGTTGATTACCCTCTTATCCTACACACTTTACACTCCATTTGCCTTCATGACACAGTTTCTTTCTCTGGCACATCCTACCCTCTATTCCCAATATCTGTTGGGTTCTCACAAGGCTCTGTTCTTGTCCTTTGCTTTTTTCATTGTTCACCTCTTCTCTTCAGGCACTAATTCGCTTTTTCGGCCTCCAACATCACCTCTACACTGATGACACCCATATCTATATCTCTTCCCCTGACATCTCTCCTTTTGTATTAACTTGTGTAGCCAACTGTCTTTCTGATACCTCCAAATAGATGTCCCAAACACTACCTAAAACTCAATATGTCCAAAACAGAGCTTATTATGTTCCCTCCTGCCAGAGTCACCACCTCCTCTCAAATCTCCCTCATTGTCAATAACACCACAATTTCCTCAGTCGCACAAGCCGCTGCCTTGGTGTCACATTTGACTCTGCCCTCTTCTTTATTCCTCACATCCAGACTCTCTCCCAGTCCTGTCGACTTCACCTTTAAAACATTACCAGAACACATCTTTTCTTACTCAACATTTTACCAAAACTCTTATCCATTCTCTCATCATCTCCCATTTTACTATTGCAACCTCCTGCTATCTGGCATTCCTGACACCCATATATCCAAGCTTCAATCCATCCTAAATGCTGCTGCAAGACTGATCTTCCTCTCTTACTGCTCCACGTCTGCTGCACCACTTTGCAAATCCCTACACTGGCTTCCAGTGTCCTCCAGAATTAAAATCAAATTACTCACCCGTACCTACAAAGCCCTCAACAACACTACCCACGCAAACATCTCAAATCTCATATCAAAATACTCTCCCTCTCGCCCTCTTAGATCTACCTCTAACCTGCGCCTTGTCTCGCCTCTGGTAACCACCTCTCACTCCCGCCTACAAGACTTCTCCCATGCAGCTCCCCACTTATGCAATTCCCTACCATGCTCAGACTTTCCCACAGCCTTCAAATCTTTAGACACTCTTTGAAAACCCATCTCTTTTTTAGAGGTGACCTTTTCCCCGATAACACTATTCACACTAATGAACCCTCACAACTGTCCCAATCTCCACTCTGAGCCACATTTGCTCCTTTTGTTTCATCTGTGCACTCTTCCAATTGTAATGTACAATGTAAGTTCTCTAATGAGTAGAGTCCTTTGTTTTAATGTCTGCATTTATTTTATTTACCTTGTATGTCCCTGTTTTATGTATGTACTGCTTTCCCTACTGTATGGCGCTGCGGAGCACTGTGGTGCCTTACAAATCTATGATGATAATAATAATAATACAACTGTATCCAATGCAGAAAGCACAGCAGAGTATTGTATCCCAGGACAACTAATACAAACTACAATTCTGTCTGATGATATAAATACATGGCTAAAATCCATAAAAGGAATATAGAAATGAAAAGCTAATCACTTAGAAAAAATGTGCAGGAGGACATACACAAACAAGTAAGTTAGAGTAAATCTGCACCTCTAACTTCTAATAGGTGCACTTTTAATGAGCAAACAAGGAATTTATGAAGAATTTCTGTGTACTCCTTTCTTAGTAAATAATCTAGTATACATTCTGTAATTCCCCTTTAAATTTCAACAATTCTTCACCAACGGGGTGTTATATATCTAGGAAACAAACATGAAACCTGATAATCCCTGAGATGGCAAATCTGGGTTTAATGCTTGTTCATCGCTGATGGGAAGAGCGAGAATGGTCCAATAATCACCTTAAATCATCGATTAGATAATCCATGACAACCAATTACATAGCAACTATTATCCAGGTAGCACAATAGGTTGCTATGGGTTACATCAATAATTGTCAATAATTGTCAAAATGTTACTCTAATTTAAAGGTATACCTTGCTGCTGAGCAGGTTCTTCTAAGCACACAATGCAACATATTGTTTGGATGGACCTTGGTGTCCCACAAGCCCTATCAAGACATATTTACTGAATATATTTATTAAATATTAATGTATAAGAATAAGATTACATAGTAAGAATGTCATTTATTATGAAAAAATATCAAAATGTGTACTGTACAGTTGGTCAATATAAAAATAGGGATGATACATTCCAGGGGCATACCATTAAATGTTGGGACTGCACTTGGAAATGAGGGACAGTTGGCAACTGTAGTTCCAACAAGTTACCCTTGTTTCCACTACGGTTCACTATTATAAAATAGTACAATAGAATATAGTACAATACATTGTATTAGAGAAGCAGGATAGCTGCATGGAAACGTGGATCTGTAGACCAGTCATATGGTTTCTCAATCAAAATATTGGCTCATAACAGCTGCTTGAAAGGATTGGGGTTATCCTGAAAGGAGCAAACAGAGAAAAATCCCCAGCACACTGTTATAACCTGTAAAGAAGCTGCCATTTCTACTTGTACATAAAACTGCAAAAGTCTCAGATGCACACATTTGCAAATGTATGTTAAGCAATACAGCGCCAGCACTCCCCCTCAGCTACTCTCAGGACTCTCACTGTTTAGAATTAGGACCACCCTATTAGCAAAAGCGCCGTGGTGTGGCGGGTGGCTTAACATACATTTGCAAATGTGTGCAACTGACACTTTTGTGTTTTTATGTACAAGTAGAAATGGCAGCTCCTTTGTTGGCTATAGCAGTGTGCTGGGGGATTTTTCTCAGTGCTTGTACCTTTCAGGATAAAATAACTCTTTCAATCACCAGTTGTGAGCCTATTAATTGATTGAGCAACTTCCACTTTTGTATTGTTTGTTTGAGAGGCATGTTGGTGTCAGCAGCTGAGGGGGAGTGCTGGCGCTGTTTAGCCATTTGGAGGCTTCTGGTGTACCTCTTGGTAAGTTAGCTCTCAATTTAAAAATACATATATGTACAGGGGAAGGCTGGCAAATTTTAGCCCTGGGAGCAAGACTTGACTCAGCAGCTTATTTTAAAAGAAAAAAAATGCAGATGGCCCAATGACATAGCCCAAGTTAGCTCACTATGGGACCAGCCTGGGGGGCAGATGCCATCCTGCCCCTGTATATGTATGGCCCAAATATATGGGACTCTTCCTGTTTAGAGTTAGGACCACCCTATTAGCAAAAGCGCAGTGGAGTGGCGGCTTAACGTACATTTGCAAATGTGTGTAACTGAGACTTTTGCATTTTTAAGTAGAAATGGCAGCTCCTTTGCAGGCTAGGGCAGTGTGCTGGGGGATTTTTCTCTCAGTCATATGGTTTCCATGGAAGCTGGGAGCAGGCAGCTGAGTAATGTGTTAGGGAGCAGGTGTCAGAAAATGGCGGTGGTGTGAGAATTAGTAGTTTGACTGGAAAATTCCTTTAAAGTTGCACTACCCCTAGTAAAATATGGTAGAGCAGAGCTTCCTCCCCTCCACCCAGAGACACAGAGAGAGGGGAGCATGTACAAAGTACCGAGGTCAAGGCCTGCCTGTGTAGTGGGAGGAGTCACCAACCTGATGTTGCCCTACCCCGCATGCCCCATCCATGGGCACGTCCTCCTCTTACCCTACCTGACTCCTGGCTACTGCCGCCACTTCCACCTACCATAGGCCGCGGCTTGGGCCTACCATCCAGCTGGTCTCCATACCCTCCGTTCCGACTGGGCTTCTCACCTCGGGTCCTGCTGCCTCCAGCCGTCCCTCGCTCCAGATGCCTCTCGTTGCCTGCCATTTCCTGCCTGACTATCAGCCGCCGCCACTTCCACCTACCACAGGCCGCGGCTTGGGCCTACTATCCTGCTGGTCTCCATTCCCTCAACTCCTGCTGTCTCCGACTGCTTCTCACATCGGGTCCTGCTGCCTCCAGCCGTCCCTGGCTCCAGATGCGTCGTTGTCACCTGCTGTTTCCTGCTTGAGACAACCTGCTGTTCCTGCTCTGGCTCTTCCGGTCCTGATGTCTGATGCTTCTTTTCTCCTCCTGATTCGGTCTCCTGTTCCAGCTTCTTGATGCCTCCTGGTCCGGACTCCGTTGCCTTTTCCCACTCCTCCAGTCCTGCCTGCCTCTGAACGGTCTTCCCTGCTCTGGATCCCTTTTCTTGCCCATTGCACCCCTGAGATCCGTCCATCCACCCACCGTTTGGCATCCACTGCAGTCATTGTTTGTTCCTCCTGCTCTATGGCCACTTCCTGGCTCCTCTGCCCCCTGCCCAGCAGCTCCACTTTGCTGTCCCTGCTTCTGAACTCACCTGGTATGTGTCCTATTCTGCTCCCTGCTCTTGGTCTCACCTGGACTCTCCTTCCCTAAACCTGGTCCCAGGTCCTGGTTTTTATTCCCGTACCTGTCTCACCTGATCTTCTGCTCTCTACTCCTCCACCTTAATCCATCTGTTCCCGTGGACTCTCATCCTGCTCCCGTGGACTTTCATTCTGCTACCGTGGACTCTCATCCTGCTCCCGTAGACACTCATGCTCCGGATCTACCTGTACTGGTGAACACTCGCCTCTGCTTTTCCTACTTGCTATCTGCGCTGCCTGTTATTGTACTATCTGTTGCTTTACCTGACTGAGTTTGCTCTGAATTTACCATTTTATTTTCTGGCTATCCTATTTGCTCTGCCTTGCACTTTACTCACTATTACCTAACTGTTTATGCTCTGCATTTACCGGTTTATTTTCTGGCTATCCTATTTGCTCTAAAAGACAAAGAAGCTTACTATACTGCAACCGTGTATATAACTTCAATATATTAAAATATTAAATATTAGATATTTTGTGATATAACGTATCTTCTTGTCGCATCCCTTGTGTGAGATTGCCAATCTCCAAAACATAAATAGAACTAAATAAATATACAGGGTGCGTCCAAAGAGGATAAAAAAAGTATTTAATTGATATAAAATATCTAAAAAATTGGAATAGCAGAACTCACATGTATAACATGCTAATGATATAACAAGTATAACTGGTAATATGTATCACAATAAACACATAGACACAGCACTAGGTGCAATAACCTCTATAGAGTATGATTAATTCAGGTGTCTGGCCAGTACACATTGCTATTCCAATTTTTTATATATTTTATATCTATTAAATACTTTTTAATCCTCTTTGGACGCACCCTGTATATCCTATTTGCTCTGCCTTGCACTTTACTCACTATTACCTGACTGTCCTTGCTTCGCATTTACCGGTTTATTTTCTGGTTATCCTATTCGTTCTGCTTGGCACTTTACTCATTATTGCCGTACCTTATTGTTTTAATTGGCTATTTGATTAATTATTATTGTTCTGCATTTACTGTCTTATCCCTTATTATGGAAACACGTACACATAACGTACACATATATCATCTTTTAGGTGCTTCTGATGCTCCTTGCTTTTGTCTCTACCCTTCGTCCTCTCCATACCTTCTCTTAGCCTTTATCTTATTTTTACTTCACTCTATATTGTCCTTGCCACTGCCTCTCTGTTTTCTCCGTGTTTTACTTCCTCATTTACTTATTTATTACTTATTTACTGTTTTACTTATTTACTGTTTTACTCTGTTCTGTCCTAAATTCTGCTCTGATCCACCACGCCCCCCCTTTTTTTCTTTGCTGCCCTCACCTCTGTGTTCCTCCTTACCTCTCCTCCTGCCTCCCTCGCCCATTTCTCTTGCTCCCTGTTCCCCTGTTTCTCTCCATGCCGCCCCGCTCTTCTCCTATACCCATCCTCACTCCTCACCACCTTCATGGGCCCAACTCTCACTGTCCCATCTCTCATGGTCCCATCTCTCACCCTCCCCCTCGCTCTATCAATCCTGACAATCTTATCCACATCTCCCCTCTTCCCTCCCTCCCCTTTTCATGTGTCCTCTGGAACTCCAGGTTCATCCATAACAAACTCTCCTCCATCCACAACCTCTTCATCTCCAACTCTCTTAACCTTCTCGCCATCACTGAAACCTGGCCTACTTGTTCTGACACCGTCTCACCTGCCGCTCTCTCTCCTATGGGGGCCTCTCCTTCACCCATTCCCACTGTACCTTCCCTCTCTTTCTCCTCCCTTGAAGTTCACTCTATCCATCTTTTCTCCCCCATCCACCTCCGCGTCTCTGTCATCTACCATCCCCCTGGCCCCACCTCCCTTTTTCTTGAGAACTTTGCTGCCTGGCTCCCCCACTACCTTTCCTCCGACCTTCCCTCCATCATACTCGGCGACTGTAACATCCCTATTGACAACTGCTCTGACCCTGCCACCATTAAACTTCTTGCTCTTTCCACCTCCCTAGGCCTCACCCAGTGGACCTCTTCCCCCACCCACTGTCTTGGTCACTCCCAGGACCTTGTCTTCTCTCATCTCTGCGATCTCTCTGACTTCTCCAACTCTCCCTTCCCACTCTCTGACCACCATCTCCTCTCCTTCACTCTGTCCTCCTCCCCTGCTCCCACCCCGCCTAAAGCTACCTTCATTAGGCGCAACTTTGATGCTATTGACCCCACCTCTTTCGAAACTCTCCTTTCACCTCTTCCCTCCCTGGTCTGCCCTGACCAGGCATCCTCTCTCTACAACCTCTCCCTCACTACTGCCCTAGATGCTGTCGCCCCGGCCTCCTCTATCCCCCAGTGCCGCCTTATTCCCCAACCCTGGCATTCCAAACTCACCTGCTTCCTCCAAAAGTGCTCTCGCACTGCTGAACACCTCTGGAGGAAATCTCGCTCTCTGGCCGACTTCTTTCACTTTAAATTTATCCTCACCTCATTCTGCTCTGCCCTCTTCCTCACTAAACAATCCTTCTTTAAGTCCCTCATTTCTTCTAAGTCCTCCAAACCTCGCCGCCTCTTTTGCCACTTTCAACTACCCCCCCCCCCCCGCCTCCTGTCCCGCCTTCCCTCTCCGCTTCTGACTTCGCCACCTTTTTCTCTTCTAAAATTGAGGCCATCAGACTGAACATCTCCTCCTTCCATCCCTCTCCCGCCTCTCTTATCGCTTCACCTCCCTCCAACAACCAACTCTGGTGCTCCTTTTGCCCTATATCGGGTGAAGTTGTTTGCTCCCTTATTCTTTCCTCTCCACCCTCTACCTGTCCTCTCGATCCCATCACCTCTCACCTCCTTCACTCTCTCTCCCACTGTCTGCTCTTACCTTGCACACCTTATCAACCTATCACTCTCCTCTGGCGTAGTCTCCTCCTCATTTAAACACGCTCTTGATCCCATCTCTCTTGCTAATTATCGCCCCATCTCACTTCTCTAACTACTAGTATGTTTTGGAATGTGGGAGGAAATCGGAGTACCCGGAGGAAACTCACACAAACACAGGGAGAACATACAAATTCCATACAGATAAGGCCATGGTCAGGAATTGAACTCATGACTCCAGTGCTGTGAGGCAGAAGTGCTAACCACTAAGCCACCGTGCTTCCCATCTCGCCCCCCATCCGCTCTATACTCAATGCTGCTGCAAAACTCATCTTCCTTTCTCACCTCTCCACCTCTGCCTCCCCTCTCTGCCTTACCTTACGCAGGCTTCCCGTCCCCTACAGAATCCTTTTCAAACTACTGACCATCACTTACAAGGCGCTCTCCCAGTCTACTGTCCCCTATATCTCTAACCTCCTCTCCATTCACACTCCTGCCCGCTCCCTGCGCTCGGCCAATGTCCGTCGCCTCTCTTCCACTCTGATCACCTCTTCACACTCCAGAATCCAAGACTTCTCCCATGCAGCCCCCCTTCACTGGAACGACCTCCCTCATTCCATCCGTCTCTCTCCTAATCTGTGCTCCTTCAAACGGGCTCTTAAAACTCACCTGTTCATCAAAGCCTACCAACCTTCCACCTAACCCCCTCATCTGCTCCGCTCGTTCTCCCCTCTCTCTGGCCCCCTGTTCTCTCCCTACATACTTAAACTGGCTCCCTGTGTGCCTGAGTTTTGTTTACTCTCCTTTAAGATGTAAGCTCGTTTGTCTCCATACCTGTTCTTCTGAAGTTTTGGTAATTTTTGTTTGTTTAGTTATGTTTTCACCCTGTATAATCTACTGTTTGTGCTGTGTACGGCGCTGAAGAACTCTTGTGGCACATAACAAATAAAGGATATCAATAATAATAATACCCCCATGGGGCTCTCCAAAAATTTCTGGGTGCCCTGCCTGCACCCAGCCTATGTAGTGCACCTTTAATATTTAAATAATGACCTATTTAATTTCATAATCATTTTGAAAAACAGTTCACTAAAACAGTTCATTAAAACTGTTTTATAGGGTCATCTAAATATTTGGGTTCACTCTGATAAGTAGAGCGATATACTAAGTTGAATTATCGCCAATTAAAATTTTCATTATTATTTATTAATATATATATATATATATATATATATAAAAGAAAACAGGGATACTCCGCACTCTCCAAACACATAATTAATGCTATACCAAGTACTGTTCTATATTAAGAACAGGGAATGTTAGTTCCAGTTATTGCAATATATGTTAAGCTGACCAACTGAAGCTGATCTAACATGTCCTAACATGATCAAATGCTATGCTATTTTATCTGGGCTTAAGGCTTACCTGCACACAGCTTTTAAAGGCAAGTCTTTCCCAAGCACTAGCAGCCATGGTACACCTGGGACTCACCTGACTCAAGTTGGAATTAATAAATGTAAAGAATGTAGAAAATGGGGTGCAAGAGTTATGGGACTTACATTATATAAACAAAAACAGACATAGGTCCTCTGCACTCACCATGTACAGACTGAGGTGCAAGAGGGGGTTGCCCACATTTTATAGACAAGAAAACAGGGATACTCTGCACTCTCCTAACACATAATTAATGCTATACCAAGTACTGTTCTATATTAAAAACAGGGAATGTTAGTTCCACATATTGCAAAATATGTTAAGCTGAGCAACTGACGCCAAAGTCTTCCCATTCTGGCCAGTCCTAACATGATCAAATGCTATGCTATTTTATCTGGGCTTAAGGCTTACCTGCACACAGCTTTTAAAGGCAAGTCTGTCCCAAGCACTAGCAGCCATGGGACACCTGGGACTCACCTGACTCAAGTTGGAATTAATAAATGTAAAGAATGTAGAAAATGGGGTGCACCCTCTTGCACCCCAGTCTGTACATGGTGAGTGCAGAGGACCTATGTCTGTTTTTGTTTATATATATATATATATATATATATATATATATATATATATATATATATATATAGTGGCTACACATTACACAGCACTTCAGAGAGAATTACATTTTTTTTAGAGGGTGGGAGAATATCCAAAGGGAACATACAAATTCCACACAGAACCCTGACTGGATTTTAACCCCATGAACAACAGGGTTGTGATGAAGCAATAGTAACCACTGTGCTGTCCACATTACAAAACAAATGCCTACTATTATGAAGCAATAGCTTGTGAACAAAGTTTTTGGTTTTCTCCATTTTAAAGAGAAGTATTATAAAAAAAAACAACAATATGTTGCATTAAATTGTGAATCATCCTTGCAATATATTGTATTGCATTTATATTGTTATTGCAATGTTTTGGGGTTTTTTGGTTTACAAAAGTACAAAAACAGTCTTTTGTGACACTGCATGCCTACTTTTGGCCAAATGCATCTGTTTTTATAGGTAAGAGCATGGACACAAGTGCTTTCATTTTACTGGATGGGAATATTTAAATGAGATGGCTTTCCCCATTTTCATCCCAGAGTTTACAAAAAAGGACAAACGTAATAAAAACAGTCCCGAGGTCCACTCACTCCTATGATTAATTTCAGACATGAATGTAAACTGAGCAGTATTTTAGGTGAATAAAGTCAAAAGTTGAATTAATGAAGTCTTAAAGTGGAAGGCAATTGGATGTGACATTTTTACTTTTAAAGCATGCAAAATTATAAGAATATCCTCCTAACTGCAAATGTAGGTACAGACTGATTTTTTAGGGCAGTACCAATGCTCATGAAGTGGGCTTGCACCTTGAAACCTGCTGTGTGGATAAGTATGTGCAGTTGCACACATAAAGAAACATTGCGGGTCTGCACTTTTTGCACTTCTAAATGACACTCATTGAAGACCTTTTAGTCAATGACTAAACACTATTAATAGTAATAACAGCAATTTTAAAAAAAATATGCTAATGAAGATAAGGAGTAGCATTAGATCAAAACAATAAATATTACCAAAACATTCTATTTTTCAAATTTAAAATTCAAAAGTATTACAGTTAAATATAAGATGACAATATCTGTGAATTAATAAATTACTATTAATGAGGTTCTCCACCCTCTAGTGTAAAGTCATATTGCAGTACCTGACAGCATACAAATTTAAAAGGATATGGGGGGAGATTCATATCTTGGAAAAAGGTGACACATGAGTTGGCAGCTACTGCTTAATATGCTACTTTCAGCTGAAACAAACCTTTAAAATCTTCTCCCACGCAATCACTGTCAAATGTAGTGAATACTGCTTATATATATTGGAATACCCCTTTAATTATTATGATTCATGCTATTGCTTTAAACATTTGTAAACAACTTTCAGTGTCAATCAAACCATAATGTGATATACATTTAATATAATGTTATTGGGAATTTCTGCTAATATTGTGTCCCTTACTTTCAGGTGAGCTACAGGGCTCAGCAGACTAACAGCAGACAAGCAGTTCTGAAAATGTCCATGGTATGGCTTCTGGCCTTCCTGTTGTATGGCCCAGCCATCATCACATGGGAGTACATTGCAGGTAAAACCATCATCCCTGAAGGAGAATGCTTTGCTGAGTTCTTTTACAACTGGTACTTCCTAATCACTGCTTCCACCATAGAGTTCTTCACACCTTTCATCAGTGTTACTTTCTTCAATGTCTGTATTTACCTAAACATTCAGAAGAGGACAAGGGCCAGGCTGGACCTTTTGCAAGAGGTTCACAGCCAGGCCACCATTGACAATCCTCAGGCAATGGCAGTTCCCGCCAAATCTAACTCTCTGAAATGTTGGAAACCATCCCATAAAGTGTCAAAAGCAGCAGACGTGCAAAAAGCCACCTTCAAATCTTCCGAAGCTGAGATCCTGGAAAGGGTTAAAAGAGTAAAAAGAGCCTCTTTAAATGGGAGTTCAGTAACTGTGCTGGGGAAACCCAGAAGAAGCTTTACAGAGTCAGGTTCCACCCCGTCCCTAGAAAAACGTATGAGGATTGTCTCTCAAGGAATTGCTCAACGGTTCAGATTATCGAGGGACAAAAAAGTAGCAAAGTCTTTAGCAGTAATTGTCTGTGTATTTGGACTATGCTGGGCTCCCTACACATTACTTATGATTATAAGGGCAGCCTGTAGGGGGCACTGCGTGCCAGAGTACTGGTATGAGGTCTCCTTTTGGTTGCTGTGGGTAAACTCAGCCGTAAACCCCATTTTGTATCCCCTCTGCCACTACAGCTTTAGGAGAGCATTCAAGAAGATTTTGTGTCCAGAAAAACTGAAAATCAAGCAGCATAGCAAATTCCAGCATTGCTGGAAATGAGTGCACTCAGGAAAGACAGCTCCTTCCTAATGTGATTAAATGATGAAAGATGCAATCTAATTTAAAATGACAACAATGGAAATGGAACTGTTTTATGGAGGAGGTAGACTTTGATTAATTATACAACATTCAGAGGGCTTACTGTTTTCTCTCAATGCTGTGAAAGGCAAATATGAAGTGACTGGGTCCATATGATTGAGATCAATCAGTTAAAGTGAAGCTATCATAAGGGCGGCATGGTGGCTTAATGGTTAGCACTTCTGCCTCACAGCACTGGGATCGTGAGTTTGGTTTCTGATCAAGGCCTTATCTGTGTGGAGTTTGTATATTCTCCTCGTGTTTGCATGGGTTTCCTCCGAGTGCTCCGGTTTCCTCCCACACTCCAAAAACATACTGGTAGGTTAATTGGCTGCTAACAAAATGACCCTAGTCTGTGTGTGTGTGTGTGTGTTAGAGAATTTAGACTGTAAGCTCCAATGGGGCAGGGACTGATGTGAGTACAGTGCTGTGCAATTGGTGGCGCTATATAAATAAATGATGATGATGATGAACCTTTGAAGTCATTGGTCCAGCTTCAAATGTCGTTCAATGTTAAAGTGTAAGGAATGTGTTGTTTCTTGTGGTGTCCCTGTTCTTGATATAGAAAACTTCTCTAGTTGTAGCTTATAACGGAAAAATAATATTTCTGCTTACCTCATGGATTTAACTCTAAAGTTTTATACTAAAATGGCTTCATGCATGTATATAAGCCAATAGTATCCAAAGATCAGAGCCTCTGCTAACTTGTTGGTTCCTTTACTGTAATGGATAGCTTAAGAGATTTCACAGGGAACACCAAAGGAACCAATATATTGACACTTCATGTAATAAAGTTCAGAAGATTCTCTAATGGAACAGTGTAACATCTGCTTCCTTTGTCAAGGGAAAACTTTTTCTTTCCGGTTAGACCAATACACTACATAAATAACCTGTACATGTTACTAGTTTGGCTTCTAGATATACATCATTACAGCACTGCCTGTTTCCTAAAATGCTTTGACAATTCTCCATGTTGTGTTTCACGTTGAAAGTTCTGAGTGTCATATTTGTGCATGTGAGTGTCAGTATGACACACTTGGTAAGCAGTTACTGTACTAACTTCCTGTGATGTGTCATATGTTTCTGCTTACTGCTATAAAACAATAAAGGATATTTTCTTTCTGTAGCTTCATACGATGAATATATTGCCATGTTCTACAAACTCATGAAGGTGTAATAAGATTGGCAAAACGGCCTCAAAAAAATCAGCCATTGGGCCTGACCTTTGTGAATTCCAAGTGTACATAAAATTCTGTTGATTTAATAAAATGCCAGTAATTACAATATGTTTTTAATGCAACTGAGGTTTGTTAGCCAGATCCATCCTGTGTTTTAATATCCTATTCTTCAGCTGGCTAAAACATCATTCCCTATCGTGCAACTTGTCAAGCTCCACTCAAATAAGAAAAACAATGATTTTTTTATTAGGTTATTACAGTCAGACTTAGGAAAGGTAAGGAATTTATATCTGTGATGAATATATTATAATACATGAGTGGTGTAAATGCATGTATAAGATATCCTTATCTTTGTCAACCATACATCACTAGTCAAAAAAAACCCAACCATCTACCTCATCCATACCAGATGCTAACACACTGTTTGAAGAATACTAACAGCTTTTCACACTTACTTCACCCAAAAGCCCGTGCACAATCCCTGCACCTGGCCCCAATCTAGCCCCTTCCCCATGTAGCAACTTGTCACATAATTCTCTAAGATAAACTGTGCTACCCAATAACAGCATATAACACGTTTAATAAATCATAACAGCAAACATACACAGTTAACATGTAAACATTGTTCAATGCAAGTACAAAAATACATTTGTTCTACAGAAATCTACATATCGGAACATATATAGATATATATAGTGATCGAAGTGGGGTTGTATATGGTGGTATGCCAGAACGCCACATTTCCTACTGACTTTATTGTAAAACTATCAAATTCCATTCATTTACATTTGTCATACCGCAACGTCTAAATTTCAACTGGATATAAATATATCTATATCTATATATCTATCTATCTATATATATTCACACACAGCATATCTTTGCATATGTAGTAAAATGAAAACATGATGTACTGGTTTATATTTTGATCAAAACATTTCATTCAGCACCCCATATATCCCATTTAATTCTGCATCAATGTATGAACGCCCTATACTAACCTATATGTTTCAAACACCAGTAAAATGCATAAGTACACATAAGTACTATGCAAAGTAACATCACATATTCTAATGCTTAAAATGATACACCAAATAACCGTTATCATTCTTTCTCAAGAACAAATGGTTTTTGAAAGAGCTGCAGTCAGCTGGCTGTCGCAACAGTAACAATCATTTATTCTGTTGCAGACTGATCTGATTCAATAAGTGTCTTTGTAAACATTATATTACGTGATGTTACTTTGCATTGTACTTATGTATCTTCTGTACATCTGTATAGTGTTTGTGTATTCCATGTACTTACATTGTACAATATAAAATTATTTGCATGTCAACTCTGTATGGGTGTACTATTATTTCTGATAACTGGTGTTGAACAACTGTCTTAATAGTGCCAGATTTGATGTTGCTGGCGTTACTTATCTTACATATAGGTCATGATACTAGTCCTGTTTTAACAAAGCCTGTACCCCTTTTTTCTCTAAAGGGCTGTGGGTCTTTAAATCCACCACCTTGTATTTTAATGCTAGGAGATACAGGAAAATAGACTATAGGAGTAAAATGGGCAACCAAGTTTTACATGATTAACGTCCAGTATTGTACAGCAGTCAGGGATAAAATGTTACGTCTCATTTCTGCAGCAACACAATGATGTTTAGTGAAAACAGGCCTCTCAAACACAGAACAAGATGTAGACTGTACCAATCACCCGTAATTCAGAGCAGCTCTGGGTGCTGACAATGTCGGCTGTCATGGAGCAGAACATACCCCCCTTCCTCTGTATAATGATGTTATTTCAAGCTTGACAGGTGAGAGAATAAGTGATACAAGGAAGATAAAGAGATGAAAGCAGCTGATAAAAGCAAGTGCATATCCTGATCAATTTCACATAGACATATAGGAACAATTGGACACACAAAACTATTCATCTAATTGCTAATCAGAAAGGACATTGGTTTAAATACACACAGAAACATAGAGGATGGCACCCAGGAGACTGAAGAGATCGATGATCTGCACTGCCCTTCATCGTACCCAAAAGACACTTGATACAGTAGTCTAAACTCAGGAGACAGCATCCAGTATTGATATAAAATATTGTTCTAGGAAATGTCCAAGATTTGTCTGACTCCTTTGCTAAGGGAGACACAAACCATGAGTGATAATTCCTCATATAAGCTTATGGTCCAGCATGCTTAATTGGGAACAAATAAAACAAAATCAAAACATTTTTTATATAGACCAATTAGATAGATCAACATGAGCAGGGGGCATTCGCCCCCTAATCTGGTCTCATAGTGAACTACCTTGGGCTGGTACACCTGCAATTTTTTTTCATTAAAATAGACTGCTGAGTTGAGTCTTGCCCCCAGGCTAAAATTTGCCAGCGCTCTCCTGTTGATCAATAAGTCAATAAAATGCCCTGTTTTCAGCAATGTACACTACAATAGATTACTAATCCCACAACCCTTTTACCTAGTTATGTATTATGCTTTGCTTTAAAAAACAAAACAAAACCCAGACATTTAGTACTGATCTTTCTTAGTACACACTGGAGACTAATGCATCATGGCAGCTCCAAGCCAGTAAAAGACGATATTGTAGATCTGATGTAAGCCAATGTAAACCTACTCTTATCAATTTACCATGCTTGAACAAACACTGCTTTCATGCAAGCATGTTTTTCATTTTAAGGGTTCTGTTCTAAATTAGAAAACATCACTTGTAATTATCTGGTTGGTTGTAATAAGAGGAAAGTGGGGAAAAAAATATTGGGGTGGTGTTGTGTGATTGTGAGCTTTCACATTATGCCTAGTGGAAATATCTTGTATACAAAGCTATACATGTGAAAGATATATGAACAATTAATAAACAATGACATTATGCTGCTCACTACCTTAACTGCACTGATTTGCCTTTGAAATGGATAAACCTGAACACTAAGGGGCATATTTAATTAGGTTTCCGGTCCGTGGTAACACGCATTACTGCGGAACCTGCGCAGTATTGCCGGTAAAATGGTATCGCAATAACGCAGATTTTCCTACGCAACCCTATGGGGTGCGCACGAATATCCACATTATTGCGGTACCATGGATTGACTTCGCGTCCCGTTCCGGCGCGATCTCGCGGACCGGAAACCTAGTTGAATATGCCCCTAAATGCTTTAACAAAACTTACTGCAAGGCATCAGGACAAAGGAAAGGGTGAAGCTATTGTAAGTGGTGTGCTACATTGACATGTATAGTGTTAAACATGCTGTGAGTTCGGTATGTCTGGTACAAAATATGATTCAAGATGTCCTGCAATTTCACAACATTCCTTAGTTAATGACATCCAGTCTGAGACAGAGAAGTTAATCAGTTTCTCAGCCATTTTCATTCTCTCACCAAATGATCTAAAAACACCTCTGCGAGCAAGTGAATCATTTGATAGACTAAATTGCCTTAAAATAAGAAATATCATTAAATACAATTTTATTTTTTTTAAACTTGAAAAAAATAAATATAATTGTACAATGCAATCTGTTTCAACTAGTACTATGATAATGGATTTGTCCAAACACAAATTAGGTTTAACTCACCAGTCCCACTCTACTCACATAGCAGGACTGCCAAGGACTCCCACAGTTCTGGAGCACTCACCATTTAGCTCTCCACCGGAACTTCTATCAGCGCTTTCAGGAAGGAGGGGGGGAGGGGTCAGTACCAGCAGAGCTACATCAGGCTCTGATTGCATAGAGTTCTGGCTCTGTCCAATCAGCACCTCTATTATAAATTAAGAGTGCTGTTTGTTTTTACAATCTCAGACATCATCGTGTTGAAAAATCTGGATCAGTGAAGGAGGGGATGACAACTCTGAAATCTCAGGGCTCCCTGTAAAGGGACCTCCACAGTTCTGCTAGCTGGGGTAGAAAGACTGATAAGGAATCACTAATTTGTGGCTGGACACATCCTTTAAATTACATTACAAGAGTGTCTTTAGTGCAGCACCAAGAACTGCTTGGTATTTTGAACCCTTCCTAAAAGGAAAAGGGCCCCATGCCTCCCCGTCCCCCAGGAGCCAAAAGGCCCCAGAGAGAGAACAAATAAAGAGATCTTCAGGCCCTCCATCGCCAAAGATAGGGAGGGTCCCTTTACATCCCTGACCTCCAGAGCAAAAAGGCCCCGTAGGAAGCAAGGGCCTACAGGACCACCTCTGAAGCAAGGCTTGGGCAATACCCTTGTCTAAAGCTTCCCCAAGGGGACTGATCTTCAGCTCCCCCCCCGGAAGGAGGGGCCTCAGATGACTTGGGGTTGTGGTCGCCCATAATGGTCTATAACCAAACCCTTCAAAAACGTGAAGGACACACAAAAAACAAACAAAATGTGAAAAAAGTGCTATGTGCTTAGTGCTAGTGTCAATAAATAGTGCCTTAAAGTCCCAGTCTTCTGGTCGGAAATATAACAATTATCCTTGCACCCAGCCAAAAGGTTCGGGCAAAGGAAAGTGTTGTCGCTCAAAAATCAAAGTGTATCAGTGCTAAGTGCCTTACTTTATGCACAGGTGGTAGCCGTCACCATGTGCATTTTCGGGCACCCCCAGCAGGGACAGCACCGGGGGCACATAACACCTCAGGCATCAGGCAGTTGGCCTCAACCAGCGGACCAGGCGATGGCCTATCGTCTACAGGGGACACCTTTATGCCCCATTGCATACATAAGCATCTACACCTGGTCTTAGCCAAAAGGGAGAGAATCGATCAATGCGTTCAACCAAATTTTTTTTTTTTTTTTTATTGAAAGCCTGGGAACGTGCAATCGAAAACCCAATGTGCCCAAAAAAGGTGCAAAACCAATAAAAAAAAGTGCAAAAGGGGTGCGGTACTTGGCCCTTCCTTTAAAAAGAAAGGGCCCTGGTCCCCGACCCCCGGAACCAAAAGGTCCCTTAAGAGGCAAGGGTCTTCAGACTCCCTTCGCCGCAAGGCAAGGGGGGTCCCTTTAGCCCCTGGGATCCATCGAAGCTTCACCCAGGGCTCAACAACTAGTCCACCCCCTAAGGGGAGGACCTACGTAGGTGTTCAGGGGGACCGGAGCCTCAGGGCTGCACAATCCCCCCCCCCTAGATCTTCTCGGGGACAGGAGCCCAAAAGGGCCTACCTGCACCCAATAAAATCCGGAAACGTGAACATAAAAGTGAAGGTGACAAACGTGAAGAAAAAATAAATAGTGCCGAGTGCATAATGGCTGGGGCCGTATCCACCAATTTACTAGGAACTTTAAAAATGAAAAAAGTTCTTAAAACACATAGCATTACAAAAATCATCACAACCTTGATCCAACATCTGTTAAGCTTGTAGAGATAAAAAAGTCCCATAATCATGGAGAGGCCAGAATTATACTGTGTCTACATTCAAAGGAGGAATCAAGATATATATAACTTGAACTACCTATCCTCCAAGGGTTTAAACATTAATTTTGATTTAGGTACTTTTATAGAATGGTTATGACAACTTAAGCATTTACATCAGAATTGTAACTGACACCCCCCCAACACAAAAGTACAGGTATTTGATCAAATTATCATTAGAGACTGCAATTAGCATGTTTACCCTAACACAACTATTCCAAGAGCTGCCTTTACCTATATGGAGTGAACTTAAATACACTATCATAGAGGGGAGAGGAGGCCACACTATCATAGAGGGGAGAGGAGGGTTTCCTTCCACTTTATAAAATACTTGTTACACTAGGGTCCCTACATTTCCCTCCTTTCTAGGACTACAGCACCGACCCCCTTACTTGCCCCAGATACGGGAAAAGTGTGCATCTTTCTAGTACACATTAAGTTATTATAATTATATATGCCAGCCCAACACACCATTCTATCAGGCTGCACCACCCTAGACTTTCTAACGATCACATATGCTGGCTATTTGAGTTTGGGACACCTGGTACCCTTTCTCATTCTCTATCTCATAGAGTGTGTGCACTATGCCACCCCTGAACTTCCTTCTACGGTCATGTATGGTTATGTGCTATTCCCATGGAATTTGCATATTATTGTTTATTTTTATATTATTGTTATTTTTTTTCATGTATTAATAAACAAAGGTTCCCTTGAATATTTTACAGGGAATGACAAATAATTAGAACCATGAAGTCCATTATGGGTAACAGAACAGACTTGTGTCACCTATACGACAGTACTTTGACTCTGCTGCTTATATTGAAAACATCTCTCACGATGCTGAACACCACTGCTGTCTATAACAAAGTTTCCTATGACATTTTAGAATGATTACACTTAATCGGCATGGTATTTTGCCAGCTGCAGAACAAACAGGCGAGTGCAAGGATCTGAGCGACTTTGTCAAGTGCAAAATTGTGATGGCTAGATGACTGGGTAAGAACATCTTTAAAATAGCAGATCTTGTGGGGTGTTCCCAGTATACAGTGGTTACTACCTAACAAAAGTGGTCAAAGGAAGGACAATCGGTGAAACCAAAGCTCATTGATGCACATGTGGAATGAAGGCTAGCCCATCTGGTCTAATTCTACAGAAGAGCTACTGTAGCACAAATTGCTGAAAATGTTAATGCTAGCTATGATAGAAAGGTGTCAGAACACACAGTTCATCGCAGCTAAGATTCACTATGGGAAGAAGGCAAGCCTGTGGAGCCAATGTGATGCTCTGAACAATGTCCTGCAGGGAATCTTTGGGTTCTAGTATTCATGTGGATGTTACTTTGACATGTACCACCTCCCTAACCTTTGTTACAGACCAAGTACACCCCTTCATGGCAACGATATTCCCCGATGGCAGTGGCTTTTCAGCAGGATAATGCGTCATGCCACACTGCAAAAATTGCTCAGGAGTGGTTTTAGGAACATGACAAACAGTTTAAGGCGTTGACTCGGCCTCCAAATTCCCCAGATCTCAATCCGATCGAGCATCTGTTGGATGTGCAACTTACAAGAATTTAAAGATCTGCTGCTAATGTCTTGGCGGCAGTTACTGCAGGACACCTTCAGAGGTCTTGTGGAGTCTATGTCTCAACGGGTCACAGCTGTTATATTTCTGGACACTGCACTCTACATATCTTTGAATTAGTGTTTCTGGTACAGAACCTAACTCTGAATAGCCTTTTCTGATTTATGAACAGACAGCAAGCCATCTTGTAACAATGTATATACTGTACTAAATGAACACCAAATATTTACTGTGATGAATGCATTGTTTTAGGTTCACTGTTTATTAAAGAATCTGCCTGTACAGTCATGGCCAAAAGTTTTGAGATTGACACAAATATTATTTTTCACAAAGTCTGCTGCCTCAGTTTTTATGATGGCAATTTGCATATACTCCAGAATGTCATGAAGAGTGAACAAATTAATTGCAATTAATTTCAAACTCCCTCTTTGCCATGACAATGAACTTTATCCCCAAAAAAACATTTCCACTGCATTTTAGCCCTACCACAAAAGGACCAGCTGACATCAGGTCAGTGATTCTCTCGCTAACACAGGTGAGAGTGTTGACGAGGACAAGGCTGGATATCACTCTGTCATGCTGATTAAGTTAGAATAACAAACTGGAAGCTTTAAAAGGAGGATGGTGCTTGAAATCATTGTTCTTCCTCTGTTAACCATGGTTACTCACAAGGAAACACGTGCAGTCATCATTGCTTAGCACAAAAAGGGCTTCACAGGCAAGGATATTGCTGCTAGTAAGATTGCACCTAAATCAACCATTTATTGGATCAAAAACTTCAAGGAGAGAAGTTCAATAGTTGTGAAGAAGGCTTCAGGGCACCCAAGAATATCCAACAAGAGCCAGAAATGTCTCCGGAAGTTGATTCAGCTGCAGGACTGGGGCACCACCAGTGCAGACCTTGCTCAGCAATGGCAGCAGGCAGGTGTGAGTGCATCTGCATGCACAGTGAGGCAAAGAATTCTGGAGGATGTCCTGGTGTCAAAAAGGCCAGCAAAGAAGCCACTTCTCTCCAGAAAAAACATCAGGGACAGACTGATATTCTGCAAAAGGTACAGGGATTGGACTGCTGAGGACTGGGGTAAAGTAATTTTCTCAGATGAATCCCCTTTCAGAGTATTTGAGAAATCTGAAAAAATGCTTGTCAGGAGAAGGAAAGCTGAGTGTTACCATCAGTCCTGGGTCATGCCAACAGTAAAGCATCCTGAGACCATTCATGTGTGGGGCTGCTTCTCAGCCAAGGGAGTGGGCTTACTCACAATTTTGCCTCAGAACACAGCATAAAGAATGGTAACAAAACATCCTCCAAGTGCAACTTCTTCCAACCATCCAAGAACAGTTTGGTGACAAACAATGCCCTTTCCAGCATGATGAAGCACCTTGTCATAAGGCAAAAGTGATAACTAAGTGGCTCGGGTAGCAAAACATTGTAATTTTAGGTCCATGGCCAGGAAACTCCCCAGACCTTAATCCCATTGAGAACTTGTTGTCAATACTCAAGAGGCGGGTAGAAAAACAAAACCTCACAAATTCTGACATACTCCAAGCATTGATTTGGCAAGAATGGGCGGCCATCAATCAATATGTGGGCCAGAAGTTGATTGACAGCATACCAGGGCGAATTGCAGAGGTCTTCAAAAAGAAGCGTCAACACTGCAAATATTGACTCTTTGCATAAACTTAATGTAATTGTCAATAAAAGTCTTTGAAACTTATGAAATGCTTGTAATTTTACTTCAGTATACCATAGCAACATCTGACATAAAGGTCTAACAACACTGAAGCAGCAAACCTTGTGAAAACCAATACTTGTGTCATTCTCAAAACTTTTGGCCATGACTGTATTTTCCATTAAATAGCTCTTGCAATTAAGTTCTCTTTATGGGTTTTACCACCTTCCTACACCCTTCGTTTAGTATTTATCGTTTGCTACTGAAGTATAAAAACACTGCTATTTTCTATACATTAACTATTACATCTGCAGCTTGAAGATAATATCTCTTGTATATTTGTGTATGAGAGGGATAGGGGACTCCCCTTTGGTTATTCTTAGTAGTGGCATTACATTACTTTGTCTAGTAGGAAGCACAGTTAGGAAAACTGATTTTGTTTATCAATTTACTAGGAACTTGTTAAATCACAGAGGAAGTCACTGGTTTCTGGTGAATTGATAAGCTGTATTCTCAATGTTGCTACTGCATCCTATTGAACCTATTATACTGCATTCTCAGTGGTGTCACTGCTTCCTAATGAATTCATAGGATTATTAATATTGGTTCAGTGACAAATTGGATGTCTATACTTCATATCTCAGTGTCTAGAATGTCTGAAAACTAATTTTGCGTGTATGAACCCTAAAAATAGCAATATTTTATTGTAAACTGAAATCAGGTAATGTGCGGATCTCATAGTTCCCACAATAGAAGCGAGTGTTGAACTATTTCATTTGCTTTTTGAATTGAATGAGTGAGGAACTGAAAAAACTGATGCTACAGGAGGCCTATAGGGAAGAGGAGTTTTCTTACATTGGTGTTTGCTGAACAGAGAGTGTTGGTGCCTGTGTTCACCTACTTGCAGATTGAGAAATAAAACATCAGGTAAAATAGCAGATGACAAAAACAGACAATTCCCCTTCACTACATTTAAGTATACTGACTGTAAATAAACAGATACAGGACCCATTTACTTTAAAGATACATTCAATTAGGGTGTAAAATGACTTGGGGAAAAACCTAATAAAGGTGTATAGCCTGAGAATTACCATAATGCCTGATAATAATCCAATATGTTCTCGGCATGATGATAACTGAAGATCCCCGCTACAGAGTCACGTGTTCAGTTATCTTACAACCACACTTACAGGCCCCAGTTATGATGGAAGGGAACAACCCATTTGGCCTAAGGGACATTGGTCCTAATGCCCCACTTACCAGGTAGCAGGATCAGTCCAGATGTGACCAGCACTAGAAGTTCAATAGCCATGTTCAGCCCATGCCCTTTATCTTTGAATCTGCTGTCCAGACCACTGCAAATGTATTTAGGGCCCTCACCCACAGACATATATTCCTATTTTTGTTTACATACTGAACAGTATAATGAGGATTGGAAAAACTCCTCACATACTATATTTCTCTATTCTCTATCATCCTATTCTGCCTGCACATTGTGTTCCATTTTTGCGGATACAGAGCAAAGACACATACAATCCCACCTTCTCATGAGGTATCTAGTTGCACGGAATGCCTAATGAGGTCAGGGACAGAGGAGAGATATCTAGAATAATAAAAAGGGAATTACTGGGAACAGTAGGCAAACTGAGCATATAAATTTATGAGTAGAAAATAAAAAAAATCAAACTATTTCTAATGACAGACATTTGCAAAATCATATTCAATAGGTTTTGCGTAGTTTTTTTGTTATACAATCTTATTTATGTTTTTCTACATGTTTCTAGCAAAAAATATTATAAAGAAGGCAAGACTAGGCATTGTGAGACTAGACAGGAAAGTAATTGAGTATAACATCTCTCTATTGATGACACCAAGCAAGACCATGCTCCAATAAAAGGCCACCCAACGTGGGTCAAGTCTCAACCGAGGTCCCGTCACGCATTCGTGGCTTTTACTTGGCCCTCTGGCTCTTAATTATGATGAATGTTTGTTGAAATGAGCTTAATCCAAGTGCTGACAAATACAATTTGTGCCATTTAACTGTTTGGCACAGCTGCTGTGGGAGGCAAGAGACAGTTCACGATTAATTCATCAGTCTCAATTGAGACATCGCGCTGTCTGGGAGAGTTAATTACCTGCCGATATGAGGACGGAGAAGTGTTAACCCAGTGTGTACTGAAGGTTAAAGATCCAGTGAATAGCCCAGTTCATGGCTCTTGGGAAAGTGGATCAGCAAAACTCTTTATAGATAAATGACTAATATGCAGATTCTGTACAACTCTTTTTTGGGAGGGCACTCCCAAGCCTGGGAAATTAATTGTTCAGTTGTTAAAGTTACCAATATTACTTGTATATCTTTATGTAAATTGAAATAAAAAACTTGCTTCTTCTTGAGCTTTCCAGCCATGTTTTTACATCACCAGGAAGTTATTTATTTTCAATTGTATCCAAATGAAAGATCACAGCAGAGTTATGCGTCACAATTCTGCTTGATTACATAATTATATGCCTGAAACGCAAGGGGAGTAAAACAAAGAAAAAACAATATATTCTGTAAAAGTTGCAAAGTAATGTCGCTGTATGCCATATGGCAGTATAAATCCTGATATATGAAAACATATAAGGCATTTGATGCAAAAGATTATGACCATTGAACGTAATATGTGTTGTGTTTATAAATGTGGAGTAACCCATATAAACCAGATGTTTGAATTTATTTTCAAAACTGCTCTAAGAGAGGTTGAGAGATTGAATCAGATTACAGGTTTGTGAACATTACACTTGGTTATTATATAGGCTGAAATACATTTTATAGTGCATTTAAAAAAAAAAAAATTATAGAGAAGAGTGCTGTTTTTGTTCAAAAACTAATATGGTTTTCTGGTAAAATCAGATTGGTGTTTTTTGGATTTCACCAAAAATGTGATAAACTTGCACTTACATTACTATGTATATGAACCACATTTATTTACACTCATTTAGAGTCAATTTATAATGACCTCACAGTTAACAGTATTGGTCAAAGGCTGCATTGAGTTGACTGGCTGAAAATACACCCCATATTGAGATGGAAACTGAACTTGCCCTGCACATTACATTTTAATAGGCCAAATATTGAGTCTCAAGGCAGTGTTAAAGTTTATTTTTATTTAATAATATTATTAAACATGATAGTTGGAAAGTTAACAAAGAAAGTCAGCGGAATTATTCTAAAGGAGAGGACTGAGACAGTTTAACTAAGGATGGCTAGGCATTGACACCTGCTAAATGACTGAAGAATGGTGTGTTTCCGAAACCTCAGAACTTCCCCAGATTGAGAGACCCTTAAGCTGGGTTCACACTACACAGTTTTCATCCAATAATCGGCTAAATCAGCCGACATACGACCGCTCGTTCAAAAGTCGGGTCAGTGTGTGCAGTGACACGATGGTCGAAAGTCTGCCCAAATGGACGATTGTCGCCTCATTTGGTTGGTCGTACCGTTTAATATTTTCGTTCCAATCTCGTTTCCGTTGTGTAGTGTGTATAAACTTCCGACCGATCTACAACAGTGAGTACGAAATTAGTCATTGCTCACGGCAACATGGCTGTAAAAAGTCGCTAAAGGGCCGTCCGCTCTTCCCTTTATCGTCCTAAACAAGGCTAGTGTGTATGCAGTCCATGGACCGAGCGATCGGAACATCGATCGCATGTAAAATCGCTTGGCATAAAAAGTTGGTTGAAATTTCTGTAGTGTGTACCTAGCTTTACTATGTTAAGGGGACTTACCAGATTAATCTCTGATAAGTGTATGTTCTATTTGGCTCTGCCACTGGCAGACAATATTTTGCTGTGATTTTATCGCTGTTTTTCTTCTATGCTCCCATCTACTGTGAACTAATAGTCTATAATCAATAATCACCAGGTCACAGCAATTGATCAATATTATTTTTCATGACAATTAAAGTAATTTGTTGCATCTTTGCTCCTCTCTTTCTCATATGCCCTTATGTAATCATATAATAATCACATCAATTGTTCAATGTAGTTTTGATCCATTAAAACTATTATATTATTGCTTCATATGTTGTTTTCTTGGCTGCTTATTTGCTTCGTTCTCCTTTTCTCAGATGCTCCATCTGTTGAACTAATCCCACTAATAGTGTTCATATTTTCCCGACTTCAGATTATTTAACAACAATTTGTGGTTTGTTTTTTTTCCTGTGTTTGTACTCTGTCTATACTCCCATATGTTCTCCCTCCCAATCCCAAAGACAATAAAATTGCAGCTTTCACAAGGGACTGACTGATATAAACAGGCAGTAAAAGCTTGCGTGTTTCAAACGTCCTGTGAAAATAGACAAATCATATTTACCTGTTATTTTAGTTTTCCCAAAGGACTCCTTGGTAGCCCTAACTAATGGGTTAACATCCTACTCAGCTAAGCTTAGGTAAAAAAGAAGCAAACCTGAGTCTATATAATGTAACTCCTCCTCTGCCTTAGTGTCTTTGGGTTGGACTATTTGGGCTGTTTTGGAGTCCTTTCAAGGAAACAAAATAAACAGGTAAATATAGTTTGCCTATTTCCTCTTCAGTTTTACTTGCTGGTTTCACATCTTCAAGCCTAATAAGTTACCACTGCCTTCATTGAATGTGCTTTTATCATTTTAGGTACCTCCAGACCTTTCCTCTTATACGTCTGTAAGATAGCCTCACATATCCATTTTGCAAGGGTGACGTGATGGAGAATGTCCTTGTTGTGCTCCCGAATGGAATATAAAGAACTGAACAGTTTTTCTCAGTCTCTTTGTTCTCTGCAGATAAGGGGAGATCGCCGTTACCACAGCTAATATATGAAGACACTTGTCTTCCTCAGTCTCCTCTTGTGAGAAAAATGCAGCCAATATAATTTCATGGTTTAAATGATAGTCAGATACTACTTATGTCCAAACAGGAGGATTTGTCCTTAGTATCATTCTATCAAAAAAAATATATGCATGTATTTCTCATATTCGTTTCGTGGACATAAATACTAAAAACAATACTTTAAGGGTCAGCCATTAAAGATGAATCTCTTGTAGAGGCTCATATGGGTCTGTCAGTAAGGAGGACACAATTAAGATCCAAAAGTGTTACAAATAGCCTTATGTATGGTCGAATCCTCATGACTGACTTAAAACAATTTTTTTATTATCTCCTCCAATGCTATTTTTGTTTTCAAAAGAATAATTAATGGTGAAAGTTGAACTTTCAGAGTTAGGACCTTATTTAAACTACCCTGTAAAAAAAAATCTAATATTTGGGGGAAACTTGGCACCATAGGGATAATAGAGCCATGCTTGCATCAGAATCAATTTGGCATTCTGTGTTAACGCCATTGGCTCTGTTTGTGGTAGGCGAAACTGCTGTACAAGTAGCCAAAATACCTCTTACTTTAGAGATCAAACTGCCAGTATGTTTTCCATACCTTCTACATGAAGAGCTGATAGAGAACATGATAAGTGTACTCCTGGTACATCCTTGTTTGTTTAAGATTGCCACAACTGTTTGTTTGTCTGAGAACACTTTGAGACATTTTTGTTGCAGGAAAGGTTGACAATATAAAATTGCTTTCTAGACCACTCTCATTTAGTTTATATGAAGTTCCTTTTTTTATTTGTTCCAGGTACCCTGTGCCATCTGTGAGTTCTCATCCGTCCCCCAAGCCTGTGATGCTAGAGTCAATTGTTAACACCTGCCACCTTGGTTTTGAGAGAAAAGTTCTTTGAATTCTTCTTATGGGTTCTTTACACAAATTCTGTGATTGCTCTTCCTCATTTGATATCGTAATCCAGAGATTCCTGCCTGTGATCCCATCTTCTGATCAATTCTAACAGTAACGTTCTCATGTGCCATCTTGTCCATAGTACTATTACCATTGTAGTTGTGAGCATCCCTATAAGCCTGAGGCATTCTCTTATTGATGGGCATTGGTGATGGAGAATGTAAAAAATCAGGTCTTCGATCTTGTCGACCCTTTCTTTTGATAGGGTTACCTTGTCTTTTGCTGTGTCTATGTAGAGACCTAGGATTTGTAACTGCTACGATGACACTAGATGACTCTTTTACTCTGATAATCCAGCCGTGGTCTTTCAAAAAGTTGATTGCCTTATCCCTACTTTCTTGAGATGTTGCTTTTGATTCTCCTACCACTAGAATGTTGTCCAAATATCTGTTTTTATAATGCTGCCATTGTCATGACCAGAACCTTTAATTAATAGGAACTTCTGAAATTACTACTTGTTTTGAGATCAGTGTCTGCAGACTATCGAATAGTGCCCATTTACGCACTATAGACACCAAAGTCCTGAATCTTTTCTGACTTAATTCTATTTTGTACCCAGTGGTTACAAGTTTTCTACCCTCCTGATCTTGGGTTGTTAGTTTACAAGACTGTAAAAAAATTAATATCCTGCCCCCTACCACTGACTCTGGTAAGTAATTTGTGAATTATTAGGGATAGTTCAATCTAAACCTTTTTTCTTTGCCTCATGAGCCTTGAAAGTTCTGCTTGGGTACTTGTGTTGCTGCCTGTAGGTATTGTTTACCAGGCCTATATCTCCATGTCTTAAGAATACTTTTTTTTCCATTGTCTCCATACTTTTCAATAAGAAATCTCAACTTATTTTTTCCTGAGTAACCTTACATAAAGCTTCAATCTAAATCCTCAGTGCTCTGGAAACAGAGACTGCTGCTACCCCTGAACTGACCACTTTAACTGCAGAAACATTTAATCTTTTAAAACATCTTTCCATTTTCATATCTGAAGAGGAAGTCCATCTACTAACAGAATGGTAGTCTTTGCTAATAGACTGGGCCCCATGCATCAACTTTAGGCACAGCATTCCATTTTTCAGCTTCACTATCTGAGAATGGGTACATCCTCTCAATTGCCTTAGGATTTACCTGGTGACTTACAGGTTGCACTATTCCTTTCTGAGAAGATCACTTTTCACTTTATGCACAAAAACATCCTATGTTTACATTAACATTAAAAATATCTTGCAGTGTTGTTGTAACTGGAATGTCCTGTATACCCATGGCCCTTTTAATCTTTTTAAGCAAGATGTCTACTGTGCCTCAATGTAGTGACCTCCCGTCATTACTGTCTGAAAAAAAATCTTCTTCCTCCATGGAGTCGCCTGGGATTACCCAGCACTTGTTGAAGACGCGCCAGTGTGTAAGTACACTTAAGTACAGTGCAGGCATGGCTGTAATGCCAGCAGATGCCCCGCTGCTCATTGCTCTATAGAGACACAAAATTGGTCCCAGGGAGAAAACCTTTGGCCCCGGGAAGTAAACGACGGCCGTGAGACCCCAGGATCTTCTGGATCTTGTTCTCAGTAAAAACGATGATTCTCACATTTAAAACAATAAACACTAACATACACTATATAATCTACTGATTACTCAGCTGGGCAAGACAGGAAAAAAAGAAGCTAGTGGAAAAGGAGGAGTTACATTATATAGCCTCAGGTGTGCTTCTTTCCTGTCTATGCTCAATTGAGTAGGATATTAACCCTTTGGTTAAGGCTGGCAGGGAGTCCGAAGATTAAATAGTGTTTTAGCTCAATTCCAGTGCAAAGGATCACAACTCAGTCAATCCAAGGATCTACACGGAAATGTGAAGCTCAGCTGTGATGGATTAACCAAAACTGAACGCTTATCTTGTTAATAAACACATCTTCATAGCACATTTTCCTTAAGAATTAAAACACTAGGTAGTATTTAAAAGAATTGGTCACCTAGACACAGTGGAGACAGCCATACTCCAGGCTGAACCATTATGTAGCCTATGAATTTGCTTGGAACTACTGACATGATTATGGCCCTGTCTGATTAATATTCGTGTGGTCTGATTTATGATAGACTGGCTCCTAGTGAAATAATAGGCTACATACTTATGAATATTCATTCAGCCCACAAAACAGCTGCCCCCACTGTGTGGGCAACAGGTCCACTTTAAATCAATTCCGCGTGATCCTCAGGATTTGAATTTATTATCTTTGTGCTGTATTATCTGGCACTCACGTCTACAGTCTTTTGTTTACCAGAAAACAGTTACCAAGACACAGGCAATAGACTGCCAAGCTGACCATATCCCCAAATACATAAATCAAACTGTCATTGGAATTACAGTGCACATGCCACATACATACACTGAAGGTAGCAATTTTGCGAACTGAAACAAAATTTGCGCAGTCTAAGGCAGTTGGTGGGAGTCACACTTCCCCGTGCCCATGTTTATTACTTGTTGTCTATATTGGGCACCCTGCTTTTTATGGGACTATATAAGACCTTTAATAAGCAATTGGTAGCAAATGGTCTAAGTGTTTTTTGCAGAAGATGTAAATCCTTTCGCTAATATATTTCAGGACCATCATACTCTATAGGAAAAATCAATGTGCCCTAATTTGTGTTGCAAATATTTTAAAACTAGGCCCTTTGCCTTAAGTAACTCAGACCCCTTGATATTCTCTAAGATGATCAACTTTAAACTCTTGTGTACCCAGGGTCAGAGGCAAAAAGGTCTGATATCTGATATAACATATATGTTTAACTCAAAACCCTTGCATTTGTTAAGCCCTCTTAAATTATATATTGGGAGGATCAATTAAAATTAACACTCTCTAGAGAACTATGGGAGAATACAAAACTTGTGTACAACTGTGACTAAAAATTCTTACATAATATTATTCAAATGATACTACCAGGGAACTACCTGATAGACTTTATACACCTTTCCCAGACAGTTCTCCTAGGTGCTGGAGCGACTGTTCACATATACTCCTAATGCAAATATATTGGTATTCTCCAGTTGCCCAATTTTGCCCCAAAGCACATACTTTTTTATGGAACCAGGAAAAGAGAGAAAGCGGATATAATGACATTAAATAATTCCATCAAAGAGAGATTTGAAAACATATATGTGAAACAAATTACTTGGAGTTTAGTTAACGTTCTCATCCAAATTTGTGATCCCTGGTACCTCCTACTAGTGTTACATGAAACCGTTAAAAGTGTTTTGCAATATGGCAAAATAATTACAGGCAAACCATTAGAGTGTTACATATATTTTATAACAGATAAAGAGAAATGTCCATGGACTGATCTCAATTTTAGCTCAAAAACACTTTAAATGATAATACTTTTTTTCCCAGTCACTGAAGTTTTCCTGCACATAAAATTAGTAAATGACATTTTCTGTTACCCTTTTCTAAAAAGACATGGGACATGAGTAGTAATTTCAAGTGAAGTTTTACATGGCCCATATCTACACTTTGTGAGAAGATTAAGTATTGTTCAAGAGAAAAACTGCAGGTGTATAAAGATTATGGAGATCAATTATCTTTGTAAATAAATTAGATTCAGTTATATTCCAAATAACATATATACAGAAGTTGAGCCTTAGGTCATCAAAACATTCTTCTTTGAGATTGATTTTCACCATTTACCAACAAAAACTACATATTACCAGCCCTTGTAAGGCTCAGCTTTCTTGCCTCCTGGTCTGTGTCCGTCATACATCTCTCTGAGATGTAGAACAAGTTCTTCTGCATTCTCCCCAGTCAAGGCAGACACTGCAATGATATTGCCTTCTACCTTTTGCCGCAGGAGCTCCAGGGTCTTCCTGGCATTTGGAAGGTCCAATTTGTTGGCCACTATGACATGAGGACGGAGGGGGAGATTCTCATCATACTGGCTCAGCTCAAACTGCAGAGAGTGCAACTGGCTCCAGGGCTCCGGGTGCATGAGATCAATCACATAGAGGAGAAACCGACATCTCTCAATATGCCGGAGAAACGAGAGGCCCAAACCCCGGTTCTGATGGGCTCCTTCTATAATGCCAGGGACATCAGCCACTGAGATGCCAATAACAAAGAGAGTAAAGGTGTTAAAAACACTGAGGGACACTGCAAGATTAACCTTCATGGGTGGTGGTGATGTAGTTCCACCTTTGTCAACCAAAATTGAGTACATTAACAGTAAAATGTCCGCATTATATTTTACACAAAGCCAAATCATACACAAAATTATACAAATGCCAAAAATTCAGGGAGTGTATAGTATCCTTGAATAATCTACAGTGAGGTGTGCTGAAGGCCCTGGTAAGTACCTTTGTCTAACCAGGGCCTTTCTCCTAATGTGTCCTAGACAACACAAGCTACACTGTTAGTCTGGGTACACACTACAGTGTTTTCAGCCGATTATTGGGCCAATCACACGACAAACAACTGTTTGACCCGATTAGTGTGTACGCTCATTGGATGTGATTTTTAAACCGGACTATATCATACAACGATGGAACAATGTTGCTCCAATTCTGCAGTGTGTATGCACTCATGACCGGCAGCATCCATAGATCTCTATGGAGTGTGCAGAGTCACGATCTTTTCAGCTAAAAGTTATGACAGATGAAGAGCACAGATCTGAAGGTAAATTGTCTAAAATGTGTTTAGTGTGTATACATGAAGTGGCATGCTGATCGGGACTTTTTTTTTTCTTTTAAATCGTTGGTAAAATCATTAAGGATGTTGCATTGGGAGAAATTTTGTATAGTGTGTATCCAGCCTAAGTGGAATGGACAATTCTGTTAATGCACAATAATGTTAATGCACAATAAATAAGTCACAATGACCACTCAATCAACAGGCAATGGAAAGGTTTTGTGTTACCACCTGCTGGCTGCAAGTGGTATTGCATCAGGAGGTTATTTCTATTTTTTCTAATGTAAATCCGTGGCTCTATTGCACAAACTGTCACTCTCAATAATCACATGTACCTCTTCATTGAGGCTCTCTCTACAGCACATGCTGAGCAGAAACCACTACTCCACACCTACAGGTTAAATACAGGTGAGTTTCTGCCTCTTCTGCAACGTTTGGGGCTTCCTGGAGTGCTTAGATCAATAACTGTTGACTTTAGTTTTTCTTTTTTATGGAAATTACTTCTATGGTACTACTGACACCCCTGCCCTTTCTGCTTTTCATTATTTAAATTGGGACTTGCCTTACTAGGATGGTGTATCTGGCTTTGGTTTGTCCTTTCCATATTGCATATGCCTTTATATTACCAGATAAAATATTAGTTTAAAATAAAAGAAATATCAGCAGCGTATCGATTTATTAGGTGTCAATAATATCATTATGGAACAAAGTGGAGGGTGGCAATTGCTGAGATATAATGTTCTCTTTATTGGGGCTGCTTCTAGTTGGTCTTTATGCTCAGAAGTGGGTAATGGATTGTTCAAATGGCTGCTATTTAAATGGTTTTCTGTGAAGTGGCAGTTCCTGCAATGAAGATGCAGATTTATAGATTTAAAATGCAGTTAAAAGGTAGTGTTTTAAATCTGGGATTTCGGTCACATGCATCACTTGATAGAAGCATGCTGCCTAACCAGTAACAGAGCATACATTCCAATCACATGATTAGATGTAGAACAACAAGTTTAGTTTTCACAGGAAAGTTTTAAAAAAAATCATTAATGTCCCCTTTTATCTAGAGCTCACCATGCTTAATCACACACATGGCAAGTTAAAGAAGCACACTATGGGGAGGATTCAAATCGGCGCAAGGTCCCATAGGAGCCTATTTTTGGTACCTAAAACATTACTGATCTTTGCTCACACCTTGTAGAGATATGAGCAAAAATCAGCGATATTTTAGGCACTGTAACTGTGTGCACATTGCACAAGACTCCAAACAGGACCTTGCACTGAATTCAATTCACCCCTATCTGCTTCAAAGGCCCTTGCTTCGAAATTCCAGGGAAGTGTCTTGGACTTACCAGCAATCTGTTCATAATCTTGGTAGTTGATGATCCCAACGTGGGGTTTGAGGGTGGTGAAGGGGTATGCTGCCACAGTAGGACGGGCATTTGTAAGAAGGCGCAACAGAGATGACTTTCCAGCATTAGGAAAACCCACCTGGAAAATTGGAAATTGCAGTCAATGTCATGGAATAGAGGCCACACAAACATCCTCTTTGGAATGTCATTAATGAGTGCTTCATTGGGTCCATTAGATAAACCCTGGATGGCCCAGCAAGCTGTGCATCCAAGGTAAGTAGGTTTTTATTTTTCCATCAACTCCACTTTTAAGTGACTTTTATTGTACACTAGACTTTATTTGTATGTTTTAAGGAACGGTGTTTATGCACTGTAGATCTAGAGTCAATTTATAGAATTAGGTCTTTAAAGGCAAGAAGCTGATTTACTAGAGTTTTTTTTAAATCAAATATAAAAGATGGTGGATTTAAGAAACCAGAATATGCTGAAAATTAGGACCATTCTGGTTTTGTTTGTATATGTATGATATTCTAGTTTGTTTATTATTCCAGAATAAAATGCAAGTGTACTTTCCAATTTCCTAAAGAGATGCCTAAGAAGCCAAACTCGGTAGTTATGGGCCTCATCTTAGGTAAAATAATAATTGAAATTAAATTTACATGATCAGCAAGTAAATGGGAAGTTTGTTTCAGGCTGTAATATTCAAAATAATTCCATGTACATATGCTGCCCTTCTATATTTCAAACCAATCTATGAATATTAACTACAGTGGAATTTGTTGGCATACAACCTGAATGATAGCTGCGAATTAGAAGCTGAAAAAACATTATTAATATGTACAGCCAAGACCTCTGCCAGGATTTTACTGTTGGAATGTAATAAATTAAATTGGACAGAATGATGCATGATGTAACAGATCCTTATCTATCTTGGGTATAAGAATAATTGAATCATTGCACATAGATTTTGGTAGGTATACAACCCAGATTTAAAATATACAGTTAATGTGGAGACATAATATCATCAAAATCCTTATACATCTCATTAGGAACTCCAACAGGACCAAGGGACTTCCTTAATTGGAAGCATTTCAAGTGTTCTTAGTAATTCTTCCTTAGTAATGAGACCCATCAGAGATTACCTCTTCTTGAGATATTCTCACAAACTGGTCTTTAAAACAGTAAGTAACCAATTCTATCTCTGCTGTACAATACTGCTATAATGTTTGACAATACTTAAAAAATTGGCATGTTAATGAAATAGTGTTCGAGCATAAGTAAAATCCTCTCTTTTAAATCTGTAGACTGAACAGAGGCTGTATGAGAAACCAATTTAACTTCCATCTCTACAAATAAAAAACAAATTGTTAAGAGAAAAACTTGATATAAAAATTGTCTTCAATATAGTTAGTGTAGGATTAATTGAGCATTTTCCAAGCCAAAAGTGACTGCGAAGAAGCAGTAAAGACATATAATGCGTCACTTGCTGTTTCATGTGATTTAGTGTAACAAGAAAATTGATGTTTAGGTGGATTTTAAAGAAGGTATCTGTAAACAAGTCCAAGCATAGATACCATTTACCTAAATGATGATACAAGTTCTGTTTAGAATACTTCTGAACAATATTTAGACATAATGGTACTAGACACTCCACTGATAACACTAGAAAATGTGGATACTGAAACATAATTCCTGTACAAGTATTCAACCCTGCAGTATACAGAGACAGTATACAGAGCCGTGCCTAGAGCCCAACATCACCTTCCTCGCATCCCATAGAGCTTCAGGCTGGCAGTGTGGATGTGCCACTCCAGGAGACATTCCAAAGCTGCACCTAAGGGTGGGATTAATCTGAAACAACTGCAGCACGGTGGCTAAGTGGTTAGCACTTCTGCCTCACAGCACTGGGGTCATGAGTTCAATTCCCGACCATGGCCTTATCTGTTAGGAGTTTGTATGTTCTCCCCGAGTTTGCGTGGGTTTCCTCCGGGTGCTCCGGTTTCCTCCCACACTCCAAAAACATACTAGTAGGTTAATTGGCTGCTATCAAATTGACCCTAGTCTCTCTCTCTTTCTGTCTGTCTGTGTATGTTAGGGAATTTAGAGTGTAAGCTCCAATGGGGCAGGGACTGATGTGAATGAGTTCTCTGTACAGTGCTGCGGAATCAGTGGCGCTATATAAATAAATGATGATGATGATGATACACCCAAAGATTGCATCCTGGGGTGCAAAACCTTGCAGCTGACAAAATCCAGAAAAGGCGTGGACAGACAACCACGCAGTGGCCCAGAACAACTATTCCGCCAAAGCAACTAGGCGCTCCACCAAGGAAGCACTAATTGGGTAAATGAGAATTCAATCCAACTGGGACAGCCCCTCAAAGTAAGCCAAATGAACAGTATTGTTATCCAACAACAAATCAGTGCGCATGTGCCGGCCATTCATGCTTGTGTACACTGAATAAAAAAGGCATTTGTCATGACCAAACTAAGTTGCACGGTCCACGTAGCATCTGAAAGACCAGAACACAACCAGAAGGTGCAAAGAACAATAGAAAATGGAGATTAAGACAAAATGATGGAAATATTCCTTGTATGGAATATAAGCATTCCATACAAGGTAGTAATTAGGAGAGGAATGGTTAATCACACCTTCATCTCTAATTGTCTGCCCAAGTCTATGGGAAGAAACCCCTGAGCCGTAGGATCATTGTTTCAGTAGCCTCATCGTAAAAGCAGACAACAAATAGAGCAGCACCAAAGAGAACCGACAGCCATCAATATGAATAACATGGCTGGTGTGGCCAATCTAGAACCACCAGAAGCCTGAGTTTTAGCATCCCAAAAGTGTACAGCCAATAGAAACATCAGCCCTAGGCCGGAACTCGTGGAGACCCGTGGTCAATTATGCTGCCTTCATCTGAAGGTCATGAATATGCAGTCCAATGACATGATCAAACTGAACAAAATGCCTACACTTTGAACACTTAATGACCCAGAGTGAGGCTGCTCCGTTGTTGTAGTGGTTCTAAAGAGGCAGGCAATAGGAGGAACAACCCTTGAAGAGGGCAGGCATTAAGTGACTTTATTGATGGTAAGGGGGGAAAAATTTAAATAATTTTCTCTCAATTGGAACTTAGAACGCAGTACATCTGTTTCCTCTGTTTTGTAAAATGTGGAAATTAGAAAAATCTGTAACCGCATGCTTTGCCAAGCCTAAAGTCTGCAGAACCCCCAGGACTAAGCTGGAGCCATCCACGATACTATAAGTGTTCTTCCCCTCAGCCTTGTGAACTATCTCCCCATGCTCCTTGGAGAAGAGATGAGAGTTAGAAAACTTCTGTATAAGTTCAGGAACATGCCTCTTGCCTGTTTTCCTCTGGGGGAGCTAAGGAGACGTTCCAATGAGGACGCTCTCACCCCTCTGACTAGCAGAATAGACCTGCCAACATAAATTTATAGTTTTGTGATCCTCAGTGCTATGTCCGCAAGTGATGCTCTCTTCTTAAAGGAGGCCTGTGCATGGTGTTTCCTGATGTTGAACTATATTCTTAGGAAGAAAATATCTGCTCGGTGCTAGGGGGATATCAGAAAGCTCCGTCGTACTGAAGCCGGCTCCCATGGGAGGGGCATAGTAGGGGAGGATCTATTCAACAGTTTATGTTTTAAAGTGCCCTAGCTTCCATTCCACGTTCTATACCTCCAATGGATTCAGAGAAAAAGAAATAACAAATATACCTGCTTCATCCATATGAAAATACAACATCTTAAAATTAGAACGTTTTATAAATATGTAGAAAGTTCTGCAGATCTCCAGTTACGAAATACATAGAAAGCAATTATGAGGACTGTAAAAGCTCACCATGCCAGCATGCGCCATGGTTTTCAGTTCCAGCTGTAGGCAACGCTCTTCCCCATGTTCACCTGGTGTTGCAGTGACTGGGGCTCTGTTCTCGTTGCTGAGAAAAAAACGGTTTCCTTTTCCGCCAGAGCCTCCATGAGCAGCTACGAACTCCTCACCTGGTGTGGAAAGGTCCACAAGGACCACTCCGTTCTCTTTCACTAGAGTTCCAATAGGAACCTGACAATGTAGACAGACATAGCTTCAATACTAGCATGACATGTCATGTAATTACAAGCATCTCACACCATGGAGCTACAATTTTCTGCCACCATTCAAACTATGAGTACATAGTTCATCCCTTCAATTTACTGTCATATGCTCCTATACAGAAGAACAGAAATATTCCTTCTTATTGAAGTAAAGGAGGGAAATGATAGACATTACGCACACCAGAATGGACAATTTATAAAATAATATCCTAGGAGTAAAAAACCTTACAGTAATAAAATAAAGTTCATCAGCAACATGTATATAAACTAAACAAATACACATTTTCTGTACCAGCCAGAGAAAAATAAAAACAAATTTACAGATTAGCCTGTATATTAAAACTACAATTAATCTCTTTAGATGCAAAGCATCCAAGTGCACCAATCCTTGGTGTTAACAAGTAGGTATAGGGCCAGGAGGACATAACTAGGTCTAATGGCGCCTTTTTTCAAGACCACATAAATTCAGCATGTCATTCAAATAATATGCATCGTTGCCAGATAATTTAGTGACACAGTTTTGGTGGCAGGGAAAAGACCTGGAGAGACAGGTACAATTATTTTTTAGATTTGTTTTATACTACCTAAATTATTTTTTATATATATGTTGTAAAGGCCATGTCCGGGCAGGGGGACCCAATCTATTCCCCCCTCATATCTCCATAGCAACAGATCAGTTATAGCATTAATCTAATGCTAGCTGACATGTCAGCTAGTAATAGCTCACAATCAGTGATCTTTAAATGCAGAGATGAATTGGCTTTTCATTTGCACTGGCATAGCTATCTCCATGCTGTAGAAAGTCCTGTCACTTCTTAGGTTTCTGTGGCATGTCCAATGTTTCCATAATGGAATAGATAGCATTTGTATTGAACACTATGCGGTTTTTTTTCCTTTTAAAGAAAGTCCAGATTTGGTTGTTCAACGTTTAAACTAAAGATCTAGCTTACAAGAGGCTCATTTATTAAAGATGGCAGGTGACCATTGACAAAAGTGCAGTAAACAGCCAATCAGAATTTCCAGTGATCACCTTCAAAATCCTATTGATTAACAACAATTTTTTTCTGGACCACATTGCCTTGTCAGGTTTTGGGAAGAAATTATAAGTTGTCCTAATAGATGAAGTTGGGAAATTTCTACTTTTGTATTTGAAGCAGAGCACAGATACTCTCACTACACCCCTACTGCCCATTCCAACCATCACAGAAATTCCTAACCTTAATGTAGAGAATGTCTCCATTTCTTCCATAACAATTTTTGCTACGACCACGCTCCCCTTCAACTCCCTGGTACACAGGACTTATGGCGGAGAAAGACTTTACACAAGGATCCACTGTGAGATAAAGAGAGAAGGACATGAGGACACGGTCTGGAAAAATTCTTCCCTGGCTCACTCCATAAGTTTCCACCCTATTCATAAAATATATATTTTTTCTCGACAATGGTTTGCACATTTTAATTTTAATCATACAATCTAATTCACAAACAATATTTTCATTAGCCTACCTGTAAACAGAGTAAAATTATATATATATATATATATCTACTATATAAAAGCCTAGTGGCGTGTGTCTGTGTGTGGAAAAAAAAAAAAAAAAAAAGAACAAGCTGCAGCGCCACCTGCTGGGTGAAGTTATACACTGACCTACTAAATTCTTAGTGTGTGTGGGAAAAAAAACTCAGAAAGGGCTGGAAATTTGGTATACTAAGATGTTTTTAATTTGTTAATTTAATTTGTTAATTGTTAAAAGTGTTTATAAAGATTTTAAAAATATATATATATATCTTGAAGGAGAAGTGACAGTTGGGAGTGGTTGGTGGTTGCCGGGGGTGACAGAGCGAGAGGAGTGCGATACTCAGGACCGCTGAGAGAGATCCCTGTGTCTGGATAGACATCTGGATAGAAGTGGCGATAAAGATGAAGGATGAGGTGATGGAGAAAAAAGATGAGGTGGTGACATGTGGACAAAACCACGTTAAAAAAGGGCGCTTGTGTCGGGAAGTAACGCTCTTCCCCTGAGGAGGCCTGGACTATGGCCCAAATGCATGACAAGAACCTTTTTAACACCTTAAGTAGCTTGATTTGACTAGAATGCATGAGTATCATGCACGGGTTAACTTGTATATATATATATATATATATATATATATATATATATATATATATGTGTGTGTGAATGTTGAAATTTTAAGCATGCACAGAAAATAATTCCTAATTCACTTGGGTTTACTGTAAAATAAATGTTAATCCCGGCAATAATGTGAAAGTTGGTCATATGGGCCAAAACACATGTGGTGCTGAAGGTAGTTGAGTGTTTTCTTCAAAAAGTTATTTCTTAATCAGTCTAGGGAGGCGGACACTTGTTTTCTGCATTAGGTTTTTTTCTCACAAAGTGCTTAGAAAATACAGTTAAGCAACACAACTGCCAATGACTTTTCTTCTCTTCCATCCCCAGGTATGTACATCGACTGCTGCATTATCATTAGAACTATGCCATCCTTCCCCCTTCCTGCAACATACACCATTGTCCACATAACTTCCTTCCTCTGCCTCTCCCAGTGGACTGAATACACTATTCATTGGGATAACTACTGTCTTGATCTTGTTTTCTCTACACCACTGGTTCCCAAACTCCCTAGGGTGCCTCGGCAATCTCACAGGGGTTCCTCTGCCAGGGGTAAGAAAAGCGGGGGACTACTTGGTAATTATTTTGGATTAAGGGTGCCTTGAAAAAATTATGGAGACCCTAAGTGTACTTTGAACTGAAAAAGTTTTGGTTCCACTGCTCTAGACTATGCTCATTTTCTGATTTCCTTAACACTCCTTTCTCCCCTCTCAGATCGCCACTGGAGGAGAGCTACAAAAGCAATTTGTATATTTTCTCATGACAAAAAAAAAGAAAATGTGTTTAATGGGGAATTCTGTGATTGGTTTGTAATACAATTTTAACTTTTATTGATATTCATTAAAACAATCATTTGATCTATTACTGAATCAACATGGGTAGCAAAATATTTAAAACTATAAGTGAATTAGTGATTGTGCAGAAAAGTGTTTTTAAAATAACAGTTGTAAACTGTTAAGCCTCGTTTCTGTATGTATATTTAACAATAAACGTATAGTTCTGAAATATTTAATCTCCTGCTTTTAATTAAATTAATGTGAATCTTTTGTCTCAAATTATGTATATTTTTGACAATATAATTGCACTTCCAGTGCTTAGTAAATTAATATGTTCTATTTCTTTCATACAGATACATTTTATTTCCAATTAGCTATAGCTATATCTAACCTACTGTGTTTAAACACTAAACCTGCTGGGTCCAGACATTGCCGCTTTAAATTATCATTGATCTAAGTGGCGCAGACATCAAACTGAACTGCCAGAGAGTTGTGTCTTCGGAATCAGTTGCTATCAGCATGCCGGTGCCATTGGACATCTGGAGCTACGGTTTTCAGGTAAGTTTGTTTTTTATTGCATTCATTTTTTTATGGAATTTGATTTTTTTGTAGGTATGAAGCTTGTCGGAATTGTCGTCAGCGGTAAAACGATTAACACCGTACCTACTATTGTAGGCCAGATCTAAATACTCTCTCCATGTAGTTTCACTATATATTTTTTTAGGGATATTGCTTGTTCCCTATGTCACTCCACCACTCTTCGATCCCTGAATAATTGGTAATATACTAATCTTGGATGACTGCAATCCACTCTATGGTGCCATTGAAGAGATGACCTTTGATATCATATGATTTTCATTAAGCTATTTCATTCATACACAGGGTCATCCATTCATTCATTCCATTCGAGTGGTGTTCCCAAAGTAATTGTTTAGCTGGAAATTACTATCCTATAGAGTTGTCATTTTAACTTGAGATCTAACAATTCATTTATAAATGATATCAAGAACAAACGCATAGCGAGACGAACGATGACACGTGTTTAGCTACATTAGCTTTTTCAAGGCAAACTGCGGGAGCTCATTGATTGGCCTTTTATAGTCAATGATCACGCCACTACTATAGAGTTTGGATAACAACCTATCATATTCCATCAGCAGTCGCTACAGAAAGGTTATAATAGTCTGCCAGACCAATCATCATTCAACTACAGGTCTGTCCCATCCCTCTTTTCGTTGGTTTATCTTAATCATTAAGACATATTATGTAAACAATTCGGGTCACTATGGTATTAAATTCTTTATCACCCAGTAAGTTCATAATCTTCATTTGGTTTAGTATATTTCATATATGCGACAAGTTTAATTCATAAGGAAGGGGGGAGTTATAATGTAATGTATTGTAAGTTATTTCAAGTGGTATTATCCCCAAAATCTCCACTATGTACTCATCATTTTTTCTCTAATCAATACAGATACTACAATTCCACACATTACACACATTACACATTACATTTGCAAATGTAAAATTTTTGAATTTTACATTTGCATAAATTCTTTAGAACTATTTTCATTACTATCTAGTGGTTCTTGTGCACTGTTTTCCTATCATCCACACTTTAGAGTCATTAGTTTTTTCTTTCATTGGATAAATCAATGATTCTCTATCTCTAATATTGACTGAATATGCTGCCCTATTAATGATGTTATTACCATATCCCCTTCATTTTAATATAGTTTTTAATTCTTCAGATCTCTTGGTAAATGTCTGTTCATTCAAGCAATTACATTTCATCCTTAGCATTCCTTTCGGAATTCTCTTAATAACGGGTGGAAAATGTGCATTATGTGATTACATATTGCCATAAGTGTAAGTCAACGAACCTACTGGCATTCTCTGTTAATCCCCCTACCCCTGGGAAAATAGGTATCCCGGGTGTTTTTTAAATGTTTATGGATTTTAGGAAATATGTATAATGTTGGTATCCTGGGATTTTCTAGCCGGAGAAACTTGTAGTCAGTTTTAGAAATTACATCCTCTCCATATGCTGTGTTTACTAAATGAGTATATATTGTCAAGAAATTGGTTGTAGGATTGAATACAAGATGTTTATAGCATCCTGCATTCAATTGGTGATAGACTTCTGCTTTGTATTTTGAACAAGTTCACAATACAATGTTTTTCCCCTTATCGGAGGGCAACTCAAAATCTCATCATTACTCAGATTATGAGTTTTGTATTTGGATCTCAGTAATAGTTCATCCATGTCTTTAGACAACAAATCCCTGTTCAATTTACCCTGAGGACAACTATATGTGTCTGGGGAGAATGATGATTTTTTTTTCTTTAATTGGGTTATAGCTGTAGCTGTATTCATATCTGCATTGGATATCTTGGTCGGTTCCTCCAAGTTCTTCTAATATCCTAAGGGCTCCATTATCTTCTTCTGTTTCAACAATCAATTCTCCCAAGTTATTCTCATTAGTATTAGTTCTTATAATATTATCTTTTTTTCTGTTGTTATTAAAAAAACTTTTTAAGAAGTTTCCTGGAAAATAATATCAAGTTAAGAGAAGCTTAAACCTCTACTTAAAAGATTGATATGAAGGAGAGTAAGGTTTTTATCAAATAAATTGAGCACTCTTAATGTATCCTCTAATGTCTCAATCGCCTGTTGCTCCATTGATTGTATTGTGGGGCTTCCTGTCCTTTCATCTGTTTTCTCTGTCTCTTAAGACTTCTGTCCCCCACCACCCTTCGTATCGGTTTATATTAATTCTACCTACTCTGTCTAGATCTCTTAAACTCCTTCCTAATAAAATCTCTATCTCTAGGTGAGGTGACTGAAATTTCACCTTCCGAGGATTCAACTTAGGATGAACTATGTTACAGTGGATTGGCTATATTTCCGTGTATCCCATTTAAAAATTTTATTTTGTGTATAATCACTTCTATCCCATGTGAACTTATTTCTTTCCTATTATTGACTTTTTGCACAAATCTAAATCACTCTTAAGTTTTTCATATGACTTTTGAAATTGATCTATGCCTTCAAATTAATTCAGTTTATCTCAAAGTTGTGTTATTGACTCAATAGAAGACGGTCATGTTCATGAATTCATTAGAACACTTGAGTAGTGTAAGTTCCCACTCCTTTTTCAGATCTTCTGTTACCAGTTCAAAAGTAGGATACAGCTTGGGTCTAACCCTGCTTGGTATCATCTTTAGTCTCATAATTATTAAACATATTTCAATATGTTTTAGTTTGTTTATACATCACATTCTAATTCCAGAAGATGCTCAGACAAACCTCTGACACATCCTTCCTTTTCAAGGGTGTCTGTTAGAAAATCCACTTCTATACTTTTGAACCAGAAGATGCCATCTTGTCTAATTAGGTCAAGTCTATTATCTAAGAAATGATGAAGCATTTAAATTATGCATCTACTTCACCGAATAGTTTTCTTATATAACAAACTGATGCTAGTGGGAAAAAGCAGTGAGTCTAAGCTCAGTCATTATTCAAACAAGCAGTGATTACTCCTATTCCAAAAAAAACCTAAATTCTGTCCCAAACTTTCTCTCAAATAACCATCCTATCCCTAAACTTCCATGGCCATCCACACTTCTCAAGAAAATGGCCTATACTAGCCTCACACGTTTTCTTTCCTCACACAACCTATTGAATCCTCTTTAGTCAGGCTTTCGTTCTCAACACTCCACAGAGACTGCATTAACTAAGGTTGTCAATGATTTGATCACTGTTAAATCTAAAGACCATTACTGGCTTCTAATTCTCCTGGATCTCTCTGCTGCATTTGACACTGTTGACCACTCTTCTCCTACAAAGGCTACACTCCCTGAGCCTTCAAGACACTTTCCTATACTGGTTCTGATCCTACCTATCTAATCGCTCTTTCCTTGCTAGTTTCTCTGGATTCACCTCTGTTTCACTTCTTTTATCAGTTGGAGTACTACAAGGCTCAGTACTAGGTCCTCTGTTCTTCTCCATCTACACCACTACTCTTGGAAAACGAATAAGGTCCTTTGGATTTTAGTGTCATCTCTATGCGGATGACACACAAATGTATCTATCCTATCCTGATCTCTCATCATGTGTGTTGTCTCGTGTTACTGACTGTCTTTGTGTCATTTCATTTTGGATGTCCTTTCTCCAACTCCAGCTCAATCTTTAAAAACAGTGTTAATAATATTCCCACCAGCCAACAGAAGTTATCTACCCAACATTTCTATTTCTGTTGACAACATGACAATAAATCCCACCCCATAATCCAAAGATCCATCATGTTTTAATTTGTTGTGCATGAAAAATCCAATTTAAATATGTCACTATTAACATTATTTGTATAGCACCACCATATTCCGTAACGGTTTCCAGAAAATACTGAATCATTCCCACCAGTCTCTGACCCATTGGACAAGTCTAAAAGTCCCTGCTACATACACACAGGTGCATTCTGTCAGACACTACTTAACCTACCAGTATGTTTTGGATTGTGGAAGGAGAAACCATAGCGCCTGGAGGAAATTTTCACAAACTCCACAGAAATTGTGCTCTGGTCAGAACTGAACCCATGGCCTTAGTGCTGTGAGACAGCAATGCTAACCATTGTGCAACCCATGTCATGTGAGTAAATTTCATTATAAATTTTGGGGAAAGAAGGCAAAACATACCCCTAAAAATGAACTCATACATAGAATGTAAATGTCAAGTGCAAGTTATCATTAATACACTTAAAACTATTTTCTACATTATAAAATCACAAAAATAGGATTTTTGTACTTACTGTAAAATCCATTCTCTGCATTCACTTAGGTGACAATGCATAACTATGGGGTATAGAGGGCTCTGTACTTTGTCTGGCTTACCCCTCCCCGTCTATGTCCCTTCCACTGTATGTATTCGGGTTTTTTTTACTGAACAAAGTACGTAGGATATGGCTGATATAAACTACAAAACAATAGCAACACTAAACCGTAAAAAAGATTGAAGAACAAAAGGGGTGGTTGTGCAGTATCCCCCAAATAGATTCAGAGAAATTTTACAGTGAGCACAAAAATCCTCTTTTCTCATTCATCCTATTTGACGGACCACTCCTTAACCATGGGTTGTTCCACAGCTGCCCCTAGATGAGGGTACGCTCAAACACAGCTTTAAACAAAAGCTGACATTCTTGGAAACAAAGACATTGAACCTATAGAATTTAGTGAGTATCAGGACCAGATTGCTACTCAAGGATACATGCCATGCTGACCAGGAGGCACTCACTGATCTGGTAGAGTGGGATGCAATTTCATCCAGGAGATAGAAACCTAACAAACTGTAGCTTTAATCCACCTTGAAAACAGTCTGTTTTGTTGCCGGCCATCCTCTATGATGCTTGTCATAAAGAACGCTATCTGTTCTATGTAAGGATGATTATCGGTCTCATAAATCACCATATACAGCAGACGGAGAGATTCTTCAATTCTAGATGCTAGATCCTGGCCTGAATTTTAGACACCACCTTAGGCTAGAAGGAAGGCTTGATGCGCAGAACAGTTCTGTCACTGTGAAACACAAGATATGGTGACTTGCAAGACAATCAGACACCATTCCAACTGATGTAATTGCCAGGAAAAAGGACACCTTCCAGGTTAGGAATTTTAGACCAACAGATTCAAGAGGCTTGAATGGCTTCTTCTGCAGCACAAAACGGACAACGTTTGCACAATAAGAACACCCTTTTAAAAAAGTCTGGACCTCAGGGAAACAGACCAGTTTCCTCTGAAAGAAGATAGATAGGGACGACACTTTGGCTCTAAGAGAAGCTAATCGCATCACACTGTCTAGGCAATCCTGCAAGAATGACAAAAAAAGTGCCAAATTAAAGGAAGAAGTATGAAGTCCTTTTCTCTCACACCAGCCCAAGTAGGTTATTCACACTCTGGTAATTTTTAGATGATGGTTTTCTGGCCTTGATCATGGTCTGAATGATGTTCTCACACAGTCCCTTAGCTTGAAGAATCATGGCCTCAACAGCCATGCTGTTAAAGCTAAGTTTTGGTGGTAAAATAGGCTCTGACATAAAAGATTCTCTCTTAGAGGCAGCCTCCATGGTGTGTCTTTAGAACTTAAGAAAGCATAGAAATCGAAAGGAAGAGATACACCAGTTGGTACTTATACTAGGAAAGCCTTTGGATCCCTGGCTCTTGAGCAGCACTGAGCTACTTTGTAGTTCAGTCACAAGGCCACCATATTGACCTTCAGTTGCCCCACCTCTCCACAATCTGGTAGAAAACCTCCAGGTGTAGAGACCATCCCCAGGATGAATGGCATGCCAACTCAAAAAGTCAGCCTCCCAAATGTCCACCCCTGGGACAAATACCGCCAAGATCACTGGAACATAACGTTCAGCCCAGCACATAAATTTGGCTGCCAGAGAACTCCTGGTCCCCCTTAAGTGGTTTATATAAGCCACTGCCGTGATGCTGTCCAATTGTTTTACTGACAGAACCATTCAAAACCACTCTGTGGCAGGTTCAGTCCTTTTTAAAACCAGTCTGAATTACCAGGTGGTACAGATGCCCTGCTCATCTGGCAAGGGCCTTCCGTGGGGTGCCCGACACTTGTTGGAGATGCAACCGGGGTGTTGGTTCTCTTCTGCATATCTGGTGGGATTGCCCTATGTTGCAAACGTTTTGGTCCCAGGTGGTGAGCATCACGCGGAAGCTGCTAGGTAAAGACATACCCAACACTCCGGTGTTCTGGCTGTTAAATAAAGTTGATATGCCCCTATCACTTTTTAAAAAATCTCTCTTGAAATTTATTATCTCAGAAGCAAAGGCAGTAATTCCAGTGAAACGGAGATCCACCATGCCTCCGAGTATTCGAGACTGGTCTAATAGATTGGAACACTATAGGGTCATGGATGAGATGCACCTGTCAACCACAGACTCGTTTGAAATGTATTATGCTATCTGGGGCCCATGGCTAAACCTTTTAGACTCTCCTGAGTCCCCGATCTCAAATTTGACTGATTGAGTGGTTTTGTTCCCACTTTTGCACCCGAAGATTGGCTTGGTTGGATGGTCCATCTGGATTTGTGTTGTACCAGGCAGATTCACAACCTACTAGGCTAACAGAGCTTTAAACTAAATTGAAGTTTTAAGTGAGGATTTTTTCTACACCCCCTCACCCAAATGTGGTTTCCCCTTCCCTTCTTTCCCTTTGTCTGTATGTTATTCGTAATATTGTTACTAGTAGATTTGTGTATGGTATGGCATATGTCTTTTACAGGTCTTTGAGTACATTTTTGGACTGGAGCCAGGATGTCATTCTTTCAGTATCAATAGCCTACCATGCAAATTTGTTGATTGTGCATCTATAACCTGTCTGTGTTTACAAAAACCCAATAAAAATTTAATTAAAAAAAACAAAACAGTCTGAGCTCAAGAATCTTTATGGGAAACTTTGCCTTCTCTTGGTTCCATAGACCCTGCAGTCAGAGGACCAGCATCACTGCTGCCTATTCTTGCAGTCTGGCATTCGTGGCATAATGGTTTAGTCCCAGATGGAGAAGGGATGGCATTTGCTGAGATGCCAGGTCAAGGTTGAACCTTGAGTAAGAAAACTCTTTGACAACTAGTGTCGAAGAGGAGACATAGAAAAATCATGCTCTAGGCTGAGACAAGACTGGACTTTTGATAGTTTATCACCCAGCCGTTTTATCTGCCAATCGTAAATGGTCAGGGGAAGAGGGCCATAGCTCTCCATTAACAAAAGGTCAATAAGGTACAGTATGACCGTTGCACTTTTTAACTTAAGAGTTGCCGTGTCTATTGTGAATACCCTTGGTACCAAAGGGTACTGCTCTGAACTTTTAATGAGATTTAACCACTGCAAAGCCAAATCCTCCTGCTCTTTCGGGACTGGGGCAATAAATCCTGACAAGGGACTGAATAGCTCCCTGGAGGGCCAAGTCTCTTGGCTTGGTCTCTCAGAAGTGGGGAGAAGAACCACTTTGGTGGAGACCACATGAGGTCCAAGATGTATCCTCTTTGTAGCGTGGGGAGGGATTCTGGCATGCAAACTGTTTTTCAGCAAGCTTGGAACCAGGACTCCAGCCCAGCCAAGCCTGCTTACTCCTTGGGTGACCGCCTAGTGATGCAAAGGACTGATGCGTCGCAGACATTTATTTTACTTTCCCTAAGAAAGAGGGACTGGAATTTCTGGCCTTTCCATTTAAAAACATTAACTGGGAAAAAATAGAATTTTTGTACTTGCCGTAAAATCTCTTTCTCTGAAGGAGAACCAATGGAGTACCAAACAAAGCCGCTCAGTCATATGGGACAGATTCCAAAGCTCTCTTGGAATCAGCATCTGCCTCCCAAGATCTTAACCACAATGTGCGCCTAGCTGCCACTGCTAAGAAAGAGGTTTTAGACAACCCCTGAACCACAAAACCAGTAAAAAACATATACCGGTATTTGTAATTGCAGAAAAAAAACACACATCAGACCCTGTTGGGGACTATACTCCAGTGACAGCTGCCCACCAGCATAATATGCCTCACTACCTGTTGCACCGCAAATTCTCCTCCAAATGCCGGCTGACAGGCTAGGCTACTGGACCACAAGCAGATCCGCCTCCACAACAGTCACGGGCGACCGGAGCATGCTGCCAACTGCAAGGGCGTGGGGGGTGGTGTTATGTATCCTACATGTCGAGGGTTTGTCTGACCACTAAAATAAGAGAGAGTGCGAGAGAGAGAACTGTAGAACACAATCTAGGTCAAAAGAATGAACTAGCAGTTCATCTATAAATATATAGCACAATGGCGTCTGTAAATAAAGTCAGTATTCAATGAAATAAAAGAGAAGAGTAACCCAGTGCTCCATATATAAGACAGGAGAAAGTACAGTGACAGGATAGAGTCATAAATTTCTGAAAGATAGCACATCCACAGACCACACAGTTTAAATTAAAGGAAAAATATATAATGCATGCAGAGAATCAGAGGTGAGGAGTAGGTGAGTAATGGCAGGCTTTCCTCCACAAAAGCCTACCTAGGGGAAAGTGCTACTGCTGGAAAAAAAAACCTTCCCAACAGGTCCATTCCAATCATGACACTGCCCTTAAAGCAGGTTCTCTTGCCATCTATTATCCCTGGTGCAGGGCTTTCCTTGTGCAGCCCCCACCTGCCCAATGCCCCGGCAACCAGAGGATCCCTGGTTGCTGTGTCCACCTTGTCATGTTCCTGTTCCTTTTGTAGAGGCAATAATCTTCATGGCACCGGGCGGACCACTGGCAGACCTGTCTCAGCATGGCTGAGCTGGAAGACACTGGGGCTTGTGCTGTGGCTCTTCGAGTGCATATAGATGGAGTCCCCATGTCCTTGGTCACTGATCTAAGCAGCTGACCAGATGAGCACTAAAATAAAAGGTGAATACTTCCAGTGTAAGGGGCATAGGAGAGAATAAGCCAGACAAGTATTAAAGTAGATAAGTGCCTTACTACCAGCACAGCGCCCTCTATACCTCAAGGTTAAGCAGTGCTCCCTAAATAGGATAAATGAGAAAGAATCAATAAAGAATAAAGAAAATTTAACCAGCACATAAATCTTGATTTTCTTTTACCCATCAATTTGGAGAATGCCACCCCCTCCACCCCCCAAAATGAAATGTCAGGACAAAATATAATATATATAATATATAATAATATCAATTCAGGTGTCAGCAAACAAATCCTCTGTTCTTAAGTCCCACTACCTTTGAATATAATGTGTCCTCCATTTCCACCATCTCCCCCATCTGGTCCTCCATACTCCTTCCGCGGTTCACTGTGAAAACAGCAGGCACCATCTCCACCAGCTCCTCCCACCACACGGACTTTGTGCTGATCAACAAAATAACGTTTCTGGAAAAAAAGCGGCATTTCGCAAACAGGTTCTCCAAACAACATTTTCATTCCCTCTCTAAACCAAAATAACATACTCCTTGTAAAGCTAACTTAAACATACATTATGGTTGTTAATTAGCTAAGTGTGAAGCCATTCCACCGCCTGTTAATTAAACTGTGAAGATTTTTCTTCTGGCGATTACTGTCCATCTTACTGAAATTTTGAATGCCTGCATTCCTAGGTGCACTATGAATAATCACAATGCTGATAGAGTTGGCAAAGCAGAATATGCATATCTCATATAGAGAACTGGTGAAACCAGGAAAGGGTTAATCTGACTGATTGATGCCAACCAATCAGATGATCCAGTAGAAGATCAATAAGCTTTAATGGCAGTCTTTGCCATCACACAAATGCAATTTCTATAGATCTCTATAGATGTATCTGCGTTATGTCTTAGACTAGACAAAGCAGCTCCTTAATACTAAATTATATTATAGAGTATATGTTCTACACCAAGATAATGCGATCTATAAATAGGGCATATTTTCTCTGTAAGATAGGGGTTAAGAGTAGTTTCTTATCCATGTCACAACTCACCAGCTTCTTCTCCGATATGTCTCCCTTCCTCTTGGCCATGTGTTGAGGCTTGGTACACATTGAAGAGCTAGTGGACAGAAGTCGGCGATGAGACACATGGCAGGACAGCAATGTGGTTTGAAGATGTTTACATTTGCAAATAACAGCTTGGCACAGTCGCAGCTGATCAGCTAGGACATGTAGCCGGGGCAATAACTGCAAAGTCAGCATGGCTACCTGTAAAATTAAACACAAGTTACGTCATGCAATTTTAACAGAATTTTATTTTAAAACAACATACAATTGTGCACATACAAAACAGATAACCACTTTAAAGTATGACGTTCCTATTCAATATTGCAAATATTACATTACTTATTTACATTGTAAGCACTTTGAGTCAAGGCCTTTAATCATGTGCCGTTATTGTAAGCTACAACTACTATATGAATGTATTTTTTGTATATGTTTTACATCACTTTTCAATATTATTTATAGCAGCAAGCTGACTTTTAGAGTCAGTGAAAATACTACAGGGACATCACCAGCAATATGGTCCCTGGATAATACAGTAAAAGCTTTCTTCCGGACATGCTAAAAGGAATGCAGCTCCAGTCTGCTAAAAGGATGCCAATTGACTACTATGATAGAAAATTTAAATGTTCCGTATATTTTAAAAAATCTTATACTTCTAAATTATATCTTCCACACACTTATTGCTAAGATACTTTGCCATGTTTTAAATGTGGATTGACATGGTTTTGACAGCCGTTTTATACACCTTGTCAATGCAGAAATGTAAAAAAAATGCTTTTCTGTCATGGAAAACACCCTTTTTTCTCCCAGATCTCCTCTTCCCACACTAAATCCTTTGCATATGTGCTCCCCAATAACTGTACCCCACTATACTAGTGTCATAATGTGGAATGACGGACGATTACTATGGAATGACAGCTGTTTTACACGCCATGTCAATGCAGAAATATCAATAGCAAGTTGCATTTCTCTCATAAAAACATATGCAAAGGATTTAGTGTGTGAGATTGAGGGATCTGGGAGAAATAAGGCTGTTTCTATTAGCAAAAGCAACTTTTTACAGATATTTCTGCATTGATATGGCGTATAAAACAGCTGTCAATCCTTAGCAATACCCTCATCATAACACTTGTGTACTGGGGTACAGGTATGGGGGAGCACATATGCAAAGCATTTAGTGTGTGGGATTAGGGGATCTGGGAGAAATAAGGGTGTTTTTATAAGTGAATGCAACTTTTTACTGATATGTCAGCATTGACGTGGTGTATAATACAGCTGTCATTCCACATGTAAAACATGACCAAATATCTTAGCAATAAGTGTGTGGAAGATATAATTCAGAAGTGTAAGATTTTATAAAATATACTTCAATGTTCAATTTGCTTGCTTTCATTATAGTAAATTGACATTTCTTTTAGAACGTCCCCTCTCTTCCTATATCAATCTGTCTGTATTTGAAAAAGGGTTTAAAAAAAAATCATTATGGTCTGAAATGTTGAATAAGTTTAATAATGACAGTGTTTCTGAAATTACTTTTATCCCAAATGAACTGGTGAACATACAGTACGAGTCTTTTGACGAGTTTATGTTGTCAGAAATGACAAACACACTGCTAGGTGCTTAATATCAAGCACATACTTATTGCTGTATGTCTCCTACGGCAAAAGAAAGTAAACTATGGCTATCATTCTATAGTGAAAGCATAAGTGTTAAAATGGCAAGGCATGCAAATACTTGCTTACTTCTGTTGCATCAGAGGCACGAATGGTTTATATTATTTCTGCCATTATCCATGACATACCAATATAAAATAAACGGCAATATAAAAATCGTCTACACAGCGTCACTTTATACACCTGTATTGAAACAAACAACTGTGACATGCGTCTCACCTTCCAGCTCTTCCCGTAAGACAAGCTTTATTTCCAGCATGCTGACACTTCTGTCTCTAATGCTGAAGTCATTTTGTTAGACAGACTTGCTAACACAACAATGAACCTTGATCTCCGGAAAAATGGCCGCCATAATACAAATACGAAGTAAAAGTTTGAGACATATTATTGTCAGTGTTCTCATGCAAGTGTGGCGTGTTAAAAAAAATCGGCATATGTAGGTCCATTCCCAGCATGCTCTTTCCAGTAGTTCAAATTCAGAATGTGCTGTATCCGTTCTCACAATCGCTTCAGTGCCGGCGGAGAAGATATATATGTATATATATACACACTAAGAAAATGTTTCACTTTACACAATTGACCTCCTCAGTACTTCTGACATGAAGATAGTACTAAATAGAAGTTCCACGTGAGGGGGCACTCGAGGGCCACTTTTAAATATCCACTTCGAACACTGAGTTTATATATATATATATATATATATATATATATATATATATCTATATATCTATATATAGATATATATATACTTTTTGAAACAACGTAATGATTTTAAGATAAATTTTATATTATGAAGATGAAAATGAATAGAATATTCATGAACAGTTTAGGAAAAACTTTGATTTCCACAAGAAGTCAGAACAAGGACTATCCAGTGCTATTGTTACAGTTTAAAAAATAACATGAAGAGTACAGCAAAGCGGGGGGCGGGCAAACAGCAGAAGATTTAAAAAAAATCACTTCATAATTTAACCTCTGTTTTGAAGCAGTTGGAGAGGAATGTCATACTTTGAAGCTATTCTTGAGATCAAACTTTCCACTGGAGAGAGCTCATATCCCTCCATACAACATCTTTGGCCTGATCCATTAAGGAAGCAAATGCCGATACACAAAGGACCCTTACATTAGCCTACGATTTCATTGGCATAGAGGTCTGGGAGTATGCGCGTAGTCGATATACAGCAGGGGTGCACCAAGCTCAAGCTCAAGCACTCGCAGCAATTCAAGCTTTGTGCATCTCTAAGAGACGTTTTTCTGTCGCATCATATGCAGCAGATAGAGGTCGGGGTAAGTGCTGATTGTTAATGTTCATGGCTGTGTATGCTAGGACGTGTTTGCAATCAGAAGCGTCCGTAAAAATGCTTTTTTTATTTTTTAACAATTGTGTGTGCTTTTGGGACTTTATTTTCCACATATGTATATGTATACGTATTACTCAATTATTATTCAACAAGAGACGTATCTTCAGATCCGCCCCTAATTGAATATGGACATGCATATGCCTGGATTACTCGTGATTTTAAGAATAATACAATTTACATTAGATTTGCGTGCCTCAATTAATCAGGCCTCTTATCTCTAAATATCCTGCGGACTTGTCTGAAAATTAAATTAATGAAATCCACCACTCCAGGGAAACTTTTCCCCACCTTGTGAGAAGACTGGAGTCAGAGTAAAACTCTCCCATTAGCTCTTTTGAATGAGATCCACAAAATGAAGCTGCAAACTGGTTTTTCAGAACTGTGCATTGGTACTGGAAAACGAGGGTTAAGCAAACTCACAAATTAAAAACTATCTCAAATCCACATTAGGACAAGAAAAACACGACAACTTGGCTATATTCTCAGAGCATGAATGAGCTTCTCAGTTCACTTTCTCAGATGTGATAAAATATCTTTTTCTCCTGCAAGAACCAAACATTCAGGATGTCTGCTTTTGTATCTTCTGCTGCTTCAGATCGATCCATGACCATGTTTCATGGTAAGAATCCAGTGTTTTTACTGGACATGGCGAGCCTGGTGTCATGGTACCGATACCTAGATGATATTGTCTTTATATGGGGAGGTGCTGAAACTGAACTATTGAGTTTTTGTAATTATCTTAACTCCAATGAGTCGTATATTGAATGGATGTTACGTTCAGGATGCACTCGGTCTAGATTGGCAAGGACCTAGCAAGGCACGGAGTCTCACAGCCCCTGTGTGACTGGATCACTGATAAATATCTTCTGGTATGAATTTATTTAAAGGAAATAGCGCAGGGCGCATATTTATATAATTGCATATGCACTTATTTTTTGTATTGTATATATTCTGAGATAGGAAATTGTTATTTCTGAGACCAGGGTGGAAACTATTTTTTCCTGTTTTCACCTTACTAAAGGATATGCCTTATTTCTGATGTAAAACTAATCCGTTCTCCGGCTGTCTGAGGTTTGGACCCAAGCTTTTCCAGTACCACTGCTCTGCCCGCTACCCAGCAGTCCTGGTTAGTGTGATAGGCCGGGGGGGATCCATCCACAACAACCCTGATCTATCGTGAGAGGTCAGGGGTACCAGCCCAGGTGCACCAGCAATGAGGTACGCTAGCAGCGTCAGCTACCCAGAAGAAACCCGGTTCTGGATGCCGGTATAGGAGTCCAGTGGTGGTAGCCTTTGTAAGCCCCTCCTACTTCGGCAAGAGGGCGCATTTGGGATAACGAAAGGGAACGGTGGCAAAGTAAGCCCAGCCGGTTCCCAGCAACAACAGACAGGGTGGCATAGGCGGTCCATCCTGTCACACCCTGGTTTTCGCCAAGAACCACCGCAGGGTGGAATGGATTTAGCTGCTAGGGAACTGCAGGTCACGGTCCTTGGTTTGGCCCCTAGACACGAGCGAGATAGGTGAAACTGACAATACAAGGAGTTGAAGTAGATACATTTGAGAGGGCTGTGGTATTCACTGGTGAGCAGGTAAGTACAAGCAGAACGGAGCAGGCGGAGTGTTGGATGCGGACCAGAGGTACGCAAGATGGATGACAGGTGGGCGGTTTTGTAGTCAAGCTGGTTGGTACACAGTTCAGATGACCGTGGTGCAATGGAGGGAGCAGGAGAGCATTTGGTTAAACAAGCCAAGTCGGTACACGGTTCAGATGTTTGCGTTGCAGTGGAGTGAGCAGTAGAATGGTTGGTTTAACACGCCAAGTCGGCACACAGTTCAGATGTCTGCGGTGCAGTGTAGTGAGCAGTAGAATGGTTGGTTAAACACGCCAAGTCGGTACACGGTTCAGATGTCTGCGGAGCACTGGAGTGAGCAATGGAATAGTTGGTTAAGCACGCCAAGTCGGTGCACGGTTCAGATGCGGAGACCACACAAAGGAATAATGCAGGACTCAAAGCAGAGCGCCACAGCAGACAGCTACACAGAGCTCCAGGAACACAAGAGTAGTCAGGAGGATAATCTGTTGATCTGACACAGGTATGATGTCAGATCCTCCCTTTACTTTGGATTCGTAAAGTTGAAAAAAAGGAGCAACAATCAGCCTTGATAAAGACTCTATATGAAGAGCTGAAACGCGTTGGAAGTTTGTTAGTATCGATACATCTGCTCCGTGAGAGTTAAATTGGAAGCATTGGAGTAGAGTCCTATCCCGTATTTTGGATCCTTCTCCTGTTTACCAAGAGGAGCAGATAGGTATAAATGCCTATATGCTCCTGTTTTAAGTCTATAAATGTTTTAGGATTATCTACCTTTGTGATGTTGTCATTGGCATGTTTTAAGCTTGTTATAAGCTACAAAATAAAAAGTTAATGTTCTAGATTATCCATCCATTTTGTGGGAGTATTCTAGATGCCATTGAGTTACCACATCCTAGATGAGAAGATTTGTTTGATATGCCCATTATCATATTACATCTTGTAAGCATATTTCTTTTGGGGAATCAGGTCCTATCCCACTGCATTAAGTTGCCTACGCACAGGTGATGGACTGAAGGAACTCCTTTCTCTTATTGTAAGAAATCACATTGAACTTTCTTACACAGGGGATGTGTTGTTTAGTTTATACAGGTTATACTATGTTTTTGTTTTCTGAGTCTGTTATTGATGCTATGTTTGTGGATTGAACTTTTCTGCCTAATAAGGAATTAGATTCATGCGGATTCATGTGAGCGCTTGAGGCATATATATATTTTATTATACCATTGTGACTTTGTTTTCTGGGATTGTGTGGAGTTCCATCTGTATGTAATGGGCAGCACACTATGTAGAGCGCCTCTTTTTATTCATCATTTATTTGAGTATGCTTCAAATCTGCTTTTTTTTCCTAGCCTGTTAATAAAATAGTTTTTCTGTTTAAAATGTTATTTTTTGTTTTTACATTTGTTTGCTTTAACCACCCCAAAAATAAAATAATTATTCCAAATTTTATTAGAAATTGAGTGTTATGATAAAATTTTCAAACTCATCTCTCAAGGATAGGTGAGCCCAGGATCAACAATTTTAAATGGGCCCTTAATTTTCATGGTTTACCCTGCAGGTAAATGTAAATGTATTGCCTCACTGCCAGACCTTACAGCAGCCGCATGGGCTCATGTTAAATGTGCAAATAACATCTCAGGCTAGCCATGGTCATTAGTACAAATGCTGGACTGGTTACACAAACCAAGGAGATGCCAGCATGGAATGCTGAGGGATAAACAGCAGCAAAGGGTAACAGTGGGCAGATATGCATACTCCAGGATTGATATATTTATGCATTAACTGCAAGCAACTGAAGACTCTTTGACCTCAAATTTCAACTTGTGGCTCGAGCAGCCAGATTAATTAAAAAACAGTCCGACAAGAGCTCCACAAAGCATGATATTCTAGTCGAGTGGCACTGCATAAACCGCTCATGGCAATGCATATTTGTGTGTTCGCTGGTGTAGAGCACAGGCAACGGACTACTGAGCAGTGGTGGAAGGTGATATGGTCAGATGAATCATCTTTCATAATGTTATTGGCAAACCCAAGAATGCATCTTGGTGCCAACCTAAAGAACCCCACAACATTCATTGGGGAGTTCTGGTGGCTCCATAATATTGTTGGGCACATTTCCCTGGCATGGTTTCATTGTAGTCATTCCCTTAGAATGCAAGGTCAATGCTAATCATTACTTAGTGGTACTGAGCGATAATCTTCACCCCATGGAAAATTACAAATGTACTTATTATCAGACGCTAACAATGAGATCCCAGGATGTCATCCACAGAAAAATCACACATACAAAAACTAAAACAATATACTGGGCATAAGGAGCTGACACTTGTGATGAATGTTAATAAATGTTCATATGGAAATTTGCAAAAAGCAAGAAATCAGTCTCTTAGTTGGATGTGAATTTTTTTTCCTCAGTTCCACCTTTCACTGATTATGTGATAATTGGTTTAGCGCTACGAAATTTGATGGTGCTATATAAATGAATGTTGATGATGATGATATGGGTCAAAATACATGTGGTCCTGTAGGAGATAACACAGGTGTGCGAAATTTAAGGTAATGAAAGCTTTTTTAATAATACTTTTATATTCTTAATTATACTCCTGTGTACATCAAGAAATAGTATATAAAAAAAAACTACCACATCACATTTACCTATAAGGGGGTTACATACATTTTTAAGAGTAAACAAGAAGTTTAGTTGTTCTTGACATACTCATTGTGAAATACGAAGAAGTGTAGATGATATAATTTTGTTTTTGTATTAATTACATAATAAAATAACAATAAAACCAAAAATTATAGAAATAAAACCATAGTTATTGAAAAAGTCGTTAATATCTTGTTTTTTTTACTTCAAACTTCATTTTGTCGCTTTTCACGTTTTTTCTGTGTCATCTCTGTGTTTCATCCAGCAGTAGTCAACCATCATGCTGACGACCCAACGACCCTGGGATCTTCTTTCTACATCTTTAACATCTTGGTGGAACCGTTCACCCTGTTCTTCACTGTAGTCTCCAAGATTATTCAGGAAATGCTCAATATGGGAATTCCAAAAATGTACCTTTAAACTCATATTAGAGCCAAGGTTTCTGTAACTATTAAGCATTTCTCTGACAATTTCTTTGTAGTTTGGATACTTGACACTGCCTATAAATTTTGAAATCACTTGTTTAAACGAAGTCCACGCCGAAAGTTCCACAATTGTCACGAATCTGAATAATATTTAGTGGATCCCTTGCCTCTGCCAAAAGGTAGAACTCACCCAGGAGTGCGGAGTCTAACGAGTAGGAGGTTTTCGCCAGTGACTCCCGCAAGAGGGTATGAATTTCGCTGCTTCTATCCCGCAGGTTGCGGTCTCTTGAATGAATGCTGGCAGAGTAAATAGTGGAGCTTTAAAACAATGGATTGGTACAGGTGGTCAGAGAGACCCTGGATACACAAGCTTGATAGTCCCTGGCTCAGTGGTAATACAAGTGGCAGCAATTCTGGAATATGATAACCGAGATGTAGATGACACGTCAGGACAACTGCAGATGGATACTGATACAGTACGGTTGAATGAAAGAAATAACGGTTTAGAACTGGCTGATCCGTAGTAGGTAACTCAGAGCAACAGCAAATAATTACTAACACGGCAACAGTTCAGATAGAAGTGATGATGAGGTACAACTAGCTGATCCGCAATTGGTAACTCAAGGTGACTGCAAGGAATACTAATACAGCAACAGTTCAACAATAGCAGTAACGGAGAGAGAACTTTCCTAGTCCGAAAATGGTAACTCAAAATCACTGATACAGCGGCAGTTCAGACAAAGGTAGTGGTAAAGTAGAACTTAGCTGATCCGTACATAATAACTCAGCGTAGCAGGAGAATCACTGACACAGCGGCAGTTCAAACAGGATGTATAGAAATAGAACTTAGCTGATCCACAGATGATGATTCAAAGCAACAGGTGAGTTACTGGTACAGCTGCAGTTCAATATATAGAGGTAACGGAGGAATAGAACTGAACTGATCCGTGAATGGTGATTCAGAACAACGGGTGAATTACTGGCATAGCGGAAGCAACAAAAGCGTTGCACTAGCTGATCCGTAGATGGTGAGTACAGGTGCAACAGGTAGTTCATTAGCAACAGTTCAATATATGGAAGTAACGGAGAAATAGAACTTAGCTGATCCGTGCACGATGATTCAGAGCAGCGGGTGAGTTACTGGAACAACGGCAGTCCTAATGGAAAGGCAGCTGTGGTATTGAGCTAGCTGATCAGGAGATGGTGATTCCGAGCAGCAGCGATGAGTACAGGTGCAACAGGCAGTTCATTAACGGCAGCAGCAGAGAAGAGTACAGCTGATCCAGGACGTACGAGCAAACAACAGGTGAGTCAGACCAAAGGAAGCTAAATCCTACTGAGAGTGAATAACTCTAAGAACAGGCAAAGGACAGAGGAACAATGGGAGGATTAAATAGTGCTCCAAAATGCTTAGAATCAATGGGAACAGGTAGGAGGTCATAAGTGAGGGTAATAGGTAGCACATGCGCAGAACCAAATACAGATGATGCCTCGATAATGAAGTTAGTAACCTTGGTCACCGCTTACAGGAGGAAGGTTACAACGCCGGTACCTGTCTATGGGACCGGCGTGTGACAACAATATTCTTTACATGCCCGAAATGTTCATCTTTTATTAACTTTCTAATGTCAGGGCCTGTAAAAATGCCTTCCTTCAGATTAGCATCGGATATGTTAGGGAATTTGGTGCAAAGTTTTTCCATCTTTAGGCAATGCTTTTACAAATTGTTTCATCAGTCCTAATTTTATATGTAGAGGTGGAAGTAAAACTTTATTTGAATCTACTAATCCATCTGCATGTCCATCTGCACTGTGAAGCGCCGTCCAATGAGTTCTGAAGCATTTGACTGAATATGAGCAGATAATATTGACCGAAACACTTCAGAATTCATCCTGCTGCTTTTGTCAGCAGTCACATCATCAATAAATACAAGGGAACCATTTCGATTGGCAGCTATACATGCCCACGCCATGACACTACCACCACCATGCTTCACTGATGAGGTGATATGTTTTGGATCAGGAGCAGTTCCTTTCCTTCTCCATACTCTTCTCTTCCCATCACTCTGGTACACGTTGATCTTTGTCTCATCTGTCCATACGATGTTGTTCCAGAACTATAATGGCTTTTTTAGATGTTGTTTGGCAAACTCTAATCTGGTCTTCCTGTTTTTGTGGCTCACAAATGGTTTACATCTTGTGGTGAACCCTCTATATTCACTCTTGTGAAGTCTTCTCTTGATTGTTGACTGACACATATACACCTACCTCCTGGAGAGTGTTCTTGATTTGGCCAACTGTTGTGAAGGGGTTTTTCTTCACCAGGGAAAAATTCTTCTGTCATCCACCACAGTTGTTTTCCGTGGTCTTCCGGGTCTTTTCGTGTTGCTGAGCTCTCCGGTGCGTTCTTTCTTTATAAGAATGTTCCAAACAGTTGATTTGGCCACACCTAATGTTTTTGCTATCTCTCTGATGGGTTTGTTGTGATTTTTTAGCCTGATGGCTTGCTTCACTGATAGTGACAGCTCTTTGGATCTCATATTGAGAGTCGACAGCAACAGATTCCAAATGCAAATGTCACACCTAGAATCAACTCCAGACCTTTTACCTGCTTAATTGATGATGAAATAACGAAGGAATAGCCCACACATGTCCATGAAATAGCTTGAGTCGATTGTCCCATTACTTTGGGTCCCTTAAAACGTGGGAGGCACATATAGAAACCGTTTTACACCTACACCGTTCACCTGATTTGGATGTAAATATCCTCAAATTAAAGCTGAAAGTCTGCAGTTAAAGCACATCTTAGTTTCATTTCAAATCCATTGCGGTGGTGTATAGAGCCCAAAATATGAGAATTGTGTCGATATCCCAATATTTATGGACTTGACTGTATGTGTACTGTGTGTGTGCATGTGGTAGGCAGAGGTTAAAATGAGCCGGCACAGGGCAAAACTGCGTTGCATCTGTTGTATTTGGTTCCATCTTCGCCAGCTCACCTTGTAGTTGTAGTTGTGTGTGTGCAATGTTCCTTTTAGACAGTATGGGGTTTAAGCACTTTGTAAATTTCAGCTCCAGGCCCATGTGAACCTTAATCTGGCACTGGGCAGGGAGGAGGGGGTTTATTAAAGTTATTTTATTGTTTACCAATAATCATTGTCTGCTGCGATTTGTGTGGTTCCAACTCGCAAAGCGATTTATTAGCAAAAGAATAACAATTAAATAAATAAGTATAGCTGATAGATACGCCGCGCTCTGCTGGATCCAGCTTACAGTCATTCAATCCTGAAGTCTGTGGTCAAAGAGACTGAATGCTGGTTCCAGAGAGCAATATATATACATTTGGAGTTACAGTAAATACAATACAGATGACTTGGCATGTTTCCATAGGTTCAGGCTCCAGGACAGTCCAGTATGGTGTAGTTCATAGGTCAGTTCAAACGACACCCTCCAAGGGTGGGGGTCAGTTCTCCAATCAGATGCATACTAATCTAGTATACTAGTTCAAACTGGTCTATTTACATTATACACACAATACCATTCTGATCACTTATTCCCTATATTGCATAACTAGCATACACGAGGTGCGATCTCATAGCCGATGGAACCGGATCACTAAGGATAATTAGGGGATTAGAATGATCATTTGTAAATTGCCTGATGAAGGGCATCTGTGTTCTGAAAGCTAGCAAATATAATAATATTTTTTTGGGTTAGCCAATAAAGGTATCACTCGTATAATACTTTTGTCTTTTTTGACACAAAAGTATTTAACATCACATATCCATTGCCACTAAGCCATGCCCTCAGGCAGTACTGTTATAATCATAAATCCGTAAGATTGATAGGCCTCTTGAAAGAGGTAAAGAACAAAATATTATGAGGAAAGAAAAGAGACTCAATGGCACTCAACTAGCGCTATCATAGAAACATGTAAAATATTTTTAAATATGCATTCTATAATATTGACATCAAACACAAAAGGTTTCTGATATAAAAAAATATGACACAGAGCAGAAAGTGTTTGAAATGTTTTTATATTAATAAAAATCAAATTCCAGGATGTTATGACAATTTCTTAAAACATATAGCAGTGCAGAAAATATGAAATATTATACAGTCTCTTCACACACCCCAGAGCCACTTCTAAACTAGGAAGAGGGAAATCTAAAAAGAGACAGAGGTCCTTAGTAACACAGTTTCAGAGCTGTTTTGTTGGAAAAGAAAAAGCTAAAGTAATGATATTATAAGTATATTGTTAAGATGAGGGCTTGATGATGCAATTATTTCACCCACTTGATAATTCGAATTGCATCATCCAGCACAACTCACCTTTTTTTTACCCTACTTCCCTTACGCATCTCCCGGAAAGGGCGTAGGAAAAGTAGGCAAGTATGGGATAAATCAATATGCAGCTGATTACTTCACTAGGGATTACTGATATGCATCAGTGACGTCCCTATCAACCTTGTAGGCTGCATTCTTTTGTACACTGGTTGTAACCACTGTGTATAGGCGAGTGCTGCTCTGTGTAGCAATTAGTAAGCTGCCAAGGCTTCCCAAGATAATATTAAACCTATTATAAATAAATAAATAAATTAGAAAAATTTGGCATTTATTCACATTTCTCTTGTTATTTTATAAATCAAGATTTTCGGATTTTCCTATTACTTTAGGAGGGATATCAGCAATTTACACAAGGTTTATCAAATGAAATGGTTAATTGACAGAAAGCTGTTCCAGTAATGAACAATATTGTGTATAGACAAAAAATACCAACTCTGTTAGGTTCAGATTAAAAGTAATCGCCTCATAAATCTGAAAGCCATTTAGTTACGTAGATTTTTGAGGAATGTGCATGGTTTTAGCAATAGATTTTTTTTTTATGCAGTTAGGATGAATGTTGAAGATGTGTTTCATTGTGTTCCATATCATGTAATGCATTCAATTATATAGTATCAATTGTTTAATTCAATACACTTAAGTGTAGTGAAGTATCGCATATATCAAATCTTGTGGATGAGATTTGGGTTGGAGAGGAAAATAAGTGCTTTTCTAGAAATTAAATGTGTTGCTATGGTATTCTACATAACCTCCTATTCAGTATACCTTATGGTTTATTCAGAATATCATCTAGGAAAAGTTGTTTATTCATGTTACCTTTGGATACAACACAAATCTGGCATCCTACTGTCTTTTATCAAGGTTCTCATATCAGTCAGACAGATGCCCCTGGATACAACACAGAACCTTTCTCTGAGCTGTATATTTGTCTGCTTGACCTTGATGGAAAGCACAGAAGGAAACCAGACAGGTAAAGCAATGTATGAGGTGGGGGACATGCAAAAACCAATAACTTAAAGCAGGCCTGTCCAACCTGCGGCCCTCCAGGTGTTGTGAAACTACAAGCCCCAGCATGCTTTGCCAGTAGACAACCTGTTGATACCTGAAAGGGCATGCTGGGACTTGTAGTTTCACAACATCTGGAGGGCCGCAGGTTGGACAGGCCTGACTTAAAGTATTCTCAGTGTAGCCAAACCCTTGCAGATTATGGAGTGCAGCTCTTTCTCACAGCCAATAGATGGTAAAGTAATTAGTTATTGAGTCAAACAGTATATAGTTAAATATGTCCCCAGTAAAACTGACTGGTGCAACATCAGCAAAGGTAGTACCTACATTGTATTAAATAGAATATAAATAAAACATAATTTACTACCCCTCCTTTAATGGTTGTACTGTGTAGCATCATTATAGAATCAGCCAAAAACACACTTACTCTCTACAACCATTTAAAAGTGAAACTTACCATGTACATACTGTACATCTCATGAGTAAAGCAATACTAAATAAGATACATACAAATTAGGACAGATACATAAAAAGACTCTTTCTTCTCCAAAAGTGCTCCTTAAAATATACTTCAAACAACAAATATACACACAATCAAACCCAGACAGTGCTGTGTACACTCATAAATACATTACATTACTCTACTCCAATCCAGACATAAATGCCTGAAGACTTGTGAGCTGCTGCCCCCTAATGGCCATGCAGCGCCAGCACATATCAAAGCATATCAATTGCTGGATTCTCTCATCTTCTGTACTGTTACTGAGCCACGCATCTATGATGAGCAAACTAAAGAATTACCCACTGCATAAAAAATCCTTCCATAAAAGAAGAGAAATCCCTTTCAATGTATATGCCAGGCTTTAACTGATTAGAACATATCTACCCTCCACTGCTGCGGATTGCAGCACATGACAATAATGTCAGGAATAGTAATCCTAAAACACAAAATGACCAAATATAAAAAAGGCATCTTGTAATATTCATAAATATATATATATATATATATAAGACCCCTTACCCACTGGTGTTTAAACACTGCACCTGACTTGCGTTTTAAAAAAAAAAAAAGCCATACAGAGCAATATAAAAATAAAATCCATTCTATTTAATGAATTTATACCCATTTGCATTCATAGTTGCGTTGACATGCATTTGCATTGCAGCACATTTTTTGAATTCTTGATCCATTTCAGTGTGTTCAAAACATATCAGCACACTTGCAAAGTTTCATTCATCTGTAAGTGAGTGCATTGTATAAACACTCATTAGGGGTTTACAAGAGCAGTTATATCAGCATTTCAAACACCCATTTATGTCATTGGGGTTGTCCATTACATGTAGAACACAATTGAAATGAATAGGCCATTGAAGTTAATGGGCCATTGACATTAATGTAGCTCTCACATTAACAAAAAGTCAATTAGTCTCTACTGATGTGTGATTATTGCAGAGAGTCCCAGGGAATCACTGCACAACCAGCCAATCACATCATGGGTAGTGGTTGAGTGAGCGGCTAAATGACACTCCAGGTCAATTAATTCCGGAGTGGGGAGTGCAAACTAGCAAGCAGTTGTTTTTTATTTCCTGTGGATTACAAATTATTTAAAAAGTCTTCCAGGAATTACAATTTCATGTGCATTACAATTATAGATGAAGACTTCCAGTTGATTACAATTTAAGATTTCCCATGAAGTACAATTTCTGATGGACTACAAACTAAATTTTATTGGATTCCAAATACACACAAAGATCCCACTGGATTACAAATAATAAATTGTCCCCATTTTACTAAGAACCCATCCATCTAGAGACGTCAAGTACATATCATCCGCATGTGAACTGCACATCAAACGTTTACCAATCACGTGTGCAAGTTTATTTTCACACATCGTTTGCATTTTTGGAGCAAACATGAATGTCAGTGGGTAAGGGGCCTATCACTTTCCATACCAGGAGTGAAGGAATGACATTTGACATTGCATTTAACCTTGATATTTTCCTGGTTGCAAGCTACTGTTCCCTGTTGTCAGGAGGACATTTAGGAAAAACTGATGCAAAAAAGGTGATGTAACTCATAATAACCAGATTCTACCTGGAATTTTTCTACTACAGATTAGAAAAACTGAAGTACGTTTCCTTAAATAAAAAGCTACTTGTAACATGTAAAACATATTTCAATAATTAAATATATATGCAAATGTTGAGATTAAGCTGCATAGGGTAGTACTTAACTTCCTGTCTGACAACCCGGTTAACGTAACTGAACAAAACCGCACACAGCATATTTATTTAAACACAATGTCAAATATGTCAGGGTCGGGTCAGGTGAAGTATGGGAAATTTTACACACACACACACACACACACATCTATATAGATATAGATCTATATATCTATATAGATATAGATCTATAGCGATATATATACATATATATATCTATATACATCTATATCTATATATATATATCTATGTTATAATATGCCTTCAAATATTGAAACCATTGTATTTTGGGTTTAGTGGCCCTTTCAAGCCATGCAACACATTTTATCTACATGCAGATACAAATGATGCTTACAATGATATAGACTGCCAATGTCTGACTTATTTTCCACCATAATTTTATTACAGCTCTTAAAGTGCACCGGTCGCTTAGCCACAGTGGAGGCAGCCACGGAACCAACCCAGTGGTGGGTTGAACCAATATTCATGAGTTAGTGGTCACTGGTTCCTAATAAACGATAGACTGCATTCTCAAAAACACATACAAAATGGTTGCCTCTACTGTGCAAGCAACTGTGCATGTGATTGTTTCCTTATCACCATACACAGAATGAGACAGCCATATATCTTACACAGTCATTCAGCTTATCTGCTGCAAAACTTCAGTCCCCTGTTTACTTTATATGTAGAGTGTAGTCATGTCCCACTGCAGTTTGCTATACTTTACTGGCTTAGCCGACATCACCTTCACTGGGAAACCATCCTCTGTGTTCTGAACTCGCAATGTAACATCACAGATAACAATGAATGGGAAAAAAAACATTGAACTTTGAGTTCTTCCTTTGACTAGACGGTGTGTCACATTTGTTCTATGGAGAGAGTCTAGGCTGGTTTTACTGCTCTTTTTCATCCGTCTTGGAATCAGTAAGAGTGGCATAAAGTTGATACAAGTATTATAGACAGTCCTGCCGGCCTCAGACTAGGGGCACAGATGTTGTAGGGTCACAATGTTTGCTTATTGTTGGTAATTTCCATACTGACCCTGGAGATAAAGGGATAAAAAGACAAGCATTAATGCCACGGTTACTAGTTTGAAATGGGAAGGAATAATTAATTACACTACATGAGAGGAGTGGAGGACCTGGAGAAGAACATAAAGTAATATGGTGAATGAATATAGGATTTATATACTTATGTTAAATCTGTTTCTCCCATTCAGGAACACCGGGTACATTGGGGTATAGTGTAGGGGATCCAGGTGTGTGGGCACTTTAGGAATCTTAATAGCTGTCCATAGCTCCTCCCCCTTACCCCTCTCCTGTTAAGTTTATAGTTTATGTTTAACCAAGCCTCACAGAAAAGGAGACAAACAGGAAGATAAAATAACAGAAAAGAGGGAATGACAACATCCTTCTGAAGCAACAAAATAGAACATGTCACACAAAAGGAGAAACAAGTCCTAGCATGCTTTGCCAGTAGATAGCCAGCCGATAGCTGTCAAAGAATACTTAGAATACTGGGACTTGTAGTTTCACAACACATGGAGAGCCACAGATTGGCCAGGCCTGCACTAAGAGAAATAGATTTAATGTATAAAAATCCAATTGTCTCCTGCATCCATTGGGGCACACCGGGTACATTGGGGACGTCCCAAAGCTGCCATCATGGATGGGAATGCTCAGAAGAAATAGCGCAAAGCAGCTTTCTCCCAAAACTGGTATTCCTGGATGCAATCATATTGAACTTGTAGAATCGGGTGAAAGTGTGAACAGAGGCTTAGGTAGTCACCTGACACAGCTGCTCAGTCGAGGCACCATGCCATGCTGGCCAGATAGCACTCACCGACCTTGTGGAGTGAGCCTAAACATTCTCCAGAACAGGGTACCTTGAACCACCATAAGCCTGATGAATTACTACCGTAATACATCAAGCAATGGTAATCTTAGAGGCTGACCAGCCCCTCATGTGCACATCACAGGGGACCAAAAGATCCTCAGTTCTGCGCACATCTTGAGTCCTATGCACAAAAGTTTGCAAAGCTTTGACGACATCCAGAGATATGATATGCACTACCTGCTCATAGCCATAAGGCCTTTGTTGCTGGGCGGAAGATGCTGTCTGGGGTGCCCGGTAGCTGGAGTATGGCTGGCTCTGGCCTTGCTGGTAGCTGGAATACTGTGAGGAAGAGCCTTGTGCTGGAACTGAGAAGAATAACAGATTTCATTAGATGATGTAAACATGTGCAGGGTTGTCTAAACTGCAGGACTTTTCCGCATCTCATAAATATATATATAAAATTATAAGGAGTTTAGTGGGAGATATTTGACATAAGTTTGTGCCCATGGGAGGAGATTTTATTATTTCTAAGCATATCAGATAACTTGTTAAAGGATTCCACAGGAAGGTTTTCTTGGTCTTAAATTGCTGACAACAGAGGACAATAACTTGGTCACTGACTATTTTGGAGGCAACTCTTGTATGGCAATGAAGCCACCACTGCCCTGCTTACCGTATCCCTGCTGCTGCTGTCCAGGATAGTTCTGTTGATTGGAATATTGTTGTTGCTGGGAGTATGCTTGTTGCTGGCCAGTTCCCTGCTGGTATCCACTCTGCTGCTGGCTGTACTGGGTGTTTCCTACAAAGGGTTAATCAGTTCATGTCACTTGCTGTTACTGGTCATCATTGCTCTACATGTGCATGCATGATCAGGCCAGTAACCTGTAGTCATGGCTGGAATAGGTAGTAAGAGAAGGAGCTGCAACCATGTTCATTTTCAACCTGCAGCTGTATTCCCTTGGAAGTTAAAGAACCAAAATGGAAACTAACTGCCCCAAAACGCTTTCATATGGTATGTATATTAATATTTAAAGTGGAAATATGCTACTGCTGAACGTAATTTAATTTTGATTTTGTTTGTTATAGATGTTTAAGAAAGAATAGAGGCAAAAATGAACTTATGTGCATTTATTAATGAGTACCCATCGCCTACACACGGTGGAGGCAGCCATATTGTACATTCATGAGAACGCAGCCATTCAATTCAGCAGGAAGTAGTGACATCACTGGGACACTGAATTGATATGCTGAATATTAGTTTGCAAAATGTCCACTGAGAGTAGGCAATAGGCAGATTTTAAAAAATAGATGTGTGGTTATTCATAACATGTTAGAATGAAAACTACTTCCACTGAATAAAAAGTAAAAACTATACTAACACTACATGTGTGTAGTTGTTCTAAAGTCATAAATAAGAGATAACATTAGATTATACAATATGACTGTCCAACATAGCAAACCCATGCCCATACAAGGTGGCTTAATTAATAAGATGGTGCAATGTTCACAGATGTGACGTAACCCATAGCAACAAATCAGATTTCTTAATTTTTCTGGTACAAAGTCTGACTGGTCGCAATGGGTTACACCACATATGTGCACATGATCAATGTTAGTGGTAATTGTTTTGATGGTATGTAAGAATGATCCATTTGTCTAACCTCCTTCATAGTAGTGCTGCGAGGAGTCATCAAACGTTCTGTCATAGCTCTGCTCACCGTACGAGGATTGTTGGTAAGTGTAGTCCCCATGTCCTAGATTACAGAACAGTAGTGAGAGACTATGCAGCGCCCTCTGTGGCATCAAATTGGACAACATATAAAAATAAGAATCCCTTGTATAGAAGTAATAACAATCTAGAAAATACATGTTATGCAGTATCTCCAAATAATAAGTTGACTATTAATATGGTGGAACATGAGCTGCAATAAATGGGATATATTTTGATATTCATGATGAAAAAGTGAGGGAATACTACACACATGACATTGGGTTTAGGTGTTCATATAAATCTCTAAATATACAACATGAAGCATGGTACAGGATTACTAGCCTAAAATCCATATATATTTATGAATGCTGTTAACAGCTCTTTTATATGATGCCTTTGATTTTATGTTAATTGATCCTTTTAAGGGATTATTTCACAGCAGTAACAATATCAATCAGCATTAGGTAGAACAGGTTGAAATAAAATAGAAAATAGGCAGCTTGCTGAAAACTGCCGACATATCTATATAGGGAGAAAAGACACCTACCATCTGTGTAATACTGTTGACTCATAGAGTCAGAGGAACCCTGGCTGTGTGCATACTGCTCACTGTAATACTCCTCCTGGCCCAGATATTGCTGGGCAGAACCTGAAAGCATAAGGGATATGAAGAATACATCTGGTATTAGGTATACTCACAGTGAACAGGCATGTTTTGCAAGGGAAACTATTCATGGGGCGTTTTTTCACATTATTTTACTACAAATATGTAGTTTAATGTATATATGTCTATATGTTGTATTTTACATAGAACATACACTATACGGACAAAAGTATTCGGACGCTTGACCATTACACCAACAGGGGACTGTAATGACATTCAAATACAAATACTTTAATATGGAGTTGGTCCCGCTTTTGCAGTGATAACAGCTTCCACTCTTCTTGGAAGGCTTTCTACAAGATGTTGGAGTGTTTCTGTCAGAATTGGTGCCCATTCATTCTGTACAGCATTTATGAGGTCAGGCACTGATGTTGGACGAGAAGGTCTGGCTCGCAATCTCCGTTCCAGTTCATCCCAAAGGTGGTCGATGGGGTTGAGGTCAGGGCCAGTCAAGTTCTTCCACATCAAATGCATCTTACCATGTCTTCGTAGTCCTTGCTTTGTGCACCGAGGCTCAGTCATGTTGGTATAGAAAAGGGCCTTCCCCAAACTGTTGCCACAAAGTTGGAAGCATAGCATTGTCCAAAACGACTTGGTATGCTGAAGCATTAGGATTGCCCTTCACTGAAGATAAGTGGCCTAACCCAAATCCTGAAAAACAGCCCCATACCATTATCCCTCCTCCACCAAACTTCACAGTTGACATAATGCAGTCAGACAGGTAATGTTGTCCTGGCATCCGCCAAACCCAGACTCGCCCATCTGACTGCCAAACAGAGACGCATAATTTGTCACTCCACAGAATACGTTTACACAGCACCACAGTCCAGTGTCGGTGTGCTTTACACCACTCTATCCGACGCATGGCATTGGTCTTAGTGATGTGAGGCTAGCATGCAGCTGCTTGGCCATGGAAACCCATTCCATTAAGCTCACGCCACACAGTTTTTGTGCTTACATTAATGCCAGTGGAAATTTGGAACTCTTCAGCTATGGAATCAGCAGGGCGTTTGTGACTTTTACGCACCATGTGCCTTAGCAGTCGTTGACCCCGCTCTGTGATTTTACTTGGTTTTCCAATTCGTGGCCGAGTTGCTGTTGTTCCTAAACGCTTCCACTTCCTAATAATATCCCTTACAATTGACCGTGGAATATCCAGCAGGGATGAAATTTCACGAACCATCTTATTGCAAAGGTGCCATCCTATCACAGTACCACGCTTCATGTCACTGAGCTCTTCAGAATGACCCATTTTGTATCACAAATGTTCAAATGGAAACTGCATGGCCAGGTGCTTGATTTTATACACCTCTGTCAACGGGTCTGATTGAAACACCTCAATTCAATAATTAACAGGTGTGACTAGATACTTTTGTCCATATAGTCTACTTGCATTTACTAATGTGCGTGAATACTGTAACATTGATTTTTCAACTGATGTAAAATGAAAAAAAAAATAAAAGAAATAGTGCCCCCTAATGGACAAATTCATTATAATTCATAATAATTATAATTTAATTCATTATAATTATTTATAAACTGGCATTTGCAAGCATGCACATTGTAACTTGTTTCACTCTGCATGAACATTAAATGATGATGTCTGCTTACCAAAAAAAATCTATATATGTGTATCTAATAGACATATTATATGAAAACAAAAGATTATATGCCCCAACAGTCAATGATATTTTAACACAGTCATACAGTCCAACAAATGATACGTATATTTATAAACAAAGTATAAAAAGAGAGCGTTGTCAGACATGAGAAGATGGAAGGCTCTTTATGGCAGTTTTGATTGCAGTGTTATTTGTAAGGGTTTCACCTCTGACGGTGTTAGCAAACAATTGCCATTTATCTCTGAGACATAGCTAATGCGTGGTTTTAATGCATCTAACCTTACCTTGTTGTGATGATCTGTATGGCCCCAGGGGCCTCTGACCCATCATGCTGCTTCCTTGGTTAGTCTGGCTCATTATAGAGATTGAAGACTGGCCTTGATAATGCTGACCTCCTCCTTGTGCTGTGGTGTAATGGGAAGTGGCAGCTTGCTGATGCATCATGGTCACTATTTGACAAATATAACAGAAAAAGTCTAACCTAATATACAAGTGGGATGTTGTACATTAGTGGTGAATAACAGGTAGCCAGCGGCCTGGTGTGACTTCACCTGCGGCCCCAATCAGGCTGCTACCAATCTGACTTACCCAGATTGGAAGCAGCCAAAAACTCCCAAGGCGCAATAGTAGGAAAACAGCGTGTGTAGTAAGTTGTAAATGGCACGCAAATTGCTAATATGTAAGTGTGATATAAAAGTGAACAAAGTAGATGACAATGAAGAGAAAATGGTAAAGTGCCCCACTCTTTATAGAAACAAGATTACAATATAAAATAAACAGTAATTAATATCACACAGTAAACAATCCTAGTTTCAAAAAGGCCAATGATTAAGCAGATGTTCTGTATCTGTCATTTACACAAATATTGAGTTACCATGTGCCATTAGTCCAAAATAATATAAGATTTCCATAACAGCAATATATTAAAGGTCCATAGGTGGAGACTTTCCAGAGAATGGTTGAGAAAAACCTTGGTAAGTTACCTACTACCGATAGAAAGAAAAAAAGAGAATCTGACCAAATCAGAACAACTAGCAATGAAACAATTAAGATAAAATGCTAACATCGTCATGAAACCCGCAGATAAGAGTGACTATACTAAACAAAACTGATTATCTACAAGAAATTCAAACATAGTTAGAAGACAGAACCACATGTGAACTGCTTAACAGAAACCAACCTTGTTATTGAACAAAAAATTAGGCAAGCTCCTAAAGGACACTTTCACTAAGGGCATCCTCAATAAGTCAGAAGGTGAATTTTTACACATAAAGAGCCTCCCAGGGATCTATTGTCTACCTAAAAATCAAAAGACACTCGCTAAACTGCCAGGCAGGCCTATAGTATCAGGCATCAATTCATTAACTTCCAACATAACACAGTATATCGATCTTTTCTTGCAGCCATTAGTCACCACCCAAATAATCTATATAAAGAACAGTACTCAGGTCCTGAATAACGATAACAGGACCTCTTGGAAGAATTACTACACATTGATGACTTGCGATGTAATATCATTGATCATGGTACAGGTTGTGAACATGTAAAAAGCTACTTACCAAAGAATCAGATATCCCACTTCAACAAATTGAATTCATCATTGAAGCCATCAGGTTCACTCAAGAGCATAATTACTTCCGGTACCAAGGACAATGCCATAGACAGATTTGCGGCGCTGCTATGGGCAGTAAATTTACCCCTAGTTATGCAAATCTGTTTATGGCACAATAGGAAAATACACACATTAGGCATAACCACCCATATAGCGTCTGTATCAACCTGCTAGGTTGGTACAGATATATAGATGACATCCTATGTATGGACGGGCTCTCAGACAGAGCTTGAATCCTTTGTGTCATACATTAACACCAATGGTTATATTTACTAAACTGCTGGTTTGAAAAAGTGGAGATGTTGCCTATAGGAATCAATCAGATTCTGGCTGTCATATTGTAGAATGTACTAAATAAATGACAGCTAGAATCTGATTGGTCGCTATAGGCAACATCTCCACTTTTTCAAACCCGCAGTTTAGTAAATATACCCTCAAGAGTCTGACTATGAACTTTACGCCGAACATCAGTCAAGAAAGGGTTGAACTTCTTGACTTCGAAATCTATTTGGATAAAGGTAACCTTGAAGATGTTTATGGAAAAAAGAGCTTATGAACACCTATATCACTTCCTCTAGCAACCATCACAAACAATGGTTAAATAGATAGAAACTGCCTTTTGGCCACCAAAACTTATAACAACTCTTAACATGACAGTATGACCTTCATTACACAATAATAAATCTAAACCCACCAGGGATCAAGGAGGGCACAGAAACATGGCTAGGAGAACACAGAAGAGGGTTTTTCTATTGCAATAGGATTCAAGCCTGTAAAATACCAAGCAGATTACCACTAAGCCCATCACTGCCTTCAAATCCAACATTACGGAGAGAACATACAAGATAAAAGAGAGAATCTCATGAGACACCTTTGGTGTTGTATATCTGCTTGAATGTCTTTGTGAACTATGTGGGACGTACTGTTAGGAACCTAAGCAAAGTAAAACACATGTGTAACATGAAGAATCTATATGAGACGCACAGTGGGGGAGATTCAATAACTGGCGATGTGCCGTACAGGTATCACCATGATGTCCGGCTGCGCACATTGCTAGCCATTACAGTAGGACTCTCTGCTCATTTTTCTATGCACCTCTATGGTATGCGAGGAAAAATGAGCAGTGATTCCTGCCATAACATCGGCGCACTGTGTCTCCATGGACTTTCCAGAGACACAGCGCGCTGAATTAAATCTCCCCCAGTGTGTCTGCACATTTCTGAGAACAAAACAACCATGATCAAACAGGTATCAAGTTTCTGGGCATCAAAAAAGTCCCCAAAACTTGGTTGGCAAATAATCCCCCCCTCTCCATTTCCAAAGAAGAAGCCAAATGGATTTAAGAACCTAAACACACTATCCCTCAAAGGTCTAAATCTTGATTTTTCAACATAGGGACTTTAATTAAAATTAACCTACTTATATTTCATTACTGTACATTAATGGTCTTGCTCCTTGCAAATTTTCTTGCATTTACCAAGACACTATCATTCATAATTATTTACTGTGGTTTTTTTTTTACCATTCTACTCTCTGGCACTCTCATGCATTGTGATATACATTATCTTGATTACCTTTTATTTATGCTTCTGCTACCCTCTTTAGTTTCAACAATCGTACATAATACTTTTGCAATACTACTTGCACTTGCCATGAAGTTGTGGATTTTATTATATATATTAAGTACTCTCTAATTATCCATTACAATGTACTGTGAGAAGAGATACCAGAAATGGTCACCTTTTGTTAATCCACATCCCTCCCAACAAGATAGGACCAATGGAGGGAGAGGGCAAACAACCAATTAACCTAATGGTTTCACCACTATTTAAGACAAGCTGATCAGCGCATCTGCACATACGAAATTATCCATGAGGAAGCCTGTTTACACGGGTGAAAGGCGTATGATTGATAAACGGACGGAGATTTCAATACTGCCCTCATTCAGTAGCACCAGAGATCTGCAGTACCACCCCCTTCCTCTACTGGCAATACAGACTAATGTGGAGGGTCAAGAACGGGGAAGAGAGCCACTAGTCTTTGAACGAGAAAAATGCTTGATGGATATCTCCCTAACAGGCTCACAGTACACTGCAGCCCTTTGACCCCCTCCCCTACCTCCACCCTCCCTAGCAGCAGGGAAGAAGGAGTATAATCATACACAGAGTGCATGCACAAGAATGGGTGAGTGCCAGTAATCACTTCTTCTTTCTTTGACATTTACTTGTCTCTGAAGAAAACCGACAGCGACTGATTCTGTGTGTGGCACCCACATTAGGACTATTTTCTACCAACGTTTATCTGACTTTGGTGTACAACCTATTACCTGAATATAATATATTTCTCTAAAGGAATATTTATTGGACTAATATAAAATGTCATTAACACTTGGTAACTCAATATCTGTGTAAATGATAGATACAGAACATCTGCTTAATCATCTGCCTTTGTGAAGCTAGCATTGTTTACTGTGCGATATTAATTACTGTATATTTTATATTGTAACCTAGTTTCTATAAAGAGTGTAGACACTTTACCATTTTCTTCTCATTGCTTGGAAGGACCCTATCAACTCCTACCATTGTCTCTATACCTTACATTCTGAGGTCTTCCAATGTTTCCTGTTTCTATTCCTGACATGAAGTGGCTATACTGCGCAATGTCAGTGAGCCACTTCCATATTCTTTTTATCACTGCTATTTGTGGTTTTCACTGAAGTTGGTAGGAGTGAGCAAATCCGGGAGCAACTTGGGGAATTGCACAACCTAGGCAAATGCCACAAACAGCGGTGACTACCAGGACATGGACACAGCTGACTGCCAAGCGCAATATGCACCGATTAGCCACAACATTAAAACCACTGACAAGTGAAGAGAATAACATTGATTATCTCTTTACAATAGCACCAGTCAGGGGCTGGGATATAACGAGCAGCAAGAGAAAAGTCAGTTCTTGAAGTTGTTGTGTTGAAAGCAGGAAAAGTGTAAGGATCTGAGCGACTTTCACAAGGGCAAAATTGTGATGGTTGGACGACTGGGTCAGAGCATCTCTAAAAAAAGACAGGTCTTATGGTACAAGGAAGGATCTCCAGTGAACCAGCGACAGGGTGATGGGCGCCCAAGGCTCACTGATGCACGTGGGGGGTGAGGCTAGCCAGTCTGGTCTAATCCCACGGAAGAGCCACTGTAGCACAAATTGCTGAAATAGTTAATGCTGGCTATAACACAAACGTGTCAGAACACACAGTGCATCGCAGGTTGCTGTGTATGGGGCTGTGTAGCCGCAGACCATTCAGATTGCCCATGCTGACCAGTCCACTGGCGAAAGCGTCTACAATGGGCACATGAGTGCCAGAATTAGACCATGAAGCAATGGAAGAAGGTAGCTTTTTAAAGGCTAGTGCCACTTTGAATTTACCATGCAAATTCGCCGCATATTGGCAATTTACAAAAATCGTTATTTGATACATTTACCCCTAGAAGTCTAGGGCCTGATTCATTAAGGATCTTAACTTGAGAAACCTCTTATTTCAGTCTCCTGGACAAAACCATGTTACAATGCAAGGGGTGCAAATTAGTATTCTGTTTTGCACATAAGTTAAATACTGACTGTTTTTTCATGTAGCACACAAATATCAACTTTAAATGTAAGTGTACAAATAAGCTATCAAGTATTTGTGTGCTACATGAAAAAACAGTCAGTATTTAACTTATGTGCAAAACAGAATACTAATTTGCACCCCTTGCATTGTAACATGGTTTTGTCCAGGAGACTGAAATAAGAAGTTTCTCAAGTTAAGATCCTTAATGAATCAGGCCCCTAGTTGGTGCAGTATTTGGCAAGGATAAACAGTTTAAAAAGTATGGTTGGCGAACACAAGAAAGGAGCCTAGATAGTGAGGACAAGCAATAAGTGTAATAAGTATGGATGATTGGGCTCTGGCCAGTAAGGAAGACCATGAGTTTGGTTGGTGAGGACCGGCAGAAGGTCTGGTCAGTAAGAACCAGCAGAAGGTCTGGTCGGTGAGAACCAACTGCAGGCTTGGTCGGCGAGTATGTGCCAGAGTCTTTTTAGTGAGAAAAATCTTAGACAGGCCATGAATGTAAAACAGGGGCATGGCTCTCCTCTTACCTGGGTTAGTGGGCATGTTCATATTAGCCCTTGAAACATAGTTGCCTATACTGCCCTGGCTCTGCATTGGCATATTCTGAGAGCTGGGCACAGTGTGGCTATACCCGGGGGCTGTGCCATGGGAGCTCACTGCCATGCTCATGCTCGTTGTAGGCATAGTTGTTTGACCAGACTGCTGCATAGACACATGGTTGGGCCCTAAAAATAAAGAGAAAAGAATAATAAGAACCCCACAGAGCACATGGGAATTAACTTGAAAATGCATAAAGGATTATCATAGTAAATGAACAAACTACCATGAAAATAAATTGTTATTTGGTCATATTACCTGGACACTTAATGACAATTTTTGTGATGGACATATGGATATATGACATTGGAGGGGACACCATCTGCCACATCCAATATATAGAGACGCAGTTTCACAAAACATTAAATAAAACTCAATTTTTGTGGATAAATGCAATCTGTAGAAATAACTATTATTATAATGAACAGATAATTTTACACATAGAATTTAAAAATATTTGTGCACATGAATTCATGCTAGTACACGTGTGCCAAGATGATCTACAAATGGAGAAAAGACACATGCAGTTCTTCATTGTTTCTCACAAGAACACACAAATGTCCTCAGGATCCCTGCCAGCCGTCTATGTCAGACAGGTCCTCACACACACTTAACACTTGCGCCTCTGTTGCCAGGCAACTGTAATGAGAAAAAGAGAGGCCTCACCATTACTGATCTGACTCTGCATGAGGGAGGAGGGCGGCAGGCTGGCACCCAGTGCGTCACTCAGGTTGCCCTGGGAGTGGAGGCTCTGACTGGGGCCTGTTTGACTCATCCCTCCTGGGCCCAGATTAATGTTCTGTGTTGGTGGCTGCAAATAAAACTATGTCATTTCATAGGCAAATGATACAGGTCACAGTGAGGACACAAACGCAAATAATTAAAATTAAGTTTAAACATCATAGTAGTGAGAATACATTCATATAATACTAGTAATCCATCATTAATTAATTTTAAGTAAATTTGATAAATAACCATATAAACTATTTTGTTGTCTTTTCAGTTGTCATTTTTGTTGGTATACTGCTAGAATGCCTAATGAATCTGCCGCTTTCCTCACCTTTGCATAGAATGCTGGAGGTAATAGGAAGGGTCTCCCAATACCACAGGTGACTTTACAGAACAGTTATTTGTTTAGTAGCTCATTTGTGTAAAGCAGGCAGTGGATTGCAAGCTGTTATAGAGCTACAAGTAAATTTGGGAATTCTAGTTCCACAACAGCTGGAGAGTAATAGGTTGCTACAACTGATCTAAAGAATGTGTTAATTGGTAAGGGATTATAAAATGTTATATTACTGGAGATTTGACAGTTACTAATGCAGATACCTGCAATTTAATCTACAAAAAAAAGTTATTTTTTATTAAGAATGATAATTCACTTTTTGTTAAAATACACAGAGTGGAGTCATTTTGTGGGCTGCACCAATTGCAAGACAAAAATGTTTCAGCAAAGTGGCAAGTTCCTAGCGAACAGATATGCTGCCTTTTCATGAATATTGGTTCAGCTCCATCCACGGTTTGGGAGAACTGTAATTTTAGTGTGAATGAACCACTTTAAAACAAAGTACAAGCAAGAATAAGTGTAAAGATAAAAGGTTTCTTAATTCCTTCACTAGATCATTTCTCAACTTTGGTCTTCAAGTACGTCCCAATAAGTCATATTTCGAGGATTTCCTTCATGCACGGGTAAATAAATCTGATTTGATCAGTAATGATCCCCAAAAATATTAGATAAGTATTAGGACACGTTTTTTTTTAAAGTACAAACCAAATAGTTTTGTTTTTTCCAGTAATGAATCCACCTGCTGTTTCTTAACAAAATGGTGTACGGTTGGTTTTATTAGAGGACCATAGTTCAAAAACCCTATTCTATATTATAAATACTGAATTGGTTAGGCAGAAAGGTTGTTGAATGATTATTTCTGGCACTGGAACAAAACAGGACATATACGGAACTTGGTGTGTTTGACTATGGAGACTGTGTGTAGACAGAAAATATAAAAACTGCAAGACAGCCTTACACAAAATAATTCAGCAGACATATAGGGTCTAAAAATGGCTTCAATGAGACAACCTCCCTGTTTTGATAATCTAAGACTTCCAGTTAAGCCATCCCTTGACAGCCGTCATCCGGGTGCAGTTGTCAGAATTGCGACTTGTTTTACTCTTTTGTGTTTGGGTGTCTCATGTGAATCTCTGGGATCAATCTCAGTACAGTAAGGAGGGTGGTAAAAATGACAATGACCATGGAAACAGGTGACAAGGCCATTTTCGGTGGAAGTCAGAGAGATCTGAATTTCAGGGTAGGACGTACTGGGGCTGCACTGGACAATCGCTGGAGAGCCACAGTATCTTAACTCTGGCGTAGCTTGAGAAAGTGTGTGGTAATGTGGACATCCATACTCACAGCAGGAAGCAGAGATTGCATGTTCTGATTGGAATCTGCTATAGTTGCCAGATACACCAGGTTTCTGTGCAGGATCTGCTGATATCTACATAATATAAAAGGAGAGGTGATACAGCACTATACAAAACAGACATAAACTTACATCACACAAAACACTTTAATAAAATAAAATGGGGACAACAGCGCACTAACTCCTTGACTAACAACCGACCAGCGTGCTGCTAAATAGTGGAGATTTCCGACCTCCAAAATATCACGTGAACAACATCAATCTATAGCGCACAGCAGGTCAACAACGTGGATGGAAGTAAACAGCACAAAATCGTATATAAGTACAGACAAAAGTTGTATAAATACATGCAGTCCGTGGTGTATTCAACGATCATATGAGGAACAGTCCGATGGTGGTGGAGAACTTACGTCCCAATGGAAATGTGTCCCACAGTACAGGATCCGATTGGACATGTAATAATAATGATAAAGAAGCCAATCTCAAAATCTGAAGTGAATCACCCCAAATTAAATGTATCCATTACTTACATGTAAGTAAGGCGCATCGCTCCTGTGTCCATAAGAACGGCAAATGCCAGCTGTCAGTAGAACTTTCAACAGAACTTTCTCAATGCTCTTGAGAAAGTTCTGTTGATCAGAACGAAATGCGTTGAGCTGTGACACCTTTTTCTTTTATATCATATTACACTTGTATGGCTCTTTTGAGGTCCGTTCATTTAACCTTTGTTATGAACTACTTTGAACCATTTTAAATAAAGTTTGATATTGCATCCAGGTATTCCGCTCTCTGCATTTTACACACACTACCGTATATGTGAATCTTACACCCGATACTGACAGCTGGCATGTATTTATTTATAAAACTTTTGTCTGTACTTATATACGATTTTGTGCTGTTTACTTCCATCCACATTGTTGACCTGCTGCGCTAAAGGTTTATGTTGTTCACACATCACATTTGCAGAGTCCCAGTGTAGGAGGCTTGTGCTGTGCTTTTCACAAATGTCTTTACAACTACCAGGCAAAGTTATTTATTGCAATTGCCCATGGCTATAATAAACCTCACTTTGCTCTGTGCACTGGACACAACAATATCTACAGGCCAGTGTTGTACAATGATATGTAATGCCTCAGTTTAAATCTACAATATGCAGCAAAAAAAAATAAAATAAAGAAAATCCAAAATTAAGCAAGAAAGACTTCAATAGCCTGAACATAGAGTATTTGTGCTCCCCTCCAACCCTCCAAATAGAAGCCTTTTAATTCCTAGGTAGAAGTGTTTCATAGGAGCTTTGTCTCCAATAATATGAAAAATATCTATCTTCACTCCAGTATCTTCCACAGGCAGTGGAATAACTACTGCTGTGGAAGATACTGTATGATTTGCATACACCTGCTCCAGAAGACCCTGCTCTGCTCTTCAGAAGAGCAAAGAGGGGGTCCCTGGAGTAGTGAGTCATAAGCATCTGCTAGATACATCCCTAGCCACAGGTGACAATAATTAACCATAGGATTTTAACCATTTTGCTGCCAGGGGTCCATGCCAAATTTGCACCATGCAAGAGGCTACACTATTTTTCTCTTAGGGGGGAATTCAATTCCCCCCGAAGTACCGCCCCGCTAAAACTATTATGGTTATTACGGTAATAGTGCGCGTAATTACCATTATTACAGTAGTTCTAACGCCGGCTTTCTGCTCGCAGCGGGAGCTGCGATCAAAGAGCTGGGTTAATATTACCGTAATAACGGTAATATCTAAAACGCGGCGGTACTTCGGGGGGAATTGAATTCCCCCCGAAGTACCATTGTGTCAGCTTTGCAAAGAATTACTACTTGTGTTTAGTCTACTCAGGCAAATGTTATATTGTTCCTTATATTAATAGGGTTTTCATTTGGTACCACAATCAAGTAAATATCTCTTCATTTATCACCATTTCTACAGCGAAAATGCACTTTTTTACTGATTCTTCCCTTAGCTACTTTCACTAAATTAATTCAATCCACAAAAGATGCCAATTACTTTAATCAGACTTCTAATGTTTACAGGAAAACCAAAAGTGTGTATTCTATTTCAAGTTTGGTCTATGTTTTGGCCAAAATAAAATACATAGATAAATGTGTTTGGGTGGCTGTGTATTTATATTTAACTTTGCGTTTTACTTTATTAATTGTTGTATTCATTTTTAACCACTTTTTATTCCTAAACTTATAATTGTATTTTTGTATGGCATGCCTTAACATGTTATGGACTGTATTAACACACGCGCGGATGTGGAGGGGGGGGAAGATAAGAAAGGGCTCGCTACCTGCGGCTGCGCACTGTGTGCAGGTCCGTTCAGCAGAGACAGGCAGATAGAGAGTCCTGCCCGGCTGCTCTGATTGTGTTTTAAATACAATCAGAGCGGCCAAAGCAGCATACTCTTCCTGCCTGTCTCTGCAGAACAGACCTGCACACAGTGTGCAGCCGCAGGCATGCTTAGCTGTCAAAAAGGGGACAGGGACTAAACACCCCCCCCCCCCCCCCCCCCGCAAGACAGAATTCTAGATCTGCCCTTGTATTAACATGGAATAACATAGACTAGCATGTCATAGACCAGTCTATTGTAGAGCATGTAAATGCCTACTCTGAAGGTAGGTACAGTATGGCAGAGATTATCATCTCTCTCTTAGAGTAACCACTAGATATGTTACTGATGCTTTCCTGCCAGGGATGCCATTATGACAGATGGAGATAGAGAGATCTACGAGAAAAAAAAAAAAAAAAAAAAAAGATATGCACCATGAAGGTAATATACATTGTTCAGTGTTCACCTGAAATTCCTTGGCAGCTCTGTTAAAATGTAGAGTAGTACATCCCCACTCCACTACAAACAGCTGAAGCCCCCCCCCCCCCCCCCCACTTCTTTAAAACAGTGCCTTAATGGGATCGGATACAGTTCAAAAAGTTAAGACTGCATTGATTTGAGCCGCTGTGACATTTGATGCCACTTAGCACTGTCCTTGACAAGTGTGGAAACCTGTCAATTACTTTGTGTCTTCTCAATTAGAGAACAACCTCTTTGACATGGTAAGAGGCTACAGAGGGGTGAAATTGAGTGTGACGAACATATTAGCAAAGAATAAACACCTTAGTTATTTGATATATATTACACAGATCCATAGTACACACTATTTGATAAATATTAAAGTAAAATAATGGCTTTAAGTGCTCTTTAATTATCTTGGGACATTGACCTATACTATTCCAGTAGATAATACACTGCTTTGTGCAAAGTAACCAATTACATCATTAGAATGTAAGCCCCTTGAGTTAGTTTCTGAGATTGACCCTTGTGACCCAGCTTGAAATATATCAAAATACTTAATTTTTATTTATGTTCTGTCTGTCTCCCATTAACTAATTTATAGTGTAAGTGCCTTGGAGAAGGGAACTTTTCCTTGATTTTCCAGTTTCCAGTCAAAGCACTTATATTCTATTTATTTACCTGTATTGTATATTAATCCTCCTATATTAATCCTTCTACGATATTCCTGTAAATTGTGTAAAGCACTGAGTACCTTGTGGCACTATACAAACATATACATACACACTGCATTAGTGCTACCTCTTTATACCACCAGTGACAAGCACTAACATTATAGCAGTTGTGTTATAAAGAGAGTGACCTATAATAGATAATACATTTTAATATACATTCAGACAGGGAATATACCTGGTGGTAAGTGAAAGGTGGTGTTGTAAAGGGAAGTATTGTAAATTGGGAGTAGTCTAGGATAAATGCATCTATTTTTGCACACAATAGGTGACGTGTTAACATTTCTACAAAAACTAGTCTGTTCCTATCCTCACCCTCTACTGTCTCTCCTCATTCCAAATGCACCACACCATCAAAAGCTGCACAGAAAAGGGCAGGCACTAATAGCATTAATATTGGTGGCTGTTAATGCCTATGTCTTACAGTAGGAAAGCACACTTTCCCCACCAACAGCTGCTATTGCCATTCCGCTACCTTATGTGTATTGCTTCCCACACCTCTTAGATTTTAAGTTCATTTGGGCAGGGTCAATTTTACAAACTGAAAAACACACTCAAAAGATAGCACAAAAGTGTCTGGAAAAAGAAGTAAAAATAATATAAAACTAAAAAGACTGCTATACAAGTGGATCGAAAAAATTTAATATATTTATTTGATTCACTATATGGTCTTAACAGCATTGTGTAATATGGTCCAGTATAGTGTTTAATAGGTCTATGTTATGTCACTTTAATATCAGCACTGATATCTGTGTTTTATTAGTTGGTTCTTGTTTTTATTCATTTATTAAAATTGAATTAAAAGTATTTACGTTACAGGTAGAAGTTTATTTGATCCACAGATATGGAGCCTTTTTAGCTTTATATTATTTTTAGATCTTTTCTGGACACTTTAGCACTTTATTTGGGGGTTTTCTCAGTTTGTTTTTCTAGTGGGGACTGCAGCCCCTGGTGACAGCTGAATAAAGGTTTTTATGAAGCACCAGAAGGGGGTGTGCGTTTTGCTTTAGAGACATTTATACCTTCTGTTTCATGACACTGTATGCAATTTATTGATTGATCCTCTCAATGTACAGTGCTGCATAATATGTCAGCACTTTATAAATAAAGGATAATATTATAATCTGATAATAATAATAATAATATTATGGCTGTATGGTCACATTTATGCACCAGATTAAGTGTTGTCATTGCTACAACAAGATAACGTTTTGTAGCCAAGATATTAAAATGAGCAGTTATGAAAAACAGCAACTTTGACTGTGATCCTGAATTTGTAGCAAGTCACAGAGGTTTCTAAGCATGCATATACAAAGTCTCACCGTCTAAAACTCACTACGTGTCCCTTTCAAAAGTGTGAAATTATGGAAGTGCATAAAGTGCCTTGTGGAGAAACATTTGCAGAATTGCATACCGAAATGAGAAATGGGTGCTATCATTTTTGACAACTTTGAATTTCTCTACTAAAATACCACTTAAGTCTCATTCATATTTTAAATATATCAGAGGAGTCAGTTGACAATGGAATTTCATCTGTCACATATGTAAATTTTAACAGTGTTAATCCATTTGTAGAATTGCACCTGTAAATGTGACTTCCTGCATAAAATGCCACTGCATTATGCAAAGGATATCCCATTGAAAGCATAGGAGGCGTATATGAGCAAATATAAGCGCACGACATAGCAAAATGCTATTTTGCAGCTTCAGAAATGATCCTTTATATGTACAAGCCTGTGTACTTAGTCTGTAGTTCACTCACTGTGTACACTCTGCTGTCTTCCCCTTGCTCTGATAGTCCATTATACATTGTATGAGGTGGTGGTTTTCATCAAGCATCTGTTCACCAAAAATAACACAAAATAGACATACAAAAAGTTATGTACTTGTAAGTCACAAGATGCTGTTTACAATGCTCTAGGCAAATGCCACTGAACCCTTCGTCACAAATAGATTTACACTGCATATGTTATCAGTTCTACAACTTACTTAAAATCGGACTTCTGCCAAAAATTGGCTGTTCAAAACTAAAAAAAGATACTGTTGCTGTCATGGCAGATATGCTGCGAATAACTAACCTTCCTTAGAAATACCTCTAAACATGGAAACAAACTGGGGACTGCACTAATTGTTTCTATGCTTACAGATATTGCTAAGGGTAATTCTCCTGCGTTAGACTTTACTAAATGAACATTTCACTTAAAAATGTCTATACCAGGAGTTTCCACATGGTTTATGGCTTCATAAAAAAGCCCCTTTGAACTAAAACACTAAAAATACTGTCATCAAATTCCATATTTCCATGTTTGTGAGTTTTCATCAGGTGATTTCAGGCACAAGTCCCAAGTCCCTTTTTAAATATAAGAATATATTGCAACAAGTTATAGTACCCAGCATAATGATTTTAATTCTATACAGTAATGTATCAGAAGTCCTAAATTTTGAGTAGCATTAATCTTTAAGCCAAGTCAATATGGACTGACAAACACGCGTTACAGTTGTGTTTAGTGTGGAAATATTTTGCATTACCAAATAGGTGCAGGTTTAGCCGATGCTCAACCAATGACAGCACATTAAATTAATAAAATACCCTGCATTAAAAAATAAAACATTGCAAAATTGTCTACAATCTAATCCATTAAGTATTCTGTAAATTATTTGTTAATATGAGAGCGATAAAGTAGCATGAAATATGACATTATTTTGCATCAGATGGTTAAAGCTACACATGAGTCTCATCTTCACAACCAGTATAAAGAGGATGAGAAAATTGTAACTTCCTGTCAGACAATGGTAAAATATAGCTTCTCGATCACAACCCCTCCTCCCTAATCTACAGATAACGATGAAGACACTCATGCATCTTGTTCTTTATGTCATCATGGAGGCAAATGCCACCTGACAGTGGAGATGATGCAGTCCACCTGCATCTCCTATCGCGCCCTTGCAAATCCCGCTGCTATACACATACTGTATATACAACCACATTAATTAATATATATATATATATATATATATATATATATATATATATATATATATATATATATATATATATATATATATTCATTCAATCAGATGCATTTATAATGTTTAGCTTCATGTAGCTCGCACTCATGAATCGTGTCCCTATTCTGCATAATATGCATGACACATGAGGAATTTATCTCCTCTCCTCCCCTTAGAATAATGCTGGTGCCGTCAGACACCCCCTGTAGATCATTTACCTTCTGTATAGTTTGCTGGGTGACCTCTCCTTTCCCTCTGGGTCTGGCTGAAGCAAAGGCCACAGACATGATCCCCCCTATGCCCCTGTGTATCTGATCCTGGGTGTCAGCAGCAGTATAAATTATTAGAGATATTCTTAATATCTGCACCCTATTACTAGCCAGGGGATTCTTATTCTGTGCTGCAGACAGGGGAGGCGGGTGTCAATGGAACAACCCGCTCGCACTCTTATTTAATGTATAAAGTCGAATGTAATTGCTTTGTTTAGATTACTATTTTATAACATCAACTAAAGATATTTGTGAGTATAAGGGTGTACTAGTCCGAGGTGTTGGCTAGTTAGATTATACGGATCCCCCTGGACAGAAGTGGTATATCCCACAAGCCGGGTTTCCTGTCTCAGGCACCGGGTAGTGCAGGTTCCAAGGGGCGGAGTTTAGTAACGCAAATTGCGTAGTGTAAAGTACAGAGCAGACCGCGGTGTTACGCTACGTCGAAGCACTAAGAGGCTTCGTGAATTGGCCGCGGATGAGTGAGCTGTTTTGTGGAGGTTTCGGTTTGTGAGCGGTCTGGTCCCGTTGTGAACATGAGCTACGACAGAGCGATCACAGTCTTCTCCCCGGACGGACACCTCTTTCAGGTGGAATATGCGCAGGAGGCCGTGAAGAAAGGATCCACTGCGGTGAGAACTGATGGACTATAGATATATATATAAAATTTACAATAGGGGATTCCCGGAAGAAAAATGGGGACTCCTTTTGTGAGGGAGGAACACAAAAGGAAATGTAAGGATCTCTGTGTGTAGAGGAAAAAATCGGATATCTCAGGGGAGAGAACTGTAAGAGAAATGGGGGACAAGAAATAACGTGGATCCCTGGGTAGAAAAGAGGGACGATTCATTATTAAAAATACTGGGGGTCGCTGGGTGAAGAAGGGTAGGGACATTGCTAGTAATGTGGGGGTAAGGGAACAGATTACAGGACTCCTCAGTTAGGGGACATGTGACCATGTTATAGATGAAAAGATTCAACTGGGTGCTTTATATTTGTCTGAAGATATGGTTGATGTTGCTAAATGTGTGTATATGAAAGCACAGTGTATAATATAATGCATATATAGAATGTAACTAAACAATAAATTATGTTTGCTCATGAACACACATTTCTGCTATATCACAGAGTAGGAAGTCAGGAGTGCATCCACATAGTGTTTCCTCTTGAACTCTGTTTTCATTATGTATATTGCTACTAATTTAGGGCCATTCATGTAGTGCATCTGGTTTATCTGTAGTTTTCCATATACAAATGGCTGCCCTGCCAGAGGGGGGAAAAAAACAAGTCTGGAATTTAATATTATTCAAGAACAGCTTGTGTCTCACTGATCAAATAACATATTGTTAGTTGGAGTTAGTACTGGTTAGTAAAATGTTCTGTTTCATCGACATTAGGTTGGGGTTCGAGGAAAGGAAATCGTGGTCCTTGGAGTTGAGAAGAAATCTGTAGCCAAACTTCAGGATGAGAGGACGGTTCGGAAAATCTGTGCACTGGATGAGAATGTCTTCATGGCTTTTGCTGGTATGCAACATTTTGGTTTGGCATGGTTACAGCTTATTTGTGTATGACAGGATTACCAGAAATAACGACTGATAATAATGTAAAAAATTTGTACCCTTGTCTGACCAACTTTTAACCTCCAACCTTATTATTTTATTTTGGATCTTTTATTTCCACCCCACTCGACTTTACTGTGCAGTTGATAGACTTGGATGGCACATAGCTAGGTATTTTAATTGTCTTCAATTTATTTAGATTATAGTGTATTATTACCAGTCCACTTAGATTTGCTGTGTTGCATAAATTTAGAGGGCAATTCTGAAAAATTATAAATGTCATAGCTACATGTATTTGCATGAAGGAACCCAAAAAGTGCATGTTGATAACCACAGTTTGTCAAAATCTGAGCTCAGCCGTTAATTTTTAATTACATATGTAGTTTTTGTAACTGTTTCCTAGGACTGTAAAATGTTTTGTAGGATCTCAGGTTGAACACCCATACTGCAAGTGTAATGACTTGAGTTATCTCTTACAATGGTTTTTCACTTTTGGCTATCTCCCTTACTATAACCTGCCCTCCTCTGTAGCAGAAAGGGTGCAAGGGTCCTTACCCAAAGCCAGGAGCAGGTTCATCCCGTAGCTCATAGCGATATGGGAATCGATCCATCCAGTCTGGATTGTCATAAGCAGCTTCAACAGGTAGCGGTGCAATCTGGCCCCTGAGGTGTTTGATACACTGGGTGGCACGTTTTATTTAAAGGGTTTGTCCAAAGGTGGATAACTTATTTAAATGTTTAGCTGGCTAGCACAAAACATCAATCTCTCTTCCAGGTCTCACAGCCGATGCACGGATTGTTATAAACCGTGCACGTGTCGAGTGTCAGAGCCACCGACTTACAGTAGAAGACCCGGTGACAGTGGAATACATTACAAGATATATTGCCAGTCTGAAGCAGGTGAGTCAATCATAAAAGCACCATGTTGAAAGGACCAGCAAACCTAAACTGCAAACCAATTTTATACAAAATAACAAGCAACATTCACAAGACATCACTTCAAAGTCCACTTTAGGACCTCTGTTCATTAATTTCAACTGTCCAGTTTTTCTCTTAAAATACTGCTCAGTTTATGATTAATGTTTTAAATTAAACTTTGGGATTTCTTTTGCATGTGTCACTCTTGTACGTTATTATATTGATCAAAGTGTGCAGAGAAATGTACGTTCCTGTATAAAGTGTGATTGGCAAGGCGCAAAAGGCATCCCATTGAAAGTATTTGCATAGTCCTAGTTTCCTACCACCAGTCCTTTTATGGGAAGAAAATTCTGTGTCCTTCCCACAGCTAAGCAGGGAGCACTTGCTTAAATGTATATTCTCCTTTTGATTAAATATTATTTAAATAATCATGTATTGGGCAACACTCTAATTTTTGCACAATTAGCCACAAAGAGCTCCACAATCTGCACACCTCCTTCCATTAGAATATAGCATCCATGCACTTCCTTATAAAGATGTAAAATTTAGCAAAAATTGGCATCTGTACCAAAATGGCATTTGTGCTCTTGGTTTGCACTTTCATAAATCACCTTTACTGACATAATGTAAAATAACTATTTAAAGAGAGGGATTGAAAGTGGCTAAATTGCAGACTACCATCCAAACACACAATCTTAATCTACTCTAGGATATTTATTTAGACATGGAAATGTGAGGATCATAGTTACTTTTTGCTCTAGCTACAGTTTTGGGGACTTGTAAGATTAGCGATTAACCTCTCCCTGTTTCTGGCTTATTATACATTGCAACAAAACCTGTGTTTCCTCCAGCGTTACACTCAGAGCAATGGACGCCGGCCTTTTGGGATATCCGCCCTGATTGTGGGGTTTGACTTTGATGGAACTCCCCGTCTCTACCAGACAGATCCTTCAGGCACTTACCATGCATGGAAAGTAAGTACTTCATCCATTAGCTGAATGCTGTATCCACGTGAATTTTATAGACAATAATGCTCTTTTGTTACCCCACAGGCAAATGCTATTGGCAGAGGTGCAAAGTCTGTGAGGGAATTCCTGGAGAAACACTACACTGATGAAGCAATCGAGACAGATGACTTGACCATTAAACTGGTCATCAAGGCTCTGCTAGAAGTGAGTACCATCACCACCAAAATATAGCTTATCTGACAATAGTTACATTCACACTCTAACGTGATAGTCTTAGAGACTTACCTTTTTAATGATTTCATCAATCCAGACACCATGATTTGTTGTGTTCAAATAAGGATTTAATATGCTATGTTTTTTGCAAATCATTGTGTAAAACTTGTGCTCCATTACTTTGTTTTCTAGGTTGTTCAGTCTGGAGGCAAAAACATTGAATTAGCAGTCATGAGACGAGACCAACCACTTAAGGTAAAAGCGGCCTCATCGCTTTAGAGAGAAAGTTACTAACGCTCGTGTTAAATACTTATTTTTTATAGTTGTAAACTTGCACCTCTTTTACAGATCCTAAGCCCAGATGAAATTGAAAGGTACGTGGCAGAGATTGAAAAGGAGAAAGAAGAGAATGAAAAGAAAAAACAGAAGAAGGCGACTTAACTTATTCTACTAGAGAGTAACTTGTGGGAATTCTGTAATAAATCTTTTTCTTTGCTAAATATCAGTAAATGTTTGTCTCACCTTTGCTTTGTAATTTTCACATGAAACAGCTTATTGTGTGTCCCTAAACTTGATTTTAGTGTGAATAGCATATGTGCTATAACACATTTTAAAGTAGTTTTGTATGCGAGTATCTGGGATAGTACAATTTAATGTCATTGTGTAGTATCCTATGGCTGGTTATGCGCAGCATTGATTGCTGTGGGGGTGTGTATCCCAGAAAGCAACTGATTCCGTCCCAGCCATCGTGCAGGTTATCCCTTTCTCTTTAACAGACGCTGACTTAGAGAAGTTCTGAGACCCACTCAATTGATTAGCTTCTTGGTAGAAGACTTTTTTTTTTTAAAAGAGATAATTGGATGTACACATATAAATGAAATACTTTATGGCAGTATGCAATTGATCACTCATTTTTATGTTTAGAATGGCTCCTTGCCAACTGGCCCTAGGAATGCTCAGTGGACCCAAAGTGAATTAATGTAGTTAAGGCAGCAGTTATCCTGAATGACATGATGTTACTTGAGGGCCTGCTTAGGTTCCTAAAGAAGAGAAGTACACTTATTGCATTCATCTATTGAAGATTACATTAGAACAAAATTGAGCAACTTTGCTAAATGAGGGAGACAAACTATGTGGAAAGGCATACATACCCTTATCTACATTAAAAATACTGACAAGTGAAGTGAATAACATTGCTTATCTTGTTACAATGGTACTAGTCAAGGAGTGGGATAAATTAGGCAGTAAGTGAACGGTCAGTTCTTGAAGTTCATGTGGCAGAAGCAGAAAAAATGAGCAAGCACAAGGATCTGAGTGACTTTGACAAGGGCCAATTGTGATTGCTAGATGGCTGGTGCAGAGCATCTATCTACAAGCCAGCAGGTTTTGTCTGGTGTTCCTATTGTGCAGAGGTTAGTACCTGCCAAAGGTATTCCAAGGAAGGAGAACCAACAGGCTCATGTGCACCTATAGCTCATTGTGTGGGGGAGTGAATACTAGCCCATGTGGTCCAATCCTATGAGGAGATACTGCAGTACAAGTTGCTGAAAAAGTTAATGTTGGTTATAATAAAAGGTGGCAGATTACACAGTGTATTGCATATAGGGCTTCATAGCCCCAGGCTCACCCTTTACTGCCAAAAACTTGTTCGATAGACATGAGCACCATAACTGGACCAATGGAAGAAGGTGGCCTGGTCTGATGAATCACATTCTTTTATACTATGTGGACAGCCTGATGCATGTGTGTCATTTACTTGGAGAAGAGATGGCACCAGGATGCACTATGGGAAGATAGCAAGCCAGCAGTGTAATGTTCTGCTGGGAACCCTTGGGTCCTGGCATTCATGTGGATGTTCCTTTGACACATATCACCTAAACATTGTTGCAGACCAAGTACAACCCTCGATGGCAACAGTATTCCTTGATGGTAGTGTCCTTTTTCAGCAGTATAACACACCCAGCCACACAGAAAAATTGTTAGAGGAACATGACAGAGTTCAAGGTGTTGAATTGGCTTCCAGATATCAATCAGATCAAGCATCTGTAGGATGTGCTGGGGAAAAGTCTGAGCCATGGAGGCCCCCTCTTGCAACTTACAGAATCTGCTGCTAATGTCTTGGTGCCAGACACCGTCAATGGTCTTGTGGAGTCCATGCCTCAAGAGGTCAGAGCTGTTTTAACAGCACAAGGGGGACCTACACTTTATTTGGCAGATAGTTAAATGTTGTTGATCAGTGTATGGCATATGCATTAATTAAGCAAATAGCACAGGAATATAGGGATAATTATGCAGACTGGTTTTCTATCATTTTTATTGTAAGATGAGACCTCCACAACTTTTAAAGTGGGGTGATTGTTAGGGTGCATTGGGTAGTAGCATCACTTGTGAAACATTAGCAAGTTGCAATGTCTTCATAAGCAAGTGTATCTAAAATTGTCAGTACACCACACAGATGAAAAAGCATTATTAAAAAGGCAGCTGTGAGCAGGGGGTACATACCACAGGTTAGAATACCTGTGAATTATTCAAAGAAAAAGTAAACTCTAAGACAAATTTCAGGCACTATCAGAAACCTTCCCTTGTAAATTCTGTATAGGAGGATATCCCAGTTGTGTTGTAGTGTATGAACCATTCACCAGCGCTACCAGTGCATATTTGCATGGTCAGTGGTACACAAGCAATATATTACTGAATATCCTTAACTTTTCTACACAAACTGACACATGAACTCTACAGCCCGCTTGTTTCCAACCATGAAGTGTTTGGGTGGTTGTTTATTATTGGAGGGCACATTTTCATGTCATAGGTAGTCATTCTATTAGAAAACCAGGTCAGTGTTACTTAATAGAAATCCTGCATTATGGGGAAAAAGACTTTCTTGCCCTAATGTGACCCCCAGATTATATGAGGTCTCATGCCTATACTACTTTGTCATGGGCTTATTGGTGTGGGAGTTCATATGTTCACCCCATGTTTGAAGGTGGTTTCCACCAGGTGCTCCAGTTTCCTCCCACACTCCCAAAAAAAGTCATACCAGTATGTAAATTGGCTGCTATCAAATTGACCCTAGTGTCTCTTTCACTCTGTATATATGTTAAGGAAATTAGTCTAAGCACCAATGGGGCAGGGACTGATGTAAGTGAGCTCTCTGGCCAGAGCTGCAATAATAGTGATACTATATAAATAGCTGATAGTTTTAGGGACCATAAAAATATACACTATCTTAACCCAAGTTGACCATTAACAGGCTATTCTGAAGTCACACTTGTATTTTCCACCATTAACAAGGCATCAGTTTCATGTGTAAGAAGGCTGGTGCAGCCACTATTTCGAACATTGATATGTGAACCTACGGGCTGGGCTCGCCAGACACCTGAACTGAAAATAGCTCAACATTTGTAATTCGTTCACTACCTGTACTGCATGGTTGAGCTACAACATGCAACAGTTCAGTTATTGAAACCACTGCTTAGAAAGGGGTAGTGTAACAGTTTCTATGTGGAATTTTACATCAGCATATTGATCACAGCTAGAAGGAAAAAAAAAGAAAGCCTCCCAAGCAATGCAGGCAGTGATTAGAGTGCATCAATGCTTAACCGCAACTCTTATTTTACATGGCTTATTATAGAATATACACAATGCCCATACAACAGGGGCCTCAGGCCAATGCCATCTTTTAAGTTTGTTAAAAAAAAAAGCCAACATAGCTCACAAGAGTACATAACTTAGGTCTTAAAATATGGTCTCTGAAATACAACTCCTTCATTTGACAACTACTAGAGCCTACTCATTCTTGGTAGTATCTATATTGGCACTGTCACTTTGTGCTTCAACAGGCTGATGTACATTATAACACAGGAAGAGGCAGCACTCCACATTGCATGCATACTGGGCCATATGTGGTGGAGGCCTGATTTCACCACTTTGCCAAATGTGGCTTTAGAATGCTGAAGAGTGTGCAAGGGCAGCAGCTATATAACTAAATAGGTCACAAGCAAGGCTGCAGTGTAGGGAACAAGTTCTGATCTAAGGTAACCTACATATTTCAATTGTGCCTGGATTTCAATTGTCAACTTTGTAGTTGTGCAGAAGGAATCTAATTTTTCCTCTCAGTACTTCTAAAAGGCCACCATGTTGGAGCAAGACATACCTTGTACAGATTACATCTGTACATACCACCATTTAATGTAAGTTAAATGGAAACTGTATTTTTAAATCATTCCCCATAGCAAATACTACACAGACTAAATTTCTAAATAACTGAAATATTTAAATACAGTCAAGTCCATAAATATTGGGCCATTGACACAATTCTCCTATTTTGGGCTCTATACACCACCACAATGGATTTGAAATGAAACTAACAAGATGTGCTTTAACTGCAGACTTTTAGCTTTAATTTGAGGGTATTTAGATCCAAATCAGGTGAACGGTGTAGGAATTACAACAGTTTCTATATGTGCCTCACACTTAAGGGACCAAAAGTAATGGGACAAGCCACTCAAAACCTGTTTCATGGACATGTGTGGGCTATTCCCTCCTAATGTCATCATCAATTAAGCAGGTAAAAGGTCTGGAGTTGATTCTAGGTGTGACATTTGCATTTGGAATCTGTTGCTGTCGACTCTCAATGAGATTCAAAGAGCTGCCACTATCAGTGAAGCAAGCCATCATTAGGCTGAAAAATAAAAACAAACCCATCAGCGAGATAGCAAAAACATTAGGTGTGGCCAAATCAACTGTTTGGAACATTCTTAAAAAGAACGCACCGGAGAGCTCAGCAACACCAAAAGACCCGGAAAACAACTGTGGTGGATGACAGAAGAATTTTTTCCCTGGTGAAGAAAAACCCCTTCACAACAGTTGGCCAAATCAAGAACACTCTCCAGGAGGTAGGTGTATATGTGTCAAAGTCAACAATCAAGAGAAGACTTCACAAGAGTGAATATAGAGGGTTCACCACAAGATGTAATCCATTTGTGAGCCACAAAAACAGGAAGACCAGATTAGAGTTTGGCAAAAATCTAAAAAAAAAAAAGCCCATTACAGTTCTGGAACAACATCCTATGGACAGATGAGACAAAGATCAACGTGTACCAGAGTGATGGGAAGAGAAGAGTATGGAGAAGGAAATGAACTGCTCATGATCCAAAACATACCACCTCATCAGTGAAGTATGGTGGTGATAGTGTCATGGTGTGGGCATGTATGGCTGCCAAGGGAACTGGTTCCCTTGTATTTATTGATGTGACTGCTGATAAAAGCAGCAGGATGAATTCTGAAGTGTTTCAGGCAATATTATCTGCTCATATTCAGTCAAATGCATCAGAACTCATTGGATGGCGCTTCACAGTGCAGATGGACAATGACCCGAAACATACTGCAAAAGCAACCAAAGAGCTTTTTAAGGCTAACAAGTGGAATGTTATGCAATGGCCAAGTCAATCACCTGACCTGAATCCGATTGAGCATGCATTTCACTTGATGAAGACAAAACTGAAGGGAAAATGCCCCAAGAACAAGCAGGAACTGAAGACATTTGAGTAGAGGCCTGGCAGAGTATCACCAGGGATGAAACCCAGCATCTGGTGATGTCTATTCGTTCGACTTCAGGCTGTAATTGACTGCAAAGGATTTGCAACAAAGTATTAAAAAGGCACATATAGAAACCCTTCTACTTCCTACACTGTTCACCTGATTTGGATGTAAATTCCCTCAAATTAAAGCTGAAAGTGCAGTTAAAGCACATCTTGTTAGTTTCATTTCAAATCTATTGTGGTGGTGTACAGAGCCCAAAATATGAGAATTGTGTCGATGTCCCAATATTTATGGACTTGACTACATAGCAGGTAATTAAAACATATAGTTAAGGCATTGACAAAAGACTGTTTTTCTCTTAAACACCAACTAGCATTTCTTAAAGTTTTAAGCGAAATAAGCCAGTAAAAGTTAGACTTTTCCTAAATTTAATAGGACCTACAGCCACTTCTGTAGAAAAAAAATATGTGGTACTTCCAGTGAGAATACAGATGTTGCATGACAAAGCTTCATAAACAATCCCATAATACACCAATCATTTCAAACAGTGAAGTTTTATTTTTGAGTTATTAGCATGTAGAATTCTGCAAGTTTGCTAGTGGAGAAGGCAGGGGGGGATGATTGTAGAACCAAAGATTATAATTATCACTGTCAATTACGCCTCAGTGTTTTAATAATGGCTTCTCTAGTTAAAGAATGGTCTGTCACAAGGTTAATTTTTAACACTGGAGATTGCACAAGACAGATTATTCTATTGAAGGCCCACACTTTAAAAATGTCATATTAAGATGCAATTTATCATGTTGACAAACTACTGCCTATATAGCTCTTAAGCATGTGGGTTTTGTAGCATTGTAGGACCTGCAGTGCTTTGTCTTTCCTATAACCCCTGGAAAGCCAAAAGCTGACTGATTAAAATGAGTATGTAGCTGGTAGTCCCTACATATCCTGAAGTGGAATTTGGTCAGCCAAAATCAATTTAAGGAGGTTATTTTAACCTGTTCTCAATTCTGTGAAATTGCTCATTTACATGAAGAATTTAATCAGGATTCCATCTAGTTTATAACTTGCCCTTGGACAGTAAAAACAGATATATATATATATATATATATATATATATATATATATATATATATATATATATATATATATATATATATATATATATGTTATAAAAAGGAATGCAATGTGGGAAAGCCTATTATAGGAAGGGTGTTTTAGCAAGGCTATCAATGTTACCCTTCAGTGAGGATAAATCCTCTGTGCATGTCTGGATCTGTATCCAAATGCAAGTAGACACCCTCCAGCATTCCAAGGGGGAAGATTCAAATTCATGGGTATGCATTTTATGCAGAATTTGATTGGACAGTAACAGCAGCCAGGTTAAACAGCTCCTGCATTCACCACCTTACCTGCAGGAACAGCAAAGACTGGCTCCTTGGCATGATAGGATGCAGAGGACTGTTGGGAATTGTGGCCTTCTGAACCTAACACTTAATTGTGTGTGAATTCTGCAGAGCAGAAATTGCTCAGAAGTGGACAAACCATTTAAATTGCAAGTGACCGGCTGTTAAAACATACAGCAGAAATCCCACCTATAATACATACAAAGTTTGTGTATTTGAACAGCAGTGACTGGTCCACCTGAAAATTGGATAAAAAAACCTCACTATGGTGGCCTTATTAGGACATTCCTCATCCATACCAGTGAGCAGCAAAGACCAATATACTTCAGTTTGTACACATCTCATCAAGATTACCTCAGCTAGACATCTCAATGCCTAAAATACACAACACCTGCAAATCATTTAACAGACTGCTTTTGTTACTCACAAAATACATACAAAAAACACCATAGCAGTGTAACAGAATGGCAATTCAAATACAAGTCCCCTTTGCACTCCAGCCAGCTGTTCCCAATCTGACTGTTTTGTTATATATGGAGAATAGGAACAGCCAACTTGTGTAATATGCAGTACGGTGGCTAAGTGATTAGTACGTCTGCCTTACAGCACTGGGGGTCATGAGTTCAATTCCCAACCATGACCCTATCTGTGAGGAGTTTGTATGTGCTCCCCGTGTTTGCGTGGGTGTCATCATCATCATCGTTTATATAGCGCTAACATATTCCGTAGCGCTTTACAATTGGGGACAAACATGGTAAACTAAACCAACTGGGTAAAACAGACAGAGGTGAGAAGGCAAGCTTACAATCTATTGGACAATGGGAGTTTGTCACATGAGGTTAAGTCTACATTTGCAGTCGGCCCAGCCAGACTGCAAAGGTAAAAGTGACTCAAGCTAAATGATCCGGTTACAAAATGTTGGTCAAGGGGTAGTTGTATAACAGGTGGTAATAGGGTAGTGTAGTGAGGTTAAGAGGGTGGATGAGGAATATTATAAGCTTGTCTGAAGAGGTGGGTTTTCAGAGAACGCTTGAAAGCTTGTAGACTAGAGGAAAGTCTTATTGTGCAAGGGAGAGAATTCCATAGAGTGGGTGCAGCCCGGAAAAAAGTCCTGTAGCCGGGAATGGGAGGATGTAATGAGTGTGGATAAAAGACGCATATCTTGTGCAGAACAGAGTTGCCGTGTTGGGAGATATTTTGTGACAAGACAGGAGATGTATGTTGGTGCAGCTTTGTTGATGTGTCCTCTGGTTTCCTCCCACACTCCAAACTCCATAGGTTAATTGACTGCCAACAAACTGACCCTAGTCTGTGTATGTTAGGGAATTTACACTAAGCCCCAATGGGGCAGGGACTGATGAGAGTTCTGTACAGATATGTAGAATTAGTGGCGCTATATAAATAAATGGTGAGGATATGTACTCTGCACATCAGATGTCACAGCATACTGGGTGAGGGAGTGCAGTGTGCCCTTCTGCTGCAGGCTACTGCTGAAGTAAAAGGGCTATTTTGCAGCAAGAGGGAGGTCTTAGTGGAATATAAAAGTGAGGGGCATTTCAGATGCGTTGTGGGCATGCCAAGATTCAGCTGTTTTCCATTCTTAAAACTAATGATAATGTGACGCCCTTTTGACGGTTGGAGGGCCACACAAGCAGCCCATTAAATAGATTAGGTTGCCCATCACTATTAGATGGAAGAAATAAGTCCCTCCTGTGAATTAAGGTGCTTAGAAGCCGCATCAGGGCTATTCTAATATTGTATTAGACAGTGGAGTGTAGCAAAGCAGCGGTCATAACATTTCAGATACATAATGGAAAACAATGGATTTTCCACAATACGGTAAAACACTGAAGTGGCACAAATCATTAAATTTGTAGATTTATTGGTAGATTACAGTTTAAGTCACATCCCCATGGGCTACTGGTTATCAGCACCAGGATTCTACAAAAATAAAGACTCTTCAATTAAACTTCATGAATAACTTAAAAATTGTCATTTGCGGAAATCTGACAATACTGGGCAAGTGCATCATATCATAAGAAAAAAAACAAAAAGCACAAACTAAAGAGACAAAACACCACAATGTAGACCAATTGCATGCAAACTTGTAGCATGTTACTCTAGATAATTGCTCAGGAGACATGCTGTGTTTTGGCAGAATTCAGCTTGAGGTCCACAACATGTGGTCTAATTCAATGTCTCACATGTTGGAATTTTACAGCTTGAGAGCCCACAGGCTGCCTATCACTGGCTTACCACGATTACAGCAGGTGCCTAGCAATTAATGACCAGTGTTTATGGAACCATGTCAATCTATAAAGCACACCAGTTTATTACCTGCTAGAACAGACAGAATTAAGTGCTTAGGCTAGATGTGAAGAAAAAAAAAAATATATAAAGTGGAGGGGTTAAAGTAATTGCCCACCACCCATAAGCCTGCTTTAGTAGTTTCCAACTGAAAACTTGAGTGATGGCCAAAAATAAATATGTTCTTAAACAAGAGGGTGAGCAGACTGCTCCTCTGAGCACAAACAAAAAAGCATCAAACCCCCCTCCCCCTCACAAAAGGGATGTGGGCTGAAAATACATAAATCATACATTAAAAAGTTCAGTTTGGGGTTCAAAATATAACTGCTCACCTCAACTAAAGTGCCACATACCATTCCCCTATATAGATACAGGGCTGCTTATGCCTTCTATATGCACATGCACTCTGTGCCAAGTTCAATCTGTAGCATATACAAACCAGTGTTACATGGATGAAAGCGATGCAGAGCCTATCCTGCCCAGTGCAGGGTTACAGAATTGCTACAATGCATTGGGGAAGAAAAGTTGTGGAAGACAAGTCTGTTTAGGTACACAAAACCCCTTCTGTCCATTTTAGCTGCAGAGACCTTCACACCCTCCCAGTGCCAGCCCTCTGCGTTGTCTGGTTTCTTCTTGGAGCAGCTCCACCCCTTCCTCCCCTGAAGCCACCACGAAAACTGCGACCTCGACGGAATCTGCCAGAGACCCCGAAAGTTTCAGTGTTCAGCTTTTTCTCCTCTGCCCATGTAGTGCGTCTGAATAGGAGGGATATTGTGAGAGACGTAAAAATGTGCAATAGCAACTTCAATCAACATTTATATAGCATCAGCATATTCTGTAGCACTTTACAGTGGGAACATTAGAATAATGAGACTGGTATTACTGAAAGAAGCAAGGCCCTGCCTGCAAGCTTATGCATCAATCCCTTATTGTGCTAGAGGTTATAAGCGCTACATTTTTCATATTGGTCCAGCTGGATTGCAAAGGTAGAAAGAGCTTAGTGGGCTATATGACCCAGTCACAGGGCAATCTGGGTCATGGGGCTGATTGAGAATAAAAAGAATGCATGAAAATCTCATGTGACCGGTGTGGAAAATAGGATACCTTATAGAGCAGGGTTTCCCAAACCCAGTCCTCAGGGCTCCCCAATAGTGCAGGATTTCCATATCTCCTTGCTGGAGCACAGGTGTAATCATTACTGACTGACACATTGTAACAGATCCACAGGTGGTCCTAATTATGTCACATGTGATCCAGAAAACCTGCACTGTTAGGGAGCCCCGAGGACTGGGTTTGGGAAACCCTGCTATAGAGGTTAAAAAGGTTGAGGAATCTGATAAGTCTGAATAGGTGGGTTTTCAGAGAATACTTGAAGACTAGTGAAAAGTCTTGTGTGGGGAGAGAATTCCAGAGTGGGTGCAACCTGAGAAAGTCCTATATGTGCCAGGTATTGGGCTAGAGAGGGTGCCTTCACACCATGGACTTAAAATATCCCTATAGCACAAAGTGTCTAAACTGAGTTATGGCTGCCTCTGCTCTGTAGGGAACAGATTCAAATTCACTATTTGTCCTTATTGCAAGATCACTGGTGCAGAATGTACACTTCAGAATTTGTGGCTTTACAGAGGTTTGCCATACACAAATATATTGGAAGGAACAAACTTATGTGCTATTTTTGGCCTGTTATACAACATTCATGTCTTGGTCTCAGGTCATGTAAGCAATACATCTGTAATGCAGTCTGTAGTGATTTTTACATTTACCATGCAGTTTCAGACAACTGTTTAATGCATTGATGATCACAATCACTGTACATATGCTACAAGCATAGAATCTGTATGGTTCTGCTCAGCTGTGACAAAGGACTACTTCTTGAACTTGTTGCAACATTGTCACAAAGCTTTATTAAAACCCTAGTTATTTAGATAGACCACAATACCAAGATAGATATTACACTACCTGGATTTCATCTCTGAAGAGATATTGTCAAAGAAAGACTTTGTACGGTCATAGTATATGTTTGGTCCCAGAGGGTCCTCCTCTGGGTTTCCGTCACTGTTTTGTGTTTCCACCCCAGAATCTCCCTTCTCATCACCCTCCTTTTCTAGCTTGTCATCTGCAAGTGAAAAAAACCAAAACACAACTTAGGTAGTACAGATCATCAGCACCAGAAGAAAATCCATGTAAATAAGAGCTACCTCTGAAGTTTAGCTTGTCCTTAAATTCTTTGTCCAGTTCTTCTCTGTTAAATTGGGCATTTGCACTTTCAAAATCAAAGTCTCCATCAAATTTTATAGCATTCTCTTTTACATTTGTTGGCCGGCTCTGACCCCGAGAGCGGTTCCTTGTCCGTCTGTTACCTGCAGAGTAATACATCTGTAAGTGAATTTAGGTAAATATAGTTATTGGCAGTGCTGCAATTCTAATACCTATCCAAGTTCTGTGAGAATATAAGTAAAGGTTTGCTCACATTGAGGAAACCATTTGAATTCCCTAGGAACCAGTGGCTTCACCAAGGCAGGGTTAATTCATTAACATTGGTTCAGCCAACAAAATGGCTATATCTATGTAGTGAAAAATACTCTCTAAATTGGCAAAGCCCAAGCGGTTTTAGTGCTGACTTTAACCGTTAATAGCAGTCACATAAGTGGAAACTGTACAGGAAAATGGATTCTCCATTTCACCTCTTAAAATAACCAAGAGTCTGTCAAGAGCTGACATATGTTACAAACCATTCTCGGTACAATGTAGTATCACATGATCACATTGCCCAATTAAGTCACCTGAACGCCGTCTTGGGGGCCTTCTGTTCTCATCATTCACCATATTCTGCGCCGATGCAGTAGGAGGTGGTACTGAAAGAACAGTTAAAACAGACTAAATATTTTTAAAACTGCAAACTGTTCAGTACAACTAATTTCTTTACACATACCAGCACTCCAAGCCAGATACACTGGCTGTAATTTGTTTTTTTTTTGACGGCGTTCAAGAGCAACAATGCCCAAGCTAGGGACAGTTTATGCGCACTCCACAACTAGCAGAAAGGAAAGGTTCAAGCCCTCTGGATTTGAAAGCCAGAGGGGACAACAAAAACCTGGCCATTGAATCAAGTGGAAGTAGTCAAGGGACTAAGTGGTGTGACTCACAGATTTAGCAGGCCACATCTGTCCTAGAGTGGTTACATCTAGATAAACTTCACCACTCCCAAGATTTAGGATTTTCATGACACTGGTGAATGCTGGCATTTCTACACATTACAACGCTAGTTGCGAGACACCGATTAGCATAGCAGGGACTGTAAGATATCACTAATCTAACTGCTAGAGAGTTGTATTCATTTATAGCCAGACCTCACCTTCATTATTCCACTGCATTAATGACTGCCCCTATACATTTCATAGCCCTACTTCCCACCGAGAGGTACAGTACTGACTAGCTACTTGCTAGGAGGGATGCTTGATGCCTATAACCAAAAATACCCAGTTGTGACCAAATCAAGTTATATCCTACTTTCCATATGAAGTGTGGCAATAACCAGAAATACACCTGCAGTTTTAACACCTGTGGGGAGGTTATATTTACTAGTCCATGTATGCAGTAAACTGGATTATAAAGCAATACGTATATGCTCAATACTCTTAGACTGCTCATCATATATCCAGAATGTAGGTAGTACCATCTTCAGTACTGCTGCCATTATACTTCACACTGTGTTGCTGTAATAACACAAGGAAGGGAATTACCACCTATTGGTGCAGGCTGGGCTGGTGCTTGACCCTGTCTGTTCCCTCTCTGGATCACAGGTGGCCACTTTGCCTGCTGCGGTTTCTTTTGGGGCACACTTTCCACTGGACCAGTCTGGACAGCTTGTTCCACCATTGGACTTTTCCTTACTGGAACAGATGGGAAGCCAGCTGCTAATGGGAAAAATAATTTTAAAATGCACTTAGGAGAAGAGCATAGATTAGTGCACCCTGCACTGGCCAACATTAAGTGCATGAGGAAGCCAAACGACAGGAACAAAGCATTTTGCTAATACTCAATCACCTTTAGTACAGAAAGCTTAATTATTGACAATACCAGCTTCATTAATTCCACAGATTGATTATGATTACCCTCCCCCCTCTGAAGACAAACTGCAAGTTTCCTTACTCTGTTTAAACCAAAATTTAAAATAATTACTTCGATATTACCTTCTTAAATGTACCCAGTTAATATGCAGATTTGTAAAACTATGCTAGTGCAGTTATTTTAGGTGCCAAACCAATAATGAAATGCATCTGTGGTGCCACTAGTGCCTTTATAGGTTGTATTCAAATATTGGTTCAGCCAACAAAATGGCTGCCTCCACAACATGAAAACCATAGCAGAAGCTATAGCAAGACGCATGCAGAGACAAAACAAGATGCCTGTACTGAGGGCCCAGAGTATAAACAAAAGATACATAATAATGAACACAAACAACAAACTAGACTAAATGACTGAACAGACTTAAGTTAGACTGCAGCTAGGAAGGTGGAATGGGGAAAGGACAGTCCAGCCTGAAACTTCTTTGTATTCATTCATGCCACAAAAAAATGGTTTATGTTTATTAGGGTTGAACCTTGAGTGCCAAGCAAGACTGTCCCCAAAAAAAGAAAAAAAACATTTAAAGGCGAACCATCTCATTCACTTCAGTATATGTTTGTTTAGGTGAAAATGTATGATGAAGACTTATTTGAAATTATTTTGTTCCATTTGATGTAGGATTACTCATCCCAGAGAGATGTGGCAGGGTTTCTTGCAGTGAACTGTGCACCGTGGCAGTCCATATGATCCATTAAGGATTTTAGTATGGTATTTAAAGAAACCTGACAAATAAGCATTACAGGGCCTGAGTAAGTCATGAATAGCAGAAACATTTTTGCTATTGGAAGATGGCAAGGCAACATCCTAGAAGCGCTTCATGACAAAATCAAACACATTTTACTCACTCATTAAATGTAGTTTTAGCGTTGAGACCGCTGCATTACAGAAAATGCCAGAAACCAGTGCAATTCATACTGGAATTTATGGATGTTACACAGTAAGTCTTTAAAGACTTAATGGTAAAAGACAAGCTGGTCAATACAGAAGGGACACAGAATCAGTCAAAGCCACTCCAGTCAAGATTCATTTAAAATTTAAGGAAATATGCAATATAACCTAGTGAATTTTACTGTAGGCAGCCAAGGGCACAAGAAATCTTCACTAGAGCAGACAGCAAGGTACCATTTTCAAACATTGGTAGATTTGTGCTAGGTCAGTTCTAGTAAAAGTTGTATACTTTATAGGTGGTCCTAGCTGGATAGAAACTCTAAATTGTAATAAGCATTGAGGATGCAGCTACTGTGGAAACAGTGAAACAATTCCCTAGAAACTAGTGCTATCACAGGCACAAAGCATATGAACTCCCTAGAAACTAAGGCCTCATATGCCACAATATAGCCAGTTGATGGCAACTTTGTAAGCTGTTCAGCCCAGAGTGGCTGTCTTCACTCATCAGGTGACTGGTGCACTTCAAACACAGAATTTGAACTGCATTTGAGATTCATGGTTCATTTAGTATGGCACATGAGCACTGGCTTAACTACATCAAGGACAGTCACAGCATTTGTTAATTGAAGACAAGGACTTGGCTACACATGCACAAGAGGGATATCAGGACAGTAGCATGCAGAAGCTAATTTACAACACAACATATGCCAAGCATGTTACCCTTTGAAGAGAGGTGTGGGGGTTCTGCCAATATAACAGGATCCGGCACCACAGGCTGTGGAGAGGGGGAGGAGCAGGAGCTGGATGCTGCGGCTGACGCCGAAGGACTTACCAGCTTCTCTGCATGGATAGGGTAACTGGTTAATTAACAGGTTAATGCACGGCACTGTACAATGCTCTGCAGATCGCTTCAGGCAAGTGATTCCCATGGTTATCCATTTATACAAAACAAAATTAAGCATTTCCCACAAAATAAAGCCGACTTCTACAAATACATTTTGAACCTTAAGCCAAAAATGTGCTCATTTGTAAATTCAAAACCAGAAAGCAGATACAATTTGTCAGATTGTCCTGTTTTTGTAATTAGACATCATGGTCAGTTGGTTGTTCATTCACATAAAGACCTGGTCATTTCATGACCAGACAACTGAATTGCCACGAGTGTGGAAAGTTAGGGGATTGTGTATTACTGTACATTGAATATATAGGCAAATAGGGACACAATACAAAGTAAAGGGAAAGGTTTCTATGTGGGAGGAGGGTGGATCCACCTGCAGACAAATTATAGACTTGTGCAGATGACTAAACTGGGGAGTAGGTAGCAATTACAGTTGCATGAGCATGTGTGCAACCAATAAGTCAGTTATCTAAAGGTGAACAATGCTTTCAATGAGGCTGTACACAACTTCTAAGAATAGGATACATTACAGAAGAACTTACAGGGCACATGTAAGCTAGCGGACATCAACATTACACTTCAAAGATTAAATTAACAGTCTGAAAAGGCTGCATAAGTAGAAAATGACTCATGTAAGCTACATGCCCATTTCAGCTGAATATACATAACTGATCACACAAAGAAAGGTGTTAGGTTTGTCAGTATGTAAGCTTATCCATTTAACTACATGCCATTGCACTGACAATCATTTTAGATTGTATGTGGTGTAATAGACTTCCTGATTTGAAGTCTAGAGTGCAGAGTGGTCTATCTAATCCATCCACACTTCCCAACAAACTCATAACATATCTTTAGGTCATAAGCTAATACAGCAGTCCTGCAAAAAGAAACATTCTTAGTCTGCATCACCCACAAAAAGTCAAACGTTCCATTACATAGTCAAGTCACTCACCTAGGCCCAAGGAGGCTGCATACTGACTAAGGAGGGAGGAGGCTGCAAGCTGGCCATACGAGGGCATGCCTCTAAACGGGCTGTAAGGCACAGAAGGTTGGTATGATGTAGTAGAGGCAGAACCTAAAGAGGACTAGACAAACATGAAAAGTAATATGCAATGCCAGCAAAATCTAATTTTAAAGTGCAAGAAAAGAAATTAGATATTTAACAAGGAATATTACAGATATGAATAGTCTAAAGAAACCTGAAACATTCGTTCTACTTAAGCAGCAGGTAGACATGAGCGAGTATAAGTGTTACGTGGGAGGCGATTCTCTAACCACACAAGTTGAGTGATCTCTATGCAGACACTGCACAGTGTGGATTATTAGAGACAGGGCTAGTGATGTCACCAGCTGAAAGGACTGAAATCAGATTTAACCTGTAACAAATACCATTCACACTGCTAAAAACATGGTAGGTGCTTCCTTAAGTAGGCAATACATAACATTGAACTGTATTACCTTCATTGCTCACATTTGAAGATATTCTATTTGGGGAGTTAAGTGGTCCTTTGAGGTTGAAAAACAATTCGGCATGACACCCCCTTTGACAAAGGTAATTACATTTTCCTTTATATTTACCATCCCACAAGTCAACATAAGGACTTTACGCCAAAACAGAGCTTACGCCTTTCTCCATGCGTCATCTGATAAGCCTTTCATTTCTTAAGAGCCAATCAGTTACACTGCTTAACAAACTGATAAACTGTAGTGAATTCTAGACCAAGGGGCTGATTCGATAAGCTGTGAGGTTCCAAAGTTACCTTGGGGTTATATTTCTGCACACAACAGTAATTACAGTAACTAAAAACATTGCTCATTTTTGCTTGTACTTAAATAGAGCAAAGATTACCTAAATCACCACACTAACAGTTGCAAGGGTACTATGGAACCTCATGGCTAATTGAAACTGCCGCTACGAAGGGACAGCAAAAAAAGGTAAGGCCAAAGCATCAAGTGGTAACAGCTAATTGTTTCATACTTGGAGGGCTGATTCAAGAAATATATCTGGCATTCGTGTATAAAAGGGCTGCTTGCTCCAAATGCATATAGTATAACAAAGCAGAAATAAACCATCAACATTTCTGTCACCACCTGACTAAATGTACGATTCCAAATAGGTGTAAGATAGTCTAGGAAAAAGTGAACGTATCTAACACCAAGGCAGTGTACAACATAGCTAAACATTCTTAAAATAAATAAACTCAAGACACAAATACTTAACCCGTTACCCATGTCCTGACATTAGGTCACCATTTTATCACGACTGCATAATGCCATCCACTAAAGTAACATGTAATACTGCCATAAAAATGTAACATGATACAGATTAAAAGGGATGACAAAACCTTAAGTATTTTCAAATGAATGGTGCATCGTAAACAGATTTTCCTCTTCTGCAAGTGTTGATCACCGCTTTTGACAGGAATTGGCAAGATAATTGAAAATTGTAGGTAGCATTCAATGCCCTATTCTCAAACGTTGACACCATTTAGAAGGAAAGGGTACAACCCACACAGATTTTAAGTGCTCAGTTCTAAATGTAAAAGAAAGTCATTATGTAAGTGGTTTACAATATTGAGAGCAAGATCTTTTAAACTGCACTGCTTCTTACACAACAAATGCCATGTCAAAACACCCATCACAAGCCATTTGGAGATAAACCAATATTTATGAGAAATCAGTCCATCTAATCAATAGGAGTCAGAGGGGGCAAAATTATGAGAGAGGAAGTTAAAACAATGTTAAAAAAGTTGACAAGTTTTTCTTTTCTGAGTGAAGCTCATAGCACAAATTAGGCCAACAGCTACATTTTTAAGACCTACATTATAAAAGCATAAAGTCTTTGCAATATTTACATACCTGGACAATGGCTGGATCCTGGGGCAATGCATGCTGAGCCTTTGGAGGCTCACACACTGTAATGTCTTTAATATCACTACCTCTGAAAATTATATATTCATACACCTCTTCACGAGGTGGGGCTGGGCGGTCAGTTGGACGATCTTCAGTCCCAAAGGAACGCACTAACAGCAAGAGTTCAGAAGAGAATTGCAATATAACAAGTGGTTATAAAACAGTATCTACCATTTTAAATCAAAGCATACCAAAACCAAGTTAGTGATGTTAGCCCAGTGCCAAGATGGGTCACAATCCCCCCCCCCCAAAAAAAACCACAACCACCACCCTAACCCACATTGCAAAGATATAGCTAAATGTGTAATAAAATATTCATCCATGACATCCACTGGGATCCCTCTAGAATAAACCCATGTGGAGCAAAACCACATTGCATTATTTTCAGGACTTAATAATGCATTAAAAAAGCAAGTCACTCATTAAATAGGGCAGTGACTTAAAAAGCAGCATTGACTATCCTATATAATAACGAAGCCTGACCGGTATAAACAGTAAATTTCAGAAAATGACCAAATGCACCTTTGTTAAAAATGATAAAGTTACTGGCAGCCACCACCACAAACATGTGTCAGATATTCCCAAATCACATTAATCCTGACCCAACTGCAGAATATAAGGGGTCCAAGTGAAAGCATCTCTGTACCAGTATACCAGGGCACCCCACTTTACTAAATCTAACAAGGGCCCATTTCAGGAGAATGTCTGGAGTCTCAGGAGTCAAAGCCTTTGTCCCAAGTGTAGAACAGCAGGGGAACCCAGTGATCCTCATTCCCGCCCCAAATTAAAGACCAGATAACCGATTAATACAATGTCTACAACATAAAAGCTGTCAGATTCGGACACACCTATCATCCTAGGGGTTGTCAAATGTCCTATGACGCCCCCTCGCGTGCATCAGTTTGCCTAAGGCGTAATGCCCTATATTACGGCAGCTATTTCCAGATCACCATGCACCACCAGAGACCTATAAACCGAGCGCTGCAGCGCCACGCACATACTCGCATGAAAATCCCCCATACTCCTAACCAAGAAAAGGCCCAGGACCCATTTTGCACCTTTAGCCAGGGCCACGGTGGAGTTCTCGGTATCGATTGTGTACAGAATTCCCTCATAGCGGATCTGAGCCTTGGAAATCAGGCTGATTTTGCTGCCGATGTACGGCGTTCCCGAGCTCATGTTGACGGCTTGTCTAGGACACCCCCAGTCGGCACCTTTCCACCTGGAGAACCCCTAGACTGCAAAGCACCGCCCACTAACTCCCCTTATGTACCGTACAAGCGGCTCCTCCCATTTACACGTTAGGGGTGGGGTGAATTCTTGTTTCTTACTGCGTACTCTGGGCAGGCTTCTCCTGGCAAGTGACGTTTAACGTGTTGATTGGCTGTATGAGGCAGGCTCAGCATTAGACCCGGCAACTAGTGACGCGTGAGATAGCTTCTCCAGAGTGACGACATCTCTAGGGGGCGGCGGACATTTTATTGGTGGGTCTAGGTGATGTGATGAGAATTTCTGTCTATGTTTATTTACATTGGAGCCGATGTCAGATGTGCAAAGTTGCTTATGGGCGGGAAACGAGTCTTCGTTATTGTTAATTGTTCTGTTCAATATCTGGTTTAGTAAGACATTTTATATTAGATATGTACCACTTGTGACGGTTATCTAAATGTGCATGGCATGTAGCTATACTTATATCCAATCTTGCCAATTGTCTTAAATATCCAGGAACAATACCCAGTTTTAAAGATCTGTTGCTGGTAATGTCTCTGTAAGTTTTCACTTTCAGCACAGTCAAGCACCCCTTATTCTACAAGGTACAAGGATTAGCATTTATTCTGTTTTCCTGTGGTGTATAAACAAATAATTGTTAAAGATGCGTATTGCAAAAGAGGTCATAGTAATAAAATTTGGCATGACATTATGGGGATTGTAAAGTCCACCAACACAATAATGTATTTAGATGTATCTGTTAAACAGCAATGTGTCCTTTGAACTGTTTATTCACGTTACAAAGTTGCCAATATTTGGCAAAGCTAGAATGGTAATGACTAAATATGTAAATTACATATTTAGTCATTACCATTCTAGCTTTGCCAAATATATTACTAATATAGGGGTGGATCTAGACTTTTCTTTGGGGGAGGGGATGTTTATCGATTAATCCTGTGCCCTACAACACTATGGGGTAGATTCAATTCCCCACATTCTTTTTAACAAAGCGAGGCGCACATTATTACTGTTAATTTTAACACGGATGTGCGAGCAAAAATCAACGTTGAAATTAACGTACTAATAATGTGCATCAATTACCGTAATAACGGTAATGATGTACGCCCCGGATTGAAATCTACCCCTATGTGTCTCACAAATGAATGTATTTTAGGATACAAGTTGGTCAGGTTTCTTCTTTGCTTTATTTTAAGTAAAACACTATGCGGGGTATTCAATTGTTAGCGAGATCCCCGGAAAAACGAGCGCTCAAAATATATTAGCGTTAATACGGTAATATGCGCGTAAATACCGTTAATACGGTAGTTTACTCGCTGAACTGCGAGATGAAATTCAGCGAGTAATTACCGTATTAGCGCTAATATTTTTAGAGCGCTCGTTTTCCAGGGATCTCGCTAACAATTGAATACCCCCCTATGGGTGGGTATTTATTTAGGTCCTGAGATCGCGGTTACACAGCAGCTGCGTATTACATAAGGTAATACGGTATCGCAACAACGCAGATTTTCCTATGGGGAGGGTAACGCGTAGTACCTTCGCCGGCCGTTCCAGAGTGTAACCGCGATCTCCGGTCCTAATTGAATTTGTCCATATGTCCCTTAATAGCTATAAAATCGCAACATTAAGAGCAACAAACAATATTTACATCTGCCCCTTCATCACACTGTGCCCCTTATATATACACACCCTATTACTACACTTTATTCCTTTACAATCGGGCTGGACCAATATGCAATATGTAGCAATGTTTGTCTTGCATTTAATCTGGGGGACACTGCTACCATGGGGTTGTATGTGGGGTATATGGAGTTGGCACATAACTAGTTAATTAATTGTTTAATCTAACTTACTGACAGACTCCTCCCCTCAGCAACCCCCTGTAGCCTCAGTGTTTGTTAAGTGCCCAAGGAGTTGGGCTAGCATTCACTTGCTGCACAATTATTTCATTTCTTTTAATTGCTTCTTTTCAGCCTTAGGTGATTTCAAGGTTCCACCTGAACCAAGAGATTGTGATCACAGTTTTTCGGGAATCGGGGCCTACATTGGTTTCTGTGGTTTTTGCTCTCTGAATCTATGTGGACACGATGTCGACAATCCGTCGGACTGACAATCTGTTTGTTCTGTTCGTTGCCCATAAACGGGGCTGGCTGGCTTTTAAGGAGACCGCAGCCAGGTGGATTATGTCCACCATTAGGCAGGCTTATGTGGATTCCAACCGGCCTGGCCATCTCACAGCCCATTCCACCGGTTCAGTATGGGCTTCTTGGGCTGCACATAACTGAGTCTTGGCGGATCAGCTTTGCCAGAGAGCCACCTGGACCTCTGTCCACACCTTTACAAAATTTTACCAGTTTAATGTTTTGGCATCCCAGGAGGTTAGTTTCGGCAGTAGTGTTTTGCGTGTCAGGATGTCAGAGCGGGCCCTCTCTTAGGGGGCTGCTTTAGAACATCCCCATGGTAACAGTGTCCCCCCAGCTAGGATGCAAGAAAAAAGGAGGTTTTAGTGCAGTAATTAGAGAGAGAGGGAGGGTCAAGGGATGGTTTCTTGAGTATGGGGAAGACGAGAGCATGTTTAAAGGAGGAGGGGAAGATTCCAGAGGAGAGGGATAGATTGAGGAGTTGGGCAAGGTGGGAGCAGGCCTCAAAAGAGAGGGAGTGGAGGAGGTGGGAGGGGATGGGGTCCTGTGCGCAGGTGGAGCGAGGTGAGGAGGAGAGAAGGGTGCGCACTTTACTACATATAGAAAATCCTTACCACACTACTACATAAAGAAATAAATTACCACATATAGAAATCTATTAACAAATTAATTTAATGCACACAAAAATCCACTAAGCATTTATTTTTTTTAGAATCATTATTTTACCTAAAAAATAGCTTTCCCAGCCTTCAATAATTACCTGTATTTCAGCACATTGTGAAAGTCGAGCATGGATTTCAATATGAAGACTATGGTTTTATTGATTAATGAAATATAAGCATGCAGTAACCCAAAGCAACTACTTTGATTGTCTGATTTAAAATAGATGGAGTCTAATTTCTGCAGGACTACTGTGGGTTATAGATGATGGATGATTTAATAAAGGTACAGAGAACTCTAGCGCCATCTCTTTCCTTATTATTCAGGTGTTGATACTAAAGGGTATATTCTTTGAAGTGGACTAAACCATTCAATCACAATTGTCCTATGCTACATGCCCTCTGCCCCACCCACACACATACTGTCCTGATTTTCACTGGAAGTGGTCTGGGAAAGGGGTGTGGGCTTGTTATAGCTGTATGCGATTTGTGCAGAACAGCACATGGGGGTATATTTACTAAACTGCGGATTTGAAAAAGTGGAGATGTTGCCTATCAGATTATAGCTGTCATTTTGTAGAATGTACTAAATAAATCATAACTAGAATCCGATTGGTTGCTATAGGCAACATCTCCACTTTTTCAAACCTGCAATTTAGTAAATCTAGCCCATGGTGTGGGGAGATATCAAGTGTGGACTTTTTATGCTGAAAAGTATCACATACTATATTGAAAATGTAACACTTCATATGCTAATTAGTAACATTGGGTGATAATTTGATAGACATGATTATCAACCCACCAATGATCTAAGCACCATAGATATAGCTTATACCTCTCCATCTCCGCTATCAGAGGACGTTGCTAATCTACATTATGCCACCTCTGAGCAGGTAGACACAATCAGGTATTTTACAGAGAGACAAATGTAAATGCTGTAATCCATAAATAGTGAACGCCTACCTAAATCTGGCTTCTTCACCCCTTCCAGCTCATGTAATTAGTGCAGTCTTATTATTATTATTATCATTTATTTGTTAGGCGCCACAAAGGTTTCCGCAGCGCCGTGCATAGTACAAACAGTAAACCATACAGGGTTAAACAGTACAGAACAGTAAACACAAAGTACCAATGCTTCAGAAACTCCGGGACAGACAAATGGAGTAAGGACGGAGCAGAAGAACAGGTGTGGAGACACGAGGGAAGAAGTGCCCTGCTCAAACGAGCTTACATCCTAAGGGAGGGTGGACCAAACAGACACGAGAGGGAGCGGTGATACCAGGGGAGAGATGGAAGAGCGAGCAGAGTAGGTGAGGGGTTAGGTGGATGATTGGTAGGCTTTAAGGAACAGGTGAGTTTTTTAAGTGGTTGTTTGAAGGAGCACAGATTGGGAGCGAGACGGATGGAGCGAGGGAGGTCATTCCAGTGTAGGGGGGCAGCTCGGGAGAAGTCTTGGATTCTGGAGTGGGAAGTGGTAATGAGAGTGGAAGAGAGGTGACAGTCAGTAGCAGAGCGCAGGGATCGGGCAGGAGTGTGAATGGTGAGGAGGTCAAAGATGTAGGTGGCAGTAGACTGGGAGAGAGCTTTGTAAGTGGTGGTAAGGAGTTTGAAGAGGATTCTGTAGGGGATGGGGAGGCAGTGAAGGGCAAGGCAGAGAGGGGAAGCAGAGGAGGAGCGGCGTGAAAGATGAGTCGAGCAGCCGCATTGAGTACAGAGCGGAGGGGGGTGAAATGAGAGAGGGGGAGGCCAGTGAGGAGAAGGTTGCAGTAGTCGAGGCGGGAGATGATGAGTGCATGGATGATGGTTTTGGTGGCGTCTTGTGAGAGGAAGGGTCGGATGCGGGCTATGTTGCGAAGTTGGAATCTACAGGCTTGGGCAAGGGATTGGACATGGGCAAAAGAGAGAAAGGAGTCAAGGGTGACACCCAGGCAACGGAGCTGGGTAACAGAGGAGATGGTGGTGTTGTTAACAACAATAGAGAGGTTGTGGTGGGAGGTAAGTCTGGGGGGAGGAAAGACAATGAATTCAGTTTTGGAGATGTTAATTTTGAGAAAGCAGGAGGATATCCAGGAGGAGATGGCATCGAGGCAGTCAGATACACGAGAGATAAGGGAGGGAGAGAGATCAGGAGAAGAGATGTAGAGTTGAATGTCGTCAGCATACAGGTGATACTGAAGACCAAAGGAGGAGATGAGTGCACCGAGGGAGGAAGTGTATAGCGAAAAAAGTAAAGGGCCGAGGACAGAGCCCTAGGGGACACCTACTGGGAGTGGGGAGGGGGTGGAGGAAGAGCCAGACGTGGAGACAGAGAAGGTGCGGTTAGCGAGGTAGGAGCAGAACCAGGTGTGGATGGAACCGGAAAGGCCGAGAGAGAGACGAGTTTGCAGAAGGAGGGGGTGGTCCACAGTGTCAAAGGCCGCGGAGAGGTCAAGGAGGATGAGTAAGGAGAAGTGACCCTTAGATTTGGCTGAAAGGAGGTCATTGGTAACTTTGGCCAGGGCAGTTTCAGTGGAGTGGAGGGAATGGTATTCAGATTGGAGAGGGTCAAGGAGGGAATTGTCCGAGAGATATCGACAGCAGACTATCCGCTCAAGAAGTTTGGAGGCGTAGGGGAGAAGTGAGATGGGGCGGTAGTTGGCGACAGAGGTGGGGTCAAGATTGGGTTTTTTGAGGATCGGAGAGATAAGAGCGTGTTTAAATGAGGAGGGTACTACACCGGAGGAGATTGATAGGTTGAAAAGGTGTGCCAGGTAGGAGCAGGCAGTGGGAGAGAGAGAGTGAAGGAGGTTGGAGGGGATGGGGTCGAGAGGACAGATGGAGGGTGGAGAGGAAAGAATAAGGGAGCGAACTTCTTCGCCTGATGTGGGGCAGAAGGAGCACCAGAGTTGATTGTTGGATGGGGGTGGAGCGATGTGGACAGCTGGTGAGGGTTTTGAAGCGGAGATGTTAAGTCTGATGGCTTCAATTTTAGAAGAGAAAAAAATGGCGAAGTCAGCAGCAGAGAGGGACCAGACGGGGAGGAGGAGATAGGAGGGAGTTTAAGGTGGCAAAAAGGCGGCGGGCAGTAGAGGACTGAGAGTAGATGAGGGACTTAAAGAAGGTTTGTTTGGCGAGGGAGAGGGCAGAGCAGAATGAGGAGAGAATAAATTTAAAGTGGAGGAAGTCGGCCAGGGAGCGAGATTTCCTCCAGAGGCGTTCTGCAGTGCGAGAGCATTTTTGGAGGAAGCGGGTGAGTTTGGAGTGCCAAGGTTGGGGAATGAGGCGGCGTCGGCGAATAGGAGAGGCTGGGGTGACAGCATCCAGGGCAGTAGTTAGGGAGTGGTTGTAGAGACAGGATGCCTGGTCAGGGCAGGCCAGGGAGGGAATGGGAGAAAGGAGAGAATCAAGAGAGGAGGAGAAAGAGATGGGGTCAATCGCTTCAAAGTTGCGTCTGGTGAGGGTAGCTTTTGGCGGGGGAGGAGCAGGGGAGGAGGACTGAGTGAAAGAGAGCAGATGATGGTCAGAGAGTGGGAAGGGAGAGTTGGAGAAATCAGAGAGATCGCAGAGATGAGAGAAGACAAGGTCAAGTGAGTGACCGAGACGGTGGGTGGGGGTAGAGGTCCACTGGGAGAGGCCTAAGGAGGATGTGAGGGAGAGAAGCTTGATGGTGGCAGGGTCGGAGCAGTTGTCGATGGGGATGTTGAAGTCTTAAAATGCAAATTTTAGTTTTTCCACTATGGTGCAAAAGTAGGAGAATTTGTGTGCCTAACCTGTATTTAGCAAGGCGAGTCCTAATGCCAAACTCTTTTGCATTCTATCAGACATCAACATTGCATTCTGCATAGCCAAGCAAATGTCTGTATAATGAGCACGTCAATTTAACCTTATGGCACTGAAAGGGTTAATGAAATTAAGGCTGTAATGTTATTAATAAAGTGATTATTTAAATGACACAATGAGCATTGCTTGTTAACAACATTGCATAAAACCAAATTTTATTACAAAAGGGGAGCAAACAACATTTTATATGTAAACATTGTGCAAAACTTTGTGGTTTTTCCATTGTACACCATTTTCATAAATATGACTGACAAAGCAATGCCTTCCAGTATACAAAAAAGAGAAGTGTCACTGTGAGTTACAGGGTTTCTCCATGAAAAGGTGTATGGTAGTACATAGTAAATTTATATTACTCACTTCAGGTTATTCAAATGCAGATTCCCCTAGAACCAATATTCTTCATGCACCTCACTATGCAGAAGGAGGTTTAGTTTCCACAGGGGCGTCAAAGCCTCACTTGAGAACCAGTGGTAATAACTATTATGGTGGGCTGATGGTGCTCCGGCCCCATTCATGACAGATTATAGGCATGAAAAAATTACAGTGCGGTTTATTTTGAATGGAACAATATTTGGCACTAAATAAATAACTGGTAATAAAAAATCAGTTATATTTCAGTGTAAAATATCTGTATAGAGTTCACCTGATGAAGACTTATTTATATAGGCATATAATGCCCATATAAATAAGTCTTCATGGGCCTGCCATTTCTCTTCAATACGGATCTCAGGTGATGTAATTCATAGCTGCTAACAGTCCTGATTTGGATGGAAGTTAGAATGTTACAGATGCTTGCCAACATTAAAAAGTGACAAAAATAGGTAGAATCGTGAATTTTGAGCTGTTTTCGTTCCTACATTCGTATTTGTAGCTTTACCAACCATTTACAGTCATTATTATTTTTTATTTATAATTTGCCACAAGAGGTCAGCATCACCATATATAACATACATTAACAGTCTCTTACCTAATGATCACTTCATAACTGACAATATTTCACCAATTTGGCCACAGGCTACAGGGAGCTGGCTGGCTACAAATAGTGACAGAGCAGCGGCATACACACATGGCAGTTTAAATAAAGAAGATACCTATGAAACAGTGGCACAGCATTGGCAGACAGGATGGTAGTTTAATAATGTAAAGGATACCTTTAATACATACAGACAGAGCATTGGCTGACAGGATGGTAATTTGAAAAGAAGATATCCAAAAGTAGGCCCACCCTACAAGTGAAATGGTTTGAGAAAATCATCCTAGGTTATTCTCAATGTTATACAGCATGTGTGACATGGAGAGGGATAGCAATGGTAGTAATAAAAGGTTATCTTAGAAAAGATGACATACCAAAGTGGGAAAAGCCCATAATGTAATATAATGGCAGCACAGTGGCTAAGTTGTTAGCACTTCTGCCTCACAGTGCTTGGGTCATGAGTTCAAATCCCAACCATGGCCTTATCTGTGTGGAGTTTGTATGTTCTCCACGTGTTTGCGTGGGTTTCCTCCGGGTGCTCTGGTTTCCTCCCACACTCCAAAAACATACTAGTAGTTTAATTGGCTGCTATCAAAAATTTACCCTAGTCTCTCTCTGTCTGTCTGTGTGTGTATGTTAGGGAATTTAGACTGTAAGCTCCAATGGGGCAGGGACTGATGTGAATGAGTTCTCTGTACAGCGCTGCAGAATCAGTGACGCTATATAAATAAATGATTATAGTGCCAGATGGAATAGTCCTTGGCTCTCCTACCCACCCTTATAGTGTACGTTAAAAAGAACATGCATAGTTTAACAAACCCAACACTATAGTGACAGGGAATGCCACTTCCTTGGCTGAAGTGCTTGATTTGTTTGTGCCTCCCACAAAAGAAAACATTTTGGTGCAGCTTGTTGAATTGTAGAATAGATAGGGATTTTACCAATTTACTAATGGTGTGACAGGATTAGATTGCCACCAGACACTCGCCAACTATGCACTAGTTGCAGGATAGTGCTGCCACCAACAGGCTCCTTCATTGGTATCTGGAATTGCTTACTTCTGGGTAGTTGGTATAGGTGCTACAGCACCTTTTTACTGTTGATTGTCCAGTTCCTCCTTTTTTGTCTGGTAGTAGCATTTTTAGGAGAAACTGAAGTAGGGGACGTGTCATGTGCGACTTGAGCGGACAGCTTGCTTACATGGAGCTGTTTGCATCTCAAGATTTGTGTCCGTTGGAAAGAAAGGAATTACATCTGACTTAAAGCTAGAATAAAGCATGGTTGCCAAAATGTAGTGATCCAATTTCAAGATGCAGCAAACCCTTGGGTCCTGGAGAAGCGAATAAAGAACTTGATTTACAAAGCCAACATACTTAACAAAATCACTTACTTTCATATTCTCCTTCAGCCTCTCTAGCTGCTTTTTCAGTAGTTTGGTTAGGGGTATGATTTGACTCAGACTGCCAGTGTCTGAACTCACTTAATTTGTTACAATTTCAAAAGGATTTGTTAGCTAGCACAAAACCAAAAGGATTCTCCCATGTGCTGGAGTAAAGTAACATTTCCCCCCTCTCTCTATATCATGGCTTGATGTGTAGATCTTGATGGCATTTTGTTGTTGTTTCTTCAGTCGCTGAAGCATGTAAAGTATGGAATTCCACTTCATTACTACCTCTTGCTTCAGTTGGTAGCATGGCAGATCACATTTCTTTTTGCAGCTGGTCCAATGTTCTACATGCGGTCGCTGAATGCTGAAAACGTCCAGAAATTTTACAGGCAACAGACAGCATCTCCTGCACTGACTTCTCACTTTGAACCACCAAGTTTTTTGTGAGTGCAAAGTATGGTACGTGCTGAAATGCCCACTTTTGTAATGGACACACATTTTTCACACCATTTACGGCAATGAGAAATCCTGAGGCGTCTTAGTGGGGTGAGCCGTTTTGCTTTGACATTACTGAGTTTTGCAAACAGACTGACACCCCTATTTTTTTTAGAGGAGCCAGCAACAGAGAATACCTTGCCTGTGAATAACCTGGCATTGTGTGCTAGCACTACTATGCTGAAAAACTGATGATGCTACCAGGGGCGGATCTAGACAATTGCTCTACCCGGGGCGATTTTAGGGGGGGCAATTTACGCCCCGCCCCTTTCTAATTTCTAGGGCTGCCGGCGATTGCACAGTATGTGCAGGTCTGCTCGGCAGTGGCAGTGTGCTGCTCCGCTGCTCTGATTGTGTTTAAAACACAATCAGAGCAGCCGGGCAGCACACTGTCACTGCCGAACGGACCTGCACAGTGTGCAGCTGTCGACAGCAAGTCCCTGCTAGGGGGGGCGATTGCCCCGATCACCCCCCCTGGATCCACCACTGGATGCTACAGACGCTGCTGCTGAAGGCGATACACTTACCCAGTGGGCTGTCATGGTCATGTAAAAATTCAAACAACAAGAATGACCATTTGTGCTCCAACCATATAGGACTTCCACATTATATCAAAAGATAAGTCCTATATATCTCACTTCTGTCGCGACACCTCTTGGAGAACACCAATCTCGTATGTATATAGAAACAACAAAATAATAGGGTGCGCCAAGAGGGAGATGAAAAAATAATAAAAAGTTGATAGGATGGCAGATCTTGTTAGTATCATATATTTATTTAAACATTAAAAACAAATAGTATATATTACAAATCAACGACATCAAAACATGACATATCATAAATTTCTAGATGTTCAATATGACATGTCTCATTATGGATTGTATAAAGTGCCTGGCCAGTACACTTGAAAAATAAAAATTGAAAACCTAATAAAACACATGTGTTGTAAATAAAAAACTTTTGATTCACTTGTGAACAGACTGGAGTATTATATAATGGAGCAATCTCACCCACTAAATGTAGTCTTCTGAACAGTCAAGGTGTATTCTCTCATGAGAGATTTTTTCCAGTGTGCTATTGTTAGGATGAAGACACTATATATCACACTTTCTTCGCACATATTCACAATATGGGATATTTCAAAAGCAATCTCTCCTAGGATTTCTCTATGTGTACTTAGGACACTAATATGTTCCGTGCTCCACGATAGTCACAAAGAGGAGATGTTTACCCAAATGTGTGTATAGAATAGATTCCTATTGACAAAAGTGATCCGAGGGGTTAAATATCATCCGTCAATTGATTCACAGAACTCGCAGAGGTAACACTCTTAGTTAGCATCAGAGATATATTGTGATGAATATGTACACATGCCAGATATAAAAGTGGAACATTAGAAGTCCGGGTAGCACTGTAGAATGGAATATTTAATTATCCAGTGTATACATGCTCATCAGCACTGTGAGAGAGTGATTTTATCTTCTGGATGTCAAATTTCTGGCTACTTGTAAACTTTTGAAATATCCCATATTGTGAATATTTGCAAAGAAAGTGTGATATATAGTGTCTTCATCCTAACAGTAGGACACTGGAAAAATCTCTGAGAGAATACACCTTGACTGTTCGGAAGACTACATCTAGTGGTTGAGATTGCTCCATTATATAATACTCCAGTCTGTTCATAAGCGAATCAAAAGTTTTTTTTATTTACAACACATGCGTTTTATTAGGTTTTCAATCGTTATTTTTCAAGTGTACTGGCCAGGCACTTTATACAATCCATAATGAGACATGTCATATTGAACATCTAGAAATTTATGATATGTCATGTTTTGTCATATTGATTTGTGGCATTAGCGATCTGCTGTACAACAGGATGCTGGATGTCATACTTGGTTCCACTTGTAAACAATTCCTTCAACGACAATTGTTGTGTGAAACTATGCTTAGTCTTCTTGGTCCCCTTCTGTTTAGATGTTTTACCCCCAGGATCAGGAGACCTAGCATGCAAGGATTCTTCTTTGGAATCATGCATTGCATTGGGAAGGCCAGTCTGCATTTGCAAACTGGATGCTGGACGACGTACCAATAATTAAGGAGGGTGATGATGAAGGTGTCGACGATGAAGATTGCATGAGGTGTCTATCCATTCTCCTGGCAGCTGATGCTGAACTGAATGTTACTATACATGATTTTACTGCTTTTGCTAAACCACTTGAATGAACTCGCTGCAAATAATGTATCAGGGAGGAGGGGCCTACATGGTCAAGGTCCAACCTCTACTTATTGTGGTGTCACAAATGCAACAGATACCTTGACAAATTTTGTCTGGGTTGGGATCAACTATATCAACATGTAAGAGGCAGATTAGTGTCAGAATCTGAAAAGCTAGACTCGCACATATGTGTAATCTATGATATAATACATAGCACTCATGGACACTCTTAGACTCTCATCACAATCATATGAATCCCCAATTTGTTCTTCAGCCTCAGTGTTCTTTTCATGCATTGATGTGGTTGTTTTGGAGGGGACAGACCTACACGCAGTGCGAAAAGCCAGTGCATCGAAAGTTACAGAAGATGCATGACCGTGTTGGGCACTTGCTTTTGCAACAGGTATTCTAGTACATGTAAGAGCAATAGCAGGATGACTACTAGCAAAAAGTTGCCATGGTCTGTGCTTTTCCTTCCCCCTGTGGGTGGTGTACAGTATGTTAGCCATTTTCCTTATTTTTTTTTAGATAAATCACCATATTCAGCCACTTTGCCCTTAATACTTGCATAAAGAGCTGATGTTTTTTTGTGTTGCACCCTGTGTTTTGGCCACTTACTATTACAGATGTGGTACTACCCCTCAGACAATAGACTTCACATTCATCAATGACTTGTATTTTAAAAACAAGAAATACTTTTTTTTGTCCACTACTAATTAAATTACTAATATACCAATATTACTACCAGTAGTCACTGATTGTCTACTCTTCACTCTCTCACACCCACTTTAACACACAATTTGCAGACTGTGATCTGTAAATAAACTAAAGATTTCTGAAGTAAAATCACAGCTAGTCCAGTAGACATTGATTGCACAGTTTCGGCAATGGACCTCCCCACATGCTAATCAATTCTAAAATGACTGCTGAGAACAGGTGAAAGGACTATATATAAAAGATCTCAACGGAAAAATGCAAGATCCAACGTTTTCCAAGAAATTATATTTTGCTTTGTTTTCAGATCTGAATGTGGTGTGAGAAACTGAGTCATAGCTTGGTTTGACTCGATACCGAAAATTTGGTTCTGTCTGATTTCACTGAACCACTCGCATCTAATTTATATAGTACCTACATATTACAAAGTGCTTTACAGAATATTTCATAATTCACATCATCCAATCTATCCCATTGGAGCTTACAAATACATTCCCTACCACACAGAGACACACTTATTAGGGTTAATTTCATCAAAAGCCAATTATTCTATCAGTATGTCTTTGGAGTATGGGAGGAAACCCAGCAAACAGACATGGGCGGAACATACAAACTCCACACAGATATGGTGTGAAGATTTACAATTGTAGTTTTTGCTGACCAGTCATGATTAGGTCTCTCAAAAAGGCCCTTAGTGTGTAGAATATATTGCATAAACTTGTATTGTATTTGTAACAGGCCAATGTGTTTACTTAGCCAATTCAATGAGATACATTTCACAAATATGGTAGTATTCAGGCAGCAATCTATATATTGTTTTCTGGGTAAACAGAGAGCAAACATCCTAAGGATAGGATAGTAGAGGCCAACCACTACTGCAATATATCATAAATAAGTTTAGTTCCCTTTAAGATAAAAAAAAACCTACAATAACAATTAAAATATTTATTAAAAGTGTAACTCACCACATTCAGCGGAGGTGTAGCTTTTAACATTTCATAGTCAAAATAATCCTATGAATCAAATAATTTGCAAGTCAAACTAAATCTTTTAGTTAGAAGAAAAAACAAAAGTAATACCATATATTAGTTGTATACAAGCCTGTTTTTCATAGCCAGCAATACACCTGGGTGAACTTATGAGATAGCAACTATGAAACCCCAGTGTGCCTGCATTATGTATTTGGAGTCCTCGTTTTATTACCCAGTGGCACAAAATAGAAGTTTTTTGTGCCACTAGGCTGTTACAAGCAGGGCCGGATTAAGGGAATGGAGGCCCCTGGGCTAAGGAGGCCTCCATTTCCCCGTGAGGACCCCCCCCCTGTGATCCGAGCCGCCCCCAAGGCACTTACCCCCTCCTGGCATTGCAGTCCTTCCCCGGCGCGCTGTATGCTCTGTACTGAGGAGATCTCATGAGAGTGAGACTCACGAGATCTCCTCAGTAAGGAGACTACAGCGCTGCCGGGGAAGGACCACAGTGAAATTGCTCAGCAGCATTGATCGTGCCGGGGGCGCCCCCGACCGATCAATACTGCTGCTGAGCACTTTCAAGGGCCCCCTGGATGCCCAAGGCCCCTGGGCTGTAGCCCAGTTAGCCCTGGGGATAATCCAGCCCTGGTTACAAGTCACACCGATCCTCATGGATATACAAATATTGTATATGTCATGTGTTTTACAGCTTCTCTTCACTCCTAATAAGAGATACACCGAATTAATTTTTATATGTTATCTCTGGGATAGGCTACCTGTCAGATTTTGAATGCCAGACACTCACTGTGGTTGCTAATACAGATCACATATTTTTCCTACACTATCATGGTTTATAATATAAATATCACTTTATGTGATCCCAGCATGAAGATTCAAATTGTATGATTGAAATTATTTGTATATTTAATGTGGTGTATTGGGAAAAGAAGTAACGATATAGGTATTTAAATGTATTATAATTAGGGATGAGCGCACTCGGATATCTGAAATCCGAGCCCACCCGAACCTTGCCGATCCGAGCCGGATCCGAGACAGATCCGGGTATTCCCGCCAATTGCAAAACTGTAAGCGAGGCTCAGAGTCATAATCCCGTTGTCGGATCTCGCGATACTCGGATTCTATAAATTCCCCGCTGGCCGCCGCCATCTTCACTCGGGCATTGATCAGGGTAGAGGGAGGTTGTGTTAGGTGGTCCTCTGCCCTGCTATATTCTGTGCTGTGCTCAGTCCAGTGGTGCTGTGTCCTGTGCTCTGTCCTTCTAAGGGCATTGTTATTTCCCCATTATTCCCAAGTTATAAAAAAAAAAATTATAAAAAAAAAAGAAATTAAAAAAAAATATCCAAAAACAATCCTGCAGTATAAGTCCATTGGTACTGCAATATTACAAAGTTCACTGACACTAATAGTTCCACCACATAATCGTGCTAAGATGATTAACCATTTCGGGCCATGTTCTAATTCACTTCTTACTCTGTATTTCACCAAAGCGGTCATATGTTTCTCTGTCTCTGCAGCAATTGTACAGTTTCCTGCTTGTTGTCAATAGCAAAATTGTCATCAGGAAATCAAATGTGGCAAAGGTATTCAATAGACTCTGGTGCAGAACTCCTACATATTTCTTCACTATAACCATCGGGTCTCCTCAGAGAGATCAAGAGCCTTGTATGCAGCAGTCCTAATGAACAGTCTGTCTTGGTATATGGTGTTGCCTCATAAGTATTCAGACACTTGTTAGACCTCTGATATTTCTATTGTTTGTTATATGTATTCTGCTTAACAGGTGCTGCAGAATCTTACACATAAATTTGGAGATGAGTTATTCTGATAAATTTGTTTTGAATATATAAGTTTGGGAGAATATGGGAAGCACGGTGGCTTAGTAGTTAGCGTTTCTGCTTCACAGCACTAGGGTCATGAGTTCAATTCCCGACCAATGCCTTATCTGTGTGGAGTTTGTATTTTCTCCCCGTGTTTGCGTGGGATTCCTCCCAGTGCTCCAGTTTCCTCCCACACTCCAAAAACATAGTGGTAGGTTAATGGGCTGCTATTTAATTGACCTTAGTCTCTCTCGGTCTGTATGTTAGGGGATTTAGATTGTAAGCTCCAATGGGGCAGGGACTGATGTGAGTGCTAAATAAATAGATGATGATATTTTCCTAAAGCAAAGATATGTGATACAACACCCAAATAATGGACTGCACTGCTGAAATCCACATTTCATATATTATTTACTTTCCCTGATTTTAAGGTAAATTGATAGAAAAAAAAAAACCCAAAAAACTGTGTAAAGATTATACAAGTAAAACAATAGAGAAAGAAGAATTAAAATGTTTTAATAAATGTTTAAAGAAATTAAAGAATGTATATTCAGTGGTCAAAGTGGACATTTAGAAATGGCAATATGGAAAATATAATGGTAAAGTAAAGTAAATGGAATCTAATAGTTTACAGTGAAGGCAGTAGAAGTGGTATACCACCATATACAACCCCACTTCCAGCAATGGGTAGAACACATTAACACAGGACTTGCAACATTTAACAACACATATATTTAATTTTTCAATACCATTTGTGAGAAGTTAAGTACTTTGAACGGTCAAAGCATTGTTGGTGTACATCAATCATAGGCAACAAGCTGCCCTCCAGATCCTTCCTGGTTTATTGGCAAGAGTTGTTTGTTATAGTTTTAAACACTTGTTTAAAATATGTGCTCTTATGTTATTATATATAGCGGTCTCTTTTTTTGATGTTGTATTGTTTTAGCTTATTACTGAGATTAATGGTAATGTGCAGCCCTTTAGAAGGTTAGAGGGCTGCAGCGTGTAGTCCTTGAACTATAATATGTTGCCAATAATTGGTGCACAGGATTATGCAATGTGTTAATACACTATGTAAATACCATATTACATTTGCTTATGTGAAATCCATTAATATTTCTTAATCATATAAAAAATATGTATTTTGCACAGTTAGCCAACATACATGGAAAAGTCGACATCCGAATACAGAAGAAAATTATTAGTGTCCACAAAATAAGTGAAATGATTCACTTGAATTTATTAGTGGCACAAGAATTACTTCCAGGTGTGGAAGCACCAGCAGAATCACAAATATGGTTTCATCCCACAAGAAAAGATAGTTAATATAATGTACAAAGCTAAATATGTAGGCCCAAATTCAACAATAGACCAAGAGAATGTTTTAAACATGCTGAATTAACAGAAGCAAGAAATTCCAGAAATCAACATTTATTTCCGACAGAATACTGCTTCAGCGTAGTAAAAGAAGATTTTAATAACGTATGGCAATCAGATAACACTATTAGATGAGACATATCAAACTACCTGCGAAGGGGTAAGTAACAGGACCTGAGAGCCTGGTGTGTGACACCCGATATGCACTACTACTTTTTTTTCTATGCATTACAACAAATGTCTGATATGCCCTAGTTGGTGCATTTGTAACCCAGAAAAAAATATGGATGTGAATCCTGGAGGCATTACACATTTTCAAAGCATGGAACCCAGCTTGGAAACCAAATTGTCTCTTGGTTAGTTTTCGCCAAGAGGAGATAAATGCGATATGCAAATTGTTTAAAATTTTGTCATTTGCTATTAATACAAATTAATTGTTTAATGAATACATGTGACTTTTCCACTATGTATGTACATATAGGTTGTTAAAATATAGCAAAGTACCAGCCTCAACTGTTTGTCAGTGGCATAAAAGCAATCCTTGTGTCACTATACTTCCCCAAAGTAGCTCTAAATTTTGATGCCTCCCAAAGTCTGTTCTCTCTCAGTTCAGAGTTTGACATATCTGCAATGAGAATTAAAACAGATTTTTAGGATCTCATCTATATAGACAAAAAACAATGCCATAAACTCTAAACAAATGTATCTCCTTAACAAAGTATTGCATGTGAAAATAAATACTGCACTGAAGAAAGATCTATGTTCTATTAAGTACTATACCAAAAACATCAACCAAATAACAGATATGTCCATTTTACATAAGTTTTTCAGATAATAATTATTGCTATTTTAAAACACAAACGTTTGGCAATAATAAAAACTATAGGAACTATGTACAGAAATTGTTGGTCTAATTGAGGCCTTATGTGCATCAGCTGAAATAAAATTGTATGCATTCATTAAATATACTCTCTTTCTTGTAGAAACGAAAATCTCACTTTGTGATTTGTGATGAGCTTGGCTGGAGTGGGTGATTTAAAAAAAAAAAAAAAAAAAGAAGAATTTCATGGCACACAATTATTTCACCATGAAATTGAGGATGCTTTTCAATGAAGCACATGCCAAAAACATGGAGTAGCACAACATGGCTCTCAGCACATAACAAAAAAGCGACATTTGAAAAATAAATAAATAATGCTTTAGAGCAGTGGGTTTTCCAAAATATAGATGCTGGAAATGAAGGTGAATTTTGTACTTATATTCAGTTAAATTGATTTTCAAACATAGTTTGTGTGACAGAATTCTAAGTATGGATTCAAACTGTATCATTCCAAATTAGTATAACTATTTTTTTTTGGCTACAATACAAGATATAAACCAAAGTTGTGTCATTTTAATTCATACATAGTTTAGTTATTGAAGTATCACCACTATACATTGTTGAGTTAATATCACAGAACTGCAACAAAAATTACATTAGTTACATAGTTAAACATTTTACATAAAACCTAAATCCCACACTCATTACTGATTAAGAAACAATTTTTCAAGCGTTTTAAAACCGCTGAATTCACTAAAGCCTAAACCGCCATTAACACAGCCAGAATTGACATTTTACAAAACTACCACTTTGTTAAAATCGGGATTGCGATTTGCAAATATGATGAACATAAAAACCGCTGGATTTATTAAGCTGGGGTTTGCAAAACTGCCATCCAAACTGTCAAAATAAAAGAGGTGGTTGCAAGTGGAAAGATTGCTCAAACTACATGCTGTTTGAGCTATTTTGCCATTCAGAACATAAGAGGAAGCACCAGCCACATTTAAATTATTGAGGCAATCAATATTGATTAAGGGGCAAAATTAATTTATAATTAACTTATATGACAATTGTTTTCTTTATTTTAATGGGACACTATTATTGTATTATATTATGGGGGGGAAATGTGAATAATTTTGTCTCCTTAATATAATGGAAATTATATTAAGGGTGCCACCCCTGCCGGCTGGAGTGCTTTCGTCCCTGGCTAAGGGAGCGTCATATACTGGAAAAAGAAACCCATACTATCTACTTGCAGAGCCCCAGAGGGCATGGAGGGGGAGGTCTTAAGCACAGGCGCGGGATACTGTGGGCGAGAGAACAAAGTTGTTTCAGAGCGCATGTGACTAGTTCCCCTTCGCCGCTAAGGACCTGGTCCTTTTGGCGAAGGGGAATTGTCCAGCTCAGTATGGACATGCTAGTTCCCCTTTGCTAAAAAGGACCTTTTTTGCCCCTAGTGGTCAGGTCCTGCATTTAAAGGGTGTGGATGGATCACGTAGAAATAGCTTATTATAGATATTTATTTCAATTAGAGGAGCAGTGCACCACTATATCATTGCAAATGTACTGATTTTTTATTGTGTTATATTTGGCAGGCTAATCCCATGTTAATTCTTTTCATCTCAGAAGTGACAAACACATCCTTTAGCCTGAATACCCAGCCAGTAGTTGTTACCTTTATCCTGTCTTGTTGAAAAGATAGAAGAACTACATGAATAATGCAACCAGCAAGTAATTTAAGAAATTACAGATTGATTTAATGCAATGTACTTGACAAAATTCACATCAAAGGTTAGAGCTGGGTTACTCCCTGCCAACATACGTGTCAGCAACAGTATATAAGGAGCTGTTTGACCATGTAATGTAGTATTCCATCTGTACTTCTGAATGATCACTAGCACCACTAAACTAGTGTGTAAAACATCACTGCTTAAAGATTCTGCCTGAGACTATTACTGCTGTATCCTGTGATCAACAGATAAGAGCTTACACTCATATCCGTTCTCACGGCTGTCCTGTGTTGAACCCAGTGTCTCTAGGTTAATGATCTGCCCGCTAACCAGTCAGCCCACAGCTAGGAGGCACTGCAGCAGCTGTATTTGCTACCCAGAAATAAGCGGTTCTAGGCACTATAGAAGGATCCTAGTGCTGTCTGGTTGCAGGGGACACCAGTAGCAGTGGTCAGTAATAGTCGGCTACCGATGGTGGGAAAGCAACCCAGATAAGTTGTACAGGAAGAACATCCCTTCATCCTTCTTCACTCTAAAGACGAGGTGGCAAAATAAGCCCATCTGGTCAAAGAGGAACTAGCCGGCTTGGTACAATCAGGTTAGTTTCCTTTCTCGAAAGGACCTTTTTGCCTCCTAGTGATCCTGCATATGAAGTGGAACTAACCAGCCAAATACCTTTCGGAGAAGAGGGGCTGGCTAGCTCCCCTTCGCCAAAAGGACCTTTTTTGTCTCATCCTAATGCTCAGGTCCTGCATATGAAGTGTGTGTGTGTGTTCTGCCCGCTAACCGGCAGTTCTGAAACATAGTAACAGGTCAGGATCCTACATATGAAGTGGAACTAACCAGCCAAATACCTTTCGGAGAAGAGGGGCTGGCTAGCTCCCCTTCGCCAAAAGGACCCTTTTTGTCTCAGGTCCTGCATATGAAGGGTGTGTGTGTGTGTGTGTGTGTGTGTTAGGAACTCCCAAGCCAGTACAGTGAAACTCGGAACTACTCTGAAGGCCCGGTGTTCGCTGGAGCCTCTAGTAGTGGGGACAGACAGAGGGTCGAGTAACGTATACTGACTTAAAGGAGCACCCAGGAGTGGAATAGATTGGCGGGCTGTAGTGAAGAAGGAATCCCAGGTCAAAGGTCACTAGCACAGGTACAAAATCCAGGGACAAGCGAAGGGTCAGACACACAGGCAAAGAAGCAAAATCCGGAGTCCAGGCAAGAAGGTCAGGGGTCAGAAGCGAGGGTTCAAAGGTCCAGGAACAAGCAAAGGTCAAAACACGGGTAGTCAATCCAAGGTAGAAATAACCAACAGATAGAACAAGCAGGCAGCAGAACTGAGGACAGAACGCTATAACCGGCAGTGAGGCTGCAGACCTCACTGCCTTAAATACCAGTAGTGGCCAATCAGAGCCTAGCTCTGAAATCATATGGGCAGGCTCAACCCTACCACATTAATCAGCCCACAGGTTTGTGAGCGCTTCTGCGCATGCGCCCAGCTGTCCCCGGCTGCCGGGACGCAGCGCCCCTGTAGTTAGTGTCCAACCGTTACCCTGGCAACGGCCGGGTAAAGGCAGGAAGTGACGTCCCGGTCGCCATAGCGACGACCGGGACGCCTACAGGAACCAGGCGAGTAGCGGCGGTGCCCGCGGCCGCCACGACTGCTAACAGTGTGTGTGTGTGTGTGTGTGTGTGTGTGTGCGTGTGTGTGCTCTGCCCGCTAACCGGCAGTTCTGAAACATAGTAACAGGTCAAGAGGTACCAGCCATTCCACAGCAAAGAGGCACTGCAGCACCTATACCAACTACCCAGAAGTAAGGGGTTCCAGGTGTTGGTGAGGGAGCCTGGTGGTGGCAATACTATCCTCCTACAACTAATGCGCAGTTGGCATTCACAGTCAGCGTGTATCTGGCAGCAGGTGACACCAGTAGGACTGGTCTGTAACAGTTGGTTACGGAGGGTGAGAAAGGAGCCCAGACAAACCATATAAGGTCCTTCTCCCAAAGACCGGATGGCAAAGTAAACCTATCTAGTCACAGTAATATTTTAACGAATTGTAGATTTAACCATATTTAAGGATCAAATAATGTTACAAGTACCATGTATTTCATATTATCATGTAAAATGAATGCATGTAACAGAAGTATCATTTTGATACAGTACCAAAGCCATGATTCGCAAAGCGGAAATCTGCAGCAGGTGATAATCGCTTCTGATGCTATGCAATGAATGCATTTTGGCTTAATGTCTGTACATTGAGGGCAGTACATTTTTTTTAATTCAGTTTAACACATTTATAATCTACTCTACCATAACTTAAGCTGGGTACACACTACAGTGTAGTCAGCAGATTATCGGGCCAGTCAAACGATAAATTAGTTTGGCCCAATATCGCATTAATATGTATGCTGCAACGATGAGAGTATCGTTTCAAAGCACATCGTATCATTTAATTTGATTCTTAAACCAGAATAAAAATTTCATTCAACGATGGAACAATGTTATTTCAATTCGGCAGTGTGTATGCACTCACGACCAGTAGTGCGCAGAGCCAGGATCTTTTTAGCCAATGGTTATGACAGATAGAACTGAAGGTAGATAGATGGGGTATGAGAGAGAATATATATACACAAATATCCCTCTTTGCCACAATAATTATATATATATATATATATATATATATATATATATATATATATTATTGTGGCAAAGAGGGATATTTGTCACACTTTCCTGTAAAGGAACAGGTCGTGTACTGTTACTGGATATGATTGCTGCACCAGCATTGGAGCGGTTTTACCATCCTGACAACTGCTAATGAACAGCTAAATGGTTCAGCATACCTGTGTCAGATTCCTGTGAATGCTGTACTTTCTCACAAGTGGTGTCATCGTGGGATCTGTAGGACAGAAAAGACACAGCCGTCCTCCCAGCCTCCAGACGCAAGGGTGGTGAGTGGAGTCTGTTAAAGACCACTATAATCCACCAAACTGTTGTAATGCTATGTTTCAAATGTGTTGCTGTGAAGAGACAAACTAAGGGTTCAGACTGAGATTGGTGTGGACCAAGTAATTTATTTTTTTTCCGGTTTGTTTGCTATTTACCAGCGAAGGTTTCACAGCACATGTCAGCTGAAAAAAAAAAGGGGTTTAACAAACAAAAACAAATTTATTTTCTGGTAATTGTAGTACCGCACCTTGTGGGTCACTCAGTTGTGACTTGGCTGTGGCCCAAAAACCTTTGTTGTTACCTGAATGCTGAGAGAAGCTAGGTTTCATTTTCCAGCACAAACTCCTGTGGGAATGGACAGACCATAACAATGGTAGCGGCCGTTGCCCCAAAACTGCCATACCCTTTAATCCTGGGCAGAGACTTTCCGCTGTTCAAGCAGATCCTTCAGGAGCGAATCCAGCCGGACACGTCGGCAATTGAAGCACCGGCCGAAAGTCCAGCCTTGATGGAGGAGCTTGAGGGAACAGAAAATGGAAAGCGCCAGGATCTACTACGGAACCTGAACCAGACAATTCAGGAAAATACACCTCCTAAGAGGTGGGAGTGTAGACAAAGGAGAGCTGCACCAGTACCAATGCAAAACCAGACCCTGGCATCGTTCGTTGGCGAGACCTCGAGTGAAGGGGCTACGCCTCCCAATGAGGACTTTGTGGAAACCAGTTAAACAATCATGCCAAGTCTAAGACTTTGGCCGAGACCAACTTGGAGATGTTGCCTTAGCTAATGTCTATAAGAATGTGGTTGAGATTAATGAGGTAGAGAAGGCTAACAAGCCTGCAGAGGGTATTGCCTATTATATGGTAAAGAATGATCTGTTGTATAGAGTTGCTAATGTACAGGGTAGCACTGTGTAGCAATTGTTAGTACCACAAATCCACACATCACTTGTTCTCAAAGCTGCACATACAAATCTGTGTGGGGGACGCTTCTATTGGCCAGGAGTGTACAAGGCAATAAAAAGGTTTTGCCAGACATGTCCAGTATGTCAGAGAACATGTCTGAAGCCAGACTATCGGGCCCAGATAGTTCCCATCCCTGTGGTGCAGACCCCGTTTGAGCGTATTGGTATGGATTTGGGTAGGCCGATTAGAGGAGTCGGCCCACAGACATCAGTATGTATTGGTCATAGTGGACTATGCCATCAGGTATCCCGAGGCTATACCTTGGCGCAATATAAAGTCCAGCACAATAGAAAAAGAAACTACGAAAGTTCCCATAAGGGACGATCTGTCCACCGGGGCGGGGATGCGCTCTCTGCAGTGTCAGCGTCACCAAGGTTGGCAACACTAAGGGGAGGGGTATGTGACAAAGAGGGATATTTTCCACAGTTTGGTCGTGTACTGTTACTGGATATGATTGCTGTACGAGCATTGGAGCTGTTTTACCATCCTGACAACTGCTAATAGATAGCTAAAGGGTTGAGCATACCTGTGAATGGTGTACTCTCTCACTAAATATATATATATATATATATATATATATATATATATATATATATATATATATATATATATATATATATATATATATATATTTTATTACACACACGCAAAGCAAAACAGAAGGGAAAGGCGCCTGTGGTGTAGTATTTTAGGAAATGTAGTCCCACAAACTGAAGTTTGTGCATATGCGTACCAAATATAAACTTGAAAGCATGTTCATCAGTACACAAAACCTGGATACTTCACTGTAATCATATGGATCTACTCCAGTCTTGTATATGCATGAGAAGAAAAAAAAACAAATAGTGCAATAACGTCAGACAAGTAGAGCCAATATATGCCCAGCCACCTTAGATTGTGCGTACCAGAGATAAATAATAGAGCACTTATCTGTAAGGTTGCTTTATGTAGCTGGAACTCTCCCTTGTTCAATTCATGTCAACTTGCTTTAAAAATAAGATACCATGATTTCTCAATCTGACACCCAACAAGTAAACAGATTGAGAATTCATGGTATCTTATTTTTAGTTCATTCATTTGGCCTCCAATACCACCTCTATGCTGATGACTCCCAAATCTATCTCTCTTCCCCTGACCTCTCCCCTTCTGTACTGTTCTTGCGTAACCAACTGTCTTTCAACTATCTCCACATAGATGTCCCAACTCTACCTAAAGCTTAACATATCCAAAACAGAGCTTATTATCTTCCCTCCTGCCAGAGTCACCACCTCCCCTCAAATCTTCCTCACTGTTAATAACACCACAATTTCCTCAGTCTCCCAAGGCCGCTGCCTTGGTTTCACATTTAACTCCACCCTCTGCTTTATTCCTCACATGAAGACTCTGTCCCAGTCCTGTCAATTCCACCTTAAAAACATAGCATGTTTAGTAAGAAAAGGGTGTATTCTGGCAACCAAAATTCTTATCCATTCTCTCATCATCTCCCGTCTTTACTACTGTAACCTCCTGCTATCTGGCATTCTTGACACCCATACATCCACACTTCAAACCCGCCTAAGTGCTGCTGCAAGACTGATCTTCCTCTCTCACCGCTCTACATCTGCTGCACTTTGCAAATCCTTACACTGGCTCCCTGTGTCCTTCAGAATCCAACTGAAATTACTAACTTTTACCTGCCCCGGTACAGCAACTTCATGGGGCCCCCCCTTGTAGTTGAGCACAGTAAAAATGTTTGCAAATGTGGAAGTGGCCGTAATTGGGGGTGTGGCTGTGCATCATTGGGGCGTGACTAGCAGGTGAAAAGTGCTAGGCCACCCTCCTACAGGAAAAAACCTGCATTGCATGAAGGACATCTAGCACCATAGTGTGTACATAAAGAGTACACAGTCTTGGCCTGCCCCTTACATTGGGCAGAACAGTCACCAAAAAATGGGATTGTCCCACTAGAATCACAACATTTCACAAACTCTCCGGGTCTCTCCTACCTGTTCTTGTCACTTTCACCATCTGTGCTCTTTAGTTGCGGCTTGTCTGGGTCCTGGTGCCAAATCAATAGTGCCCACGATTAATAATTAGGCCTTCCTACAGCCCCAACATTAAAATAATAGTATCCCCATTTAATAAATAAATCTATTTCCCTCCCTAAAAACAGCCCCAGCAATAAATAGTAGTTAAATTTCATAAATACATACCTATTTCTTGCAACCATCACTGCCATTAAATAATTCATTGTCACAATTTATAGAGACCTCATTGCCACAAGCCCCCTGTGCCATCACATGCCCTCCATGCTGTTCCCCCCCTTCATCACACTGTACCACGCTGCTCTCCCCCCCCCTCTTCATCACACTGTACCACGCTGCTCCCCCCCCCCCCTCTTCATCACACTGTACCACGCTGCTCTCCCCCACCCCCCCCAAACACACACACACCTCATCACGCTGTGCCTTTCTGCTTTCCTCCTTAACTTTACTTACCTTTGTATTGGCTTCTTTCATCTCTTTTCTTCTCTTCTGTCTTCTTGCTGGGTCCTCTCTGTGCCACTCCTCGCTGAATGTTGAGCGTGGCTTGATGACGTCACGCCCAACATTGTGTGAACGAAGCAGGGAGGAGGGACGCCAGTGCCGCGATCATGTGTGTATTTGTATCCTCACATGATCGCGGCGCCGGCGCCCCAATGCAAAAGAAAAAAAAAAAAAATTGGTAAAACCCCCCCCCCCTGCCCCCCAAAAAAAACGTTGGCAGTGAGGGCCCGGGCCAGGTCCCCTATCATGCCTGGGCAATTAGTACCCAACCCCCCTCTCAGCTGCCCTGTTTGTAACCACCGCTCACTCGCACCTACATGACTTCTCCTGTGCTGCTCCCCACTTACGGAATTCTCTACCATGCCCCATCAGGCTTTCCCACAACATACAAATCTTTAGACATTATCTAAAAACCCTTTTCTTTTTTAAAGCTTACCCTATCCCTGATGGTACTATTCACACTATCACACTCTCACAGCTGTCCCAATCTCCACTCAAAGCCACACTCACTCCTCTTGTTTTAGCTATGCCCTTTTCCACTTAGAATGTAAGCTTTCTAATCAGCAGAGTCCTCCATATCCTTTGTTTTCATGTCTGCATTTATTTTGTCTCCCTTGTCTGTCCTCATTTTCCCTACTGTACAGCGCTGCAGAGCCTAACGAATCTACAATATTAGTGTGTACACATGAATCGACATGCTGATCTGATTCTTTTCTGTTGTTGGTAAAATCGTTAAAGATGTCTCATCTGGATACATTTTCTGTAGTGTGTACCCAGCCGAATTTAGGCCTGTGGATCTTGCAGAGGCAATTAGTTGTAAATTTTTTTGTTTTGTTTTTTTGATTAATATAAGGAAACAGTATTCTGATCCTCATCAATGCATTTGAATAAATGGTTTCATCTAGGTTTGTTCAAAATGTATGCTATTAAAATTAAAAAAAAATTGAAACCATTTACTAGTGAGTTCGCATTAGCTAAGCATTGACATCATCTTGTTTATGGCTACACGCCTAATTATTCTCAAGAACAGAGTATTCACCACTAAAATAATTACACATCCAAGATATGTTTTTTTTTTTAGAATCTCTGGAATTAGCAATGATTTTACAGTCCTAAACAGTCACTGATTTCTGAGGCCTGTGTGACTACCCACTGTGCGCGCAATCTGATATTTTTATAAAAGTAATACAGACCAAAAAAAAATTAAATACAAATAAAACCCTGGTTAAGAATACAAAGCTAAATATCTAGCACATTAGCTAGGCAAACAACTTGACTCCTTCTGTTGCTGACCTGCTCTTGTCCTGTTCCTGCTTGTCCCAGTTCCTGTGGATACTCTGCCTGCTTTCTATTGGACCTGCTGTTGTGACCCTTTGCCTGTACATTGGACTCTGCTGTTTTGCCTGTGACTGACCCTTGGCGAGTTATCTGACCACTCTACCTTGCTTGTGACCCCTGACCTAGGCTTACATCTGACCATCCGTTACCATCTACTCTCCCTGCCACTGCGGTACTGAATAACGAACTTGCACTACTCTAGGAGTTAGTCCTGGGGCATCCAAGTACCTGTGAGCACAAAGCTCTACGGGAAAGGCGACTGCTATAGATGAAGACCTCTGTCATCTGTTCTGCAAGTTAGTTATCAATCCGACAGCCTGAGAAAAGGAGCAAAACCAAATTAGAAAAAAATCCAGGACATGTGAATTTGAATGCATTCTTAAACAAACAAGTTTTCAGCAAGGTCTTGCAGTTAGAGAGAGGAAACATGGTAGCAGGAGAGGGCTGGCAAACTTTAGCCCAGCAGCCTATCGGGGACATTTTACAGAAAAATGCAGGTGGCCCTGTGACACAGCCCAGGTTAGGCCACTATGGGACTGGCCCTGCCTCCCAGTCCAGCCTGCCCCTGCTTGGTAGACATTCAGGTGAAGAGTTCCAAGAAGGGTTGTAGTCCTGAAAGCTGTTATATCCTACAAAGAAAAGGAAGGTTGGCGTGCGCCCAGAGTTGAGATGTAGTGATATTGTAAGTGGATATCTAACAAGTGGAAAAGGATCGGAGAGCACAAAATACTTTTGTAGTGAATGCATAATAGAATAGTAAAACAAAGGTGATTTCAGCAAGAGAAAGGCAGATAATGATAAAGAGAAGAGGTTATTTTTGTAGCAGCAATCTTGAAAATATTTTAAGGGATATTTTCATTGCAGCAGGTTTCCTTGGCATTGCTAATGGTATTAAGCACCAATACGAAGTGACAAATGCAATTGAAAACAGGGGAAGGTGGTGAGCATTGAGCTCAGGGGGATGCTGGCAGTAAACTTCAGTTTTTAACAAAGGCCAGTAGAGAGGACCTAAAAAGGTAAAACAAGAAATGTCAAAAACAGGAAAACAGACAACCATGAAAGAATCAGAGCAAAGGGTGGGAGCGTGGACTAAGAGAAATAGATTTTACGTTGAGTAACAAAAATCCTCTTTTCTCTGTCGCCTTATTGGGTGACACTGAAATATTGGGGACATTCCAAAGCTGCCCCTAAAGGAGGGATTGCTCTGAAATGCTACACGCAAAACCTTGTGCCCAAAGCTAGCATCTTGAGATGCAAAGCCCTGCAACCTGTAGAATTTGGAAAAAGTGTGAACAGACGACTACAAAGCAGTCTGGCACAACTGCTTGGCTGAAGCCCTGTGACGCATCGCCCACGAAGCACCAACAGCAGAGGTAGAATGAGCTTTTAAGCCCATTAGCACTAGCTGAGCCAACTGAATGTAAGCCAATCGTGGAATGATCCAACGAACCGGCCAACCATGCTTGTGCGCATCATACAGCACAAGCAAATCAATAGCCTTGCGAATTGTAGCTGTACGGTCCACATAACACCAAAGAGTCCAGACCACGTCCAAAAGCAGCAAGGTTGGATCGAACGACTGTAACCAAGGAGAAGAGTCAGAACAACAATCTCCTGGTTTAAGTGAAACCACTTTAGGAACAAGAGGGCTTAGTGCAAAGCATTGCCCTGTCTGGCCCTTTGCAGAAGGGTCTGGACATTCTTCATAGCCATCAACTTGCGCTGGAAAAAGGACAGAGCGCAGAAACCTGCATCTTCAAAGAAGATAGATGGAGACCTTTGTCAAGACCTGCCTGAAGGAAAGGAGAAAGGATAAAGAGGGAAATATAAGAACTCTGTCTCTCACACAAGAGAACATACTCCTTTTTCACACTGCAATAATTAGCAGCAGCAGCAGACTGCTTTCTAGCCTTGATCATGGTCTGAACAACCAAGAGAAAGAAACCTAGAGCCCAAAGACCAGGGTCTCAGTAACCACGCTGTCAAAGTCAGACGACCTAAAGAGTGGCAACTAAGAGGACCTTGAACGAAAGGGGGGCGAAGAGGCAGCCAGAAGGGTGGTTCTGCCCAGGTCTGATTAGCTCTGTTTACCCAGGAAGTGGACATACCCGTCTGAAGAGGCTTCCCGTCGACACATAAGCTGAGCGAAGTGAAAAATCTATTTTTTTTTCTATCTGTGGTGTCCTGGAGAGAAACTCCACCATTTACATAACAGTGGTTCTAGTTAAGTGGGCAATAGGTGGACCCATAATGGGAGGATTTTACCATTTTACAGACTCCTCTAACCGCAAGGGGTAAAAGTATTTAAACTTTCCTGGCATATGAACCCTGCAGTCAGGTTTTTGCAACAGCTGAGGAGACAGAGGGAAAGAGATCACTTGTTTTTTGTTTTAATTTTTTTTTTTAATCTGAAACCTTAGGACCCACCATACCTAAGGATTCACGCTCTGAGCAGTGGAGGAAAACAAAATAAGCCATCCGTAATACTGTTGAGCAACTTAGGCAAGAATATATGATTCTGCTTCAATCTAGAAGTGGTCTGTGAATCAACTTCAAAATTATAAACAAACAAGAAAAAGGGAAGCAAGGAAGTGCAAAAGAAATCCTTAGCGGAGACAAAATATATCACTGTAGCATTGAATCATTATATAAAAATATTTTTAGAACCTAAAAATACACAAATGCACAATAAATTAGAATCAATATCATAACATAAAAGTTACCAAATATAGCTCATATAATTAATGATCCGGACCTGTGATGTAGAGTCTTTATACACTAATATATCACATAGGGCCAGTATAAATGCAATAAAATATTTTCTAGAAAAGGATGATAATCTGAGTATGACAATGTGGGTTTATTTTGAATTCTATAAACTATATTTTGACACAATTATTTTGTTTTTGATCACCAATATTATTTACATATTCATGACACAGTTATGGGCACCAGGTTCGCCCCGAGTTTTGCAACCCTATATATGGGTCATTTTGAACAACACATCCGTGATGGTAGATTTGGGGTGAACCTGGTGCTCTATGGGAGATATATTGATGACTTATTTATTTGGCACGGAGATTTGACTTATGCAGCACTTTTTGTAGATTATTTAAACAAACACATATCATCATCAGTTATTTATATAGCGCCACTAATTCCACAGCGCTGTACAGAGAACTCACTTACATCAGTCCCTGCCCCATTGGAGCTTACAAGAATAGAATAGGAATTGTAGCTTCTAATACGAAGGAATTGTAGCTGCAAAAAAATAATTTCAGAACAAGCCAAAACATTATTAGATGTTTTCAAAGATCAAGGTTATTCTCAATATATCTTAGATAAAGCCCTTTCTGATGCTAGGCAGGTTAATAGACAAGATCTATTAAGACCATCAAAAAGATCGGGAAATAAATAATTTAAAGACAACGGGCCTGATTCATTAAAGAACTTAAATTAAGAAGTGTCTTATTTAAGTCTACTGGACAAAACCATGTTACAATGCAAGGGGTGAAAATTAGTTTTCTGTTTTGCACATAAGTTAAATACTGATTGTTTTTTCATATTCTGAAAGGGAACGCCACACATAGCCTAGCTAGGCATTTTGTGCAAGAACATAATGGGTCCTTATAAAGCTTATGTGTTACTGCAATTGAACAAGTAAAAACAACAGAAAGAGGTGGAGATAGGTTCACCCCTCTTTGCAAACGGAAGGCTTTTGGGCTGCATACTATTTTCCCTAATGGTTTGAATGACTGCATGGATTTAAATATGTTTTGATTCCTCTCCCCATATGAGTTATGAATATCATTGTTTTCTCAAAAAGAGGATTTTCAAGAAGAGGCTACTAAAGATTCTCCCATAACATTAAACAATTTTTCTACGGATTATTAAATATGTATGAATAATGATAATTCTGGAGCACTATTTAAACCTCCTGGATTCACCTGTCTGATGCCTGTTCTTCAAGCTCACTTCCTGCAGCCTGTGGTTCTGGTTCCTGTTATCTTTGTGGTTTGCCTGTGTTCCAGTCTGCTCTCAGTTCGTGGTCTGTGCTAAACCATCGCTGTTCCAGTACCTCTCTTACCATCTCCAGTGTACTTCATCGTGACAGCTTCAGTTCTCTCATCACTACCGTGCAGAGCTATTTCATCTGGGACTCATCAGCTGTTACTACGAGTTACCTCCACCACTCCAGTCAGCCTTCAGCCTCTGGCTGTGTTGAACTATTGCTGTTCCAGTACTTCCATTACCATCTCCAGAGTACTTCTTAGTGACAGCCTCTGTCCTCTCGTTGTATACCACAGAACACCTATTCTCCTAGTGACTCATTGACTGCTGACCATCAGCCTATATTGTTATTGTGCCTGTATTTATGCCACTCGTCTGTGGACTCCATCGTCTGCATCCACTTCAACTGGCTCCCACCCATTTCGTTCTGCTGTACACTCACTCACGGGACTGCGACCTCCAGACTTTGTGCAGCTAAGACCATACCTCCTTGCGGGGGTTCCTTGTAAAAACCACCTGTCTGTTAGACTCTGCGCCCGTGGGTGGGCTTAGCCATGTTCAGCAGAGCCTAGGGATCAATTTCCTGTAAGCCAACCGTGACACCTAGGTGTAATGAAAGGTGGTGATGCCACAAAGCAGCGCCACCTCTCTGCATCCCTCCGGTGCCAGGCTTCTGAAAGCGTTGTGATGTTACAATGCTGCCAGTGGAGAGGAGTCGAGAGGCTCCAGGACGAAAAGAAGCAAAGATGCAGACAAGGAGTAAATAGGTAATTACATTAAAACAGATGGAGGGGCCTGGAGCAAATGGGGGGCGGAGGGAGCTACAGAAAAAGTGGAGAGGGGTGCTAGAGAAAATTGTTGGGGGTGGTGGGAGAGAGGGGGCTACAGAAACTGATGTGAGGGGGACGTGTGAAAAAAGTTAGCTAGGGCAGGGGTGCATATGAAAGAAAAGCTAGTGGGCTGGGGGGCATGTGAGAAAAGCTGGTAAAATGGAGGTGGCATGTGTGACAGGAGCTGATTGGTACGTGTGGCATGTATAATAGCTGGTGGGCAGCAGGAGACATGTCAGTAGGTAACAGGTGAGTGATGTTGTGTTTTTTGCTTTGTTCTGAAATTTAACATTTGGAGCTTCCCCTCTAGAAATCCTGTGTTTGCTCCTGGGCAGCAGTGAAGTCTGGACAGCATTCTGCGTCAGACATCAGTGCATCTGGACTGCAACCTTACCTGCCAGCCAGGAGGTGGTAAGAGTTGCGATTATTATTTTACATATGTAAAGTGTGTGACGGGCAAGAAAAAGGGGGGCTCAGGATTTGCCTAGGGCACCAAGAAACCTTGCTCCCTGGCCTTACCATGTACTTTATCAGTCCAGGCAGTTCATCAACGAGTGTTGGGTACCACCAACCTGTCCCTGTAACTGAGAACTGGATGCAGTTAATGTCAGTAGTGGTGCTGTAAACCAGAGTATATCCACCCTCCCTAAAGTACCACCATCAGACCATATTTTAAGCACTCACTTTCCTTTCTTTTTTTATGCAAAAATGAACTAATATATTTGACTGAACTAGTAATTATCTCACATGTTCCTGAGCTGTGATGACCTTCGCACATGGGTATTACAAATGTAAAAAGCACTTCCCCAATTGCACATTACTTTGGAGAATGCTGGTGCATACACACCCAAGCACTTTCAGCATGCCATATTAAGGGCTTTGGTAGCAAAACACTTATGTGCCAGGGAAAGGGGGCACTTGTGGAACACAACCGTTTACTAGCTGAAAATGTGGCATTCAAATACTACTTGTGTTCTAAAGATTAATTCTTAAAATAAGGCCTGTTGGATTTATTGAGGTAAACAACTCTTCTGCAGTGGCTGCAGAATATGCAGAAGCAAACCTCAATTTTTTTTTACTGAAACAGGTTACCGATTCCGTTAACCATTCTTTAAACCCCCCCAAGTTTATATCTTACCTCACAAAAAAATGCTACCTCTTATAGTTGTTACACATGTTGTTCTCTTAACCTTAAGCATTGCCATTTACTTTTCTTGTCCATAGTGGCTACATCTTGCTTACTGTTTCAGTTATATGTTGTGCTCTCAATAAACTTTTAATATATATTATTGAACACAATGAAACACTAAATTGTTTTGCTTCATTTATTTTTGCACTCAAGGTTAGATGTGCTTAATAGATCCTTTAGTAAAGTTGATATAGTACTTTCCTTACCTGCCATTTTAAAATGTAGTAAGTACTTTGTGTATGATGGTCCCTCTCCCCCTTGTCACTAACTTGATGTCAGCAGGTTTGAACTGAGTGGCACAAATTACTTTGACTGTATTCTGTAAACAAGATAACGAAGGGAGCAGTCATACAAGGACGCATAGGGGCATATTCAATTGTCCGCGGGATTGCCGAAAATCCCGCGGTCCGCGCAGAATTGCCGTTATTATTATTATAGCAGGGCACGTGCTATATGTACTAGAGCGTTTACACAGCAAATGCTTACAGATAGCGGTTACATTTGCAAAGTGATGTATTTTATTATTTTTGACCAGGATGGTCAAGGGTTTTCATGGAAAGGTCACATCTATGTTTGCAGGCTCTTAAACATGTCATCCAGCCAGGACCAGAAAAAGCTCATTAGGGCTGTGGATGCCATACTGTTCTGCATACCCTTAAAAAGAATTAAATGCAATGGAAGATATTGCATTATTAAGTGCTAACAGGACAGCCTTTTCTCACTTCTTTTCTCTAATGACTTTTTCTGTTACAAACCACCATGACTGTTACCAAAGTAATTTACATTGCTCCAAAGCATGGCAGACGTCCTTTCTGTGGATATCTAATATTACCCATCATTAACTGCAATGCATTTATGGACTTTAACGCCCTTTACATTTGAACCATACATTTTTAGAATGTGAATTTACCCCATAGTGGTTATTTTTCCACAATCCTTATATTTGTGCTTGTGTTTTTTACCAATCAAATAAAGAAATAAAAGGTTGTTACCATAGAGAAATATGCAAAGGCGTATGCTATTTGGTCAGCATGAAAAATACACCAGCATATTACAGTTTTGTAAGAAAAAAACCCCTCAAAGCACTTGTTAAAATCCCCCCCACACCTTTATTGTATTGCTTTTAAAGTACTGAAATCTGAAAGCATTGAGTGAACCTGTCTGACAGTGCTTCCTCTTCTCCACCTCTGCCCCGATCCTGTAAATATTGCCCACTCTACAGGGCACAAGTACATCCCTTTATTCACTCCCCCCACCTCTCTCCTTCCCTTCCTATCTGTACATCACAATTAACTTTTACCTCTTTGCCCTTCTCTGCTAAATTGGTACCCGTTTATACATTTTGCACGTTGTCTGTTTTTTGCACTTTGCTCTTACTGCACTTTGTTTTGTATTACCCTGTATGTCATGTATTGTATGCTATGTATTGTCACCCTGTACTGTTAGCCCAACCTCTATGCAAAGCGCTTTGTGGTGCCTCATAAAGATAATAATAATAAATCTCCCTCCATTGTTGGGACTGGACCCACTGTGGAATTCACTATGGTGTTCCTAAAGGACTACAGCACTAACTCATAGCACAATTAGGATCAGTGTCCGTTATTAAGTATATCTCATTTAGTGTTGGCAGTAAAACACATAGGACACGCAATGCAACTTTAGTAATTAACAATATTGGAATATTGAAATTGCTGACATGTAAAGCAGCTAATACACTTCAATGTGTTTTTAAAACTCTTCCCTGGGATTAATTAATGCCTGAGAAGCACCTCACACGTGAATTAGCCTGGCAGGGATAACATTTTTCCATCTGAATTCAGTAGAAATATTGCACTGTCCGCTGCTAGAGCTAGAGCTGCTCTACCTTGTTCTCCATTACTGTCAGTAGCTACACAGGAACACTGGCAGCAGCCTCCTCCCCGTGTACCATGTGACTCCAGCAGTCACATGACCCGGTGATGTCAGAAGGTCCTTCCGATGAAGGGGATCTAGCCATTACCCTCCTGAGTTGAGCGGCGGAGTAAAGATGGCGGCGGGTTCGGATCTGCTGGATGATGTCTTCTTCAATACGGACGTGGACGAAAAAGTGGTCAGTGATCTGGTGGGTTCTCTGGAGTCCCAGCTGGCAGCCGCAACCCACCACCACCATCACCATCACCACCAGCAGCCGCATCCGGCCCCCCCCGAGGTCCGCAGCCAGGCCCTAGCCAACCATGTTGCCAGTCCTGGGGTAGGGGTAGCCAGTGCTGGGGTCCAGCCAGAGGCGAAGATAGGACTCTCTTCCGAGATGCCCAAGACCGGTGAGCCGGGGGAACTGCTGTGCGGAAGGAGGCTGCTTGAGATGCCGGGGCGCCCTGGGTTTGCGGGGGGTGTCAGGGAGACATTGGATGTGACTGGGGAATGTCTGCTCCCAGATTTGGGGTATAAAAGCTTGTTTTTGGGTCTGTGTGTATCTGGGCATATGTTTTTGCCAATGGCGGGAATTGACGTAAGGTGTCTAGTACTTGTGGTGTCTTGGGTCATCAGACTTCGGTAAACTCAACTTTGGGGTTGTTTTTGAGGTTCCACTGGGGTGTAGGTTGCTTTGATAGTGGATAACAGTATAACGAATGTGTTGGCTTTGATGACAAGCTGTCACTGTCCACTTATCTTGTTGTGATGTCCACTGGTGGGGGGGTTTGTGGTTATATCCTGATCACAGACTTTAAAAGGTGAAGAGTAGCAAGGTATTTGTTTGTATCTCATGCCACCCTCAGACATTAGTTATAGTTGTCTGTATTTAGAAGTTCAGTTTTGACAGGTGGTGTGTGTGTGTGTGTGTGTGTGTGTGTGTGTGTGTGTGTGTGTGTGTGTGTGTGCAAGCATGCATATGTCGGGTTGATGACAAAATGTAGTAAGTCATGAATAATGTGAATGGAGCTGGATTGATTTGTGCTCTATTATGCCTGGACTCTCATTCTACAGTCGCTTACCTACTTTGTGTCTTGTGTCACATTGTTTCGTTTTGTAGGAGCAGCTGTACCTGGAGTTCAAGGAGGTGTTATCAATAGCCGACCGCAAAATGCAGCGCAGACAGATGGAGCTCAGTCTGCTGGATCTGAAGCCCCCGGACCACTTAGTCAGGCCAAAGCTGGGGTCCTAGGCAGCATTGCAAATACTCTGCCCAACCACAGCTCAGGGAATGGCAAGACCCTGCAGACCATGAACGGGAGTAATGTTGTAATAAATTCTCATGGACCTGGAGGGCATGGAACCTCGTTTCAGGTGAACAGTAATCCAGCACCAGGTGTTAATCTCGTCAACAATGGCCCAGCTCCTGTCACCAAGGGTGGTGTGAATGCAGGAGCAAACACGGTGATTCAAACTTCTTATCTTACAACAACCAATTTGTCAGCCTCTGTCATCTCCTCTTCATCCACAACATCTGCAGGGGCAGCTGGACAGCCTGCGGGTATGGCTGGTGTACCCACTACTGTAGCGCTGGTTAGACCTCTTGTGCATCAGGGAGTGCCAGCCACTCAGAATGGAAGCAATACTGTGATCAATTCCCCTTTGCCAGCTCCTGGCGGGGTATCTTTGCAAATGAATAGTCAGCCCAACCCGGCTTCTAGCCAGGTGATAAAGTCTGAATCTCCCAAAACCATTATTCAGACTCCTCAGCAGAGCCAACCTAGCCCTGCAAACATGGTTATAGGACAGACTATGCAAGCAGGGCATCCGGGCCCTGGAGGAGCTGCTTCTGCACCAGGCACTCCTACAGGAATGGGCAAAACTACAGTCAGCACTGTGCCTCCAAGCTTGCCAAGGACTCCTACAGCACCAGCTTGTGGCATAAGGGCAACTATTACACCTCCTATGTTGGCTCCACGTGTGCAGCAGCCTCAACAAAATCCACCCAACATCCAAAACTTTCAACTTCCCCCAGGTAAGAGACAGTAATATCATTGGGTCAAGTTCGTTATGCGAGAGAAGTTACCAGTGTGTTCTCCCCCTTCATGTTGTGTTGATGTTGTGTTGATGCTGTCGAGACAGCAAATATTGTGCTGAAGAAAAGGGGATGAGTATTGTATAGAGCAGGATTCTGACAGTTTGGAACTGTGAAATTTGTATTAATTGTATATAATAAAATAGTTTTGTGCAGAACTGTTGAATTACCATTCAGTGTTACCTAGCATGCCCCTAGTTCACCCTGTCCCCATATGCCCCTCTGCCTGGAAATCTGTTTTGTAATGCATTCTCTTGTGGCAGTGCGAAGAAGCTCATTTATGTTGTGAAGCGTGCAGTACTTTATATACCCTTATGCTGTCTGGCTTAATTAACTTTCATGTTGCATAAATGTATGTTGGAGTTATTTCAATAGTTTTTGTCCTCATTCCTTTATTTCATTCAAATAGAAGTATAGAAAGATTTGTAAGGTCTAATTTGTGTGCCAAGTACTGACTTGTCATGTAGTTGTCAGCTGGTGTCACTAGAGTTTTCTGTACCTAACTGATGGATACGTTTCGTCTTGTGGTCTGAAATAATAATCTTTTGCAAGACTGAATAGTAGCAGTGCCAGGAAAGTTTCTCTGCTCTGCAGTGTTTTATACAGTAATATTGTTTACATCTGTAAACCCTCAGTTAGCACTATATGTTTGAGAGTTTTCTGTAAAACATATACTATTGGGACAAGGCTCTGTGTATGCATCCCATTACTACCAAAACTTGCTACATTAACAGTGATAACCTTCTAAGGATTCACACACTTCCTTTCTGCACGTCTGGCAGGTGTATTAAGGTATTGGGGTCTGTTACTGAAAACGGAAGCACAGCAGCAAGTGGGGCAGACTGAGAAAAAAAATAAGTTTATATAAATATCTTACCTTCTATAAGTGCAGCATCTTTTCCTGTATAAAGTCCATCTGACAGTCTAGGCATTGGAATGCTCAACCTGTGTTAAGTGTTGGAAAACAAGTGAATATTTGATAAAAGGTGTTGTAGTCTTATGCCTCAAGAAGACCCATAACCTTAGTGTCAGAAAATAAATAGTAGTAGAGTTTATAATAACTGGTTATCTTGTAAGTGATGCTGGTATTAATGTACTCCGACTAGACAAGTAAAGCGACTGGGATATACAGAACAGGCAGAGGGTACTTTTTTAAACCACTTTAACATATACAGAAAAATACTGTACTCTACGCATTTATACGGAAACTTTGTATTTAGTGTCCAGTTTCATCAAACACCTGTAGCATTCAGGAGGGGATTTCTATTCAAAATGCCTAACTTTCTATAGTGCGTTTGCGACAGCTGTATACAACAAAGACGTACTTAACTTCCCTGCTCTTGCTTCTACCAGCAACTTGGGCCTGCTTTCCTGCGGGGAACCTGTCATGGCTGGTACCTGCATATTAACCCAATAAAACTCAAACTTACCTCTGCCGTTTCCTGCGATTTCTCTTGCGGCAACTTCAACCTGCTATAGGCAGACTCGCCACAGTGAAGAGGAGTGGGGAACGCAGGTACATTTGTTTGGTTCTGGCAACCACCAGTTTGGTTGTCGTACACCATAGTTTGCCATTGTCCTGCTGGTAAGCTTTGCCTTATTTGATAAAGCGCCACTAATTTCACGCAATTGTGCAGGAAGTGAACAGTGCCCGTGCACACTGCATTATAGATATGGCACATTACTGACTTAAATTAAAATTACTTTTATAAATGTCCCTAAAGTGAGTACCTGTGGTAGTTTTTTTTTTTTTTGTAAACTAATTTTCATTAGTTTATACTAATTGTCACTGTGGGAATCATTACAACAAGTTTGGGGTCCTAGTTCTGTCTAAAATTTGTAGCCCACGTAATGAATTGTTTGCATTGGGAAACATTTCAGTTCAGTATTCCAATATTGACTTGACAGAAAGCTAAATTTCTTTATTTTTAAAATATCTAGATTACATAATTCATAACAAAATATTTGCAATAAAGTTTGATATGTTTTGCAATGCTTTAGATCTTACCTATGCAAACTTCTTAAGAGCCATTCACAGGCAGCTCCATAGGTAGAAAGTGATACTTTCTTCATCAATATAGTTGGAAATAGAAACAAAATAGATCAGAGTACAGATACAGTAATGAGAATAATCTCCCACACTTAGTCACTGTACATAGTTTAGTGTTAACTGGTTCAATTTATTGAATGCTTTCACTAGCTATAATGCAGTGATTGCCAGTCGTGTTGCCTGACATTGTATTTGTGACTTGTGGACCTATAAGAATATACTTATTCTCCAGTACTGCATACTTATATTTAATTTTAAGAAACTATAGTAACAATGTGTCTTATTGTGTAGTTGGGGTGAATTCTATCATCTTGCCTTCATTGAATGTCCAAATAGTTCTGGTTAAGCAAAATTGCTCATTGCCATGTTTCTATTAAATAAAATATTCATTGGACATCTCCCAATGTATTCCACCCATTTCTGTCCAAGGGTACTAAGTTTTTGGGGTCCTTCACTCTGACCAACGTGAGATGCCAACAGTCATCTCTGTATTTCAAAGTCTCAGTATGTTAAACTATTTGCACTGGACTATTCAAATGTAGGGACCATGGAATGACAAAGTAAGATTGGTTTAACTTGCCACATCTCTGCTGGCGCCTGCAAATTTTAGAGCCTTTTGGGCACAGATAGTAGTAGTTACCTGGGGTAGGCACATACTCTGGGATTTAGTTGGGCCTATGTAGATTTCAAATGATCTTTACATATAATCTGACAGGATCAGATTTTGATTGTAACAAAAAACAAAACAATCCCTCATTGATACATGTTGGCTCATCATCTGACCTGAAAGGGTAGCTGCGTATACTGGTATTGTCATCCTGTTACATCGCACAGTACCTGAATTGGTGTAATTTAGCAGTCAATGGGGCCGATTCAATTCGGCCACTTTATTATAGGAATAGCGCAGCCTGCACCCTTACCATTACTACGGTAAAAGTGTGTAGTATTACCGTTAGCACGGTAATTTTAATGCAGCGTTATTCCTAGACTAAGTTGTCTGAATTTAATCTGCCCCATTGTCTATGGTCAAACCTATGGGCTTATTGACCTAGTCATGTTAAATGGTTAGATCAGTGTGTGGACGACATTAGGGATTTCTCAGTAGATCAAGTGAATGAAGATTTCCAGATGAGACCTGACTGCTGTTCTAGGTCCTATACATACAGTGTACCAACACACGGCTATTATTTTGTAATTCTTACTGGCTACACCATTTATTTAAAAAGGTTTTTTTTGGTGGCTTCAAGTCTACTTTCATTGTTACGGATTGTTGAGCATAGCTTGACTTGTCTGTGGTACAGAGACCTGTCTGAGGAATAGTCTCTATTACATTTAGGAGCCAAAATAGTGAAGGGGTGCTAGTTTTTCAAGTTGCGATTCAAGGGGTAGAATTGCATTTTAAATATTTTTTTTGTGTGCAAGAAAGAACTGCCTGCTTTTGCTATAGCAAAAAATTCTGGGCAGCTCTTTTACACGGATTTAGAGCAAATGTATGATGCATCCCTTTTTCAACTCTGACATCTGTCTGCACACTTTCAATTTAATACATCCACCTGCAGCACAACATGGTTTGGATGTAAAATTATACCACGTAACTGGATGTGCGCCCAACTCTAAAGAAGGCCCATAATAATATGAAATAACACAACTGCTACTCCAGAAACATGCATATTGGTGTGGTTATAAATATCAAACCTGTTCAGACCAGTGGCTTGGTTCAAGTAGCCTCAGTTAGTTTTATTTGCCAACATCAAAATAAACAAAACAAACAAAGTCATAGCCTGTCTATCTTCTAATTAATACAACAGGAATACCCTCTCTAATGTTCTCCCCACACAATAACAGAACTTACTTGTAATAAATTGCAGTGTGTCTTATCAGGCTTCTGACCTGTTCCTCAGGTTGTGAGAGATTGAGGGAACTGCCTAGCAGCTTTTTACCAGCACCTTACAGGTGCAACTCCTGATTGACAGGAGAATGTCTGGTAAGGTGAAAGCCCTGGAATGGGCCTGATGAATGGAACCTGCCCATTTCTCACCAGGAACTTTTATACCGGTTCTTGCTGATACCAGACCACTTTTTGGAAACTTGCTTGCTCTCCCATTTATCACTTTCCCAGGGTTTCTGTCATAGTATATGTGTATAACAGTGGAAGGGGTGAGCAATGAGTGTGACTGCAGGTTCTGATTGGTCCTCCTGCTCACACATTCCCTCCACAGCATGACATTGCCCTATAGCTACATCCCTCCAAATATGTATGAGTTTGATTCCCGACCATGGCCTTGTGTGTGGAATTTGTATGTTCTCCTTGTGTTTGCGTGGGTTTGCTCCAGTTTACATATGATACCATTACTGTGATCTGAGCTGCCTTCCCCATCCAATGGAATAGGGGATTGAGGTAACTGAACAGAAGTACTGAGAGTATTTTAAAAAACTAAACAAAAATCCCTGTGCCCAAATAGTAGTAATACAACTTCTTAGTCTTTCTTACAGAGACACTAGCCACACAATGTGGGGGTGATAGTTGGAACAGAGCAATAAAATGGACATCTTTGCTAAATGAGACATTGTAGAGACATTTGAAAGAAATAATTTATTAATTTACAGCAAAAACCTCTTTTATTTACACCCATGCATGTGGGAGCTGTCATACTGTTTATCTATCTTATAGAGGAGGTAAACAAAACCTCCCTATGCAAAAATGACAATGGCACTACAACCAAGGTCAGGCGATATATCCTACATTACACATGTTAGATATCTTCTAGCAGCTATTCACTTTTTGTGCTGTGGTTGGCAGGTATATAGCTAGTGCAGCAACAGATTGGATTGCCCACAAGTCCTGTCTCATTATGTATCACTACATATCTTTAGCTTATTTGGATTTTATATTGGCCACCCAGACTTAATACTGCAAAGACAGTACTCAGCTCCTCTTCTTGCAAAGGACAACTGTGTGAATGTAGGGTTTCCCAAGTATTTATTAGGTGGTACTATTGAAATAAAAGGTATTGTGCAAAAGTGGATCACCATTTATAAATTTTGTAATATTCTTATACATCTGCAAGTCTTTCCAAAATATTTTTTATTTTTTTTTAACAACTTATCTTTAGATAGAAGCATTATTTGCTACATGTAGAAAATGGCCTGGTGGGTATCCATCGTAACTTGTTTAGCTGACCCAGATATAATTTGCCACTGTAAAATCTTGTCCTCATATTAGTATACACACCTTCATGCTTCAGGCTTCACATCCAATGTAAAATGAGACAGGCAAATTCATTGTCTATTTAGAAATAGCTTTTAAAGTGATAGTGTCAATTATGGTGTATTTATCCTCGTAGGATATTCGACAGATAGAGAATATTCTCCAGTATGTTAACACTTTAAACAGGTAAGTTGGAACGTCTTCTAATGACAGCATTTTACTATGCAGAAGAGGAAGTGCAGTTCAGTGTTTGTTAAACTTTGCAACTTAATCCCCTGGGAGAAATGTTGTTTTAATGACAGTATTTTTGAGCATGTTATATATAGCAGGTGTTTCTGCTAGGGTTTAGTTGCTGGCTAAAGACTCTCAGCACTATTTAAAGTACCTGTGTTTTTTAGTTAACCAAATTCCACTACTCCTCATTTGATTTTCAGAAAGGGATACAGCGGAATTCATGTGTGCTAGGATTCAAATCTTACAAGATATTGTTTTAGAGCTAAACATGTACCAGAAAAGCTTTGTACAACAGTTGTAGTTTTGTCACACCGTTAACACTTCCAACAAGCCCTTCCCTGCTCTTATTGCATTTAGATTGTACATTCTCTGTAGATTTGAGTAATGTCCATACTCCTTATTACCAGTTGTATAGCGGTACATGTTGGCGGTGTATAAATGCAGCATGTGATAATTTCCCAGTCTGCACTATTATATTAGAACAGTGAACGGTGATTTTATGGTTCTCCAGCCGTTGTGAAACTACAAGTCTCAGCATGGCTTGAGATTTAAGTTCATGTTGGAAGAATGAGCTGCCACTTTTAAAAGATACAAATATAAATAAGGCAAAGTAAGGTTTGAGTAAAACACGCTGAATCCCAATATTATAGTGAATATTTTATTTGAAAAAGAGAACAGCAAAATTTAATGGTGCTTCTTTATTATTAGTTCGGCCGAGTGACTGCTCTAGATTTCACTTCTTATTAACTCTAAGAATGATTGTTAATTGTGAGGGTTAATAGAAAAATATTCCTCACATGCACTCTGTATGAACTAGGCTAAATTAATGCCAGGATATGCATTCAAACATGACCCATCTTACTCCGTGTAAAATGTTCTGCTCACAAACTACCCACTTGTTCCCCTATTGCAGTTTACAGGCTGGATTAATGAATTGATCAATGTTGTATTCTTAAACATTACTTGATTTTTTTTTTTATTTTTTATTTTTTTTTATGCCAAGGTTACCACAGTAAGTGTGGATATTGGTGAGTAGAGCATTTTGTACCTAGTGAAATGAGTCTTATTCGATTTCTGTCTTCCTGTTAGTCCTAGAGAGTTTATAGTGCTATTCTAGTACAGATGGCAATGGATTGGACAGGTGCTGCAGACTTTAGGTCTGGTCTAGCCTGGATGGGGGTAGGACACCCATATTTCTACTAGCTGGGTATAGATTCTGTGGAGTTCTTCAGTAACTTGATGTGCTAACTCCTTGCTTTGTCACACTGGCTACTAATAATTCTGTATAATTAAATAGTAATATGGAAACAAGGTTAATATCCATATTACTACTCCCTGAAAACAATATGTCAATAACAATGGACAGTGCAATGCCCATGTACACATAAATAGTAAAATATCTATTTATTCTGCCTGTCTTCTGGAATTGCTGTGCAGTTAAGTTATTAGGGATTCATACAATTTTTCCAGGTCTTTCCACTGGACAGTCGCTATTAACTGATAATGTCTCTTCTTCCCTGTCTCGGAACGATTAGGTTTTGGAGGAGAAACGCTAGGGACAGAGGTGTGTGTATAACATGTTGTATCTGATCGTTCATATGCTGCAGCCATCCAGAGTCGGGTGACACATTCACTTGGGTTTTCCCATCACTAGATGTTTTTATTTCCTGACTTCTCAATGTCTCCAGTGCAGACATCTGGATTCTCCTCACATTACAAAAATTGTGTAAAGTGGGAGGTTGTCCTAAAATGCATAACCCATTATTTAGTTCTTTTGTCATTTGTGGGAAGCAAAGTGGTTAAAGTAAATATACACTTTGTCCTTTTCAGAGTGCAGTAAGGAGGTTGGGTGTCTCGCATAACTCTAGAACAGTATATTATCAGTATAATCATTAATATAAATTATAGTTCTCAAAAAGAAAAAGATTTTTTTTTTCATTAAATGCATAAATATAGATGCATGCTATCCATACGATGCATTTTTATAATCTGTTACTTTCATACACATGTTCTGTGTTGACTAGTGGCAAGCATGTGTGTAGTTTTTAAAATAAAGACTATGCTGTGTCAGTTATCACTATTAGTTGGCACTTACACCTGCCCCCTGTAGCTGGTGCAAATTATACTGCTGAAACCAAGCTTACTTATAAATCCAGGAATTGAATTGGCAGCATCTGGGTCGAAATGCCCTCGGCACACTCTTTATGTACATGGTCTACGCTAGTTTGTCCCTTCCCTCCCATGTTCCGCCTATCAAGTCGTAGGCAATCGTAAGTGTAATTTGCTTTCGGGCATGAATTGCATGCAAGTGTGTTCATTGGCATAAGGTCTGTTTCAGGGCATGCGCAGAGCTATTTTACGCAAGATATGTTATACAAATTGACGTACGTTTGAACCTGAATCGAGATCAATATGTGAGTGTGTTGTAGAAAGGAGCAAACTGATCAGGACAGGACGGGGAAGTCATAGGAGAGAGTAGTTTCTTTAGGAAAATAAGATGCGGGTTGATTTAAGTCTATTTAAGTATCTCTGTATGTGCGTTGTTTTGGTTGCAGAGGGGTAAGGCTGAAGGAAAGGAGATTATCCGAGAGCAGAAAGGCCATGTTGGAGAAACTAGAGATGGAGCAGAAGCTGGAGAACACTTGGTCAAGGACTGCCCATCAGTGGGTGGGAGATGATTTTCATTAGGAAAGGCCAAAGGAGGTATTAAGTTAAAGAAGTTTAGTGGCAACAGAGGTAATATGAATGTTGAATTCCCCTAGGAAGGTCAAAGGATAGGAAATAAGTGAGCCAGCCAAATGTGGAGAGGAGAAAATAGACAGATGTTGTGAAGTTCAAAGGAAGAGAAGGAGAGAGGCAGGGGTTATCGCGGGAGGGGGTGTCACTCGGAAGGTGCATTATGGAAAAAGTAGGAAGCCTACTCCATTGCCATGTCTGGGTTTGTGGCTGAGGGAGTGTCTCCCATAGAAGAGAACTGCATAATATGTAATGTCTAATGAGGTAAGCCATGTTTCTGGTAACGGTAAGGAAGCAGGCATGAAATTACGGCCCTTATTCTCACATTGTACTGGTAGGGTGCAGACACTGCACTTCTAGAGAAGTTAGAGTAGCTATGACAGAGTGTTATTTATAGTGTGTCTTGCACACCAGTGGTGGCAGCAGTCTGCTCCTTTAAAGTAGGTGAGATGGGGAAGGGGGGACTTTAGTTAGTGCCATCATGGCACTATTTTTTTTTTTTCCTATACAGAGCCACGGCACAGGAGGAAGATGGGCAAGTATGCCTGTGGAACAAGCCACCACCACCTTATGTAGCAAAGTGAGCTTGTACAGCACTAGTAGGTGACTTTGGACACAGTGATAGCATGTGAGGATGAGAGGAGGAGCTGAGTATAGGAGGACACATGGTCAGTGTATGTTATGTGGAGTGGCACAATGCATTAATGAATTCTAGTATGTTGGGGCAAATGTGTGGTAGACATTGTAGGGGGGGGGGGGCACATATACAGCATTAATTATGGCATGTCGCACCATAAATAACGGAGAGCTAGGTGTATGCAGCCTTGTATAAGATCTGTTCTTGAAGATACTGTCTATCACATGGGACTATTTAAGCATTGCTTTAAGTGTAGATACTTCTATATACTTGTGTGTAATACATATCACTAACCTATCTTCAAATGTAGGCTTTTTGGTGTTAAGTCTTAACTCTGTTAAACTAGCAAATAGAAATGGGTAATTTAGTGTTTATATATATATATATATATATATATATATATATATATATATATATATATATATATATATATATATATATATATATTTATTGGCTTTGTCTAAATTAAATACTGTAGGCAGCATGTCAGCGTGGTGTCCCTTTCCACATGTTTCTATGTGACTCCTGGGCTGTGAGGATTATGCCTGCTGCTGAGGGTTTCTAAGGAAATGTGGGAGTGCTTAGTAAGGTACCCCCTCTATTTATTTCCAAAGTGTCTGTTCCTGGCCTATTGCAGCAAATTATTCCTTTAGAAGTCATTTGGCATACCTTCTAGAGATCCTGCATTTGAGAAAGATAACATTAAAACATGGTTTTGGTGATGCATGTTTAGCTGTTGAAGCTGCCATTTTTTGTTGACAACTAATATTCAGGAGAATGTATGTGACATCATTATGGCATGCTTGCCTCGTGCCTAGATGCTGCATTAAGACTTCTATTTCCCACTCGCCGTTTCACATCCATTGCATATCCTAGCTCCCGATCACTTCCAGAATAAAATCAAGCTACTCACCCTCACCAACTCCTGCCCCTCGTACAACACTCCCCTCTGACCTGTCCCTCACTTACTCTCCAATATCCACCACTCATTATTGCCTCCAAGACTTCTCCTGTGCTCCTGTCCATTTATGGAACACTGCGTCACCCTCCCCTTCAACCTTTCTTCACTATAGCCTAGCCTACCCTACACCGGAACACCACTGCATGTTGTACCAGCTACATTCACATCTCCATTAGAACTAGATAGCACTAGAACTAACTGTTGGCATACTAGGCACAAACACTATCTGACAGAGAGCTGCTATTCTTCCGTCATCCTTATCATCACTGTGTGTGGGTATAATATAATATCGCCACCAATTCCTCAGCGCTGTTCAGAGAATATTGTCATTCACATCAGTCCTGCTCCATTTTTGCATACAGTGTAAATTCCCTAGTACACACTGTTGTTAATTTTGGTCAGCAGCTAATTAACCCAGAGGAAACCCACGCAAACACGAGGAAAACATACAAACTCCACACAGATAAGGCCAAGGTTTGGAATTGAACTCATGACCCCGGTGCTGTGAGGCAGACGTACTAACCACTAAGCCACTGTGTTCCATGTCTTTAAACCACCTAGCATGGCTGTTTCTTTTCCGTGCCCTGGAATGTGCCACAAATCTGCCTAATTCTCTTCATACACTTGTATCCAGACAGCAGCTTTGCATTGTATTCAAATGCAATGAAAATAAACAATATTGCCTGATGATATCCTTCAGAAGCCAGAAAGATCAAACAGTACATTTAGCACAGGTTGCTGGAGTTCTTGATGAAGCCAATAAATTACTGATCTGAATGGTGACGCACCCTTTTAAAGCCACAACACCGCTTCTGAAAAATAGGTTTTGAGTACAGCATACAAGTCCTTTTTTTTTTTTTTATAATATTTCAGATCGAAGATCTTTAAAATACAATGATGTTTTGAGAACTATAAGCTAGAAGCCTAAAGCTGGGTACACACTACACTGTTTTCATCCAATAATCGGCTCAATCAGCTGACATACGACCGCTCGTTCAAAAGTCGGGTCATTGTGTACAGTGACACGATGGTCGAAAGTCTGCCCAAATGGACTATTGTCGCCTCATTTGGTTGGTCGTACCGTTTAATATTTTCGTTCCAATCTCGTTTCCGCTGTGTAGTGTATATAAACTTCCGACTGATCCACAACAGTGAGTTCGAAATTACAGTAATTGCTCGCGACAACATGGCTGTAAAAAGTCGCTAACGGAACGTCCGCTCTTCCCTTTATCGTCCTAAACAAGGCTAGTGTGTATGCAGTCCATGGACCGAGCGATCGGACCATGGATCGCATGTAAAATTGCTCGACATAAAAAGTTGGCCGAAATTTCTGTAGTGTGTACTTAGCTTAAGGAAGTTTGAGGAGATACTGTTATCACCTCAGCAGGCAGTGCTGCTTTAAAGATGTCTGCCTTTGCGCACAGCAGTCTTTGCTTGGTGACAGAATGAGAGAGGCCTTGCAGTGAATATGGCATAATTGATTCAGGCTAGCTAGCCTGAGAACTCGGGTTGCCACAGTGATTAGCGTGGTTACGGTTTGGGGGTCTCTGTATATAGATATCTGTGTATTTCTATCTACATGTGTTTAATATTGTTAGTTGCATGGTTTGCCTTTGGCTAATGCCAAATATTACAAACAATGACTCATGTTTGTTTTATTTGCTCCAGAAGTTTACATGATTGTTTCAGTGGTGTGTGAGACACCTGTTGATAGAAGTAACCCTCTCTTTACATAATCTGCATTTACTAGATGTTGTGTTGGTATTCCTGAGTTTTGGCATATGGAGATGTTCTGGTCTTAACCAGATTTAAGTTGTTGCTTTTGGCCTGACCTTTGCACTTTAGGTACCTGTTGCCTACACACAGCCATTTTATAGGCTGAACCAATCAGTCTATCAGTTCACTTAGAACTACTTGGTGCCTAATCCCTCTGTGAGATAACTAGTTTTTAGTTAGTTGATAGGCTGTATTCTCATCTCCACAGTGACTGCTTCCAACTTTGTGTGTGTGGAATAAGTATGCAAAGGACAAAGCAAAACATAAATGGAGCCACAAAATTAATTGAGTATAGATGAGTGATAAACTTTCCATTTAGGACAAGTGATCTTTTTATGGCTTCATATAATATTTGCATTGTCCTGTGTGTATGAAACTTTTTCTTTGTAAATCTTTTAACTAGACCGGATGGGAGAAAAACATAATTAGATATTCACAGGACCAGACATCCTGGTAGTCTGTGTTGGTCTACTAGATAGGAACAAGCCTTAGGTACTGTCATCATTCAGTGTCTTATAAGTGCAAATCTGCATCAAGGTAAACCCCCTCACCACACCCTACTCAGTGTTGGCTACAGTCATGTTAGCTAGTTAAAAATGTGGACTTGAAGAGACTTGGCTTATGTCTGAGAGAGTAGTAAACACTGGAGTAAGAAGCCAGCCCTTTACTCTCAAACGGATGAATGTAACTGCAGACTGTGAATGTCCTTGGCTCAACCCTGCAGGCAAAGTGCTGGGTAAATACAATGTTCTCTAGTACTCTGACAGGAGCACATCATTACTTGTAATCTCTCTATCCAAAACACAAGCTGGCTTTCACAGTGTATTCTAGTGATTGTCAGATAAAATGATCATACTATTGACAATGAAAATGCAATAACCGTATTAGAGAAACAGCACATTTCTACCCTTTAAACCAAAGTACAGTGTAAAGGATTGTTGTGTTTGTTGTTCCACATCTGTGTGTTATCCTTTGTGACTGTAATGCTGTGAACAGCTTTACAGTTGGGGTTCCTGGTTGCATGGAATGTGTGTCAGGTTGAGGGACAGCATTACGTTGTGTTTTGGGGTGCAACCCTTCACAGCATCAAGCTGTAGTGATGCAGGCCTGTTGGCATTTTTTTCCCCTGCCCTACCATTTGTACATGTAAAAGTGGTATGTATATACTGAAAATGTTATACAATAAGGTTATGAAAATAAGCCCTGAAAATTGAACAAAACACTTCTCGTTTGTCAGAACTGGTGTGGGAAAAATATTTAACCAACACGTTGCTCCGATTTCTAAGCGGTGTATGGAATCTGAATTCTTTGTTTCAATGCTTTTAAAAATACCCTGCAGGTAGAAGTAATTTGTAGACTGACTTTATAAATTTGATACATTATACTTCATTACTAAACATGCATCAATATTTATTATTTTGTTTTGTTATTTTAGGCTAGTTTCTTTACTATGTTAAGTCTGAGTCATCTGCTGAGGTCTGTAGATGCAAATCATCCCTGGCTCCTTAAAACAGCCTTCTGGCTCCTCGATTTGACTGGCTCCTGAATTCTACACTATTTTGTCATCCCTTTTGTTTTCTAATGCAATAAATGAGAAGGCTCTTCTATATTTACTTTTATACAGTATCTTTAACTACATAAAGTGTGTGTTTTGCCACCAATATATAACCAGAATTGACGGAATTAAACTTTGCTCACAGAGTGCCCATTTCTTTGGAAATCATTGCACAGGTGTTTGGTTCTCTAGGCTGATCCCAAAAGAAGGTACAATGTACCTAGTAGTGTCTTTTAATGCTTGTAGCCATTTCCATCATATGCACCTACATCATGCCACAAAGGGCATAAGATGTTTTTCTTACATGTACACCCAATGTGTCTTTTAGTGAGAAATGCTGAAACCCTATCTGATAAGGTGAATTTCACAATAGCTGATTGTCCACATTGTAAAAGATATATTCTCTAAAATGCAATTGCTGTGTGCTCAGGTTATTTTATCATCTTCTGAGGTTATAAGTCTAAGGTTAGCACAAGGTGAAGATTGCCGGGTTAAAAATTGAATTTGTAGCATCTTTTATCCATATGTCCTCTTGAACATATTCTTCTTTTTCTTTTTAGGGATGGTCCTCATACGGAGCGAGAATGGTCAGCTGTTAATGATCCCCCAGCAGGCACTGGCCCAGATGCAGGCTCAGGTTCAAGCACAGGCCCAGTCACAAGCCCAGAATGCAATGGCAGCTCGGCCCGCAACTCCTAACAACGCCCCACCAGTGCAGATCTCTGCCGTGCAGGTGATGCCACTGAGAATATATATATATATATATATATATTTTTATATACTGTGCAACAGTTTTAGGCAGGTGTGGAAAAAATGCTTCAAAGTGAGACTGCTTTCAAAAATAGTGTTAATAGTTTATTTTTTATCAATGACAACGGGTGAAATAAGTATTGAACAAATCAGCATTTTTCTCAGTAAATATATATTTAATGTGGCTATTGTAATGAAATTTACACCAAATGTCAGCAACAATCCTTGCAATCCACACATGCAAAGAAATCAAACCATAGATGTCCGTAAATTACGTTTTGTGCAATGAGAGGTTAAAAGTATTGAACACGCCTCCTGAAATATATTTAATACTTTGTACAAAAGACTTTGTTGGTAATGACAGCTTCAAGACGACTCTTGTATGGAGAAACTAGTTGCATGCATTACTCGGGTGTGATTGTGCCCCATTCTTCAACGCAAATAGTCTTCAAATCCTGAAGGTTCCGTGGGCTTCTTCTATGAACTCTGATCTTTAGTTCTTTCCATAGATTTTCAATTGGATTCAAGTCAGGTGATTGGCTGGGCCATTTTAGCAGGTTTATTTTCTTTCTCTGAAACCAATTAAAGTGTCCTTGGCTGTGTGTTTGGGATCGTCATCTTGCTGAAATGTCCACCCTCGTTTCATCTTCAGCATCCTGGTAGATGGCAGCAGATTTTTATCAAGAATGTCTCGGTACATTTTTTTCATTTATTCTTCCTTCAACTATATGCTGTATGCCAGTACCGTGTGCATAAAAAGAACCCCACACCATGATGTTCCCACCTCCAAACTTCAGTGTTGGTTTCTCTTCAAACGCAGTGTGTATTATGGCATCCAAAGAGTTCAATTTTGCTCTCATCTAATCACACTATATTCTCAGAGTATTTCACAGGCTTGTCCAAATGTTGTGCAGCAAACTTTAAACGAGCTTCAACATGTTTTTTTCTTAAGCAAAGGAGTCTTGCGTGGTGAGCGTGCATACAGTCCATTGCGGTTGAGTGCATTACTTATTATTTTCTTTGAAACAATTGTACCTGCTAATTCCAGGTCTTTCTGAAGCTCTCCACAAGTGGTCCTTGGACAACTCTTCTGATAATTTTTTTTCAATCCTCTGTTAGAAATCTTGTGAGTTGCACCTGATCGTGGCCGGTTTATGGTAAAATTATGTTCTTTCTACTTCTGGATTATGGCCCCAACAGTGCTCACTGGAACATTCAGCAGTTTAGATATCCTTCCGTAACCAATGGCATCAGTATGTTTTGCAACAATAAGGTAGCGAAGGTCTTGAGAGAGCTCTTCTTTTTTTTTTTTTTTTTTTTTAACCCATCATGAGATGTTTCTTGTGTGACACTTTTGTAATGAGACACCTTTTTATAGGCCATCAGTTGTGGCTGAACCAGCTGGCAGGATTGCTTTCTAATTACCGATATATTTCAGCTGGTGTCTTGGCTTTTCATAATACAAGAAATTCCCAAGGCGCCTGATAGTGGGGTCCTAAATGATTTAATAAAACTGACAAAGTGTAAAACCTCATAAATCGGCATACCATATCTGCCAATAAACATATCACAACATGGTAGACAGTAGGTGTCACGGGATGCTGGGTGTAAACAATGTCCCTCGAAAATTGCAAAATCTGTCTATAACAGGTAAGTTGGTATACCATAAACAAGTCCTGATGTAAAATACCTATACACGCTCTCTAATAAGAAAAAAGACAAAATAATAATCGCAACTTTTCATGCCTTTTTGCACCTCCCTTTCTTCATGTGTTCAATACGTTTTCCCTGTGTCATTTCACATTATTACAGAAAACTTAAATTATAGACATCTATGATTTGATTTCTTTGCATGTGTGGATTGCAAGGGTTGTTGCTGACATTTGGTATAAATTTCATTACAGTAGCCACATTAAATATATATTTACCGAGAAAAAATGTTGATGTGTTCAGTACTTATTTCACCCACTGTAACAACATGCAAAGTGAATGAACAGACGAGAAATCTAAATCAAAGCAATATTTGGTGTGACCACCCTTTTGCCTTCAAAACCGCATCAATTTATCTAGGTAGACATCCACACAGTTTTTGAAGGAACTCTGTAGGGAGGTTGTTCCAAACATCTCAGAGAACTAACCACAGATCTTCTGTGGATGTAGGCTTGCTCAAATCCTTCTGTCTCTTCATGTAATCCCAGACAGACTCGATGTTGGGATCAGGGCTCTGTGGGGGCCATATCATCACTTCCAGGACTCCTTGTTCTTCTTTACATTGAAGATAGTCTTAATGACATGTGCTGCAATTTCCAATTACTCATATTGCCATCCAGCATGAGCAAACAGTAGAGGCAGCTATCTTGTTGTTGCACTATAGAGGAAAACTACAATTCACCTGTTTTCCATAATCTCTTATGCTGGGCCCTTGTAGATGAGCTGCCTAAAAGCCGAAGAATGCCCACCAGTAGAAATGACAACTGGCTCCTGCAGCCAATAGACAGACTAGTATAGACCCAGTTTAAATGTGTACAGGGCAGTCGCATCATGCAGTTAATGGCCCTAACAGAGGATTGATCTCTGCCGATATGCTAGTCTGGTGTGAAAGAGCCATTGAAAACCACTTTAGGGTACGTAAACACTGGGGTTTGCCGTGTGTGTTTTCTCTAATGCTTGTTAAACACAGGTAAACATACATCTAAAACTGCATTGTGTTATTTATGTACACATTTGATAGGAGTTTTAATGCATTTACAATTGTAATTAATCTGTAATATAAGACAAACCCTTCTTGCTTACTTCACTTGAACGTATTTGATCCAGTGATTTTAACTATCACATTAGTTTTCATCCTTCTATGTTAAACACATACTTTTAACGCCCGTGGATATGTTTCTTTGAGATCCTATCATGAAACTGTGCAATTATTTAATTAGAAAAGAAAGCTAAAATATGATCAACATAACTGTTCAATTTTTCTATTTGTTGGATTGCACATTTTTATAGTTAAAAGGTGTCAACATTCCTAATGATACATATTGAGCTATTTACTAAATACATCAGCATAATAAACAGAACATATTGACAATAGAAATATCAAATATATGCATTTATTTAATTTTATTTAAAAAGTAGGGGTCTAAAGTGGTGCAGACATGGCTGGTAATTATGGTTCATTGTTCTAGCTTAGTAAACTGTTAAATATGTCAGAGAAGAGACTTGTCATATTCCTATGACACCTTCAGTGAGTGACAGCCTGTCTCTTAATTATTTCCTATTTGCAGTCTCCTGGAGCACCTCTCTTAGCAAGGCAGGTCACACCAACTACCATCATCAAGCAAGTATCTCAGACACCAACGACTGTGCAGCCCACGACAACACTACAGCGACCCCCTGTTGTACAGGTAAGTGTCCCCTTCCCTTCCTGATTTACCAATCCATAATATTTTATAGGGATAGGAAGTTACATTTATCACAACCAATGTATGTGTTAAGCTACATTCATTCACATGTTTGCATTTCCTGGGACAGCATTATGATGTCATCTGCCAGCTGTATTCCTGTTGGTCACAGCGGTGATAATAGCCCCAGTCAGAATAGAAACCTCCTGAATTTTACTTCTTCCAAAATAACAAATACATATAATAGTATTACAGACCAGTTTATTGCATAATGCAATATTTATTTATTTTTTATAAAGAATGTTAGAGCCCAGACACGAATTGATGACATCACAATACTGTTGAGTACATTAAATGCTGTTAATGTCTATTGATCATTTTCCCCTTGATCGTTTTTGTTGCAACAACCATCTTTTGGCATGGATCGCTCTGCATGATCATCAAATAAATAACATGAATCCTACAGATTTTGCTGTGAACTTTTACAGAAATATACAATCTAGAGTACACTTCAGAAATTGAAACCTGTAAATCAAAAATGCGTGTTGTCTGCCACCCAGTGGCTTCCCTGTGGTAATGTAGCTATAGAAAATAGCTTCCATATTTTGCTTTGTTCCGCACAGCATATATTGATTTTCTAAATTGCTCATAGCTACCATATTTCATTGTTTATGCTGGAACATAATGAGCTACATCTTAGCATGGTGGGGTTTTTACTCATTTTATAGGGCTGTTCTCTCCAACAGTGGACACTATTATTAGATGACTGGGAGTGATCAGCATTGAAATTGGGGTTCAGTGCTATTTGCACAGTTGTGGTTATCAGTTCTGGCTTTTACGTGTGTCACTGAATAACGTGTATAGATACACAGGTTTTGTACTTTTTGAATGCAGGTCTTACACAGTGTAATGTTATCTGTGCGACTGTTGGCAACAGCCAAACTGAAGCCACAGTTTGCTTTCCATAGTTCATTACCAACATGACCTGCTTTGGTGCTTCTCAGCAAAGTTGAATGGTTTTGTGTGTCACTGGCTGAGGGGTGGCGACATGCCTATTTGCCAGTTATAATGTGCGTATTGTCTCTTCTGCACAGAATCAAATAGTACTCGGCAGCACGGCACAAACTGCCACTTTGGGGACAGCAACGGCCGTACAGACTGGAACTCCTCAGAGATCGGTGCAAGGAGCTGCCACCCCAACGACTGCCACCACGGTACAGCGCCCAATACCACAGCCCAGCTAAGCCCTCACTGAAAGTAGCCTAGCGCCATCTAAAAGATGGAGTTGTGTATGAGCTTCCAGATTGTTCTGGATGGGTAATGAGAGAACAAAATTGATAAGGCCAAATCATAAAAATTAAAATGTAATATATACTGGTGGGGGATACAATCAAAGCAATCCCAAAAAACTATATTCAGTATTTTAACTAGTTACAAAAAGAAATGGTTATTTCTGAAAACAGAAACCCATTCTGTGCACTAGATTAAGGGAAGGGAGGATTAACCATACAATAGTTGTGGGGCAGCCTCTTGGACAAAGTGGTTCAAATCAGAAAGCGGCATCACCCCATTAACCCTTTCCTGTCCAACACGGTACATCTCCATATACAAAAATCAGTGGTCAAGTTTTAGGTTCTAAAAAAGTGGTCTGGAACGATTACTTACAGTAACCTGCCCACCAGATAGTTGTGCACAGCGTAAATGAGTGTTATGTGCGGCTCAGTAGTGACATCAGGCGAACCTGTATGGTGTAGGGTAGAGCAAGGAGCTACGGGGGAGATTTCGTACTTCACTCTTGCTTGTTGACGCTGAAACATTTTGAGAAATACAGTTTTGAGAAATACAGTTTTCACTGAATGTATTCGTGCTGACAAAGGGGGAGGCCTGAGAATCTGGTTATTTAAAGATAAAAAAAGTGAAAGAATAAAATCATTCTTTACTAGGCTCTATAACTTGGTCATACCTTACATAAACTACACCTATTTGTTATTTTTATGCTCAAAAGAACTTGTTTATTTAATGCTTCAGGTAACTTTAGGGTTTTAACTAGTTGGACTTAATAAACTATGGGTAGTATCAAGAAAAAAAAAATCCTTTGCTAAATTTGTTGTTTAAATTGTATGGGGGGTATTCAATTGTGAGCGAGATCGGTGAAATACTCGCGCTCGAAAAATATTACCGTTAATACGGTAATTACTCGCTGAATTTCAGCTCGCAGCTCCCTGAGCGAGTAAATTACCGTATTAACGGTATTTACGCGCAATATTACCGTATTAACGGTAATATTTTTTCGAGCGCGAGTATTTTACCGATCTCGCTCACAATTGAATACCCCCCTATAAAGCACATACAAAAAAGTGGACAATAAACCCGAACTAACTAGGGTACACAAAATCTGTTAAAAATGTATCCTTCTAACCAAAACATGGCAAAACTGAAATGTTGTCTGCCCGTGAAGATATAAAATGCATGAATATAAGTCAGAGGATACCGTGTAACAGGATAAAGTGTTGGGAATAATATGACAGAGTAATCGGTGAAGTTATCAGGTGGGTATTACTTGTACAGAAATGTACCTAAAATCTACAAATCTTTAATGATGATCAAATTCAAATGAGCCCAGTTTTGAGTTATGAGGAAGCTGTGCTGAATATAAATTAAAGCTCTAGCCCAAACTTAATTTTGTTGGTTTAAAGCCTAAGATTTATATTGATTAATATTTTATGGGTCTGTAGTTTTCTATTTTTGCAATTCTTTAAAAAGTAAAAATAAAAACTGAAACATGAAATAGAAATTACCCCTGAAATGACAAACAGAAAAAGCGTGTCATAATACTACCACTTACATATATCCTCATTTATACAGTTTCTTCACAAAAAAACTAAGAATGAATTATGTCCTGCTGGTGTTCAGAGAGCAGTGTGACAAATTGTAGTTCATACTGCACCACGGGCAGTACATCATTAACTTTTACCTTTGTGCAGAAACTCTATAAAAAAATCCAATTTGCTCTCACTTGGCACTACTGTTACAAATCTAAATCTGATAACTTCAATTAGAATCTAAAATATTATGCGTGCACTATTTGTAGCTTGCATAACCATATATAGGGTTCATAGCTAAATCATATTTAGGATTTGATTTATAATTGTTTTTGAATATTTAATATTTTTCTTACAAAATCTGTAAAGATATGTATACTGTATTTTAGGTGCTAATAACTTTAGGTTTGTTATCTACTTTTACTATGAAGCTGTATATGAGATATTCATTGCAGAGTTGCTTGGCCTGTTGGAGCTTACAATCTAATTTTGATGTCTAGGACATTGGCGAAGACCTAGTTTCTAACTTAAAGGTTGATAACAATACATATAGTTCTGTAACTTACCTGTAAGGTAGATTTCCCGAAGGCCCAGCAAAGCTTTCAGAGGTACTAGTAGGAGAGACACTTTTGGTACAACACATAAAGATCATGAGGCTATATAAAGACATAAGGGTCCTGGTTTAACACGTGTCACCGGTCTGATTATCATTGTAATTTTTATTTGTAAGAAAGGTTTGACTCCCTCTAATCTGTCTCATTTGGTGGTTACATGTGCAGCAGTAAACACAGTGGTAGCAGGAGAGACTAAAAAATGCTTCAAATGGCGTAAGCAAAACTTGTGTGGGGGGGGGGGGACTTTTACTTTAACATTGACTAGGGTTAATCTCCATAAATTTTCTCAGAAGAATGTGCAGAGCATTGAGTTGCTTGAAGGGGCAAAATGACCAATATGTATTAATCTGCAACAGGATGGTTTACTTACGTTGGCCACACACAAGCTGTCCATGCTTAACTTAAACTCCAAATGACTAGGTCAGTGTCCAGTTTGGCCACCAACATAGCTAGTGGAGTTGGCCAAGATCCAGCTGTTTGTCCTCCCGGGTTGAGTGGACTGATCATTTGTGACATCACATTAGACTGTAAATGTGGCTGGAAGATGACCACACACACAAGAAAATGGCAGGTGTCTTCTGGCTGCATTTACCAACTGCCCAATAATGATCTGATTGCATTATCATCTGGCATTGTGGATGTTTTTTTTTTTTTTTTTTTTTTTTTTATCAAGCCAGCTGTGATGTCACATTTGTGAGGTCAACGTCGGGAAGTAATTTGTTGCATTATAAGAAAAAAAAAAGTAGACTGTGTTAATAGCATTCTCTTTTTTGGTTAGATATAATTCTTGTTCATGTTTATTTGTTTTTACAGGAAACTATGGAAAATGTGAAGAAATGTAAAAATTTTTTATCTACATTAATAAAACTGGCTTCATCGGGTAAACAGTCCTCTGAGACGGCAGCTAACGTAAAAGAACTAGTGCAGAACCTGCTGGTAAGAGGTCTTGTATTGTGAACACTTTACTGTTCTCTGATTCACTGCATTGTGGGGCTGCATTTGGCCAATACAATTTTTAATTGTATGTAATATTCTACATGTTTTACATATGTGCATGTGTGTATTATGCAGAATGTTTGGGACTTAAGTTTTTTTGGATTTTTTTTCCATAATTGGGAGCACCACACCCAAAATATAGTAAAGTATACTTAACAATTAAACCCTTTTTCCACTATGCTGCCCCTAGCATTTCCTTTGTCTTTAAATTGCTTGCCAGTGCTCCTCGCAGTGTTTGTATAGAGCATTGTTGCCAAACGGAACAATTGTTTATCTTTTCGATTTCCAGAACATTTTGGACAACAGGTTTCTGCAATGTTGGTCTGGGGGCCAGAGGGTTGTTTGAGTATAGAAAGAGTTGTGTAGAGGGGTGGTAATCTGGTAGAATACTCTAGGGAATTTGATAAGCTTGCCTGAAGAGAGAAGTTCTCAAGGAACTTGTGAAGATTTGGAGGCTAGAGGAAAGTCTTGTGTGAGGGAGGGCATTCCACAGAGTGGGTGCAGCCTGAAAAAACCCTCTTCCTGTAACCGGGAATGGGAGCATGTAATGAGAGACGTGGTTTTAATGAAGAGCGGAGGGGTCAAGTTGGGAGATACTTTTTTTTTAATTTATTTTTTTAAACTTTTTATTTATAACAGCAGAGATATAGAAATATAGAGATATAGAGATATATGCACAACAGTACATGTCATACATAGTACCCAAGTACCGGGATTATAAAATGTAAAAGCTTCAGATAAGAAAAATAAAAAAACACATAAGAACAACAGAAAACATAGATATATTTTTCACATCCAAGTACATTCCAAGAGGGAATTAAAAATCTACAAAGTGAATATTGAGATAGAAAGTTTTCCCAATTCTAAAGGTGCATCTTGTACATTGTGTATTTCCAGCGGATAGAACAAACTGCCAGAGTTTTTTTATTTTTGTTGGGGGTACAGGGGGGGGGGGGGGGGGGGGAAGGGACAATCCAAGTTGGGTGTGTATCTTTATCTGAGAGATCAACACATCGGTGTGATAATAAAGAAGGGGGGTAAAGGTGAACAGAGGAGACACAAAGAGAATAGAAGAAATAGAGTCAGAGATTGAATAAAGAAAAGGAGGGGAAAGCGTCTAAGGCTTATGAGAGGCCTGGCATAGAACTGTTAAAGCTATACCAAGGATCCCACACTTTGTGAAACGTGGGAACTGTATCATGGAGGAGACTAGTCACATATTCCATGGATGCCGTGTGCCAAGTTCTTTTCATAACACCCTCGCTAGAAGGTTGTGAGGCCTTCTTCCATTCACTTGCTATTTGAAACTTAGCTGCATTATAGATGTGACGGACAGGCTTATCTGATGCCCTTAATAGATTGGCATAGAATTGCCGAGAGTGGATTCTTGGGCACATTGATTGAGGTAACCTGCCAAACCAGTGATATTACCTCGTCCCAAAATTTAGCAACCAGAGGGCAGTCCCACCAAATATGAAGGAAAGAGCCCACCGCCCCACAATCACGCCAACAAAGATCTGAAGTATGGGGAAAGATGGAATGAAGTCTCTCAAGGACCATATACCATACACCTTGTATGTGTTTTCACGGGTGGCTGTATTAATAGATGACCTCGAAATTCTTTCACGAATGAGCGACCATCCCTCCTCATTTAAGGTGTCACCCCAAGATCCTGTTCCCAGGCCTGCTCAAACTGTTCCTTAGGAGAAGATGAGGAGGACATGAGAGAACTATACAGGATCGATATATAGTCTCGGCAACCCGGACTATAGATACAATGCCTCTCGAAGGGTGTTGTTGGGAGATACTTTTACACAAGTAAAGAGATGTATGTTGGTGCGGTTTTGTTGATGGCATTGTATGTTTGTATAAGTATTTTATATTGGATTCTGTAAAATACAGGCCACCTATATAGTGATTGACAGAGCAGAACAGGCGTAGAGGAACGATTTGCAAGGAAAATCAGTCTAGCCGTTGTATCCAAACTAAACAGTTGGGCTGAAAGTCTGGTTGGGGAAAAAACAGACCAAAAATGCAAATGTCAATACGGGGTTTTATGAGTGCATGTATTAAAGTTTTTGCAGTGTCTTGTGTGGAGTATATGCCTATTCTAGAACAGCATTTTGTTACAGATTGGATGTGGGGAGCAAAAGGATAGATCTGAGTAAAGAATAATACCTAAGCAGTGAGATTGAGGAATACGGTTTTATTGTCGTGTACTGAACAGAAATATAGATGTCGGGTAGGTAATTTCTGTTGGCTGGTGGAAATATTTTTAACTCTGTTTTTGAAAGGTTGAGTTTGTGGTGGCGGAGGACATGCAAGTTGAAGTGGCAGAAACTGCTGGCCAACACAGATGGTGAAAGATCCAGAGAGGGTAGATGAATTTGAGTATCCTCTCCATAGGGATGATACTGATCTCCAAAGGAAATTATCGTGTTTTTACAAGAGCGTGATCTAGATGGAGAAGAAGAGAGGATTAGGACTGAGCCTTGTGTTAATCCAACTGATAGAGGAAGTGGAGAGGTGGTGGATCTCGAGAAACAAACCCTGACGGAACGGTTTGATAAGTAGTATAAGAACCAGGATAGGACAGTGTCCTGAAGACCTGTAGGCAAGACCCTCAACAAGCTTGCAGAGGAAAGGGAGTTGAGATATGGAATGATAATCTTTAGAGTTTGTGCCAGAATTATTTTCTTTTACAGAATAGGGGTAATTACTGTGGCATGAATAATGATCGATTGATATCAGTTAAGGCTAGGATTATCACATGAGACCGGGATCAACTGATTTGAGAGGATATCAAGGGTACAGATAGTAGACGAGGAAAATAAGAGTAGATACTTCATTTGTGGGACGAGAATGTGCAGGCAAGGAATTGAGCAGGTTGTTGGAAGAGAACCCCATTTCATGTCAGATCTTATAAACTTTGTCCTCGAAGTATGAAGTAAGATCTTGATCAATGATAATCATTGGGAGGGGTTGGTGTTGAAGGGTTGAGAAGAGATTTAAACATATTAAAAAAAAAAATGTTTGGGGTTAGAACCCTGAGCAGAGATGAAAAAATTGGCAGTTTGAGTTCAACAGCAGAGTAGAATGAGAAGAATTTAAATACGATGTAGTGGGTGGATAGGGCACACTCAGTGGGTTTTCTTTTGTTTTTCAGAGCATTTTTCTCCTGGTAAAAGGATTTAAATTTCTCTTTCATCCAGTCTGGGGGACACTGCTTACCATGGGTTGTGGAGGGGAGCACGGGAGTTGGCACCTAGCTAGTTAATCTTTAACACTGCTGACAGACCCCTCCCCTCTACAATCCCCCTGCCTCTTCCTCCCCAGTTTTTTCTAGGTGCCCAAAAGAGTTGGGCTTATTAGAAATAGCTAGTGATTTATTTTATTTTTGTACATAACTTTATTTTTTCTTTAAATTTTTATAGTTTAGTCAGTTTAGGGCAGAACTGGGAGTGTGTTCTACAGAAAGAGAACACTCACACAAACTGGGCAGTGGTGACTGGACTCTGTCAGAGAGAGCAGACTGCTCTCAATGGCAGAACATTAACGGTCACAGGATAGAGTGACAAGCGGTCTCACCAGACCGCTGTCACTCCAAGAGGCTCCACGATAACCGGCGCTGCCATTAGGCACAGAGCGCCGCCTATCGTATCATCTTGCCGGCGGCCATGATTTTTTTTTCAAGGACCGCGGAGATACAGGAAAGAAGGAGAAAAACTGGGCCATACCAAGATCCCCCCTCAGGTGAATAGGAGGGGGCATCGGGATACTAACGCTGCAGGAGACCTCTAAGAGGCCTCCATAACTCTGCCAATTTCATCTTTAAAGTTCCTTTTAAAAAAAAAAAAAGAGAGAGACAGAAAGCTGCAGAGGAGGAAATATCACAAGAGCTCCCCTGCTCTCAGCACAGATGGTACAGTCCGGACTCTGGCGCCAAACAGAAGCCCGGGAAGGAACTTATCTCCAAGGGAGCAGACACCAGGACACTGCTGTTGGACTTCTCCTCTGAGTGGCCCTTTTGGCTAAGTACCAAAAACCCTTCTTTAACCTTTTACTGACTGTTTATGTGGTTACAGGAGGGAGGCTAGTAGGATTGTAAATATATTCTTACTTGGACATATATCTTTTAATTGTTACACACATACAAGTACAGCTTTTATTACACAATAGTCTGTTTCTTTTAGGATATCTATCCAAGTGTGTTTGGTGTGCTTTTCCTTTTAAAATGACAGAAAAGGGAAAAGGCCCTATGGCAAAATATTTTACATGTTCTAAATGTAAAGTTAAATTACCTAATGGGCAGAAAGACCCGTTGGCGCTCTGCTCAGCCTGTGAAGGAGAGGTGCCCTCTGCACAGACCCAGCTCCTTCCAGCCCCACTGACTGAGGAACCGGCCTGGGTAGCTTCCCTGGCACAGTCCGTTTCCTCTTTGGCACAGATGGTCTCCCAATCTACTCAATTGTTGTCTAGTGTGGCAGCGTCTGTGATAAATAACGCTAATACTCCTGTGGGGCTCCCTGCTGCCACGGTTTCTACTGAAACGGCTATAGCAGGACCTTCCTCGGCATTTATTAAGGGTTTGGAAAAACTTAACCAGTTTCTTGAGTCCCCAGACCTGCCCCCCCAGCTAAAAGAAAGCGGCACGGATCCGCTAGACCTCTCATGGTCCTTTCTGATTCAGAGAGACTTTCAGAAGAGGAAACGGATTCAAATTTGGATTCTGACCAGGTTCCATCTTCGGAACAGGAAGAAGTCACTAAATATCAATTTATTGACGATTTGATTTTAGCGGTGAGGCAGGCGTTGGACCTCCCAGAAATGGAGGATCCTAGTCCTAGAGACAGAAGTCTATTTAAAAAGGCCAAAAGGAAGAGGACGTGGCTCGCTGGGAGGAAATTCCGAAAGTAGATAATCCTGTAGCCCGTTTGGCCCGTCATACTCTCCTTCCGGCACAGGGCTCAGCAACTCTGCAGGATCCCACTGACCGCAGAGTGGAATCCCAGTTAAAATGTATATTTGTAGCAGCGGGTTCTTCCTTTAGACCCACGTTTGCTTCAGCTTGGGTTGCCAAAGCCATGGAGACATGGGCAGAGCAACTAGCACAGTCCTTACAGGGCCCAGAGTTGGTTACCCTGGCGTTACATTTAAAGGAAGCGTCAGGATATATTTATGAGGCGGCTCAGAGCTCAGCATCTGTGTCCTCCTCTATTCAGGCTGCGTCGATTTCAGCCAGAAGAACATTATGGCTGAAATCCTGGGAAGGGGATTCTGAGTCAAAGAAATCTATGGAATCCATTCCTTTTTCAGCTGCAGGTCTGTTTGGTCCGGAGTTAGATAACATGATTTCCCAGGCAACAGGGGGCAAGAGCACCTCTTTGCCGGTTTTCTCCGGTAGAAGTCGGACCCCACGGTTTAGTTCCTTTCGTCAGCCCTTTCGGGGTACATCCTTACCCAGAGGGCAGTCGTTTAAGGGTAGACACCCGAATTCACGAGGCTCGTCCATCAGAGGCAGGTCCTCTTTTGCAGCTAGGCGCCAGGCCTCCAAGACTCAGGAAAAACCTGCGTCCTGACTGCCCCCACAGGAGGTGGCGCTGGTGGGGGGACGTCTGTCTCTTTTTCAGGAACAGTGGGCAGCATCATCCCAAGACCCTTGGATTCGGGGAATTATTTCAAGAGGGTACATGATAGATCTGATGGGACCAATCCCTCAGCGTTTCTTTGTAACCTCGCTACCCCGAGATCCCCAAAGAAGACAGGCAATGCAGGCTTGTGTCGCCTCTCTTCTTTCGCAAAAAGTCATCTGCAAGGTCCCAGACAACCAGAAAAGAAAAGGTTTTTATTCGACCCATTCTAAACCTAAAGAGCCTCAATGTGCACTTACGAGTGGACAAGTTTTGAATGGAGTCCCTAAGGTCAGTGATAAACGGCCTAGAGAAGGATCAGTTTATGGCATCCATAGACATAAAAGATGCATACCTCCACATTCCTATTTGGAGCAAGCATCAGTCCCTCCTGAGGTTCACGATGGGGAACTCCCACTATCAGTTCCGGGCCCTTCCTTTCGGCCTCTCCACAGCTCCAAGGGTCTTCACGAAGATCATGTCGGTGATGGCAGCGTGTCTTCACCTACAGGGAGTTAAGGTCGTTCCCTATTTAGACGATCTACTCATCAAATCCTCCTCAGAGATTGGCTTACGTCAACACTTATCACTCACCTTGGCAATCCTCGAGAGCCATGGGTGGCTGATAAACTTAAAAAAATTCCAGATGGTCCCGTGTCAACGCATGGTCTTCCTGGGGCTCATCATGGATACCAGTCGACAGAAGGTGTTCCTGCCTACAGAGAAGATCAGTTCAATCCGGGCTACAACAACTCAGGTCTTGTCCTCTCCCAAGCCCTCCATTCATTTGTGCATGCGCCTGCTTGGGAAGATGGTGGCCTCTTTCAAAACGATCCCCTTCGGTCGGGCTCATTCCCGATGCTTCCAGTGGGATCTGTTACAGAAATGGTCAGCATCCCACATACGCTTGGGTCTGCAGAAGATCTCGCTGTCTCCGAGGGCGAGAGAATCGCTCCAGTGGTGGCTGAATCAAGTTCATCTGTCAGGGCAGGTCCTTCGCTCCATGCTCATGGATCATAGCTACGACAGATGCCAGCCTGAGAGGTTGGGGGGCGGTAATCCTGCACCTCCGGCTCCAGGGACTTTGGTCAATTCAGGAATCGGCCTTATCAATAAATGTGTTGGAATTGAAAGCAATTATTTTAGCCCTTCAGGGGGCTCAGACCCTCCTTCAGGGCCACCCCGTCAGAGTTCAGTCTGACAATGCCACGGCCGTGGCATATGTCAACAGGCAGGGAGGAACCAGGAGCGCAGCCGCAATGAAAATTGCAGCTCAGATTTTTGCTTGGGCAGAACAGTATGTTCCAGCAATCTCGGCAGTATTCATTCCGAGAATAAAAAATTGGAAGGCCGACTACCTAAGTCGAAATCAAATGATGCCGGGGGAGTGGTCTCTCCATCCGGAAGTATTTCAGTCTCTGGTTCAGAGGTGGGGTCTTCCGGATATAGACCTCATGGCCTCCAGACACGACAAAAAAGTTCCACGGTTTTGCGCAAGGGCAAGAGACCCCTTAGCGGTGGACGTAATGACGATGTCATGGAAATTCAGGTTGGGATACCTGTTTCCTCCGTTTACCATGCTTCCTCGCGTGCTCAGACGAGTAAGGCAAGGCGGTCTGCCGGTAATTCTAGTGGCTTCCTCATGGCCACGCCGAGTGTGGTACGCAGATATAATCTCAATGGCGATAGGACAAGGATTTCGTTTTCCGTCACGAGACGACCTTCTTCAAGGTCCCTTCCGTCACCAGAATTTACCTCAGCTCAGTTTAACGGCATGGCTGTTGAAGCCAGCCTCTGGAGGTCTAGGGGTTTTTCCCCCAGTGTAGTGAACACTATGATGCAAGCTCGAAAGCCAGTTTCAGCTCGCATCTACCACCGGATTTGACGAGCCTATATCAGATGGTGCGAAGATAGGACAGGTCACCCGTCTTCCTTTCGTCTCCCTCGCTTATTGGCTTTCCTTCAGGATGGGCTGGAAGCAGGGCTTCGTTTTAAGTTCCCTAAAGGTTCAGGTATCGGCACTTTCAGTCTTTTTTCACCTGAAATTAGCGGATTTGCCAGATATTAGGACTTTTCTTCAGGGAGTCTTACATATTCAGCCTCCCTATGTTCCGCCTACAGCACCATGGGATCTTAACCTGGTACTGGATATGCTTAAAGGGCCTCCTTTTGAGCCCTTACTTGTGGCAGATTTTAGGTGTTTGACTTGGAAGGTCGTTTTTCTTTTGGCAATTGCTTCGGCACGTAGGGTGTCTGAATTGGGAGCTCTGTCTTGCCGGGAACCTTATCTGGTTTTTCACGAGGACAGAGCGGTTTTGAGAACACTCCCTTCTTTTGTTCCTAAAGTGGTGTCCTCTTTCCATTTGAACCAGGAAATGGTAGTTCTGTTTTTTTCATCTACTTCTCAGTCTGATCTGCAGTCTATGGAAAAGTTAGATGTGGTTAGGGCTCTCCGTATTTATGTCAAAAGAACATCTCAAATTAGACGAACCGATTCTCTGTTTGTCCTATATGAATCTAACAAAAGAGGCTGGCCAGCCTCTAAACAGTCCATTGCAAGATGGATTACGGCAACTATTAGGGAGGCTTACATAAGAGCTAACCTTCCTGTGCCAGAGAGACTTACGGCCCATTCCACCAGATCGGTAGGGGCGTCATGGGCAGCAAGAAATGGGGCTTCTGCTGACCAGCTTTGCAGGGCAGCCACCTGGTCTTCTGTCCATACATTTACCAAATTCTATCAATTTAATGTATTCGCTTCCGTGGATGCAAATTTTGCTCGTAGTGCTATACGAGCGGGGTTTTCAGAGCGGTCCCACCCTTAGGGGGCTGCTTTAGAATGTCCCCATGGTAAGCAGTGTCCCCCAGACTGGATGAAAGAGAAAAGAGGATTTATGTACTTACGTTAAATCGTTTCTCTGATTCCGTCTGGGGGACACTGCTTACCATGGGTTGTGGAGGGGAGCACGGGAGTTGGCACCTAGCTAGTTAATCTTTAACACTGCTGACAGACCCCTCCCCTCTACAATCCCCCTGCCTCTTCCTCCAAAGTTAATTAAAAAGCCCCAAGGAGATTGGTCAATCAACTAAGAGCATACAGAGGAAAGGCAGAAGGGAGGGATCGCAGTGTCCCCCAGACGGAATCAGAGAAACGGATTTAACGTAAGTACATAAATCCTCTTTTTTCCCATTTTCTTGAAGGTGTTGGAAACATGGTCTTGGCCTATACTTTTAAATATGATGCATTTTTCACCTCCTGGCAGCAGTTTGTATGGAAAAGCACATTTTTATCAGTAGAATAAAAACATTCAAATGTCAGCATGGTGGCTAAGTGGTTAGCACTTCTACCTCACAGCGCTGGAGTCATGAGTTTAATTAGTGACCATGGCCTTATCTGTGAGGAGTTTCTATGTTCTCCCCGTGTTTGTGTGGGTTTCCTCCCACACTCCAAAAAACATACTGGTAGGTTAATTGGCTGCTAACAAAATTGACCGTAGTCTGTGTCTGTGTCTGTGTCTGTGTCTGTGTCTCTGTGTGTGTGTTAGGGAATTTGGACTGTAATTGCCAATGGGGCAGGGACTGATGTGAGTGAGTTCTCTGTACAGCGCTAGGAAATTAGTGGCGCTATATAAATAAATGGTGATGGTTATGATAAATTAGGCTTCCCTCCATTCCCCACAATAATACTATTCACATTTAATAAGTAGACCTATTTCCCTCCAACCAGCCCCAACATTAAATTAACAATATACCCATTTACTCAAAACATATTTCCCTCCCTCCAAACAGTCCCAGCAATCAATTAAATAGCATTAAAGATTAATAAATATAACCATTTTCCACAACCATCTCCAGCATTATATACTTCACATTCACATTTAATAAATAGATCTCCTCCCCAAAATCAGCCCCATATACAATTGATAGGCTATTTAATTGTGGAATGGTTTAGGGCTACCTTCCACACTATATTAAGATCCTCCTTTCCCTCAAATAAAATATTAAAATGATACACGCACACTATATTAAGATACTGCGCGCGCACACTATATTAAAATACTGCGCGCACACACACACTGTAGAAACATGGTGCCACACGCACACTATAGAAACATGGTGCCACACGCACACTATAGAAACATGGTGCCACACGCATACTATAGAAACATGGCGCCACACGCACACTATAGAAACATGGCGCCACACTATAGAAACATGGTGCCACACGCACACTATAGAAACATGGCGCCACAGAGACACACACTTACCTTGTTACCCCCCCCTGTGCGCTGCTCGGCAGACAGAGTTCCAGTGATGTGTGGGCGATGCCAGTAATCACATGGGATAGGCACAACGTGGTCGAACATCACTGAAACGCCGTCCGTCGAGCAGCAGCTGCTCTGCTCGGGCAGGTGGGCATAGTGCCCCACTGAATTGGCCCAACTAAACATTGACCCTTCTGGCATTTGCCAGAAGTGCCAGATGACCAGTCCGGCCTTGCTCCACAGTATTGCAAGTGATTTTTTTTATAAAGTCTCTGTTGGTGTTGTTAGACTTGAAGGACCTTATGGTTTTGGTAATATTTTGCTCTATGATCCTGCATGCTTGACAGCGGTTGCAATGGTACTAGTCCTTTTGTTTCTTCGCCAAACCATGTCTCTAGCTTCTTTTTAGATCATTGTATTGTGTGATAATAAACAAATTTTCTAACTCCGTTATATTTCTTGCTCTGGATGAGTAGGGGATCTCTTTCCATTTTAAGTGCATCTTGGTAGGCTGCATTTGGGCTCATAATTCCTTTCTAGAAACCTGTTTCCAAGTGAGGTGGCTTATTTCTTAAAAACAATCTCAGAGCAGTTCCTCCTGATCCTCATGAACTGCCCCTTGAGATGTTCCTAAGCCATGTATGGTGGTGGCTACTGGATGTAGGGATGAATGTATTGCAAGCCACTTTTTTCTTAAAGTTTTAGCTTTGAGTGCATTTTCTTCAGTGTATATTTCCAGACTGAGAAACTGAACCCTGGTCTTACTGGTGTTGACCGTAAGTTTAAGTTATTGTTATTGATGTAAGCGATGAAGGCTTTAAAATTGTCGTCGGTGCCTTTCCGTATACAAGGTATATCATCTATGTATCTTCTCCATATATATATATAGATCACAATGAAGGGGATATTTTCCCAAATGCACATGTTTTCCTAGTATGCCATGAAAAGATTAGCTTAATGGGGGAAAATTTGCTGGCCATTGCAGTCCCTGTGTCTGTTTGTAATAAAATAGTTGTGTTCAAGCACAAAATGGATGGCATTGATGATGAAACCAGTTAATCTGGTTTGTAGGGTGTAAGGATTCTTACCTGTCCATGATCCAGCATTGTCAGATGCACTTCTGAGATCGCGGCGTGGAATGTCATATGACTTCTCGTCGGGGATCATCACATGATCTTGTGGCGGGGAGTTTCTCCTTGTTTTTCATTCTTGTCTTGATCCTGTAATATTGGATGCCCTATTTTGAAAAAAAAATGGGTGCATGAGATTTAGAAAACTCTAACCAGCCCCGGTGTTAAAACAATAGCACTCAAGTTTTATGGGCAGCACAGTGGCTAAGTGGTTAGCACTTCTGCCTTACAGCACTGGGGTCATGAGTTCAATTCCCGACCATGGCCTTATCTGTGTGGAGTTTGTATGTTCTCCCCGTGTTTGTGTGGGTTTCCTCCGGGTGCTCCGGTTTCCCCCCAAACTCCAAAAACATACTAGTAGGTTAATTGGCTGCTATCAAAATTGACCCTAGTCTGTCTGTCTGTGTATGTTAGGGAATTGAGACTGTAAGCTCCAATGGGGCAGGGACTGATGTGAATGAGTTCTATGTACAGCGCTGCGGAATCAGTGGCGCTATATAAATAAATGATAATGATGAATAGTGACTCTTGTGAAAAAAAAAAAAGGTGGTCCTAATGTCACTTGACACTGGTGAATGCTGTAAATGATGCTGAACCAAGTAGTATTTTAGAAGAAAAACAGAACTGAAGGGGTTATCCTAAAGTAGTAGGATGGACTTTTTGATCGTTCTTTAACTTCATGCTTTTCTGGCTGCAAAAAGTTGCACAGAGTATTTTTTTTGTGTACTAAAAACGTGTGGCTGTGCTCTTTGTTAGGTGAAGCAGATAATTAGCCACATTTGTACAAATGGTAGTGTATTGTGCTCCCTTTATTGACTTTCATTATATACTGCTCAAGTTCAGAATGTAAAAGAATGTATGAACTGTTCTCCTCACAGGATGGGAAAATTGAAGCCGAGGATTTCACCAGTAGATTATACAGAGAACTGAATTCTTCACCTCAACCTTACCTTGTGCCTTTTCTGAAGGTAAGCTCCTCTATGACCCCCAGACATGCAAATGAGCAATCAAATTTGAAAGGAGAGATTCTGATAGTCTTCTGAAAGTTACTCTTTTGATTTGTGAAGTTAAGTTTAGAAAAAAATTATACATGCAGAATGTACATCATAAAATATTTATTTTGGGCACTTAAAATGTCTTAATGTGAGATAAATCTGCAAGTGTAAAAGTTTGTATACTACATTACGTTCCAAAAGTATTATGGCTTTAAATGGGTAACTAGAAAATAGTCAGGAATTACAACATACTGTTTGATAGCGTACTATAAAATCTGTCACCGCATTATATATTCTGACTTAATTTTGTCACTCCAGAGGAGCCTCCCTGCCTTGCGGCAGTTGACACCTGACTCGGCAGCCTTTATCCAACAAAGTCAGCAGCAACAGCCCGCCACGCAGGCCACAACAGCCCTCACCGCAGTCATGCTAAATAGCTCTGTGCAGCGCACAGCTGGGAAGACCACTGCCACAGTCACGAATACATTACAGCAGCCAGTCATCAGCCTTGCGCAACCTGCACAGTCCAAACCCGGACAGCCAACTCCATTGGTACGTGAGCAATGATAAGATTGTTATTAAGCTTGACATCTACAAGCTGCAGTGCAGCAGACACTTGCATGTACTTCAGTGGTCTATAGGAATAGTATATATATATTATATTATATTATATTATTTTATTGTGTGTGTTATATATTTATAAATAGTCTTTATATATTTAACTTTCCACTGGTAGTATATCCCCAAAACTTTATTCTATTGGAATGCTATCCTAGAACGAATTATAATACCTCAAAAAGACAAGAAAAAAGGGTTCTAGTGTTGGAGGCACATTATTTTAAACTGCCAGTTCCATGACTCCAATTCTCCATGTACAATATAATTGTATCAATGGATATTGATATATCAATCCAAGCTGTAGTATTTATCTTTATATCCCCATCATATATCATTCTATCACAATATTGATATATGTGGCTCCAGCTTCTTGTTAATATACTTGTAACAACTTGGTGCTCTCCCATTCATATATAGTATTGTAACTTGCGGAGTAATCACAGATCACACTGTCTGTCTGGCTTATTGCACACATCTGGTTACATGCCCAGACTTCTCTAGTCTGTGAAATAATGATTTTCTTGAATGTTTTAAATGTTGCTGTGACACATTTGTACACTATTGTTATATTTTATCATGTTCGTGCTGCATTATGGGCAACTAACAATCTTTATTTCGCTGCTGTGCAGGATTAATATTTGGGACTAGTTACCAATTGCACCATCCATTTTTGGTAGTATAGCATATTAATAAAGAGACAGCATGCACTGTATCTCTCATTGCCAGCTCTTATCTATATAGAAAATCTCTGGTAATTACAGTGTTCTCCCTGGCACCTATTTCTCGGCTGCTCCACCCAGCTGTTTTTTCTTGCTCCCCAGCTCTTGGAGCCCAACAGAGTCCTGTTATAATAGGAGAAACTTTGGTTTATTCTATTAGAACAGGCACTATGTGAGCACTACAGCCAGCAGTGTGTGTTAGACCACTGACCACCAGCCTGACAGTCCTGGCAGGTGTGGGCAGTAACTTCCAACAATTTTCAATGTTATTCTAAAGTATTAGAACTGCCCCCACCCGGCTGCTTCTTAAAGCCATCCGACTTGCAAAATTTTCTGGTTAGAACACTGCATTACAAACAGCATCTTGTATATTAGATCTACAATGTGCCCTGTCACTATCAGAGTAAATAGCTGACCTCTGATTTCCTATCTTTGCCACTTAGTTCAATCTTGCCATCTGCCCTGCTCAGATATCCGTATCCTTATTTCACTGATTCCTCCTGCCCCTCCCGCCCCATTTTATTGGAGTGATTGGCTTATTAATAGAGTGTCAGATAGTTCATAACGCATCTGTGAGGATGCGTACTCCCGATGTACGTTTTCGCTATATAACTTTGTCAAGGGATCATCTGTTTAGCCTCGCTTGCTGCCTTTTCTATTTTGCGTTCACCAGTCCCCGTCGCTGCAATTTTATTGACTGACTTTCCAACCTGTTAACCGTTAGAAAACATTCTCCAATAGTATACATCCTACTAGAATTCACCTTGTGTATAATCTATACTACTAGCGCAGAGCATCTCCCCTGTATCCTATGTTGTTTTGATATTCTGTTCAATATATTATAATGATCAAATGCACACAAATATGGGATCAAAGTTTTAAATTATTAGGGTTGTGGGAAAAATATATATATATATATATATGATCATCATATACTGATCACATTAGATCATGAAAATTTCTATTTTTAATATTATGTGTGTGTATATATATATATATATATATATATATATATATATATATATATATATATATATATATATATATATATATATATATATATATATATATTATATTTTTTTATATCCTTATTATTTTTCCATCTTTTCTTTGTGTTTATAGTCTTTGTGCTTGTCATGTTCTCATTTTTATAAGTATAGTACTCATTTAAGTGATAAATTGTCTTTTGTCTTTGCATATATTAGTGATATATAATTTTTAATCAGCTATAGTGACTAAATTCTTAGTTATTTTTAATAATAACATTTATTAGTTGTGTTGTTCATATTAATAATAGTATTCCAATAAAAAGTGCAAAACTTTTTTTTTAATAAAATGAAGAATGAAAGGCTAATTAACTCTCTCTGTTTAATTAACTCCATATGTTAATCGTTTGTTACCCATAAATACTTGCGTGTACTTGCCACCACAGCCTTTGTGGGCAAGACCAATATTCACCATATCGATACACTAAGATGTCACTAGTTCCTAGTGAATTGTTTGACTGCATGGATATTTGTTCCCCCGCAGTGTAGATGACTGGTCCAGTTTAACATCACCTTGCATGGAGCTCTTAGTGATGGAATTGGCGTTTGAAGAATACCAGGGTTCTGTTCTAGCTAGCAGTTTGTGGGGTAATTCTACTAGTGAAGTTATAGGGGACCCCATTAAATATCATGTTGGTATCAATGTGAATAGCAGTTGGGAGTGACACCAGAATGACCTGGCATGTAACATACATTTATTTAACTCCCTGTACTCTCTTCTTATTCTCCCCTCAGGTTATCCAGCAGGCACATAAAGCAGGCGCAGTGGTAAGGCCTCCACAGGTCACATTGACACAGACCCCAATGGTAGCACTTAGACCACCTCAAAGCCGGATTATGCTCACCACGCCGCAGCAGATACAGTTAAATCATTTACAAACAGGTATGTCCGACCATGGGTCATTAGAAGAGGATCCATGGTCCTATGAGGATGGCAGTGGTTGGCATTGGTACAATCTGGGCACAATCTGTGTGGAGTTTGTTCTCCTTGTTTTTACATGGTAATATGTTGGCTTTACATAAAAGTTAATATGTGCACCAAATACACACTACTTGTTTAAATGTGTCATTCATTGCACAATGAATATTTATTCTTTACTTTGTACATTGGAAAATATTAATGTTATTTGCTTGTCTGCTTTTTTAAAAAACAAACACGTTTTGTAAAAGTAGTGTAAGTGCGTTTTTGATCTCTTTGCAGTCCCTGTGGTGAAGCCAACCATTTTAGCGGGAAACAAAACATTTCCTACAACTCCAGCGCAAGTAGCTGCTGCACAGAAAAATAAATTAAAAGAACCGGGGGGAGGGTCGTTCAGGTAAGTCACATACGGGGGCTTATTATATTGTTGTGCTACAGAGCCAATCTGCATTTACATTGCTACAACATCTACGCGGTCATTACTATACTGAAACAGCAAGTTAACTAATTGATGGTTATGCATCAAAAAGAGAATTTTACTTATCTCTGCACACTTACATCTGTAACAATAGAATATAGGACAATCAGCGCATATAGATTCTCATAGAATGCAAACAGTATATAAATGATATTATGGATAGTTAACAATCTCATTTCATAAAAGGGGAGTAGCTGTGTCCGTGATGTAGATATTATCTTTCCAAATCGTTACCACCTTCCCATCACCTTCCGTGGAGAATAGTGAAACAATGGGTTCCTACCAGAAATCCTGATCATATAGGCGCGTAGAATAACGAACAACCTCCTCTCGATATCGAGACTCTCGGAATTGTTTCCACTCTGATGTTTTCTTCTCCAATAATGGTACTCACGTCCAAATGTGTCAGTGTAAAGAGAAGACAAACTATGGCGTGATATCGTTTAAAAAAGCTTCTGAATTTTATTAAATTCCACAAATATAAAAAAATACTAGAGTGTGACCAGAAATTAGATCTTTAAAGCATTCTGCACAGAAATCAGATGTTTCATTCCCGGGAAAGACTTTCAGTTCATATGCCCTCAGACCAATACGGGTATAACGCTCTCCACTCCCTTAAATGCCAGTCTTACCACTCCAACGTGTTTCGGCCCTACAAAGGCCTTTTGTCAAGGTGGTAACGAATGACCAAATGGGGGGAGCATAGTGTCTAAAATATTGCCAGAACCATATTGGCTCCAAGGATTAAATGCTGCAATTCTTTAGGGGTTGGCAAACCCCTTGTTACTCTGTAAGGTTTGATGTTACATTTTGTTTTTAAAGCAAACTTGTCTGTTACATACCGTGGGGCTGAACCAGTGTTTATGAGAATGTAGCCTATGGATTCATTAGGAACTAGCAACATCACCAAGGTGTTTGGGCTACTGTAATGTCTGCTGTTTTGTACTTTACGGAAAATGGCTATATTTTCAACCTCAATTTTAAATAAAATCACTAGACAATGTTATAAAGCTGCTAACACAACTGCTTAATAACGGAAAACCCTGCACAGTTAAATATGTTATATGGAGCAGTTTAAATGTGGCTCCCAGTCTTTATTGACATTCTGAGTAGTTACCAAGGGCAGTTACCCTACTCGCTTGAGGTACCTCAAGCAAGTAGGGTGAGGGGCATATTGGCCCAGAATACTTGCGAAAACACTCATGCTTTGACATCCACCCCTGTGCTGTGTTCTCCAAAAGTAAGATGAATGCAGGGTAATGTCTGACGGACCCCAACACTGCTTTCTCTATTTTTGATCTATCGTGTTTGAAAACAATATTGCCAGTGCTGACTATAATCACTTTGTTAGGGCCATTAAAATGGCATTTACATTGCTGGGCAATGTAACATGACCATTGAGTACAAGGCCACCTTCTCATAGATGGTGCTAATGGAAGTGGCCAGGTGATGGAACACAGAACACAATCCATATTCATTGCATTAATAAAATGGTACACTGCAAATAGACAAACAATCATTTGTTTTGATTTTTAAAATCCCTGACTCTATTATAATCATTTTGGAAACAAGAAAGAAACTGCTATTATTACAAGATAAAAAAGCTAGTAATGCAATTTGATTATAAATGATTTTGCATTGTAAAATAGCTTTTCTCCATGGGATGTTTTACACATGTACCAATATAACTTTCAGTCATGGCTGAGTTCTATAACATGAGTAAGATTAGTCAATGAATCCGCTCTTCATCTAGAGTGTGTAAGCCCACTTCTAACCCATTGCTACTTTATATTTCAGAATATATGTTCCAGTCATCATTTCTCTTATTAACCACCCATATATTTTTCCCCCTCAGAGATGACGATGATATTAATGACGTGGCGTCCATGGCAGGTGTGAACCTGTCCGAGGAAAGCGCACGTATACTGGCAACAAATTCCGAGCTGGTGGGCACGTTGACACGATCTTGTAAAGATGAAACTTTTCTTCTGCCCGCATTACTACAGCGAAGGATACTAGAGATCGGTAAATCACTCTATTATCTTTACTGTTTTTCACAGTGTCTAGAGAGACAGTATGAGGGGTGCTGCCTCTTAAAAGTACTTATTTTAAGGCTATGTAAAAGCCTTTGTGCATTTGTGTGAAATACATTCATCTGCTTGATTTCTCAATCCTGACTGCCGTTATTGTATTGCCCACTATGAGCAAGACTGAGTTATATACCGAGAGCAAAGACTATTGTAAATATCAATTCTTTCCTTTTGAGTGTCTGTATGACTCAAGTTGGTGGCTTGAAATGTAGAGCGGACATTGACAGAAATGTCATGTTCGTTCAGTAACCGTAACCTAAATAGTACTTCCTGTTGGTCAAGACAAATCGCTCAACACCTGCTTGTCCTTCTCCGCAAACCACTCAAATCACTAATAGTTTTCAAAACAAGTCCTTTTATCCTCTTCACGATAAAATCTTTTTTTTGTATGTAAATGGTTTTTTTTTATTGCCAAAGTGATTTTTCATTATAGTGGTGCGGAAGATGTGTACTTTTATTTCAAATCTGAAGTAGTGATTGGTCTGTAAACGTAAACTTCATCTTTCTTGTAATTGTTTTTTTTTGGGAAAACTGTCCATCTGGTTTTTTTTTTTTTTTTTTTTTTTTTTACTCCTGTGATGGAGAGCCAGCAACTGTACCTAGAGTCCCATCACAGCTCGTCACTCATGATTCAATAATGTAGAATTCCGCAGTACATTGACTTCAACAGAAATTAATCCCAACAGAAATGAATCCCAAAATTTAGGCGCCAGCTTAAATTTTTTTTTTTTTAAATTGTGGTTTTATTTTTGTCTAGGCACATTGACTAATCTGGTCCCTTGGATTTATCCAACTGTGTATGTGGAACACACACACAACACATCCACCCATGGAAAAGAAATGTGTGCATTCTACTTCCACGTATTTCTTTGTGTTTAATATTTCTTTATTGGGGACTTAAGGCAAGCAATAACACAATATACAGATAATGGCTATAACAACAAAACAACATATTTTTCAAGTTTTCTTGAAATTGAACCAGCAACAACATAATCCAAAGGGCAGAATGCATTGTAAAATGGTTGTCTGTAGGGTTGGAATCATAATGGAAAGTAGGGAGAATAAGTGGTTCCTCAGCGTCCCCATGTTTGAATCAATAAGTTCAGGGAATAGCCGTGTAGGGGATAATACAATTCGATGGAAGGCTAACCACAAGGGTACCTCTCATAGTGACTCCCACAATCTCTGTTGCGCTAGGTTTGTCTATCTAGATAGGGCTGGGGCCACCACTCGCTATCGACTCTACAGATTTCACTACAAAATGTAAATATATGTAGGCAATTCCTTATGCTAGGGGAAGAGGAGGACCTCCTGTGTACAGGGATTACTGCGGTTGCAGCACTGTTTAAATGCTTTGGCATATCTTTCCTATGTTGAGGTTTCGTAAGGCTGGGCTGTTTGGTTAGTCAAAATGACATCCCCTCACAAAATCTTAGCTGTTTAGTGCAGAACTGTCCACCAACATAGTAATACCAGAGCATCAACAATATCTGAAGCCTAATTCTGATCCACACCGCCAACAGGGTCCAGAAACGCCTGCATACATTTTGCACAATTGGCTAGGACAGCTGGTTCACCCGAAGTGTATTTTAAACTGTGTCCCTGTTACGGAGGGCCTAGCAGAGCCCCTATATCCTCCCAACCCATCATTTTTCAATTAGCAATTTATGTATTGTGGAAATTGTGTGTTTTTAAGGTCCTGTGACGATGTGCAAAGGTCTTCGAATGTGAACAACGTCATTCTCACATTTGAGGGAGAGACCAATGTTTGTAGGAAGTGCTTGGCTTGTAGATGAGGCCAGTACACAGATGCCAGAGGAGAGGGCCTCCTGTAGAACAGAGCAGATTCCATTAATATGTATCAGCTGGCCACTCTGAAGCACACCTTTTGGGCCAATCTTTAACTGGACCTGGACATATACCTGATTGAAATATGGTATTCTAAACAAAGGGATTTAGGGGTGACAGCGGCGAAGGAATACAATTTTGGTTTCTTAGCTTAGCCCAGCATTGAAGGGTGCAGAGGGATATTAGAAAGCCACAATTTTCATTGGTGTTCCCAAATATTGTTCCTCAGTGGACACCCATTGCTTAGAAGCATTTGATCAGGCCCATTCCAATACTCTGAGAAGCAAATCACTTGACAAGTGGGTCCCAATCCCAAATGATCCAGTGTCCCTGTCAGGATATGCCAATCCACCTTGCCATGTGTCTTTTCTTTAGCTTCTGTTGATAAGAGTAATGTGAGTGTAGTCATGTCCGAGGCTGCGTTTATTAATTACGTTATCCTAGTGGTGGTGTCCTGGGCCAAATCCTACATGGGTTTTATGAGTTGTGGAAGCAGAAGTATAAAGCAGTAAGCCACCAGCTTTGCAGTGTTTTAAGTCTGTATTTTACAAGGAGATTGGTTTATAGTGGAGCATGGAGAGGGATCCTTTACCTCTTTAGGAAAAATTGTTATGTGGGCTCCAAGGAACCGTTCTCAGGTCTCATTGAAAGCCTGAAATAGGAGAGGGTTCAGTTCTTCCCCAAAGGATTTATAATACGAAATAGTGAACCATTCAGACTAAAATCACCTCTTCCATGTCCTGCATTGAAAAGGGGTTGATCTAGCAGTTCTCTCACTTATTCTATTATTTTGGAGAAATTCATTTTCCAAGTATTACATTATTTTTTTGTTTCAGGCAGCGCTCTATCCGGATGATTATTATATAATTTAAAATAATAGAAGTAGAAGGCCTTGGCTTTGTCTTGACTGAAATATTGTTCATTCCCTTCCAAATCCCCTATCTTCTGTATGGAAGAGTCGGCTCTTTGTGCTTCCACCCATTTCTACCCCATGCATCTGCCTTTTCTTTTCTTTCTTTTTTCTTTCCTTTTTTTCCAGCCATTTCCTTACATTTCATTAAGTTGTTTGATATATTCCAAAACATCCATTCCACCCCATCATTTATGTTTAACCTATTTAGATTATTTTCTTTTGTGACTAAGCATGAATTTATTTTTATTGTTTTTACCCTATCGCTCTGGTGGTCTGGACTTCCATGTGCTAAAGTAACACAACTTGTTGGCTATAGGGGGTGGACAATGAAGCAACTGATTACCAGTTGGACAACACTGTCAGAACATTTTAAAACGCAAAAATAAGTAGAACCAAATGCAATATAAACCACCACAAAATATATGAGGACAATCCTTATTCCACCTGTTTAATAATATACACCTTTTAAATCCAACTGTGCTTCATAATCTTTTGGGAATGTCTTTTTATTATGGATATTCTTTGTCTCTAGGTAAGAAACACGGGATAACGGAAATCCACCCGGATGTCGTTGGCTACGTCTCTCATGCCACACAACAACGACTTCAAAACATTGTGGAGAAAATCTCAGAAACTGCCCAGCAAAAGAATATTTCTCATAAGGTGAGGTGTAGTATGTGAGCGAAATATTAATTTATTTTTTTTCTTTGCTACATTTTGATGTGTGATTTGAAACCACTGGCACCCAGGTGAAATGGGCCTAAGACAGTGAGTTATTTTACTATAGGTCTTGCGACGGGTAATTCAGAAAGCTATTAGAAGTGAAGGATACTATATTTTATTAGGTATTTGTGCAGGTAACTGTACAGTTTAGCAACATGGATAAAATTTATAGGTGTTTTCAGAAAGTTATTTGCGGTTTCTATATTTCTTCATCCTTGTTCTAGCTATTTATTTTCTGAAATTTACTAAACATATTACAGTAGGCCTGGTTAAATCCTGTAGAATATGGCCTCTAAATATTTTGCTCTTGTGTTTGGGCCATCTCTTCAGTTTCTCCACATGCTAATGCATGGTGCAGGAACGTGTGGTTTCTAGGATGTAGCACCCTCGGCTGCAGAGTTATATTGTAAACGGAGACAAAAATAACTTACACATTCAATGGATAGTGATGTACTAACACGGGCTTCTGTGTAATAGAACACTGTGCCTGGGAGTACCAATACTAGATGGGGCAGGGGCTATTACATTGTCTAGTGGGTCACAGATTGGTGACAGCAGTGTAGGGGGTCACAGATTGTTGGTATTTGGTGTGATAGAGTACATGACTGAGATTAATATATTGATCTTCTGTATAATATCGAATAATGTTCTCCCTAGCACCTATTTCCCGGATACTCCACCTGGCTGGTTTTACTTGCCACCTGGATCTTAGAGTCCAACAAAGTCCTATTTTAATAGAATAAACCATTCTTTTTCCTAGTATAACAGGCACTATGTTAACACTACAACCAGCAGTATGTGATAGATCACTGACCACCAGTCTGACCAGTACTGGCAGGTGTGGGCAATAACCTCCACCAAGATTTTTTTAATATCATTGCAAAGTATTACATTGTCTCCATCTGGCTACTTGTTAATGGCACCCGGTTGACAACATTTTCAGTGGAGAACACTGTAGAATTGCCTAAATTTAAATGCTAGCCATTGTATTATCTGCTGTGGAATGTTTGTATGTGCACTATTCTGTTTATGTTAGAAAATTTGCTGTCTCCTAACATTTGAAGAAATTTGTCCAGGCCTTTGCTAGTATTTAAAAGCTATGTGGAACAACTATTTGTTTTTCTGCCCTTCACCAAAAATCAAATTCTAGGAATTAAGTGAAACTCTGATGGCGTCACAGGGCAATGCAAGCATGTCCCTACAGGCCGTGATATGTGTCTATTTCCCATTTTACGTGGCTTGGAAAGACTGTGCAATGTATGCCACGGTACGCATGTATGCGTCATACTGAGTCTATGAGTAGTGAGGTTAATGCATGGATGGGAAGGGTCTTTGTACGGTATACTGAAATTCATGGATTACAAGCACCTGTTTGTGGGTCACTGAATCACAATCTCGCACTGTTCCTGCAGGAAGATGATCGGTACGAGCAGTCAAGTGATGTTCGGACACAACTTAAGTTCTTTGAGCAGCTTGACCAAATAGAGAAGCAAAGAAAAGATGAACAGGAGAGAGAGATTCTCATGCGGGCAGCAAAGGTCAGTGTGTAGCTCACTGCAGCCAAATAGGGCTTGGGAATAGACCAAAAACTGTTGTATCTGTTCCAGAAAATATATATTACATTTCTGTAATGCTAATCTCTTGCAGTTTATTAAAACTGAATGCAGGCTGCTACTTGTTTAATAGTTATTTTATTTTAATAGGTTTGAAAGCTGTGCTGTTAATCTAACATTTCACAATAAGGGATATGAATTGTATTCCCAAATATTTGTTAATTTACAATAGTAATCATCATCATCATTTATAGTAATGTAATTTTACTTTCCTTGGCCTCAGTCTCGATCACGGCAGGAAGATCCTGAACAGTTACGACTAAAACAGAAAGCTAAGGAGGTCAGTATAATATTTGACATTTGTGTTTCTGTCCTTGTGTATATAATAGTCCAGGTTTAAATCCCCCTTTTCCTTTTTTGCTCGACAGATGCAACAACAGGAATTGGCACAAATGAGGCAAAGAGACGCCAACTTAACAGCATTAGCAGCTATTGGCCCTCGAAAAAAGAGGAAAGTGGAATCACCGGGGCCTGGTTCTGGGTCAGAGGTTAGTATCTGCTCTGCTGAAACAAGTCTTGAGAAAAGCAACTGCAGCCGGTCCGTTTCCACTCAATAATATCACCAGTTTAGAGTAATCATTTTCATCCTTGTGATGTAACTGCTTGTGCTTCCTGATATGAGAATGAAGAAGAGTTGTGCAACATAGTAACCTAAGTAACTTCAGCTGGCAGGACATGTTGGAACTTGTCGTTTCAGAACATTTTGTGTAATTCTGGAATGCAAAAAGGTTTTTACCCATCAATGCCCATCGGAATCAGGTTTCAAAGTTTTACATTTTTGGTGGATTCATATATGGCTGGCTGTGCGCTCCTGACAGTGCAAGCTTTAGCCTTCAGAGGGATGTTCAGGAACTGTTCTAAACAGTAGAACCATGCGGGCTCTTGGGTAAACCCTGGGGACCGTTTCAAGAAGTCACGGCTGTTGAGTGTAACTCAAGTTAGTTGTCACGGGAGAAAAAAGGTCAGCTTGGTTTGTGTTTGGTGGTGTAGGTAAGGTTGAACATACCACCTTTAACAAGGGCACATTTTCTGTGAGTAAATGAAATGTGAAGTCTAGTTTTGTGTCTAAGGTCTGTAAGTATGCATGTGTCAAGAGATAGGTGTGCTGTACATATTAACAGCGTGATCCGTCATTTTGGCAAATAGTGGTGGATAGTGACTGTTGGAACTTGTAAAGCTTTTAGTGATACCAATTGGCAGAGGCTATTCTAGTACATAAAAATAAGAATATGTGCACAATGAATTGCAAGTATATGGCACTGCCTCCCTTACTTAATAGTTATACAACTGGTGGACCCAGATGCAACTCATTTAAGACCTATGAAGATCTTGCAGTGGAAGTTTACTCATAAGCCGAATAGTTGCATAATGAACAGGTCTACTTCCAGGAGATGTTCACACTAGCGCATCTGGTCCTTCTGTATGATGGCTGAGCTGGGTAATTATGTACAATAACTCTGTTCAGAAACCTCCCCACCAGATGTAACATCCAATTTGATGGAAGATTTGTTTCTCTCCAGTATGGCTGTCTAACAAATTCTGAGAACCACAATAAACAAGTACACCTACACACAGATGATCACAGAGCATGCCATATTTCTCAGCCGCGCTCTACACTCCAGCAACATATTTGTTTTTTGACTATAAGAGTGAGCTTCAGTGGGCACTGAAAGGTCTATTTTCCACACCTATGATGGGAAAGAACAGTTTGAGAGGCATTTATATAATTTGAGTCAATAAATACCTTCTATTATACCTTTTTATTCAGCAAGAAGTGTCCTACAAAATTTTTTGGTTTGTAATTGTTTATCCAAAATGTGCTTTTTACAGCGGCTTTAGTGTTCGGATGCAAATAATCACCTGGAGCCCATGTTACTAGTCTAACCAGTACTGTGTTCTCTCCCCAGGCATTGAGCACAAGTTCAACACCTTCCAGCAGTTCTGGGGCAGGCAGCAGCAGACAGTTTACAAGACAAAGGATAACGCGAGTCAATCTCAGGGACCTCATATTTTGTTTGGAAAACGAGCGAGAGACAAGCCATTCACTATTGCTATATAAAGCATTCCTTAAGTGAAACACAAATTAACAACAAAACAAAAACTCAACAAAAATGGAAAAGATCAAGGTATTTTTTGTTTTTGCAAAGACGACACCCCTGCCCCTTCGCTGGGACTATTTTATATTTACCAGATTCTTTTTGCCTTTTTTAAAACATTTTTCCATTTGTTTTTGACATGGTAATTGCTTAAGAACAATCCACAATCAACCTCCATAATCCTTCCATTTTTAAATATAACCTGCTTTATGCAACCTCCTATCTTGGCAAATGGTGCGGTAAGCTGCAAGAGCCAGATTTCCTGGACGGACAAGCCCACATCGAGAGAAGCTGCCTTCTGCAAAAACAAGCCATATGTGGAATAAATTTTGGTTTTTAAAAATGAATTTGATTGTTTTTAAACCATGTTTTTACTGTCTGTTCACACCAATGAATTGGATATTTTTTAGCATTTTACCCTCTTAGCCCCATTTTTGTCAGGTGAGGGGTTTAAAAAAAAAGTCACTTTTTTGCAGATGGCAGAGCCCCATTGCTTCCTTTCTTTTCATATTTATTGGTTTTACCTGCTCGAAACACATCTACCGCTGTGGGATCCACATACCAGAGTCCTCATCGCCTTTCCAATTTCAGCAATCTACACTTTTTGTGTGTGCGTGTGTGTTTTCCTTTTATTATTCAAATGAACCTCAATTTTTAAATCATTTTCCACAATAAAATTTTAGAGAAGTGTTTATCTGTAGGCAAACACATTTTTAAGTTTTAAGAAAAAAAGCATACAATGCTATGCTATTTTTGCTTTGTATTTGTGAAGATGCACCTGTTGGCAGTGTATGTGTGTGTATGTATATGTGTGTGTGTGTATATATATATATATATATATATATACACATTATATACACACGCACATTATACATTGCACCATTTAAATTTTCTAATTTCTCATAACTTGAACGTGTCACTCACTCATGTACAGAGAGGGTTCAATTAAAGTTTAGTTTTGTTCTTGCTCTCCCCTGTTCTCTGACACAGTCTACATAGCTTGCTGCATTTTTTTTGGGGTAGTTACTGTAGATGTTTTTGGCACACGATAGTGGGGGAGAGGGATTAATATAACACAAACTCCCATTCTACCACAAATTACTATATAAAAACCATAATTATTTTGTTAATAACAGTATGCAAGCTTTGGGGACAAACTTTCTGTCGCCATGGCAATAGCCCGTCTTTGTACCTATTTTTTTATTGCGGAAAAATAAATATACTAATTGGTTCTTTATATTTTCAGAGGTTACTGTATTAAACTGTCGATTGGTAATACTTTTATGAGTGTAAATAGTCTGGCTTTGTGTGTTCCCCCTTATTACAGAAATATCTGCCTTGTTCACAAAACTCTGATCAGTATTTGTATCTGACCGTTGTTACATCACATTGTCGTCTCCCCACCCGCTGATCTTGTCTTTCCATTTTGTTTTCTTGTACATTTTGCACAGTTACTTGTTCATATGTAAATATATTACTTTCAAAAATGAAGTTTTTAATTGCTATTGTTTTATATAGGATTGAAAGAAAATTAACTCCTTTATTAAAAACGAATTTATCTGTACCACGTCTGTCTGTGTTTTGGTTATAAGGTCATCCCATAGTGAACTGACATGCTTACAGATTTGATGGGTGTATAAACCCACATTTCGCTACATACGTTTGCATATTCTAGTGAAACTATCAAAAATTTACATGGAGGCAGAAGAGCAGCAGAAAATATAGGTCTGTACGTTGTGTACAGTGTCTGCACACTGCTCTATCAGTACTGGAGTCTTCCGATATAAACTATCATTAAGGTGGTGTGGGAGTTAATAGATGGAGTTAGTATAGAATATCTTTAATTGAGCCAGCTTGTACAGGAGAATATATATATCATGCATTAATATTTAGGGTTTATGGCTGTCTGCACTGTCCATTTTTTTTGTAGACCTCTGGATCTGGCCAAACACCCATCATGTTTAATCACAACTAGTTTGTATCGGACCTGAATGTGAGGATACCAGGGTAATTTTCGACCTGACAGTTGTCTCGTCTTTGTGTAGGTCAGCCTTATTGTAATCATTTGCCTTCCAGGTAGCTTTACATTGGTTAAATACATCACAGACAAATGGTGGGTTAAAGACACATACACCTTTTTTTTTTTTTTTTTTTTTTTTTAATATATATATATATAAACCCAAAATAATAGTACATGACAATACCAGAGGGTTTATCACACTGCAAACTACACACTCCTATACCTCACCAGTGTCTCTCACTTCAATGAGGAATCACGGCCGCTGACCTACGCTCTTCACTCCCCACAGGGTAGACACTGATCTCTGTCATACTGCTTACGGCAGATCCACAAAGAAAGCACAGCCTGTGAAGGGTTCACTGTCCACACAGGCACAGTACTGGACCAGTCTGACAGGACTAGTGACTCCTTGTAATGTTTATCCTAAAGAGTAAATCTCACTATCTCCCTGCATCTTTGTTTTTTACATTCTCCCAGTTTCCCAATGGTGTGTCTACAGATGGGCATTCCCTTTGCTACACCCCTATGTGAGATTGGCTTTCCACTTACCAGGCACCCTGTGGTGTGTGACTTCAGCATGTCTGCTAAAGCAGGATGCGACTCACAATCCAAGCAATGTAAAACACAGTTTAGACAATAAGGGGTGTCCAGACAGTATATACGTATTTTCCTGTCACTTGTAATTTGCCAATCAAGTAGTTTTATTTTCTGTAGTGTTGGGCCTTAACTTCTTTGGGATCTCAATGTTGTAAGCTGAGGACTGGGCTAGCTACCTGGGGAATGTCAGTCTGCTACCTCAGGGAGCAGATCTAGTGTAAAAATTCTAATTTCCTGGAGACTAGGCTAAGAGGGGACTCTGAACTGCTCTAAAGGTTTCCCTGTCTTGGGAAAGTGTTTGCCACATTCATTGAAAGTGCAGCAGCTGGATTGGAGCCTGAGTCAAACAGCCCACCCATGGTAGGTAAGCCCCTAAGTTAAGGGTGCCTTGTTCTTCATGCATGTGCACTTAAGTTGGTTAACTAATGTCCTATCCGTTCAGTACTCTTGTAGAGCCTGTAGAAGGAAAGGGGGAGGGAACAATAACAGCATAGAGTTTGTGGAACCTGGATGAAGAAATTTTATGTGACTAACTCTTGTATAGCACACAGATCTTCCTTAGAGAGGAAGGTCTCGGACAAGCATGAATTTAGGGGACAAACACTCTGTTAGAATGGGATTCTCTAGGTGAGTAAGAATATTCCTCTAGTAATTAATCTATGATTAATTTAGACATTGTGGAGATTTGCTCAAGCGTCTATACCAGTATTGAATAACCTGTGGCACTCCAGGTGTTGTGAAACTACAAGCCCCAGCATGCTTTGCTGATATAAAGCAGCTTATTGCTAGAAGGGTATGCTAGGACTTGTAGTTTCACAACACCTAGAGTGCCACAGGTTAGCCAACACTGGTCTGTACGAATCTATGGGTATGTATAAGGAAACAACTGCCACAAAGGCTCATAAATCCCTTTTTAAAGTGCGCCATAAAAAGGGTAGTTTTATTTTTACTGTTCAACCGTTGAAAGAACTTATTCAAAAGGAAGTTGCACAGGTGGTAAAGCCGGATTAGAACATCTGCATCCATTTAGTGATAAAGAGTCGCAGAAGTGAAGCTTGCTCCCAAAAGTAGATGCACCTGTAGTTAGTATGCCATGCAGAAGTACTATACCTTTTGAAGATGATGGAGAGTTATTTTAAAGCTGCTATCCCCTAATAATGAGGTATGTTTTTCAATATAAATCATTGTTTCTGACTATAACTTGTTAATGTCTGTTTTTACTTTGGTTCGTGTCTTGAGACTTATTATTTTAGTTTTTCATGTCACCATGGCAAGAATACAAAAAATCTTTGATGTGGGATTGCACCTTTTAAGCTCCATATTTAATCTTGAACCACATTGAAGTTAGGTGTGGTTTTGGCCTCAGTGATCAGGGCACTAAGATTGTGGGTAAGAGACACTTTATACAGAGGTCCAACAAAAAGTGAGCAGACAATATATAGTCAAAAACATTGGAGTTATGCAAGGAGGCATATTATTTTTGTGTGAAGCATCTGTAGACACTATTGCCTTTTTGGCAAGGACACTGGCATCAGTTGAACATTGTTTAATCCAGGAGAGTGGTCTCTACACCCAGAAGTGTTTCAGCTAATAATAAAATTTGGGCTTCCTCAAGCAGATATGACAATAAGTTAAAATACCAAGGTAGCTAGGTTCTTCTCTCAGCACCAAGTTCCAGGAACAGAGGGAAGAGATGCTCTGGAACGTCTTTGGACATATATGGGTTATGTCTTGTCACTCCGTACTTGCATTCTACAAAATATCAGAAAAAAGGCAGACGTTATGACAATCCTATTTTGTCCTCACGGTCTGTGGTTTCCTATAGCATGGGAGATGTTCCAGCAGCAACCATGGACTCTGTCTTTTCAGCCAGCTATTGATAAAGCAAAAAGTATTTTCAAAGTCTTCTGAAGTAAGTATGAAGTCTTTATTCCATTCACATAAGATGTGGACACCTCTCAAGCAGAGACAAGTGTCCCCTTGTGCATACAAGTACAAGCTTTTATACATTTTAACAACATTTGTTACACAAAGTGATGATCTATACTTTTATTTACAGTTTGCTAATATGGTAAATAAGTTTCTATTAAACATTGTCTACCTTGAGATAAAAAAAACCACATAAACCAACATTGTTATAATTGTTGGGATCGCAAATCTCACGTCACTATATTTAGCTTGACCTTTCTCATTGTTCTTTAAACCTATAGGTAAATAACATTGTCCTTCTGCACTAAGAATACATCTGTTCAAACCATGTCAACCATTGACTTCTTCCAGCTGAATTCTGAAAAGAACAGAATTGGACACAAAACATCATCATCACCATTTATTTATATAGCACCACTGATTCCGCAGCGCTGTACAGAGAACTCATTCACATCAGTCCATGCCCCATTGGAGCTTACAGTCTATATTCCCTAACATACACAGACAGACAGATATAGAGAGACAGACAAGGGTCAATTTTTGATAGCCAATTAACCTACTAGTATGTTTTGTTTTGAGTGTGGGAGGAAACCGGAGCACCTGGAGGAAACCCACGCAACCACGGGGAGAACACACAAACTCCTCACAGATAAGGCCATGGTCAGGAATTGAACTCATGACCCCAGTGCTGTAAGGCAGAAGGAACTGAGCTAAAGAAACCAGCTGCTACAAGTGGTGAAAGTGACCAAGACAGGAAAGAGCAGGACAGTCTGCCAACTGTCCTGAATCTGGTGGGGCAGTCTTGAATTTGGGTGACTGTCTCACTTAGTCAGGATTTGGTCTGACTGCAATGACAGTTGGGAGGTATGACACGCTTCACAACATACTGCTAGTGATGGCAGAGCTGTGTGCATCTAACAGTAGTGCACACAGTATTGCCTGTGTATTTGTCTAAAATGATAACCATGTTACATAATAGGAGACTTAAATACCCTGGGCCTCCTGAGCCTTAATCCACCTCTGGTTAGGGGAAGGGAACTGATAGCTGCTCCCAGTTCCCGGACAGGACACAGCCTGCAGAGCAAGCGGAGGAGCTCTAAGTATCACAAGATTTGGTAATCTCGTGAGACAAAGAGCTTCCCTGCTAACTCTACAGGAAGTTCCCACCCTTATGAATGTCTGCAGCCAGGGCCGGTGCTAGGGTCCTTGGCGCCCTAGGCACATTTTCAAAATCGGCGCCCCCCGCCGCCCCCGGAACATTTTCAAAATTGGCGCCCCCCCACCCCGTCTTTTCTTACCTTAACTTGCCTCCTCTCTGCTCCCCTCCACTCACTGACACTGTCGGGCCGTGATGATGATGTCATGCCCGACAGTCAGTGAGTGGAGGGGAGGAGACGGAGCAGAGAGTCGGCGGTGGTGATCAATGGCCCTTCCCCCCCCTCCCCTCCCTCCCTGTGGATGTATCTGAAGCTGTGCGGCGGCCGTGAAAGGTATGGTAAGCGGTCACGGCACAGTTTTAAAGAAATTTTTAATCTGTGGCGCCCTCCAGAGCCCGGCGCTCTAGGCAACTGCCTAACCTTGCCTAATGGGAGCACCGGGCCTGTCTGCAGCACCAGAAGCATAGATAAGTACAGTGGGCTGGGGGTGTCATAATGTGCCTGGGGGGATGGTGGGATGTGGCTGGGAGGGCATGATAAATGTAATGTTTTATTATAATGTATGTATCAATGCCCCATGTTGGCCACACCCACAACACAATGTGGTCACACCGTTACTTTCTTGCTGAAACTGAGGTGGGCCTGTGAACTTTAAATGCCAGGGCCGATTTTTAGTCCCAGTACGGCCCTGCAAGACAAGGTGCACTACTTGTAAGTTTATGAAAAATAAATGTAAGTTTGTCATCTCAACCCCTACGTTTCATATATATATATATATATATATATATATATATATATATATATATATATATATATACACGATGAAAGGAAGGCTAGTGTCTGCCAAATATGCAATATCCTAAACTTCCCAATAATGAATTTACAGTCATCACCAAAAGTTTTGAGAGTGACCTTAATATTGGTTTTCACAAAGTTTTCTGCTTCAGTGTTTTTAGACCTTTTGTCAGATGTTGCTATGGTACACTGATGTATAATTACATGCATTTCATAAGTGTCAAAGGCTTTTATTGACAATGTATAGCATGCAATATCCTAAACTTCCCATGCATGCATTTACATTGAATTTCATACTATTGTTTTCTTCTATCTAAGAGATAGATTAGGCGTGAAGGGTTTGTAGACTCACCTGTGCTGTCATCTTCCTGCTTTATACCAATAGTTGGCAGGGTTGGTGACCCATAATAGATTTTATATAAAATAAACAACTAGAATGACATTTGTTAGGGTTATAGCCTGATAGCCTATCACTTCACATGTTTACATGGCTTATGTGTTAGCCTATCACTTCACATGTTTACATGGCTTGTTTATATGGGAGGATGCCAGGAGTAAATGGTGGGCTTCCAGTCACCAGGAGTTCCCCCCTTTTGTTGTCTCCTCTGTGTCTTCTGAGTAGGCATATGACTGGATCACTTATAAATGACTTATGGTAAAAATTTATTTAAAGGAAATAGTGCAGGGTGCTTATTTATATAATTGCAAATGTACTTATTTTTGATATTGTGTGTATTTTGGTAAAGGAAATATCTTTATTTCTGAGACCAGGTGAAGAAATAGTTTTTTGTTTTAACTTTGCTAAAGGAAATGCATTATGTCTGAGGTATATACTTGATACAGTAAGCCTTTCTTGAGAAAGTCTTTTGTGTATTTTGGTAGGGAATTGACTTGTTTGGGGTTTTGAAACTTTTCTTTGGGAATGTGCATTCTGCAACTGTCTGAAGAAAGGACCCATGTTAATCTCATGTTAATTAGACCTTTTGATGTGTGAGGGTCCAGTACCTGAAGGCACAGGAAGGTTTAATTAGACTTGCTGTTAGATTTCCTGTGTCTAAAACAAGATGCAGGAAATCACAGCAAGTTTTAGGATATCACTGATAAGTGTAAATATTGTTAGCTTTGCATTGCATGTAAATCCATGTTTGGGTAAACACATTGCATCCTGATCCTAAAAGTAGCTCAGTCCTCAGGGGGCTAGCTTATCCTGTGAGTCTGTGTCCAAAACTGTATGAAAAGCACTGTTTTGTATTGTAAGTTATTCTTCTTGAGTAATCTGACCTGCTCACTGGTACCTTCAACCAGGGTGAGCAAATAAAGATCACTTGCTTCAAGACCTGTGGGTAAATGTATGAACATGCGGGTTCTTCAACACCAGCGTGTTCGGCGATTAAATTTCAAGCGGCGCTGCATTGTAAAGGGAAACTTCCCTTTACAATGCAGCGCCGCTTGAAATTTAATTGCCGAACACGCTGAACACGCGGGTGTTGAAGAAACCGCACGTTCATACATTTACCCCCTGGTTGGAAACTTCTCTATCCCTGTGACCTACAGATTAAACCCACTCTAATCCGTTCCTGGCTGTTCTGAGATTTCGACCCAGCTTTCCGGTACCGCCGCTTTGCCCGCTACCCAGCAGCTCTGGCCAGTGTGATAGGCCATAGGGGATCCTTCCAAAGCAACCCTGATCCATAGGAAGAGGTCAGGGGTACCAGCCCAGGTACACCAGTAACGGGGTACACTAGCAGCATCAGTTACCCAGAAGAAACCAGGTACTGGATGCTGATAAGGAGTCCAGTCGTGGTAGCATTTGGAAGCACCTCCTACTGCGGTTAGAGGGCGCATTTGGGATAATGAAAGGGAACGGTTACAAAGTAAGTCCAGCCGGTTCCCAGCAACAATAGACAGGTTGGCATAGGCGGTCCATCCTGTCACAAGGCCCATAAGCACGGCTTCTCGTTAATCACTTTTTCCTCTGATCTGGGTGTTGAAGAGCAGATGGCCTGATTGTGTGGGCTGAAGAAGTTTAATGCTCCTGTTAGTCAAGTGGATGAGAAAGGCCAATAATATTTGCGGGAATGCTCTGGTAGATAATATTTAAGGTGCCAAAGTGGCAGGCAGGCAGAGTTGGTGTATTCCAGCACACAGTGAAGCCATAATAGCATGGCAAGGGGTGGATGTGTAAGCCTAGTAACTACCTTATTTCGTGCATGTCTGAGCTGGCATCCATCACCATTGTGCCTCCCTCTTCACCACACCACCAGCTCATTGCATCGGCACTACCCTGATGCTCTCCTGTAGGTTGCCAGTTCTTGTCTCAGGTAAATGGACTGCTCCTGGACCTAGTTGTCATTTGGGCCTGCTCGAGTCCAAATCCAGGAGCATGAAGCCTCCACAGACCCTTCCAGCAGAACCATTAGTTGCAACACTGTAAACATCATTAGGTCACCAAACATCCATGGCAATCAGTGGTTGTGACGATGGCAGAGGCTTTCTACAGGACCAGGCTCTGAGCTGGAATGCAACCTGCCAGTCAAAAGTACCTTTAGTGACCTCCCTGTTCTTATTGGAAGAGCTACTTTTTGGGAACCTCCACAGGCCTTCAGACTAGGCTTACTTGCAACTTGCTTCTGCATATGCTGAGACCTTATGATCTTGAGAACCAGTGATAGATGCATTAGACCTTATGGCTCTCTCACTCCAGATTCCATGAAGGCAATCATATCTGACAGTGATGGCCCAGCCTCAAACTCAGCCTGGTCCTAATCCTTTAGTCTAAACCATCCCGGTGAGCCTGCTACGGAACAGTGCTCCCATCCTAGGCCACACATCCACATCCAGCATTAAATTCTGTGTACAGTCTGATTCTGCATTATATCTACAGTCATGGCCAAATAATATGAGAATGACACAAATATTATTTTTCACGAAGACTGCTGTCTCAGTTTTTGTGATGGAATTTTGCATATACCCCAGAATGTCATAAAGATGATTAGATGTACTGCAATTAATTTCAAAATCCCTCTTTGCTATGACAATGAACTTTATCCCCAAAACAATATTTCCACTGCATTTTAGCCCTGCCACAAAAGAACCAGCTGACATCAGGTCAGTGATGCTCTTGTTAATACAGATGAGAGTGTTGATAAGGACAAGGCTGGAGATCATTCTGTCATGCTGATTGAGTTAGAATAACAAACTGGAAGCTTTAAAGGGAGGGTGGTGATTGAAATCATTGTTCTTCCTCTGTTAACCATGGTAAATAGAGTTCCATGCAAGGTTACATGCAAGGAAACACATGCAGTCATCATTGATATGCACAAAATGGGCTTCACAGGCAAGGATATTGCTGCTAGTAAGATTGCATCTAAATCAACCATTTATCGGATCATCAAGAACTTCAAGGAGAGAGGTTCAGTAGTTGTGAAGAAGGCTTCAGGATGCCGAAGAACATTCAGCAAGTGCCAGGACCATCTCCTAAAGTTGATTCAGCTGCAGGATCGGGGCACGACTAGTGCAGAGCATGCACAGGAATGGCAGCAGGCAGGTGTGAGTGCATCTACACGCACAGTGAGGCATACACTTTTGGAGGATGGCCTGGTGTCAAAAAGGCCAGAAAAGAAGCCAATTCTCTCCAAGAAAAACATCAGGGACAGAATGATATTCTGTAAAAGGTACAGGAATTGGACTGCTGAGGAATGGGGTAAAGTAATTTTCTCTGATGAATTCCCTTTCAGATTGTTTGGGACATCTAGAAAAACGCTTGTCCGGAGAAGGGAAGGTGAGCACTTCATCGAAACATCAAAATTATGGTCCATGGCCAGGAAACACCCCAGCCATTAATCCCATTGAGAACTTGTAGTCAATCCTGAAGAGGCGGATGGACAAACAAAAACCCACAAATTCTCACAAACTCCAAGCATTGATTGGGCAAGAATGGGTGGTGATCAGTCAGTATGTGGCCCAGAAGTTGATTAACAGAATGCCAGGGCGAATTGCAGAGGTCTTTCAAAAGAAGGGTCAACACTGCAAATATTGACTCTTTGCATAAACTTAATGTAATTGTCAATAAAAGTCTTTGACACTTATGAAATACTTATAATTTTACTTCAGTGTATCACAGCAACATCTGACATAAAAGTCTAAAAACACTGAAGCAGCAAACTTTGTGAAAACCAATACTTGTGTCATTCTCAAAACGTTTGGCCATAACTGTACTCAGCTATTCGTCATATTACCATATAATTCTACTTATATTACATTGTTTATCCTATATCTTCTCTGTTACCTACCTGACCACTAGGCTTAATGCCCCTTTTGCGCTTATTGTCTCTCTTTCCCTTCCCTATAGATTGTAAACTTTCACCACATGTCTGTCCACGTCGTCCTGGTTGTTCAGTCATGTCTTAGGCTGACTTTTTTCTTATTGTCTCTCTTTCCCTTCCCTATAGATTGTAAACTCTCACCACATGTCTGTCCACGTCGTCCTGGTTATCTCAGTCATGTCTTAGGCTGACTTTTTTCTGTATGTTATGCAATTTATTCTGTTACTTGCATCCACGCTTTTATTATTCTGCTCAATTATACCCCTGTTCCTGTCATTATGTAAACTGTCTTTACATATCTGTATGATTATGTCAGGCGATGATGAATCTGTGGTGCCATACAAATACATGATAATAATGATGATGATGATGAAGAGGAGAAGATGCTGAGGGTACAGGAAAGGAACTAAATGTATTAAAGAGACATTTGGAGCTAGAGGTCTGATTCCCCACTGTCCACTGCTGCAGAGCACTGAGGGGTCTTACAAATCAACAGTAATAGTAATAATAATAAAAATAATAATAATAATTATTATTATTATATTAGAAGGAATATATAACTAAAAATAAAATTTAGCTTAAATAGGCATGTATATATAGGGAAAGAAAACTCAGCACTGTGTTATGTTCTAAAACTTATGTTTTTATTATATCTTTGCTTTTGTTGCTTCCAGTGTTTTTCTTCTTTTTTTTTTCTCCTTTTCTTGTCTTCTCATCTTACTGAGAAATGTCTTCCTGCACCTTATATAACACTGGGTGATTCTGTTTGGGAGCATAAAAGTTAACAATTCAAAACACTTGAATAAATATCTTACATTTCACTACAAAACTCCTCCTCTCTTCCAACCTGTGAACATCTACATCTAGTAGTGACAAATGTTTAGCAATATTATGGCTAACCTTCTCATTTTCCAAGTGAAATGACTGAAGAAAGCATGAGGGAAGTGTCGGTTGCTTAAGTTGGGATTAATTGCATTATGTACGAAATGTGTTCCCTGCATCAAAGCTATATCCATGCTATCAATCTGTAAGGACCGGAGAGCTCGAGTTCATTTTTCTGGGGTATTCAGTCCTTTAGCATTAATTGAAGTTATGTGTAAAATGTCCTTCATAGTAATCATAATGTTGCCTATAAGACTAGTTCTCTATAGGTCATTAATCTAGTCAATGGCTTTCTTTCCCAGATGGGTGGTCCAAGTCTACTGAGGAAAAAGGTGAGTACGTTTGGGGCACAAGGGAGGGAGGATGTAGGTAGGGGTAAGTGTGTGGGTAGAGAAAAGGGAACAAGAGAAACAACTTGAAACATACCAAAATAAACTATAAGGACCTGATGCTAATTTGAAGTTTCGCCAGTTTGCTCAGTGTAAGTTGCTCAAACTCGCATTACACATGCGAACAAAGAGAAGAGACACATATGCGCTAATGCAGACATGCACGAGAGGCTGAAAAGGGAGGAGATGGGCGGTCTGACTAAGGCCGAGTACAGTTAGGGAGTGTTCCCGGGGCTCATGCAGACCTGCAGGGACCTGCTAGTGGGCAGGTTCAAATACATGCTAATGATAATGACTTGGCATTAGCCAGGTACATATGCTGCCATGTGAAACCGAGATGGGTATTGCTCTGCATATGGGTGTATGTAACCACACTGTTTTTGCTGCATTTCTTATTGAGTAATTGACCTCTGCATCAGCCCATAGGAAAGCAAATCAACATCAACAATAAACTGCTTCCAGTCATGGAAGATAAGAAACATCCCATGACCAGAAAGTAGCCCTTGGGGCAGAAGCAACCTGAGGGTGGTGACATCAACAACCTAAATAAAATAACTACTAAGACAGCATTAAGAATTAGAGCTATGGCATGTCAGTCTATAGCATAAGCAAAAGGAAACAGAATAAATCTATCTTGTTCTAAAGGGTACAAGGGTAAAGCTGGGGTAAATCCATGGTTCCATCTGGGATGGAATATAGGTGTAGAAGAGTGACTGCAATCACTAAACGCTACCTACTGGCCCACCTTCCTAGGAAGTGCATGCAGCACTACCATTTGCTAAGGTTTCACGCACAGCCAGTAAGGGTGTCCACGTGGATACTGACCCAAAAGCAGTGTGCACAACCTAGTGGGGCCCCAAAAAGAAGCCATTCCGTGGCCTAAGATTCCTCTTGGCATCACTGATTATATATTATATTTAAACATAAAAATTGTACTCAAGTGTGTTTGCCACATCCTTTTCAGAAAAATTTTCACATTATCATTTATGTGATTTCTGATACCCTGCAGTTTATATGGACAATTATAGTTTTACAAGGTCACGCATTTACATTAAAATACTAATAAGAATATAACACCATTGGGCTTCAGTTACTGAGCTCCGAAAATTCTATTTCATTAAAACATAACTGAGTTGATTCTGTGACGTTACCTGGTGTGATGACAAAAATGGATTCCACATCCAGATTTTCAATTTGTTTTTTCCTAAAGCTGCAAAAAATAATGAAAAGGGCTCAGTTGCAGAACACACGAAAGAAACCATGAGCAGTGTATAGAGGCAGAATATGTCACTGGGTAACATAGGATAAAATGGATACAAGTTATTTTCATTCATTTTTCTTTATTAATATTATTATTATTATTCCTGTGAGGCGGGAGGCACCTGGCTGATATCTAAATAGCAATTGAGTCTTCTGACATTTGGTCATCATTTAGACATGTTGGGGAAATTATATAATTGTGAAAGCATATTTTGACATGTTTCATTTTATCTTTGATTATTTTCTGCATATTTATAGTTGATTTCAGTAAGTTCCCTTTCCCATAATTCCAGGCTACTGTTTTCATCATATATATTTAAATTGGTGTCACAGAGTCTTCCTAAAGTCTTCAATGTTATCCAGGGCAGACCTAGATTTTTTCTTAGCTGGGGTCGATTTAGAGCTCTCCCCACTTTTTCTTTTCTAGCAGGTGCAGGCCCCCCTAGATCCACAACTGATGTAATTCCATCTCTCTGGAATACCGTCCATACACACACACACACCTTCACCATCATACATATCAGCAGTGGCGGATCCAGGGGGGGGGGCGATCGGGGCGATCGCCCCCCCTAACAGACACTTGCTGCCGACGGCTGCACAGTATGTGCAGGTCCGTCCAGCCGTGACAGGCAGGGACAGTGTGCTGCCCGGCTGCTCTGACTGTGTTTAAAACACAATCAGAGCAGCCGGGCAGCACACTGTCCCTGCCTGTCACGGCTGGACGGACCTGCACATAGTGTGCAGCCGTCGGCAGCCTAAGATGTTAGAAAGGGGTGGAGCCTAAATACTGGGATAGGCATTTCATTGAAATTATGACTTTAATCTCTATTTTCAACCAAGTCTAAATTTTGACTCTGATCCTTATGAATAACCAGGTTTAAATTTATTCACACTATTGTATTATGCTCTAGCACTATTTGTGTTTTGCTATACATGAATCTGTATTCAATGTAGTAAACTCTGTGTCTTTTTTTAAACTGCTGCATCTGTGTTATAATTGATGATGTGATGTTGGTGTGAGTTTAGGGGACACCCATATAAAGAGCCATGTGTCTGTGTGTATAAGAGCTCATTTAGCTATGACTGAGGGCAGGTGCTGTTGAATGTACTTATTACCATGAAACCAATCAGCATTGAAAAATAAAATTATTGGTACTTATATTCCAAATTGTTCATTTTTTACTTTCACAGGGAACATTATTACATTCAGTTTTATTAATTGTAACACACAGTTTATTTTGTACGTGTTCTTGTAACGATACCTACATGAGAAACACTAAAAAGCAGGGGAAATGACATTGTCTTATTGACACTTCATCAATTCAGCAAACCAGAAGATTGGGGGCCAAGTATAGTGGTGTAGGAACCGGGGGGCAGAGGGGGAAGTTGCCCCCCCATGATTTCTCTTTGGTGGACAAAGACTTCCAAACAAAAGCTTTTGTACTAAGAATTTGTACTAAATGGTAATTAATATTATTAATAATATGTATTTAATAATATATAAATACATTTTTGGCCAACCCCTGAAACACTCACAAAAATTAACATAGGATTGGGAGTCTTTGTATATCTACAGTCACTGGTACAACTGTGGTAAAATGAGATACCAAACACAAGAAATAGGAGCTTCAAGTTCTCTAGTAGTCCTTGACCTTTTGCCCCCCATGAAAATTTTCATTCCTATGCCCCTGGTCAATTATATCCCATAATTCAATAGAGAGGGAGAACGGTATCATTCATTGTTAAATGTGGAAACATCATTTGTTTTGTGGTTGAATAGTGTGTGTTACCATGTATTTATAGGGCCATGAACAGCCCTGTAGGCACAGGCCTACTGTACCTAATGGTATGTCTGCCCCTGGGAAAGACTGGAGACATACACACCTCTCAGCCAACCAGATTGTATCTGTTACATTTGGTAATTATAATAATAATAATAATAATAATAATAATAATAATAGTAATAATAATATAGTAATTATACACCTTTTATCTGGGTAAATATATTGTAATATGACCTGTAGATGATGTTTGTAGCTTACTTGATGTAAATGCAGACTCCCACAAATATCAATACACTTATGGTAATGATTGCTGCTGGTACAATGATGACTTCAACCAGTATATGCAGATTATGGACATCTATGCAAGAAAGAAACACATTAGGTGAATACACTTAATTTTATTTACAGGGGTCGTTGGAACCAATGGGGTCCCTTTTGAGGCCTGTTTTTGTGCATTCTACTAGCTTTAAAATTGCTTGTACAATGCTCAAATTTGATCCCAGTGGGTACAAGGGCTTAACTACCTTACTGTGCTTATTTCTGGTATATTTACAAGATACTTAGTTTAGTGGCTTAGAAAGTATAAGCATATGGTTGCCATGGGGCTATATGGAGAAGTGAAGGGGCTATATAGTTTCATTATGAGGCTATATGGGGCATGATGGAGCTATATGGCATTATTATAGTGAGGCCTTGACTCTATATGGTGCCTTTATGAAGCTGTATATGGTAGTCATTGGGTGAATAGGTAGATCTACGTGCTGGATAATTAATCACATATGCTAGATATTTATATTTTTGGTATACTGTGCAGATTGTGGTGTGTGTGACACATTAAGCATATCCTATCATCGCTCACATTCACACATACAGGTTAGTTAGGGCATTAGCACAGGACTCTTTATACCAAAAGTTAAACATCAGAGATAACAAAATAGGGTAAATGGTACTAAATTTATATAAAAATATAATACTATAATAAGTCTGCACAAATCAAAATGACTATTAATAAGAACTATCACTTAATAAAACAAGGCCACACTTTGAGTAGTGTTATCTCCCAAAAACTATAAATTATATTTTAGAAGAATGAAAACTTTAAAAAATTGTTAGCCCCTGTTTTTCCATAGAAGGTAGAGGAACTTGCTTATACCCGGGTGGTTTTGTATTTGCATGAAAAACCGAAGGGTAATTTGAGATGTAACAAGACAAGGTGCACTACTTGTAAGATTATGAAAAATAAGTAATGTTAGTTTGTCATCTCAAATGTAACAAGAGAGCTTTACTATCTCTTCCTTCTGCAATTGCGATTCGATTTTTGTCATTTTCAGTGTCCGTGTGGACTGCAATATGTGGGTAGGACCATGAAGTCCTTGAGGATTAGATTCCTGGAACATAGGAGAAACTTCTTCAATAAGCTCAAACCTATAGTGTTTCAAAACATATTCGGGAACTACTTAAAGCTGATCCTACACATTTGACTGTTACGGTTATGTAACATATTTTGGATACATTATATGAGGTGGGGATAGATTTTACAAGTTATGTGAAAGGAAAATCTTTTGGATCTTCAAACTATGGACATTTCATCCTGAGGGGTTAAATGGCTCTATAGAGTTTAATTTTTCTTTCTTTAGATGGTATTATATGTTGATAGTTATAGAATAGAAAGGGAACCTTATTATTATTATTATTTTTGTTGGTTAATGACTAATTTAATGTATTAAGTTTGATTACACTTATATCTTTCCTTGATATTTAAAGGGGTAATTGTTTTATTTATTTTTATTCGTATTTGATTTTTGTTTTATAAATATTTAAAAGTGAATAACATCATGCTTCTTTCTCCACTCCTATAAGACATCTCTGTGGCTCATTAGGTTGGACGACGTTTACAATGAATTAGAGGGTAAATGTTTGAATCCCTTTTAATAGAAACCAATATAGGAAACTATTTCTAGTTCCAATTTATTTACTTTATTTATTAATTTTCTATATTTAATTTTTTTCATTATATTTAACCCTATTCAGCTGATTAGTCCAAAATAAATTGTTTGGATTAGAGAACCATCTGGTAGTAGTTCTTTTATAGGTCAGTGGGATAAGTTTGTAGTTTTAATTTTACTTTTATCTTTAGTGTTATAATTATATTTATTTTTACTGTATTTATTATTTTTCATTTTGTACTTATACTATTCTTATTATAATACTTAAAGTGAATAGCTCCCAACGTCTATATATATATATATATATATATATATATATATATATATATATATATATATATACACACACACACACGCAAGCAAATCTAAGATTGGAATGTATTGTATTTCAATAGACCTAATTAACTAATTAATTAAACTTCTAGCTGCTTTGCCCTTTGTGTGACTGTTGGTTCTGAAATTCAGAGGGTTAGATAATCTCTATTATTACTGTGTCTTAATATCTTTGATAAAGTTATTATATGTGATGAGATGCATCAGTAGGACACTTGCTGGAGAAAAACAATATACTGTGTTTTTATATCTATCCTTTAAATGCACTTTAACTATTAGTATCTGCTGTCAGAGGACTGAGATCGAAGAGCTAGATGGTTGATCTTCCTCTATTTCTGTCATGGTTTAGGAGACTAGGGTCAGAGCAGATTAGGGGGTGAAGGATCTGTTTACTCACCTGCGCTTTCATCTTCCTGCTTTAAGTCAATGTTTGGTGGGGTTGGCGACACTGAATGGATTTCATATGAAATAAAATATTAGCATTACATTTCTTAAAGTAACAAATAAAAATAAATAGATACGGGGTATTGTATATGCCTTAAACAATCTGTCCTCTTTTTAGATATTTTTTGTTTTCTGATTTAGATGTAATGGGCTTCATAGGGTCTACATTGCAAAGATAAGTTCTAACTTGCATCACGATTAGATACGTCAAGCTGCAGAGTTTAAGGGGCCTCCTCTCTTCAGGGCACAGACTTAGTATGCTGATCTACCTACATGATAAATCTACAGAACATCATGTGTAGCTGATGTCTGTATATGATGCAGAAGGTGCATGTATTCATGTATGATTGGCTTTGATGTCCTGCTCTGAAAGGCTCACCAATATCATATCCAGGTATATACCTGCAACAACAATGATATTTAGGCTGCAAATTGCACAACACAATTGCCTCCCTTCAGTCTTTTTTCCAAATAATGTCTCTATATCAGCCAGGCAAAGTAGTTTATCATCAATACCAAGCATAACAAAAAGTGAAAAAAAAAATCAGTGTGGCTGATATAAAGACCTTATGAAATATTCAAAAAATATATCAATGTTCATATTAAATTCTAAATAATGCACAATATATCCTTTTACCAAGTGAAACTTTGAAATTAGATTTTCTTTGCTTTATGAAATTGTTTCTTTCTCTTATGTTATACACTGACTGTGTACTGTGATCTAAAATAAATGGGTGTCCACTTTTGGAAAATCTCCCTACTTTACTATGTATTTACAGAGTGTAACATATTAGTGGGGAGCCCACCAATAACAGCCATCGCTCAGCACTGGAGACTGTGCTGGGTGGAAAATTCTAACTTCATAGGGCAGGTGCTGAATTTGCCACCTGATTGGTATAAGAGTCAGCTAGTCAGGTGCCACCTTTCATATACACCTCCCATCATAGCAGTGTAAATGCCAAGGAAGAAAGTCCTATGGAGATGAAAATGTCTCATCTCTTCTCTCTGTCAACCTGCACTGAGCAGACACAGCTATTAAGTAATAGTGAGCTCCTCTTACTGTATCTGTATGTGAATACCCTATGTAACCATGTTAGGTCATTTATTTATTATCACTATATATCTAACCCTTAGACACAGGTGAGTTAGATCCTGTAGAACCTGTATGCATGTGTCTAAATCTCTATTTTCGCTCAGTAAAAATAACAGAAATAAGTGTCCATTTACCTTCAGTTGTCTCCGACAGCATCACATTTCCAAAATTAATAAATGATATCACAAGAAACAATGAGCTTAAACACCACAAAGCCATGGTCCAACTTGCTCCTTCAATAACTTCACCTCAAAAGTCTGGAACTGTTGGAGTCTATGACATCACCATGAGCCAAAGTTCTATTTTGTGCAGTCATAATAAAAGAGATGGTGAGGACCTTATTAGAGAAAATTTATGTAGGGAAACTATATTTTACCTGGTGTGTTTTTCAATTGCTGACAAAAAGTTGAATTATTTTATAACATCAATATGCTGTTAGTTCAAAGTTGCTATTTGAGGTAAATTGTGGTGATAAAAATAAAATCAGTTTAATCATCACTAAAAGGGGTCTATTGATAAATAAACCCCTATGTTTCCTATATATACGATGAAAGGAAGGCTAAGTCTTGTGCCAAATATGCAACATCCTAAACTTCCCAATCATGCATTTACGGTCATGGCCAAAAGTTTTGAGAGTGACATTAATATTGGTTTTAAGAAAGTTTTCTGCTTCAGTGTTTTTAGACCTTTTTGTCAGATGTGGCTGTGGTACACTGATGTAAAATTACATGCATTTCATAAGTGTGAAAAATGCTTTTATTGACAATCACATTAAGTTTGTGCAAAGAGTCTATATTTGCAGTGTTGATCCTTCTTTTTAAATACCTCTCCAATTCACCCTGGCATGCTGTCAATCAACTTCTTCGCCATATACTGACTGATGGGCGCCCATTCTTGCCTAATCAATGCTTGGAGTTTGTCAGAATTTGTGGGTTTTTGTTTGTCCACCTACCTCTTGAGGATTGACCACAAGTTCTCAATGGGATTACGGTCTGGGGAGTTTCCTGGCCATGCATCCAAAATTTCGATGTTTTGATCCCCGAGCCACTTAGTTATCATTTTTGCCTTATTGCAAGGTGCTCCATCATGCTGGAAAAGGCATTGTTCATCACCAAACTGTTCTTGGAAGAATAGGAGAACTTCCTCTTGGAGGAAGTTTTGGTTCCATTTTTAATTCATGGCTGAGTTCTTAGGCAAAATTGTATTGTGTGCGATCCATACATTATTATTGTTAGTATTAGTCGTCAATGTTGTACAAGTGGGGAGATACAAATAATGGCATATAAATCTAACTCACAATAGAAACTGGCCCACGTGGTAAAGAAGACCTAGGCCTTGAGCTTTTACAGTCTATTAAAAGGAAGGCAAAATATGTGAGACCAATGTTCCTTGTAAGTTGAGTAGGATTTTGCCTAGAAAATTACATTTCTAGTAGTATAATTTCCAGGTTTCTCAGGTGAGAGGGAATAGTGTGCGAGACATAAAAACTAGTTGGTTAGCACATTGATTTCAATGGCATTATTCACACTTTCTTGTTATCACTGTGGTGTGTTGCACTATTAACAATTTGTTTCTATGCATTCCTGCTATTTTCTGTGTTAATTGTGTTGTTCAATATGATCACCAAATGTCCGGACAAAGGGTCCACGCAGTTTGGTCAGTTTAGTTAATCTGACCAAACAGCATAAAATCCTTATAATGAACTTCAACTGGCAGTGACAGGTAATATTTGTTATATGCTTTCCAGAATATCATTTTTTGTTCTTCATATGTTTCATACTCAAATGTGATTGTATATTGTCTTAATCTACTGTCCCATAATAATTCACCCTGTGCATGTGGGTGGAAAACCATCTGGTCTGATCAGTTCAGGTCTCGTCTCTGCTGTAGTGATGCCCTCTGGTGACATTATGGGATAGTCCAGGGTAAATTTAGTTCATCATTTGAAAGCAGAGCCAGCTAGGGTAATCTCAGGTCCTGGTGTGGTCACTTCATGGGCCCCCTTCCCCCATGCAGTGTTTGCAGACACCTCTGCCTAGTCAGTAAAGGCCAAGGCTGTCTGGGAGGAGTGTGACACATGGACTAATAGAAAGATATTATTCCGAGCAGCCACTTTCCCCAGACTTTAATTGTTTCAGATGAGCCTGTGGATGAGATAATGATGATGGTGTCTCAGATGATATCCCCACTATAATCTGCCACTGCTGGGCCCCAGTTGGTAACATAACTGCCATGCAGTGCTAGGACATTGGGGTGTGGGAGTTGTTCTGCTTCCCTCTCACAGTCAGATATATAGACTGATAGGCTAATTACAATCTGATTCAAGTGACATATTTGTTCTGTGTATGGGGTAGGGAAATATGATTATAAACTTTACTGTGGCCGGGAGTGATATGACAGAATAAAACACTCTGATTTTACATTGCTACTCAATATGTTGGTGCTATGTAAAGATAAGTAGTAAGACTAATAATTTACTGCAAGAGAGTGCAGAATACATTTAACACAAATCAGGCTGTTGTCCTTTATACATATGATAAATCAGAAATTAAATAAAAAGCAACTACCTTAGTATTGCTAATCTCTGTACTGTTACTATAACATATGTCAGCGTATGCTAAAGCTTAGCTATTACTTTGCTCTCAGATCTAGTATGAAGATGACGTTTTTTGTATGTCACATGTGCCCTCCCTACCCAATAACAGTCTTTTTCCTGACAGTCTCTGATTTTAATGTAATCATTGGGCTCACTTCACTTTATTGAGTAAATTCATCTGCAGTCATTGGCCCCACATCCACATCCAGCACTGGATCTTGAGAACCAGAAATAGATGCATTAGACATCATGGCTCTCACACTCCAGATTTCATGAAGACAACCCTATCTGACCCCGATGACCCAGCCTCAAACTCGGCCCAGTGCTATTCCTGAAATCTAAACCATCCCGGTCAGCTCCCATCATAGGCTTCATATCCACATCCAGCATTGAATTCTATGTACAGTCTGATTCTACATTATGTCTACTCTGCTATTCAGCATATTAATAGAGATGCTCACTGACCCACGTGTTTTGGTTTTGGTTTTGGATCTGGATTACCTTCGGGTTTTGGTTGTGCCAAAACGGCCCTTGTGTGTTTTGGTTTTAGTTTTGTTTAGCTATTTTTCACAAAATTTCATTTTTTTGGGTGAAATCACATAATATCGGTATTATTTTGTACCTACATTATTATTAACCTCACTAAGACTAATTTCCAGACATTTCCATTCATTTTTAGGAGAGGTAGCATGTACAATTTATCAAGCCAAGCAGTTCATCCACAAGGAGTGCCACTTTTGTGGATGAAGTGCTTATTTTCTTTCGGCCCTCAATAAACAAGATAACAATGTCACCCACAATCATGAGACGTAGCATGTACAATTTATCAAGCCAAGCAGTTCATCCACAAGGAGTGGGGCTTTTGTGGCTAAAGTGCTTATTTTTTTTCGGCCGTCAATAAATAAAATAACAATGTCACCCACAATTAGGAGAGGTAGCATGTACAATTTATCAAGCCAAGCAGTTCATCCACAAGGAGTGACACTTTTGTGGCTGAAGTGCAAGTCCAACATGGTCCTCCCTAAACAAGCTAACAATGCGCTTGTTAGAGTAATGGCAGAAACACACATCAGTGCCAGGAAAGATTAATGGTGCAAGATGGAATTGTCCTTGGGAATATATGTTGGATCTTACAAAGGACATGCACACTTTAACAAGCCAAGCACTTCAGCGACAAGGGCTGCCACTTTTGTGGCTGAAGTGCTTGGTTTGTTTGGGCCCCCACTAAACCAGGTATCAATACCCTAAAGGCAGGTGAGATCAACAGCAAGTTTGTACATAGGTTTCCAAATTGCTTGTTTTTCCTTCCAGTATGGAAAGGGACTGTCTGACATTTCGATTTCAATGAACCCTTGAAAATAATCCTCCACCATCCTTTGCATGTTAATAGTAGGATCGGATGGAGTTATGGCCGAGGTCACAATTTTTTTGCAAAAATCTTTCAAACCAGACCAGATGTCAAACTGTTGTGATGTACCTTGAGAAAGTCATTGTGACGAAACGCGTTGAGACTCCGCCCTTCACCACTCTATTGGCCAAACAGCTTACCGGATGTGACATCATACCCGGAAGTACGCTGCACACCGTTAGTGGAACACAACCTCTGCTGTCCATAGTAGCGGGACTGATCACCCCCTACCATCTCTATACATCGCTAGTCCTATAGGTATAACATCGGATCGGGACACCAAGGACCGGACAACATTACAGGCATCACCTTGCAAAAAACGCAAGTATAGGCAGCACCATGGTGTGGAAATACATATGGATACACAGATTGTTTATTATCACCTATAAGCATCTTCCACCACGTTATCTGTATCTGCAGTTGAGGTTAATGAAATTTAGTGGCCCATACGCCACCATCTATATTCATTGGCGCACTTGTATTACTGACATTTGCCTCCTATATTCCAACAAACACGCTGCTCTATGTGAGATCTCCTATCCATGTTTAGTCTCATCAAATTTTATTTATATAGTTAATATTGTATTTTACTGTATTATGGGTCCATTTTATGCATATTAAGAATTGCTTTATTTACAGAGTATTGACATATATGTTTACAGGCTTGGATGAAGCCAATCATATTGCTTTTTATTCAGATTGTGATCCTATGTTGTTTTTATGCACAGAAATATATAATAAATGTTGTAACTTCTGGCAATTAACTTTAATATAGTGTTAGTTTCCCTTAATTGGAATTGTACACACATACTAGTATCTAACAATAAGTCAGTGAGCGCACAGGCATACTGTTTGCATGTACAACTAGGGAGGGATCCCTAGCCCTGATAACAGCTCCTGGAATCATCAGGAGGTGAGCGCTTATTCCCTATTATTTTCCGTTATCAAACTGTTGTGGTCTGCCACCTGTGTCATCCCTGCTTCTCTTTGGAAAGTGCAATTTCTTACGAGCAGCAGCTGCCTGAGAAACTGAAGGAGGAGACGTCGTCAAGGCAAGGACCAGTTCAGCGGTCAACTTGCTGACCAAGAGCTCCTTGCACCTGTTCAGATCTTGGTCATTTGGAAGCAAATAATCAACGTAGGTCTTAAACCTAGGATCAAGCACAGTCTCCAAAACATAGTGATCCGACTTCAAGATTTTAATAACTCGTGGATCATTGCGAAGCGAATTAAGTTCTTGAACTACAAGGCCAACATACTTTGCGGAATTGCTTCCTTTCATCTCCTGCTTCAGATTGTCAAGCTGCTTTTCCAAAAGTCGAATTAAGGGAATGACTTGGCTCAAGCTAGCAGCAAGCTAGTCTGTACTCACTTCACACGTCACAACTTCAAATGGTTTCAGCACCTTGCACAGCACAGAAAGGATTCTCCACTATACAAAACTGAAATACATTCCCCCTCCCTTCCCAATATCATGGCTTGTGGAATTACCTTGTACGGCTTTGCACTGTTCATCCATCCTCTGAAGCATGTACAGGGTGGAATTCCACCTTGTTAACACCTCTTGCTTAAGTTGGTGGCAGGGCAAATTAAATTGTTCTTGGAGCTGCTGCAATCTCCTACATGCTGTGGCAGAATGCTGAAAATGTCCCGAAATTTTATGGGCCACTGAAAGCATCTCCTGCACCTCACTGTTATTTTTCAAGAAGCTCTGCACCACCAAGTTTATTGTGTGGGCAGAACAGGGAATGTGAAGAAAATCACCCAGCTGTAATGCTCACACAATATTGCTGGTGTTATCAGAAGTGACATATCCTGGGGAGAGTCCAAGTGGTATAAGCCATGTATCAAAGACATCCTTTAGTTTTCGTAACAAATTATCAGCTGTATGCCTGTTAGTGAAGCTGGTGATACAAAGAGTAGCCTGCCTGTGAGAAATGTAACGTAGTGGTGTACATGCTGCTGCTGTTCCTGCTTGTGAAGGCGAATGACCAACCCAGTGGGCTGTCACAGTCATATAATCTTTTGTTTGCCCACTTCCACTTGTCCACATATCTGTGGTTAAGTGTACAGTGGGTAGAATGGCATTTATGAGCCCAATTACAATTTTTTTACGAATGTTAAGGTACAGTTGAGGAATAGCTTTTCTTGAAAAATAGTGTTGCGATGGAATTTTGTAACGTGGACACACAACCTCAATTACCTGTGAAAAACCAGCTGCGTTTATAGTGGATATTGGATGCAGATTTAACACTAGCATAGTTGCCATGGCGTCTGTGATCCGCTCTACGACTGGGTGACTGCTGTCATACTTGCTTCCTCTAGCAAACGATTGTTTCACAGTTAATTGTTGTAAAGTACTAGTGGTCTTCTTCTTGGGCTGCTTATGGGAGGAAGATTCACCCCCAGCAGCAGCAACAGCAGCAGCAGTGGGCCTAACGCTCTGAATTCTTCTGAAGAATCCAGGATAGTGGAGGAGTCATCTAGTCTTAGCAACTTGGATGCAGGGCTAACTTCAGTCACTACTGAGGATATTGATGAGAAAGGTGTTGTGGGAGTAGATTGCAGGTGTCGGGATCTAGCTGAGAGAAGGGACCTAGCTGATGCCTGACTGCTTGTTGTTATGTTTTTAGCATAAGTTTCTGATTTTCCGAACAGCTTGCCATGAACTCGCTTCAAATGGAGTAACATGGATGAGGTTCCTAGATGATTAAGATCCCTACCTCTACTGGCTGTGGCTTTACAAACACTACAAATGGCTAGACAACTGTTGTCAGGATTTGGGTAGAAATAATTCCACACATAAGATGTGGATTTTTTGGACTTATGCCCAGACATGACAATGGCCTTATTCTTATCACGTGCAAGAACTGCTTCCACTGGTGCAGGACTTACACAAACAACATCATCCTCATCAACATCCTCATTAGCACCCTTGTGAGCTACAGAAATATCTCCCTCATCCTGTTGCAATTCCAAAGTGGCATCCACAATTTGTGTATCACCGGCTACACTTGGGCTGTTCAGGCACACATCTGCAGAAATGCTGAAAGGACTCTTCTTTATGGGTACACTATCAGAAAGGTCAGGCTCACACATAGCATTTGTGGATAGACCCTCCTCAGGGATTTGTGTCATTGCTAAATCAGAACATACATTTTCCTCTAATGCCTTACTGTTTTCTTCCAACTAGGCTTTTACACGTAAAAGTATTTGGACACCACTTTTGGAGTCCAAAAGACCAGGTCTTGCTTGGTCTTGACTGACCTTACAAGAAAATGCCTCAGTGACATTTTCAGAACTAGCATTCATAGAGAAAGGGGAAGGCCTAATTCTATCCTTGCCACCGTGTGTGTAGAATGGCATGTTAGCAATTTTATTTTTTTCTATAGATATGTTTGCCTGGATTACAGATTTTTTTCGTTACCAAGGTAAAAGGTGTTTTCTTTACACTTATTTTTCCCTGACTTAAAAACACTATGCACTTTAACATAGGCTTTAGCAGATGACATAGAGGGATTACTATCATCATGACTGGTGCCAGCAGCTGCTTGGTGCTCCTGGCCTTCTGAGTACTGCTGTGAATCCATTTTGATAACACAGTAAAATGTGAATGCAGATTTTGAAGAACACTGCCAGCCCTATTATTTCTATTTCAGCAATGACAATTAGCAATGGAGCAATGGAGCTGTCCTGTTTGTGTGTTAGCTATATAATACAGTACAATGTGACTGCAGATTAGGAACAAGACTGCCAGCTCTATTATTTCTATTTCAGCAATGACAATTAGCAATGGAGCTCTCCAGTTTCTGTGTGAACTATAACTCAATAGAATGTCACTGGAGACTTAGAAGAACATTGCTACCCCTCCTCTTTTTTTTCTAGCTATGGCACTGCCCAACTGCGCTAGAAACTGCCAAGAACCATGCTACCCCTTCTGTGTCTCTCTGTGAAATTGCACTGCATCGCCGTGGAGGGCTACTTATAGAATCCAAAACTCGCGAGATCCGACGACATAACAATGATGTTTTTCCTCGTTTTCAATTCTGAGGGTGTGCGAAAGTCCTGAGCCACCCCGGCTCAGTACTCGCATCTGCTAAGTTCGGGTGGGTTCGGTTCCCGGGGAACTGAGCCTGAGCATCTCTGCTGCAAAGTGGATTTCTTTCTGAGCAATTATCTAACTGGCCACAAAAATCCCACAAGTCTGTGCTGTGGTTCCTTAATATCATATTTGGCTTATTATATCATGTGCAGCCTGAAGAAGATGCCTCATTGTTATACCTATTTTTAAATTGCATCACAAACTGTTCTTAATAAATTGATAAGTATTCAGTCAATATCATGCATCAGTAAACTCCATAATTTAAATTACTGAACCATATATACAGCACTGACCTTTTGTGTTTTTGTAAGTGTTTATCTTTTCTTGGAGAATATAAGCAAAACTCAACTTTGACAGGTTATTCTGGAACCTAATTCTCAGTATTTTTATATACACTTTTAGTCTTTTTTTTCTTTACAAGAGAGAGAAAACCCCAGCATCCAGCTAAAGGAGAACATAATTAAAATAACAGTAATTTAATTTTGCATTATTTAAAGAATTCATGGTCACAATGCATTTTTATACTGCATTATTTAAACAGTTCTGTTTTTAAACCACAAGATGGGGCTACAGGCTCATTTATAAGAAAGTCTGTGTTTTCTTTAGCAAATTATACCAGGTTATCAAAATCTTATTTTAGAACATATTGTATACATAGAATACAAACTATTAGGCACACATGGCTAATTTTGCAGGATCTGGAAACCTTTACCCTATCTTGAAACAAAGCAAAAAAGAAATAAGCCAGCACTTGGTAAATCCCATACTGCCCTGGATACCATCTAGGATGCCAGCTGCATGCCAAAATAACTGTGCAACAAGGCTACAACCCCCCTCTCCCCCTTCATAGGTGTTAGATTTGCTTAATCACAGTATTGTGAATATGTAGTTCATATTTTGATAAAAACATTTAAGCTTGCATCACACATGTCAAGGGTCCTCCTGTTTGAAAGTCCAGCACTAACTATGCTTCAAACACACTATAGTGGACTTAAAATCAATTGCACTCACCTCTCAGGTATTTAGGCTAACATTCAATTGTAAGGATAAAGGCTGAAAAATATTGGGCCTGATTCATTAAGGAAAGTAAAGCAAAAGAAATGAGTAACTTGGCAAAACCATATTGCATTAGAGGGGTAGGTAAATTTAAAATGTGATGGCAGATGTATAGTTGGGGTAGAGCATGTTCTAGATCAACTTTACATTTCATTGTACAAATAAAGCTATCAAGAACTGATGTGCTACATGAAAAAACAGCCAGAATTTTATCTTATGTGCAAAATAATAAACTAATTTGCACCCCTTGCATTGTAACATGGTTGTCCAAGTAAAAACGTACTAATTTTCTTGCCTTACTTCATAGTTGCCTACTCTCCTGGAATTTCCGGGAGACTCCCAAATATCTGGGAGTCCTCCCGGACTCCTGGGAGAGCAGGTCAAACTCCCGGTTACTAAATGCCTCTATAGTAAAGTGGCATGGGCGGGGCTTATCGTGCGAATTGCACGTCATTGTCCACATTCGTAACACACCCACCTCCCCCTGATCTCCCGAAGTACCTCTTGCCAAAGTTGGCAAGTATGCCTTACTTTTCTTAATGAATCAGGCCTATTGTGCTTTTTGTTTGTATGAATAGAGGGCATTTATATTGTCATGCAGCTGGTACCCTGTACAATATGATTTACCGGGTGCTGGCTTATTTCTTTTCTATTTTGTTATCAAATATTTTCTAATGTTGTCTTAGTTGTTGTTCTTCCAGCTTATTTAAGGCTACTTTGTTATGGTATATAAACCAAGCCTCCATACCTAAGAGGTTAGTGCATTTGATTTTAATTGCATTTCAGTGTTTGAAGCATATATGTTCATGTAGATATTGCAAACATGAGGACCCTTTATGTTGGGTTTCATGCTCAAATGTTTTGCTCAAAATTTGAACATTACCTTTAATGTTCAGTTTGCCACATACAACCAGATTTCCAATAGTAAGACTGGCAACTATGTTTTTTGTTTTTAGCTAGTATTGTTGTATACCTTGTATAGTACTAACAGGAACAATGTCCTATCATTTTATCATTACAATATCTTGAGGCTAATTCAAGTTTCAATCGCAGAGCTTTAATTTATCCATGATTAGAAATCTTCAACCAATAATGTTTATTGGTAGAATTCTGATACACTTTGATAGGATTAGGAGGAATATGCACCTATTCCTGTTTGTTATGCAAATTAATTAGCCTGGATAAACTACATACTGATAGTTTATGGGCATCTCCCAAAGGCTAATTTCTGACCTGCAACAAATCAGAACAGTACTGCTTCTTTATTGGGATGCATCTATTTGTCCACCGAGAGCAATCGAAGGGGCAAACACATGCAAGCAATGGGACTGTTGTGGGGTATGCATGTACCTTTATATTTTTCTTAACTCTCTGTCTGGTCTCGCCGTGACACGTCATGATTGCCATTAGGTACTTACGCTAATTTATGCATTATAGCTTATACTAGTCACTTTGGGCCTGATTCATCTTCGACAGCAATGTGCACTTGTGCCCATATACAAATCCAAGAGGATCTCAAGATACATTTTCTTTGGAATCTGGGTGTAAGTACATTTTGCTTAAACAGTGCTTCTCTTATGTTAACAGACAGAATAGACTGCAGGATAAGTACTTGTATATGTGCAATGTCAAGTCCCATCACACTGCATGCAATTTTGTTTTCCATAAAACAGATTAGCAACTCATAATAGTATAATTATTAATAAAAATGTGTTTTTAAAAAAAGTTTTTATTTTTTTTACATTAAATACATTAATCAGGATGTTCTTAATGCATACTATACATACAATGTGTTTTTATACTTTCCCGTACATACATACACATGTTCTGTGCTATCTAGTGGCGCACATATGTGTAGTTTTTAACTCATTGGTGATTCTGTGACAGTCATCACTATCAGTCCGCACTTACACCTGCTCTGTAGCTGGTGCAAATGACACTGATAAAAAGTACATACTTAAGAGATACCCAAAATTTGAACCAGCCACATCTTTGTTGGCACACCCTTAATGTACATTGCCTACTTTAATCCCCCTGTTCTGTCCTTCAAGTCGTAGCAATAGTAAGTGTCATTTGTGTTCAGACATGAATTGCATGCAATTGCGTTCATTGGTGTAATGTCCGTTTCTGAGCATGCGTAGGGCAATTTCACACAGGATACAGCACAAAGAGGAACCAGGACCTTAATATTTGTAGAATACCAATCTTGTGCTACTACTATATTAACTGATTAGTTTGTGCTATGAATACACTGATTCAGATAATACAACAATAATTACTAACCAGTCTGTATTTGGCCACAGATAATGTATTTCCACCGATACATATTATATCATATGTCTGTGCTAAGACAGAATCTGACTGAGAAGTGACCTTTATTATAAAGTACAAAGTACAACACTAATGAGGCTGTCTAAGCGTCTGTGTGTGCTGAATGAGGTTTTGCTGCTGTAAAACTAATAGGTCTATGACTGGGCCTTGTAGTTCCATCGCAGCTGGAGAGTCAGATGTTGCCTACCTCTGGTATATTTCCACGATCAGTTGCAGGGTTAACCAGTGCTTGCACTTTATGCATTATAAGTTGTCACTATGTTTCACTCTAAAGTGATCTACTTTTAAACTCTTTATTGAGAAGGTTCTAAATAATACAATGTAACAAGCAAGCAGGAGGTGAGTTTGAATTTCCAAATTAGCCAAATAGCATACCTCCCAACATTTAGAATCCCAAAAGAGGGACAAAATAAGCCCCACCCCCTGACCACACAAATCCCGCCCACAAATGGCATATTCCTGTAAAGCTCCACCCACTTTACTGCTAAACCACAGCCCTTTTGCTGTCTGCAAATTGGTATGTCCTGCCAAAATCTAGACAGTCAGAAGGCATGTACAGGGGTATGTAGAAAGGGATACATTAGGAGTAGAAGATATTTTTAGATGGGGTACAGAGGAATATAGCAGGGGGGGTGGGAGTTGGGAGGTTTGCAGACATGTGCTCTCTGCACACATGCATTACACACATACTCCCTTTGCCCACATGCATTACACACATGCCCCCTCTGCCCACATATTTTACACACATGCCCCCTCTGCCCACATGCTTTACACACATGACCCCTCTGCCCACATGCTTTACACACATGCCCCCTCCCTCTGCCCACATGCTTTACACACACATGCCCTCTGCCCACATGCATTACACACATGCCCCCTCTTTCCACATACTTTATACACACATATTTTATGCACACATACATACTTTATACACACATACTTTATGCATGCATTCCTCCTTTGTACACATACTTTATACACACATACCTCCTCTGTACACATACTTTATACACATACCTCCTCTGCACACATTCCCCCTCTGCACACATACTTTATACACACATACTTTACACACACATACCCCCTCATTACATTACTCGTTTTACCTTTTCTTCAAAAGCCAGAGTTCCAGCAGTCCTCTGCACTGTGTCCCATGCGACTGCTTCCGCCACATGACCTGGTGATGTCATAGGGATGTTGCTTAGCAGCAGCTATACTGAAGGGAAAAAAAACCCCTCTGCAATATTGGTACAAACTGTAAGTCAGACGGGACAGCGGGACAGTCCACTGAAATCAGGACTGTCCCGCTGAAAATCGGACAGTTGGGAGGTATGAAATAATATATTTGTAAGTTTCATGTTTAAGTTTCTTGTTCACATATTCTGAAGTAGGTGTGGTGCCCCAAAGCCCTGTTGAACAGCACAGAGGAGTGCATAAACGCTTTTAAAATGCAGGGCTACAAGGGGTTAATTGTGCTCCTGAAAACTTGTGAGTGATTGACAGGAGGAGGATGAAGGCCCTGATTGGCTGGGGGAGTAACAGGAAGAAGATGTGCAGGAAGGAGGAGAAAGAGAGAGCAGCATGGTAGAAGGAACACGGTGGAGGACGTGCAGCCGAGCAGAGAGAAGACTGAGCTGCTGCCAGAACTGGTGACATTGCCAGCAAAGCGGACGGAGAACAGCTGGGGACACGCAGCCGGGGCGCCAAAGACAGTCTCCACTAACTGCAGAACCCTCTCAAGTTAAAACCGTAGCCTGCAGTGTATTGCACACACCCCAGTGTCAGAGGGAAGAGTGATGAGAGAATCTACCCAAAACTGCCATTGCATTCTTGTACAAGGAAGGATTGTGAGTTTTTCCCCCAGATCATACCTTTACACAGGCTGCTGGGAACAATTAAGACTGTCGTTTCAGCTATACACTATGTGTTGCTGATATCTGGACACTGTCCCCTGTTGCAGAGCAAATGTGATAATAAAGATTCATTGACTGTTAAGAGAACAGCGCCATCTTGTGGCTGAACTGAGCAACAGCTCTGCTTTCTACTATAATACTTAACCCTTCTGGAAACCTCTGCAGGACATTGGAACACTACCAAATTCTTGTGCACAGGTCAGCCTAGGACTGAGTGTAAAATATGGTAACGTTACCGGGGATAAAATTGGTGCACCAAATGTTTTAGGTGATGTTAATGTTATGTGATTTACCTAAGAGTTGATCTATTGATATGGAAGGTGTGACATTCAGCGTTAGCAGTACCGCTGCGATTCAAGTTAACCCTGTAGTAGATGCTAAGAGTGGGGCGCCTGACCCATAGGGAATAGCACGGTACCCAAAATGCTTGAATTGGAAGTAGCCCTCTAGTGGGCGCGGTAGTGACCGTAAGAGTCTTGATGGGTTATTATTGATGGTTCTTGCATCATCACCAGTCAGATATTGTTAACTTGAAAGTAGTAACTCTGATTACCAGTGTGCCTTAGTAGACAATGTGCATTGAAGATGTGATCGCTATTGTGCCTTATACTCACCAGGTGTATGTTATATGTTAAATGCTATTGTGCTCTATGCTGATCAGACGCATTATTTTGTCATTATTATTGAGCTGAAGGGGTCAGTGGCGTGGTGGCTTACCAAAACTATCCTTACCGCATTCTCAATAAACCCAAGTTGTTTGACCAATCCTTATCCCTTTCATTGAAGTATTTATTTCCTGACCACCGGATATCCGAACAGAAAATAACCTCACTCGTGTCTGGAGGACAAGGTAAGGGAAGGATTTCCCATCAGTACTCGACCACCACATAGGCATTTAACATCCTGTGTCATTGAAATAGCATGAGGCCAAGGCAATGTGTGTTTTAGACAAATGAAAAGAGAGGGGGAATGATTTGCGCCTGATCAACCATTAGGCTGATCAGGCTGCAGCTTGGGGTGCTGGGTCCTGGGGGGCGCAGCACCAGGACCATTCACAAGCATTTTTTAATGTGTCTTTTTTTTTTCGCTTCCTCGTGATCGGGGTGCCCCTGGTCTCAAGGACGCAGCCCTGACTGTCACATTATACAATGTGCTGTTAGCTGCCCTGTCAGTGCGGCTGCGGTGCTTAACTTAGTGTGGTCATGTGAGATGATCACATGACCACACTAATCACTGAGCACTGACAGATGTGCTGTTAGCTGCCTGTCAAGGAGACAGAAGTCCCGGAGCCTGGAGAGAAGAGAAGCAGAGCAAGGTAAGTACAGTTTCTTAAATATCGGGGGGAGCAAGAGGAAGATGACTGGGGGAAAAGGGGAGTGATTAGCAGGCTGCTTGATGGTTGGGGGAAAGGGTTAATGAAGTGGCTAGGGGGGGAGACAATGAATTGGCTGGGGGGTGAAATTAATTAACCAGGGGGATTAATTAATTGACTGGGGGCGATGAATTGGTTGGCGGGGGAAGCTGATGAAATAGCTTGTGGGGGGGGCATGATCTCTGTATAGTGTGGTAGTGATTAGAATGCTAAATATTAGACAGTCAGGGCTGATAGATGTTAGTATATAATTGTAAATAATTAACATATATTTTATTATCTATGTCTGTACTAGGGGGTTGTTTTATGTGGTCATAATGGAGTGTTGTGTTTGAGTCATTTGTGGTTTGTTAACATTTTGCACTATAATATAATTTTTGCATATTTCCAATTCAGGACTCCAAGTTTCCAAAAGCCAACTGACAACAACGCTCCAAGAACAAGCAAGAGAGAACGTCAGGTAGTCTACGCTGCAAGATCAGGTAAGAGAAGACGGCACAATTTGTCTAACTTTAAATGCAGAATATTACTGTAATGACATTTTAATATGTTTGCAGAATGAAGTGTGTTTTATGTATTAATATTTTACAACTTTGTTTGTGCATGTGCATATATATATATATATATACACACATATATATCTGGGAGTCCGGGAGAACTCCCAAAAATTCGGGAGTCTCCCGGACATTCCAGGAGAGTAGGCAACTATGGTGTAACCCGACAGTAGCACTTTGACTGCTCAGATGCAGCTGGGCACTGAAGAACTACAAATGCTATCATGCTTTGGAGGATGAGAAGGAATACAATATTTGACATTTTCCATTTCACACAAAATAATTTACAAGACAGTTAGTTTCTCTTCTCCACCTGCTTTGTATGGCAAGATACAGACATTTGTCTAGAGAAAATTGAGAGGCTAAATTCATTTACATTTCAAAACAATTGGTTTCCAAACAGGTACATCAGCCCCTCCCACATACATTTTTGTAATCAGCTCTAATCAGACCAAGGGGCACATTTATCATTATTGACATAAAGTGAAAAGTAGTTTTCAATCCTTATCGCAATGATAAGGATTGAACTACTTCTCACATTTATGTACAGCCGTGCATAGAAACAGCAGTTCCGAAAAACTGCTGTTTCAGTGATAAAAAAAAACATACTTACCCCCCTCTTCGGAAGCGCTGTCTTCGGGTCTTCTCTTCACTCTTCAAGTGCGCATGTCCAGTTCCAAGAACTGGACATGCGCACACAGATCCCCTCTCTGTCTCTGCAACGATAGTTGCAGAGAGAGAGCGCTGAGTGACAGGGAGGGATCATGTGATCCCTCCACACATGCGCTGTCCAGCTCTGCTCTCCGGAGCAGAGCTGACAGCATTAGATTTCCTCAATTCGGATGATGTACGCCAGCTTCAGCTGGCGTACATTAACATGACAAGTTCCCGAAAAAAATGTTTTTTCGGGACTTGTTAGATTGCGTCCAGGAGTTGAATGGTGACTGCTCCCAAAAACGAAGAGGAATGCAAAGCAGCAGATATCCATGATATCTGCTGCGATGTCCCCTTAATAAATTTGCGGAGGACACTGTGGGACTTTAATTACCCGTTAAAAGCACTATCGTGCTTTATTAAATATGCCCCTTAAGGTCTCTTTTTGGAAGAAGACTACACACAGACACATACAGGAATTATTTCTCCCCACAGTGAAAGCGGAACTTTTATAGGCCCCTTTCATGGAGCTCTGGTAACATTTTGAACATGAGGAAATAGACTTAAATATGAGTAATTTGTACAATGTTTATAGTTAGTGTTTTAATTGTAAAACTAAAAATAATAGATTGCAAAAAGGTTACAGTATGGAGGGCTGGTATCTTAGATAGATTTTGTCAGTAATGATGTGATGTTTAAAATTATATTTTTTGGTTTCTAGAAATGTTTGTAGCTGTGAAATTGTAAATACATTGTAGTAAATATTAATGTGCACAGATGGTTAGTTATATAAATATATAGCATGAAAAGATTTGATTTGTTTGTAGACATTCCCATCCCCAAAGTGTGAGACATTCTCTGGAAACACTGTTTGTGATAAGTGTTTGTAGCTGTGATATGATAGTAATATATCTTCCTAAATAACAAAATCTACCAATATCTAAGTCAGTGGGTCCCAAACTTTTTTTCAGTTTGCGGCACTCTTAGAGTCTCCATAATTTTTTCAAGGCACCCCTCCAAAATAATTACCGAGCAGTCCCGTTTTATAAGTAGTTGGGTCAAAATAACCTATTAAGTATTTAGGTCAGGACAGAAATACTTAGTAAGTTGTTTGCAAAAATAATACACATAAATCCAAGGGAAAATAAAATTTGTATATATTTTTTCCAATTATATTTCTGTCAAAGAATAATTTACAGCTAATACTAGGAGGAATAAGATCAAACAAAATAAAACAACAGCATGTACATAAATCATCACACTGTGCTCCTTCACGATCACACTGTGCCCCTTCATCCACACACTCTGTGCCCTCCTTCATCCACACACTCTGTGCTCTCCTTCATCCTCACTCTTCATCCTCACTCTTCATCCTCACTTTGTCCCTCTTCATCCTCACTCTGGCTCTCCTTCATTCTTTTGCCCCTCCTTTTCTTCTATTTCTTCTGTCTTCTCTTCTGGCTTCTTACTAATACAGCGGCGCCCCGGACCCAGAATCCTCCTCTTTCCCGCCGCATCTCACTGAATATGTTGGACGTGATGAAGTCACGCCTGACATTCAGTGAGAAGTGAGTTGGGAGGAGGATGCTGGGTCCCAGGTGCCACCGGATTGGTAAGTTTTTCTTTTTTCTTTTCTTCCTGGCCACGGCACCCATGTGACAGCGCCGCGGCACCCCTGGGAGCCGTGGCACACACTTTGGGAAGCGTTGATCTAAGTTAAATACGATTTTTTTGTACTGAAATTAGTGAATGTAGTTTGGATATTTGTAGACATCCACTTGCCCTTTGAGACCAAGGACAGATTAGTGGACAATGTGTGATCACTGTTGAATAGAGAGAGATTTGAGGTGGACTTGTAATAGGTTAAGGTATATAAAAAATAAAAATAAAAAATGTTAAGACTGATTGGAGAGGTGGGAACTACTTAACAAAACTTTCCAGAGAAGAGGCTAGGTGGATATTCGATATGGAATAATCTCCAATAGTCTCCAATGGTCTCCAATATTCTCTATGACGACGACATACAACTTTAGATCTCTTCTCCCGATCTTTCCTCCCTGCTCCTCTCTCGTGTTTCCGCCATCTCCTCTTGGATATCCTCACGCTTTCTCAAAATTAACATTGCTAAAACAGAACTCATGGTTTTCCCTCCTTCTGGACTCTCATCCCCCACTGATCTCCCTATCGCTGTTAATAACATTGCCATCTCTTCTGTCCAGCAACTCTGCTGCCTGGGCAACACCCTTGATTCCTCTGTCTCTTTTGCCCCCCATATTCAATCCTTTACCCAATCCTGTCGCTTACAACTACAGAACATCGCCCACTAAAACCATCATTCATGCTCTCATCATTTCCCGTCTTGATTACTTAAGCGCTACGGAATATGTTGGCGCTATATAAATAATGATGATGATGATTACTGTAACCTTCTCCTCATCGGCCTCCCCCGCTCTCACCTTGCCCCCCTTTGTTCTATACTTAACGCGGCTGCCAGACTCATCTTCTTTTCACACAGCTCTTCTTCTGCTTCTCCTCTCTGTCTTGCCTTACACTGGCACCTCTTGTCCTACAGAATCCTTTTCAAACTCCTCATCCTCACCTACAAGGCACTATCCCACTCCACTGCCAAATACATGTACAACCTCTTCCCCATTCACACTCCCTCCCACTCCCTGCGCTCCGCCAATGACCGTCGCCTCTCCTGTACCCTGATTACTTCTTCACATTCCCGAATCCAAGATTTTTCCCGAGCTGCCCCCCCCTCTACTGGAATGACCTCTCACGTTCCATCCGACTGTCCCCAATCTGTGCTCCTTCAAACGGGCACTCAAAACTCACCTCTTCCTTAAGATAGAGATAATGCAACCAACATTGGAATTGTATTGACTTCTGTCACACATACACACACATACACACAGGCACATATACATAATTAGCAAGAAATTAATAAGATTTTGTACCTACACATAGATTGTCATCTATTTTATATACCATGAGTATAATTGTTATTGAAATTATATTATTACATTATTGTACTAAGTGTACAGAGTTCATTTGCTGTCAGTTGACAATTGTTGTGAGTGGAATGGAAGATGGGCAGTTTCAGTGAGGACAGAGAAGCTTTGTACTTTGTATAAGGATAAATATAGTTGTGAACAGCACTTACTAACTATACTGGCGGATGTATAGAAAGGACAAATAAAATGAGTTTACCCAGGACCTAACATCCCAGTGATGTGAAGTGGGTGATGACACATGAAGAGGATGATGAGCAATGTATCTACTTAAAGTCAGTTATTTGCCAGTTTTCAATTAAACACTACAACATGTATATATAAAACTCCCAGTATATGTATCTCAGGATCACACAAGTTCACCTTATTATTGAAAGGAATGAGTTATAAAGTAAATCGTCTATCAAACTAACAAAATTATGCAGCATCCATGCAAACTTCAGTTAATGTCATCACTTGCATGAAAATCTGACAAACTGAGAGCTCATGGTAAATTTTGACTGTCACTATTAGTACTACATCCCATTCAGTGGCTTCTACCAGTGTTTAACTGCCAATGTTTTGCAAATAATTCATTAACTTCTAATGTGCACTAATGTCCTTGGCCACATATACAAAGGTTTACTATTAAAAAAAGAGGAGGACTTTATGTAGTTATAGAGTGTGTGATGCAGTGTAATTAATAACCTATGTATTAAGTATGCTATAATATTGTCTTAAAACTTAGTTTTTAATGTATTTATTATTGCTAGTAATGTGTATAATTTTAATAATCTCTAGTATGTTATACAGATATACTTAAGTGATCTACTGAGGAATATGTAGTGTGATGGAGTAGAGACAGACAGTAAGCTACTTTGGACAATTAATTTATGGTGGAAAATGGGGCAGCCATCTACATCTTTCTTACTTCTTGTTCATCACTTAGTGAGTGAAACCTGATAGTTTATATTAAGCTCTATCTATAATAAGAGAATGATGGCTTACGTAGAAGAGAGTGATTAGGGATCATTTCAGCTGACAGTAATAATAAGTTAATGTTATTGAATATTAAGTATCATTGAAGTACCTCTTAATATCACTGGAACGTTAAGTGAAATTAGTAATTTAATCTTTCTTTCAAGTAGAGTGTTAACAGTAACAATTGTAAAGCTTTGTGTTACAAAGGTTATTTATTTGTCCAGGATGATAGGTTCAGGAAAGAGGATAACATAGACATTGAACTGGTTACTGTATTGTATATTAAATTGTATATTAAATTTTTAATACAAACATAGTCTACATGTATTATTGTCTGTCTGTGCTAATATTTTATTAGCTTATCAGCCTATATTAAATAAATATCAAGCGAAAAGGGCATTTATTACAGTATTATATTGCTTGAGTTTCCTTTTGAGGGGGACCAGGTCTCCTGAATCTAACCCCAGTATTCAAATTCCATAAACAAAGCCCAGAGAAGGCATTCAGGTTCAGGTGGAGGCACTATCAAGACTTAAAGGTGAGAAACACACAGTTTCTATTTACAGTCATCCAGCCTTTTACATTCAAGGGTCTAAAAGGGTGTTACACCAATCTGCTTAAAGAAAGTGGAAAGAGAGAAATCATGGACTAATATACTGTATAACTCTACTCTTAGTTAATCTCACTCCTCTTATCTCAAATGTGTCTATTTACCACTAGGGGGTAAATGTATGAACGTGCGGGTTCTTCAACGCCCGCGTGTTCGGCGATTAAATTTCAAGCGGCGCTGCATTGTAAAGGGAAGTTTCCCTTTACAATGCAGCGCCGCTTGAAATTTAATCGCCGAACACGCTGAACACGCGGGTGTTGAAGAACCCGCACGTTCATACATTTACCCCCAGATCTGGTTTCCAAATCCAGTCCTCAATTCCCCCTAATATTGCTGGTTTTGAGGATTTCCATGTTTATGCACAGGTGGATAGAGCAAAACAGTTGACTAGGATAGTTATGGCCATTTTCTAATACAGTCTTTGCTATGAGGTCCTGTAACAGGGTGCCTCTTGTAGAACACGCCATAAAAATCTGTCACTTGGTGCATAAACTTCTTGGTGGTGTCAACAGTGATTCAAATGCCCCCTTATGGCATACTTCTATGTTGCCAGAATTGGCTCCACTGGGAGGATTCCTTGCGCCATGGTGTAAATTCAATAAGGTAATTATACTGCACTAATACTGTTAAATCATTTGAAGCGCTTAGGGTGGAGTTTAATATTCCTAATGCAATGTTCTTTAAGTATCTACAACTTCATCATGTCTTGGCTGCTCAGTTCAAATCCCAACCTCCAGCCATAGATAATTCTCCTAGCAAGAAAACTTTGTATTCTCTGGGCCCGAGGAAACAAATCTATTTCTTGTACTCTTCCTTGTTGGTGGAACTAAATTTAGATGCTCTACTGGGCCTTAGAGCTAAATGGGAGGCAGAATTAGAAAACGAATGGGACAGCATAATGTGTAGCCATAGTGAGTCTACTGCCTCGATTAGATTTTAACAAATCCAATTTTATTTTATTCATAGGGCTTATCCCTTTAAGGCTGGTTACATTCAGGGGAAGACAAGGCCAGTTTGTCCTAAATGTCAGTCTATACCAGACTCATTTTGACTCTTGCTCTGGGTGTGCCCTATAATACACAAGTTCTGGAAAAAGATTATAAGTTTCATTGCTGGAACTGGTATTTCATTCCCGCTTGTAGTACTTGGTCTCTGCTTGTTTGGTGTATCCTTGAATTGAGCTGTAAATAGAATAACTATGCAATATTTGATAAATATATTAATGCTTTCTAAAGTATATATATGATGGCCAATAGCCCCCATAAAGTAGAAGATTGGATAACCTTAGTAAAATACATTGTAGGACATGTGAAGTTTATGTACACTAGCAGAAATTGTGCTTTAAAATTTGAGCAAATATAAGGTAGGTGGATCAATTCTAGATATGCAATATGGTTAAACAATGAATCTCTTGATTGAATTCATGGGCACCCAGCAACAGATACTATTGTCGATCATTTTTTGGTTATTTTTATTTATTAAGTTCTTTTTGAAACATGTATTATTGGAAATTATTGAGTTTGTTAGTTGCATTGCCTCTGTACAGGGTTACATAGACTTTGTGCTCATGAGCTTTCTTCTATGATTGTATTACTATGTCATTAATAGATAATTGTTCTATGTAGCTGCATTGTATTGTGGTTGAAAATAATTTTAAAAAAACTTTGACAAGGGCCAAATTGTGATGGCTAGATGACTAGGTCAGAGCTTCTCCAAAACGACAGGTCTTCTGGGGTGTTCCCAGTATGCAGTGGTTTGTACCTACCATAAGGAAGGATAAACGGTGAATCGGTGACAGGGTCATGGATGTCCCAGGCTCATTGATGTGTGTGCGGAACGAAGTCTAGGCCGTATGGTCCAATACCACAGAAGAGCTACTGTACCACAAATTGTTAAAAAAGTTAATGCTGGTATGATAGAAAGGTGTCAGAACACACAGTGCTTCACAGCTTACTGTGTATTGTTCTGTGTAGCCGCAGGCCGGTTATGCCCATGCTGACTGCTGTTCACTGCAGACATTGCCTACAATGGGCATGTGTTGCCAGAACTGGACCATGGAGCAATTGGAGATGGTGGCCTGGTCTGATGAAACATGTTTTTTTTTTACATCATGTGGATGGCTGGGTGTGTTGTACGTCCTTTTCCTGGGGAATTGATGGCACCAGGATGCACTATGGTAAGCCGGCGGAGGCAATATGATGCTCTCGACAATGTTCCATGCCAGAAACCATGGGTCCTTGGGTCCATTCATGTGATATTACTTTTACACAATATCACCTATCTAAACATTGGTGCAATCCAAGAACACCCCTTCTTGGTAAAGGTATTTCCTGATGGCAGTGGCCTCTTCCAGCAGGGTAATGCACCCTGCCACAAAGCAAAGATTGTTCAGAAATGGTTTAAGGGGCATGAAAAAGAGTTCAAGGTGTTGTCTTGAGATTAAATATATATATATATATATATATAGCACTGTGGTGCCCTACAAATCAATGACAGTAATAACAATATTTAATGCAATGATGATCATAATAGGCCATTACAGGCTGGAAAATGTGCAAGAATGGGTAAGTGAGAGCTAAGGCTCTTTACCAATAAGTATTCCGTGTTGGATTTTCCTAGATTCAGAGGTGATTATGGAGGCAAAAGCCAGCAATGTTTCCTGTAGTTTTAAGTAGTAGGACTGTTTAAGCAACAGGTGGAGTGACTCTACCAAAATACTAGTGGGAACAGGGGAAGTTAAAATAATTTAATAGGGTAAACACCTTTCATTAACTGCTGGCCCATATACAAATACTCTATGGTGCGCACTTCAAACTCCAATCCAACACTGGGGACCAATGATTATCACTTCACTATACCAGCCATTTTCACAAACCAGACATCTATAACTAGTAAGGGACTGACTATACATTTATATTGTTGTTAAAAATTTTGAATTTATCTGATCTTGCTGTTATCTCAGAAGGTTCTTTTCTTCCAATGTTTTTGATTGAAAACAAACATCAACTGGCATAAACCACTTTTCAAAACATGAAAAAACTAAGATAGAAAGAACTGCTGCCATCTACTGGGCCCATTCCACCCATGGCTGTCGCAGAGGTTTTACCATTACAAAGGTCAATTTTAGGCTTTGGGTGTTTAGTAAAGACATTATGCCAAAAAATATAGAAATAAATAAAAACAAAACTCTTTCCCTGTACAAGGTCTCTGTGGCAATGCAACATATGACATACGTGGTAATGGCTGTGCAGTGGTCGAGAAGCGGCTGGGTAATTACCTCTGGAAGGAAGCAATAATTACACTTAATAGTAGCTCATTTGATGAACTAAACAGCAAAGCATGTAATTGGATGGAGGGACCCAGACAAGAGTGAGTAGTAACGCTAACCCCTTTTAGCTACAGGAATTACACATAATTAAACAAAACTCGTTTGTACTCTGGTAATTACAAAGGATTAGACAATCATTATATTGCACTTAGGAGCACTTTCCAGAGAGACAAGGAGTTTTTAATCCTGTACAGTTAATCAGACATCCTGCGGGCTTGTTAACCCTTTGTTTGCACTACACACCTGAGGCACATTAGTCAGGTATCCATTACCTGTTTATTTCTATGTAATGTTTACACCGTACAATATTTTGGTTCACGTGAATCAATAACATTTGCAGCAGACACATAAACCTGCACTGCAGCCTTGCAATTAAGAGAGCTATACAGTACAATTAAAGCTATGAAAAGGCATTCTCACAGTGTTCTGTGCTCAAACAACTAACACTTTAAAGCTTCTACAAGCCTTGACCTTGTTAGGGCCCATGACCACCTAGATGGGCTTTTAGAACAGTTAGAGTAGAGATCTTCACCTTTAGCAGCCGCCTTTCCCGTTGAGCTTTATGTGCTCACAGGTACTCAGATGCCTCCAGATCTTAGGCTCAGAGTAGTAAAAGTTCATCAAAGATGGCCGCAGCACAGATGCAACCGGGGGCGCTAGCCCAGACTGGAGCGGGTGGTCAGTGGCAGGTAGAGGTCATAGGTCCATAGCGAAACAGCAAAGTCCAGAATACAAGCCAAAATGTCAGGGTCACAGACAAACAGGCAAGGTCCAAGGTACAGGAAAAAGGTCACAATGGTAGATCGGGTATATAGGAATCCAACAGCAGGTCAGCAACAGTGCAGGATTGGAACGCTATAACCGGCAGGGAGGCTAAGCCTTCCCTGCCTTAAATACAGAAGAGAGCCAATCATGACCCTTCCCCAGTAAGTACCCCCCAGGGGCTGCTTAATAAATTAGTGCCTGATTAATTAACCCAAAGGCTGTTCACTACACTGCGCACGCTCCCGACTGCTCAGCGTTGCTGGGATGCGGCGCTGCTCAGAAGGTGTCCCGACTGTCTCCATGGCAACGTCTCTATGGCAAGGGAACCGGAAGGTAAGTCCTGGCTGTTGCCTTGACAGCCGGGATGCCGAAGGAGGAACCGAGCCGCGGTGATCAGCGGCTCGTGACAATGCCCCCCCCCCTTGAGGAGAGGTTAAGGAACCCTGACATTCTGGCTTTCTGGGGAACTGTTTAAAGAATTCCTTAATAAGTCTATCTGCATGTAGGCACCTCTGGGGAACCCAAGAACATTCCTTCCTTTCACATTAATTGAGTGCGGCTTCCGAGACTGAACACAGTTGAATTTACTAGAAAAAAATACAGGTTTAAACAAAGAGCAATGAAACGTGTTTGGAATTTTCAGAGAGCGGGGAAGCTTCAACCTAAAGGTCACAGTTTTCACTTGCTTGATGATGAAAAAGTGGCCAATGAATCTAGGACAGAGTTTTTTACAGGGTTGTCTGAGCCTGATATTACGGATGGAGAGCCAAACCTTCTGACCCACTTTGAAAGAGCAGCTTCTACGGTGTTGATCCGCAACATTTTTGGAGTCTAACTTTAAGGCAGAGTGAACTTTCTTCCAGATATTCTTAAGACTAGAAGCCGTGGAGACCAGAAAGGTTAAGCAAAGCCAATGAGATCTAGGATGGTAACCAAGATTGCAATAGAATAGAGGTGTACAAGTGAAGGAATGGCAAGAGTTGTATGCGAACTCTGCCTCATGGCAACAGGGCTGACCAGTTGTTGCGGAATTCAGAAGTGTACAAACATAGAAATTGTTTCAAGGATTGATTAACCCTTTCAGTTTGTCCATTGGATTGTGGATGTTATGCTGAGAAGAGGCTTATGTTTGTTCCAAGAAGTGCACAAAAGGACTTCCAGAATTGAGCAATAAACTGAGAGTTGCGATCAGAAACAATATCCAACCGTAAGCCATAGAGCTGGAAAATGTGCTGGACAAAAAGTGACGCCAAAGTCTGTGCACTAGGAAGTCTGGTTAAAGGTATGAAATGGGACATTTTACTGAAGCGGTCAACCACTACCCAGATAGTATTGTGGCCTGCTGAGGATGGGAGCTCCACAATAAAATCCATGGACAAATGTGTCCAAGGTCCTGTAGGAACAGATAATAGCATAAGCTGACCAGAGGGGCGATTCCTATGGGTTTTGTTTTTAGCACAAATTTCACAGGACATAAGAAAATCTCGAACATCTGATGCCATGGTGGGCCACCAAACAGAGCGTTAAAGACTTTCTGTGGTTTTAAAGATACCGGGATGTCCGCCGGTTTTATTTTCGTGGGCTTCAGTGAGGACAGCCTTTTGAAGGTGGACTGACACAAATAAGCAATTGCCAGGTGTCTCTGAGGGAGCTAATTTTTGGAACCTGCAAAGGGTTATACCCAAGTCCTGGGCTAAACCTGCGTGAATAGTTGAAGGTGGTATAATTGGCAGCGGTTTCGGAACTGGTGCATGTTGAGAGACAAAGCTTCTGGAAAATAAGCAATTGCCAGGTGTCTCTGAGGGAGCTAATTTTTGGAACCTGCAAAGGGTTATACCCAAGTCCTGGGCTAAACCTGCGTGAATAGTTGAAGGTGGTATAATTGGCAGCGGTTTCGGAACTGGTGCATGTTGAGAGACAAAGCTTCTGGAAAAAGCATCAGCCTTAGTGTTCTTAGATCCTGGTCTATAACTGATAACAAAACGGAAGTGGGTAAAGAAGAATGACCAACGGGCTTGTCTAGGATTCAGCCGTTTTGAGGATTCAATGTATTGGAGGTTCTTATGGTCAGTGAGGACTGAGATGACATGGATGGATCTTTCAAGCCAGTGACGCCATTCTTCAAAAACCCATTTGATGGCTAAGACTTCCCAATTACCAACATCATAGTTGGCCTCTGCAGAAGAGAACTTGCGGGAGAAAAAGGCGCAGGGAAACAGCCGTTGATTACCAGGATCTTTTTGGGAGAGAACAGTGCCCACACCAATGTCAGAGGCATCAACCTCCAGAATGAAAGGCAGCTCAGGATTAGAATGTCTCAAGACAGGGGCGGAGATAAATGCTTTTTATAGAGGCTCAAAGGAATTGATAGCTTCTGGGGACCAATTACTAGAATCTGCCTCCTTTCGGGTGAAGGCAACTATGGGAGCCACCAAATCGGAAAAACCTTGAATAAATCTTCGGTAATAATTGGCGAACCCCAGAAATCTTTGTACAGCTTTCAGATTAATGGGCCGCACACAATCTAGGATAGTTTGAACTTTACTTGGGTCCATAGAGAAACCGGTAGAGGATATTATATGTCCTAGGAATGATACATTCCGAACTTCAAACTCGCATTTTTCAAGCTTGGCAAACACATTATGGTCCCGTAATTTATGGAGAACTTGTTGAACATGGAGTCGGTGCTGAGACAGAGAGCGGGAATATATTAATATGTCATCCAAGTACACAACCACTAACTGATCAAGGAATTCCCAGAGAACTTCATTAACGAGATCTTGGAAGACAGCTGTCGCGTTACAAAAACCGAATGGCATAACCAAATACTCATAGTGGCCAGAATGGGTATTGAAAGACGTTTTCCACTCATCTCCTTCTCTGATGCGGATGAGATTCTATGCCCCGCAAATATCAATTTTGGTGAAGGTGGTAGCACCTTGAAGTTGATCAAACAGGACCGAGATGAGAGGAAGTAGGTAGGTGTTTTAAATAGTGATTTTGATAAGATATCTGAAATCAATACAGGGAAGTAGTCCACCATCCTTTTTGGAGACAAAGAAACAGCCAGCTCCCACTGGAGATTTTGAAGGCCTAATAAATCCTTTATGTAAATTTTCCTCAACGTATTCCTGCATGGCCTTTTCAGTACCAGAGAGAGAATACAGTCTTCCATTCGGTAATTTAGTACCTGGCATTAAATCGAAATCCTGATGTGGAGGTAGAGTGTCAGTCGCTTTTTTTTAGAGAATACATTCTAAAATTCTCAGTACTGAGGAAGAAGGAATTCGGAATCAGGAGGCAGAATCCGAAGAGGCAAGCTCAAACAAGTCTGAGGAACTACACTGGGTAATCTCCCCTTGTGCCCAATTAATTACAGGTTTGTGAAAGCGCAGCCAGGGATGCCCCAATATTACCAGTACAGATGGGCAGTTGATAAGGAAGAAGGACAGAGTTTCTGAATGAAGGGTTCCCACTGTCAAGTGTAAGAGGGGTGTTTCATAAAAGACCATGCTGCCTGGGAGTGATCCTCCATCTAGACCACATACGGTAATAACATTACTGATAGCCTTGAAAGGAATTCCAAAAGATTTGGCGAATCCAATGTCCAGAAAATTTCCAGTGGCACCACTATCAATAAAGTTTGAGAAATCAACAGAATGAGCACCATAAGTGATGTGCGCAGGAGCCAAAACTGCATTTATAGAGGAGATGATCTGCAAACCTACTCTTTTTCTCCTAGGCCAACTCTTTTCCTGACTTGTTAGGGCAGGAATGGGAAAAATGTCCTTTGATGCCACAGTAAAGATACAGACCTTGGGTCCGTCTTCTGTTTTTTTCTTCTGCAAAAATACGGTAGGCTCCTAATTGCATACGCTCTTCAGTGTACAGTGACGCAGAAACAAACGCAGATGATGGACAGGAAGGTGCCTCTTTTTCCGCCTTCCTCTCTTTGATCCATCTGTCAGTTTTGATGGCGAGCTGCATAAGACTCTCCAGTAATGTTGTCGAAGGGTACTCTACCAAAGCATCCTTGATCTGCCCTGACAAACCTAAGCGAAATTGACTGCGTAATGCAAGACCATTTAATTCACTGAAGACCATCATCTAAACTCGGCACAGTATTCCTCAGCAGAGCACCGACCTTGATTTACGGCACTGAGGTGAGCCTCGGCCGAAGCCACCAGATCTGGGTCATCATAATGCAGGCCTAAAGCATTAAAGAATGCATCAACAGACTGTAAAGAAGGACTTGCAGGAGCCAGACTGAGCACCCAAGACTGAGGGTCACCTTGAAGAAGGGATATAATAATAATGACCCTTTGCTGCTCTGAACCTGAATAACGGGGTCTTAGCCGGAAGTAGAGCTTACAACTTTCTTTAAAATTGTGGAATAAAGCTTTCCCCCCAGAGAAACGGTCTGGCAGGTTCAATTTAGGTTCTATAGCAGGTGCCAGGGAAACTTGCTGTGCTTGCGAAGTCCTTGAGGCCTCCTCTTGTGCAGATAAACGGTACAAAAGTCCTTGGACCATCTAGGACAGGGATTGTATCTGCACTGGCAAGACTTGGGCTGGAGAGGGATTCGTCCTGTTTTCATCCATGAATAATCCTCTCCAGTAATTTCACTGGCCGGTTATAATGTTAGGGCCCACGACCACCTAGAACAGTTAGAGTAGAGATTTTTACCTCTATCAGCTGCCTTTCCCGCTGAACTTTATGTGCTCACAAGTACTCAGATGCCCCCAGGTCTTAGGCTTAGAGTAGTAAAAGCTCATCAAAGATGGCCACAGCGCAGATGGAACTGTGGGTGCCAGCCCAAGCTGGTACCGAAGTCAGAGGTCCGTAGCGAAACAGTAAAGTCTAGAATACAAGCCAAAAGGTCAGGGTCACAGGCAAACAGCGAAGTCCAGAATATAATCCAAAAGGTCAGGGTCACAGGCAAACAGCGAAGTCCAGAATATAAGCCAAAAGGTCAGGGTCACACGCAAACAGGCAAGGTCCAAGGTACAGGCAAAAGGTCACAATGGTAGATCAGGTATACAGAAATCCAACAGCAGGTCAGTAACAGTGCAGGACTGCAATGCTATAACCGGCAGGGAGGCTAAGCCCTTCCTGCCTAAAGTACAGAAGAGATACAATCAGGACCCTTGCCCAGCTGCTCAGTGTTTCCGGGATGCGGCGCTGCTCAGAAGGCGTCCCGGCTGTTGCCATGGAGACGGTCTGGACAAAGGCAATCGGAAGTGATATCCCGGCTATATATATATATATATATATATATATATATATATATATATATATATACACAGTAAGGGGATGTAGATGTAATAAGTTGCACTATTCCCTTACAGTGACAAAACTAAATTTGTTTTCTATGACCTAATATTGTAGTTTATGTTGCCTACTGCCCTAATAATGTGTTCTAAATCTCTGTGGCATTATACTGTCACTATCCATATGTCTATTATAAACCTTTATAACAATATAATGACCATTATATTTAATTAAGGATACAGGCTTTTGTTGTGGCTAAAATGTGAGAGTGCTTTCCGGCCATTTGAACATTTATAGTTCATAGCTCTTCTTTGTGGAGAAAAGTACCTAAATTGTTTATGTAAAAATAAAGGTTTATTCGAAAATATAATTTTTTGAATGGTTTATTAAAAGTCCTGAGGTGGTAGCTTGGTTATGACCAAGATACAGTTATTAATATGTTTAGTATTCTAAATATTATTGTATTTTGAAATTTGTTTCAGTAAATAGTGTATACAAATATTTTTTGCGCTGTTTTTGTATGATGCATTTATTCTTTAGAGTTTGGACCATATATTTTGGCAAGCAGACCATTGCTTAAACAATTTAACGTAAGAAATGTCCCTGTGATTTTGCATATTGTCACCATTGTTGACACTTTTTAAACGATATGGGCCATCCATTTATTACAGCACCTCCTCTCTACAGCCCATAATTTCCAATTAAACACCTCTCAATTACCTCTTCTATTTCCCAATGCACCCTCTCTAATTTCCATAGTAGCTTACTTTTCTACTGTATCCCACCCTATTGCCTCCTCCATTTCTCCCTACCCCTCTATATTTACCCTTCTATTTTTCATTGTACACACTATTACCTCTGTTTTTCACTGTTCCTCTTTCTAAAAAACCATGAAAGTTCATTACATCCCTCTATGAGCTCCAACATTATCCACTGTACTCTCTCTACTATCCCCACAAGTTTAGTTTACCATCCAAGCCTTCCACCATTATGGACTGCACCTCCTCTTTAGCAACCCATTTTACTCTGTACCCCCTATCTATAACCCCTTCTGTTTTACTTCATATCTTGCTCTCCTTTCTTTCTCTCTTCCCCTCCTCTGTCCAATATTATACCTTTCCGCTTCTAACCTAGTGGTACACTTCTCTCTCCCACTAATCACACCCCATACCTCCCAACTCTCCCTACTTTGGTGAGACATCAAACATCCAAAATCGTGGCCTGCAAAAGGGGCAAGGCTTAATGGAAAAGTGGGTGGGTTTTGAATCAATATGGCCATGTGTGGGTGGAGTTTGGGTGTAACTGGGTGGAGTTTGGCAGGGGTGGGCTAGGCTTACTTTTATCCTGCTTTTGGGATTGTGAGTTTTGAGAGCTTTGCAACCCACATACCTTTATAAGATGCAGGGTTCTGTGTGTTTCTAACTACCTCACCAGCACCGCGTCACAAATCTGATATCACATTTAAGGAGGGGTCTAACCGGAGGTGATGTTTCCAGAAAGCATTGTGGGTGTTATGTCCATAAGGAATGCTGGGGCTAGTGAGCTGATCAAACTCGCTGAATGGGGATGCAAATGACTAAAAAGTGCCCTGACCATCTCAGAATTGGCAAGAGAGAGAATTCAAAACTATATAATAAGCTTGTCTCTGGGGTATGACTGATACTAAGGGTCAGCATGACTGGACACATAAATAATGGGTAGATATTTGGGAGGCAACTGTTTCTATTTTCAGGGACATTCCAAGGTTTTCAAGACTTGTTCTTGGAATTGGCCCAGTTTTTCAAGTATTGAACAATTGTAATAAATTAATCTTTTGCTACATGTTGTATACAAATCTTGCCATGAATTTGTATTGTCTTGTCTTTCATAAGTGAATACTTGTTGAAGAGGAGTACTTAAAATACAAAGAAAATGCATATTAGAGATGTTCACTGGCCCCTGTGTTCTGGTTTTGTATCTGGATTAACTTTGTGTTTTGGTTTTGGCAAAACCGCCCTTGCGCGTTTTGGTTCTAGATCCCGATTTTTTCCCCTAAAATCCCTATTTTTTTCTTTTTGCTAAAATCACATATTTTTTTCTCTTTTTCTCCCCTACATTATTATTAACCCCAATAACACTAATTTCAAGTCATTTGCAGTCAATCTTGACCATCTCCAAGGTCACAATATAATTTTCATACACTTTCAAACAAAGACTGCAGATTTAGATGACCAAGCCTGCCAGACCTATTCTTTCTAATTCAGCAATGACAATTAGCAATGGAGCAATAGAGCTCTCCTCTTTGTATGTTACTGATATAACACAGTACAATGTGACTGCAGATTTAGAAGACCAAGCCTGTCAGACCTATTATATCTAATTCAGCAATGACAATTAGCAATGGAGCTCTCCTGAATGTCACTGGAGACTTTAGAGAGCACTGCTACCCCTCCTCTTTCTTTTCTACCTATGATGCTGCCCAACTGCACAAGAGACTGCCATGAACTGTGCTACCCCTTCTGTGTCCCTCTGTGAAATGGCGCTGGACTGCCATGAATGGCGGTACTTATAGATGATCCAAGATCCGATGATGTAACAATGACATTTTGCCTCATTTTCAATTCCAAGGGCGCGCAAAAGTATCGAGCCGGCTTAGCTCGGTACTCGGATCTGCTAAGTTCGGGTGTGTTCGGTTTCGGGGAACCGAGCCCGAGCATCTCTAATTACTATCAAGTTAAGTAAATATGACATGATGGACTTTGTAGTGTTTTGTATGCAATGTGCTTAGATTCACTGGATGAACAACAAACGTTTACTGGAAACTTTTAAGAGTGTGAAAAAAAGGGACAATTCAAATGGGCAGTTGAAGAAACACATTTTCCATGTGTAGTAAACATACATGTGTTCACCTTGACTTAGGAGTCTTAATAGAACAAACGCTAACAACAACAAGGAGCAAAACTTGAAAAAATGTAGAGCTTTGTCCATCTAATAATATAAGTGTGATATCCAGTATATTAAGCACGCAATGGAGCTTGGACAATGGGGGAGGGGATTAGGAAGGGGAAGTCAGGATGGGGTTTTTTCTCTATATGAGTGGAGTTTGTATGTTCTTCCTATGTTTGCATAGGCTACCTCAGGGCACTCCACTCTCCTCTTAAAGTCCAAAAACATACTGGTAGATTTATTGGCTACTGACTAAAATGGATCCATGTGTGTGGTAGAGTTTAGACTGGAACCTCTAATGGTGCAGAGACTAATGTGAATGATTAATATTGTCTGTATAGCACTGTGTAATATGGTAGTGCTATATAAATATACTGTAATAAATAAATAATGGAGAAAATAGGGTGGCATACCTCCCAACAGTCCTGATTTGTGGATCGAGAACCTCACGATGATGTGGTTTGGGCAGATCATGGGAGAAGCTTATTTGTATGCACTTTAGAGGGCATGTTTGGGGAACGCACACAAAATTTTCCCCTTCTAAAAGTATTACATTTTTACACATCCAAAGAGGCAGCAGAGACCAGGCCACTTATAGTTAATTCAAGACATAAATAAGGGTAAGTGCTATTTTAGGAGACAAATGTAAAAATAAATTAAGGGGATGGTTGGAAAGTGGTTGTAGGTTAGACTTTGAATGAACATTTTACATTTTACACCATGCTCATTTTTGCATGGATCCACAAGAGAAGTAAAAAGAAAAAAAAATCACCCTTTTACAAGTGCAGTTCTAAGGACCGGAGAATGGGAGAATGGGCATGTGCTTAGTAATGCACTTGATAGACAAATAGACTGTGCAAGCCCACAATTTTTCTTTCTCCTACTCTATCAGCTAACCTCTTGATCCCATACCCTCACAAATTGGTAGACCCCTGTCTGCTGTGCTTACTCCATCTCTAACTATAATCTGTAATTTATCTCTCTCTACTGGTATCTTCCCATCACTATACAAGCTTGCAGTGATTACTCCTATTCTGAAAAAGCAAAATTCTGACCCAAACTCTCTCTCAAATTACCATCCTATCTCTCAGCTCCCATGCCCCTCCAAACTTCTCGAGAGACTTGTCTATACTCACCTCACACACTTCCTTTCTGCGAACAACCTATTGGACGCTCTACAGTCAGGCTTTTGCTCTCAACACCCCACAGAGACTGCTCTGACCAAGGTTGTCAATGATTTCATCACAGCAAAAACTAAAGGCAATTACTCTCTTCTAATTCTCCTGGACCTCTCTGCTGCATTTGACACTATTGCCCATTCTCTCCTCATACAAACACTAAAATCACTAGGTCTTGAAGGCACTGTCCTATCCTGGTTCTCATTCTATGTATCTAATCGCTCTTTCAGTGTTAATTTCTCTGGAACAATCTCCACTCCGCTACACAAATTTGTCTATCCTCTCCTGATCTCTCACCATCTGTGTTGTCGAAGCTTCCTGTCTGACATTTATAGTTCTGTTGACATCACCATAAACTCCAGCCCGAAAGCTCGCTGCCTAGGTGTAAACCTTGACTCACAACTATCCTCACATCAACTTTATATTTACATAATGCTGTTTACATCTAAAACACATTTCCAGAATACGTACATATGTCACAGAAGAAACTGCAAAAACTTTAATTCATGCACTCATCTCCCGCATCGACTATTGCAATTGCCTCCTTAATGGTCTTCCCAAAATCAGACTCGAGCCCCTGCAATCTATTTTGTACACAATGGCCAGATTGATTTTCCTTGCAAATCATTCTTCCTCTGCTGCGTCACTCTGTCAATCTCTACATTGGTTGTCTGTTTTTCAATGAATCCAATATAAAATTCTTCACTTGTCTTAAAATATCTCCCAACTGGACCACCTCTGTTCTATACAAAATCTGCATCTCTCTTATACTCTCATCACATCCTCCCATTCTCGGTCACAGGACTTTTTTGGGCTGCACTCACTTTATTGAATTCATTCCCTCACACCACAAGACTTTCCTCTAGTCTTGAAACCTTTAAGTGTTCTCTGAAAACCCACTTCTTCAGACAACCTTATAATATTCCTCAACCACCGTCCTAATATCCCTAGGTTACCCTATTACCACCCTCTACATAGCTAACACAAGACAACAACCATCTGCCATATTCGTGTGACTGAACATACAGCCCACTAAATACTTTGTAACCTTTGCATTCCAGCTGGACCAATATGCAATATGATGTAGCACTTACCGTTGTGTATCAAACTCCCATTGTCCCATAGATTGTAAGCTTGCCTCTCTCTCTGTATGTATTACCCAGTATTGTTTGATTACTATCTTTCCCCAATTGTAAAGTGCTACGGAATCTGCTGGCGTTATATAAATAAATGTTGTTGATGATTTTGCCTTTTCAATGTTGAGCCAGCCTCACACGCTGGGCATTTGTCTTAATATAACAGCAGGTAGACATCTGCCTGCTTGCTTCGTGCACACAGATTCAATTTAATCATCTACATGTGAGTGTTTAGTACATGTGTGGTAAAAATTCATTATAAACAACCTGTGTTTTTCAGTTTAAATGGCAAAGCAGTTCTCAAGTATGGTGGTCGCAAAGATGTCCGATATTGAACAGAACAATGAAAAGTTCACTTTGTCATCTTAAAGGTGTTTACCTCTTCCAACAGATTAGTTTATCATCGAAGATGCCTACTCAGGTAACCTCTACCATATTGCTTGTACTTGCAATCTGTGCTGGAAATCTTCAGGAGTCTCATTTAAAGGCTTTGGGATTTGACAGAGCTCAGCGAAACTGGATGTCTACGACACTTGTATAGGCAAAAAAACGGCTGGCATTTAAGTTAGAGTTAGGGTCTGTGACTTACCTGCAGAGGTTGCAACATAAGTAGATACAACTGCTTTGGGTATGAGAGGGAGTCTACCAATGTGCTAGTCTAGGAGTTGTGGAAATCCCCCAATCCAAAAAAAGGTTAAAAACCCCTTTAACGCAACATGACAGCTCCTTACACAACCTTAGAGATTATACTTGGTCTGATTTTAAAAATATAACCAAAACCAATGAATACATTTATTTAATCAAGTAATAAAAATACCAAAGGGATTGATTTATAGAGTAAGGAAAAATAAGCATAAAGCAGGTGAAGAGAAATAATTATTATGCAGTATCTGTAACAGAGCAAGAGGGAACAAAACACATCCACGTATGTGGGAGGATCCGGGATGTTTTATTTCACTTATTTATTTTTTTATTTACTTTTTTTTTTTTTTCACACCAGAGCAAGATGGCATGGATCCAGTTCAGCATAAACACACAATTAACCAGAATCATATAAGAAATTGTAGTATTAGGCAAACACACAGACACATGTACAGGTTTATGGTCCTTATCATCCCTTTTTTTTTTCTTGACTATTTTGTTTCGTTCAGTACAAAAAAATCTACAAACAACAATATATAAAAAGTTTTGTGCTGTTGACAGTTTTACAAAAGAAGATTTTCAGACAGATTTTGTGTTACTCCCTTTGTTAGAGTGTTGTTATGGTTGTGTGCCTGGATTGTGAGTGTGTTCAGGAGACTATTATATTAGGAAACTGCAAACGTTACATGCGGGGGGCGGAGGTTAAAAAGTGGTACAGGGGAGTAGCATCATCAAATAAAGAAAAAACGGAATCATGCAGGCGGGTAGTAAGTAAAATGATATCAACCAGGATGAAGTTGACACTCATCTGTCCAGCCATGGATGGAGTTGAACTATACAATTGCAAGTCTGAAAATTTGCTTGATGTATAAATGAAATTATCTTCTGCTAATTCCAGTCTGTTCTTTGTTTGTCAGGACAGATTTTGAAACCATACATGGGTTAAAAGGCTGACCTGGGGGTCCTAGATCACGCACCCAGAATATAGCAGGTAGCTGTTGCTTAGTAGTATATATGTATGTATATATACACACACACACATATATATATATATATATATATATATATATATATATATATATATATACACACATATATGTATGTATGCATGTGTGTATATATATATATATATATATATATATATATATATATATATATATATATATATATTACATATACATGGCATAGTGATCAGCCTTAGCTTGTCTGCCCAGATTGTCAGGGAGATCTCAAGTTTACGGCCAATATGGTGACATTTACTCTGTGGCAGTGAAGGGGGTAATTCTGTGTCTCCATACTTGCTCAGTTTCTCCAGCGTGCTTACTGCATGCTGTCAACACCAAACAGTTTTAATACTGAACATATACATATAATCTCCTCATACATGGATTCCTTCTCTACAGACACCTCATGGCTCTCTAAGGACATAATATCTTTTATCCTTTCATTAAGTATGTTTTAGTCATTGTAAGACACATTAAGTCACCAAACTGAACTGTGATTATAGGATTATATATATATATAGTTTCCTCTTCAATCTACAAGACTAATCTCATCCTAGAACCAGCTCCTTGGATTGCATAGTACACTGAGGACCCAGTGGGGCTCCTGACCGGTGGGAGACTGTTCATTTTTGTATTACTTGATAATGATCAAGTAATGGATCTCCCAGAAATTCCACTCATGAAATGTATCAGCCTACACATTGCATAATTGTTATTAAGTTAGAAGATCATCAAGTTACGATGTCTACAATATTGGACAAATGTATTATCAGTTTTCCTGAGACCCTAATAGGGCTCTAAATCATAGACTTTGAACTCTAAAACCGGTTCATGAAAAATCCCCAAAGGATGACAGCTAAATGAAAAAGTATCTTGTAAAAATGGCACAGTTAGAATGACATCATACACTTTTCCAGCCAGGAGACTTTTAGAGCTCTTATGTGACTTGATACAGAAAGACATCTAAAAGCAGTGGAAATGTGACTCATGATAAAAGGTGTGACATTATCTCAGGAACCTGTGTGTCCTTGTAACTGGTTCATCAGAAGCAATTTTAGGAAAAGTGATGAAAACTGAGTCAAGTTATCACAATAACAATGAATAGAAATGTAAGCAAGATACAGAGGCTTCGATCCATTAAGGCACTGCCCTTGATGATTCCATTATCATGTAATAATCTATATAATGTACAATGCTCCAGCAAGTTATGAATCATACTGCATAAATCATACAACAATGATTCCAAAAAACAAGATCATTAGGTTCTAGGTATATATCCTGCTTTAAATTGTGGCCATGTTTCTAGATAAATTGTTGTCTGCCTCTAATTTAGTCCTATTATACACCTGCTTCTTTAGGTTTTTGATCAAATATATTTTATACCTTAGCACTCAGGTTGTAAAGCTAGTACCCTGCTTCTAGAGCAGGTTGCTTTAAGATTGTAGGTAAATCATACACTTGTACTGTTGTTTTCACTTTAATCAACTTCCATACAGTGGTTCAAGCTCTCTCACTTATTTTGTTTTTCTATTACCCTTTTTTAATATGCATTGTATGGTGGTTCAAATTTTCTTACCTCTTTCCTTCTAGGCTGTTTTAGCTCAGTTACATCCCTGTATCCTGGCTATATTACAGTGTGTTTCTAGATTCCTTACATTACTTGTTCTAGACTCAACATAGCCTCAGCTCTGTTATATCCATCCATTCTGGATACATTATAATGTGCTTCTAGGTCCCTAACATCCCTTGTCCTAGGATTATTATACCCTGTTTTCAGTTCATCCATATCCTTGATTTCTAGATGCATTTTAATGTTCTGCTAGGTCCCTTGTCTCTTGTTTAAGGTCCATCACATTCTTAGCTCAAAAACCATTATACTGTGACTGTGGTTCCTTCAAATCTCTTATTTTAGGAACAAAATACTTTGGTTTTATTTTGCTCAGCCACATCGATGCTTTCAAGGTATGTTATACTGTGCTATGGTCTCTTCACATCATTTGTTCACATCGTGTTAATTTTTATTCCTGATATGATATAGTTTATTTGTGGTTCTAATTCACTCAAATATCTTGTTCCAGATACATCACACATCAAATCCTTGCTCTAGGATTGATTATACTGTGGGTTTAGTTCCCTCACATCTCTTGTTCTAAGTGCATCATAACCAGGTTAGATCTATTACATTTCTAATTCAAGATACATTACAAAGTGTGTTTAGTCATCCCACATCGCTCATTGTAGGATTAGATTCAACTTACTCTTTTATTACTAGCATTTTGTCTGTGGCTTAAGGCCCATAATATTGAGCTCCCAGTTCTCTCACATGTTTTGTTGTAGATTCAAGATAGTCTGTTCTTCTGTCCATTACACTCCCCTGTATTATGTGCATTATGCTGTGCTTCTAATTATCTGACCTCTCTTGTTCTAGTCAATTTGTTTTATTTTCATGTTTGCAGCAACATCCTAATCTACTGCCCCTGAAACGTCACCTAGATACCACAGATAACTAACAAATAGTAAGACCTAGTGGAAAGGAGAAACCTGCCAATTTCACACTTGGGGAGTATTCAATTAGCTGTGGAGTCCCTCCGGAACGGTTGCAAAGGCACTCAACTGTGGTGCAACATCACAGGTTTCTCCTCGCACTCCATAGAGGTGCAAGGAGAAATCTGTGACGTTGAGATACCGTAGTACCAACAAATGTGCGCAGCAGCAATGTTCAGCAGAACATCGCGGCTAATTTAATACCCTCCTTACAATGTCCAAAATCATCAACCAGTGTACACAACACATACATATAGCCATTGTTAATGCTGTTGCCAGGGGAATGTAGAAAACATGAATTAGCTGTTTGCTCTCTCCAGGGCTTCAGAACCTGGTTCGTGGTGCATATTTGTGTAAACATAATCTCTATTGTCAAATTTCCCATGGTATGGTCTTTTCTCTAATCTGGGGAGATGTACAGTAAACTGGGTAGGATGTACATTGGATTAGTTGTATGGATTCACAGGAATAGATACACAGGGCTCATTTAGAATTGGATGCATTTGCACTCCAAAAGTACCTAGGAAAAAATGTACATAAAATGTATGTGCTTAAGTCAAAAGATGCACCTAGCTCAAGAACAGAAGCATTTGTGCCAATTGTATGTCAAGTGTAAAGAGATTACACATGTTGACAGTGACAGCAGTACATGCTAAAGTCACGTTACCGCATTTGTACACGATATACCAATGTAATGAAGTGTCATATAAACAACAGTGAAAATTGTCTTTAGAACTATTAATAACTGCAAAAGTTCTGAACTGCAATTAAATACAAGGATAACTTAAATACAAATCTGTTGATTTCCACTTAAAAAAATCAAATGGGAATCTACTGCAGTGGTTCAAATTGACATATCAGTTAATTAATGCTAATAGACGGCCACTTCATGATATTAGCTGCAACACTAATTATTTAAGCACTATCAGCTGGAGGGGACAATACACTATCAGCCAATTAGAAGCAGCTACATAGTGCTGCTGATCATCATTATCATTGCGTATTGTTGTACTAGCCCTCCAGTACCGTAAGAGGTACTGGAGGGCTAGTACAGTACCTGCTGGTGTGTTCACATCTAATTTTCACAATTAAATGTACATGCCCGTACTGTACTCAACCTACCACTACTAAACCAACCCTTCCCTGTCCCATTTCGCCAATCCAAGCATGAGACACAAGTCAACAATATGGAAAAAACTGTATCTACTGTATCTAGTATGATTGGTGCACAAGCGCAGAATGGGAATGCCCATCTTGCACAAAGAAGATTGATGTACATCTACCTCTAACTGAGACCCATGGTGTGAAAGGAAGAGTAATAGAAAGTCATTGGCAGTGATCACATGCAAAATTTAGATAAATTATGTAAAAACTGGGTACCATAAGGAACTGTAGTGAGGAGCACATGGAGTGATGGAAAGAATTAACGAGAGGAAGCGTAAAGGTAGTTAAGCCTTTGGTTTCTGAAGGACAACCTGTATTTACAACCATGCAGTATCAGGCAGCAATTCTTAGTTACTGGCAGGTCTGACCGCTTTCTTGCACCATTATATTCTGCAGGGCACTAAGCTCGCGGGCCAAGATATTTGCTGTGCATTTACAGCAGTGACTAACTGCCAGACAGCTTCTTTAGGATGACAACAGTCACATTACTGGTGCAGGCAAAAGAATTTGATCAAATTCTATTTAAAAGCTCTGCAACTGAAATGTTTCCGAGGTGCAGGACTTGCAAAACACAAATACACTTTTACATGAAGGTTTTCATTTTAATGTGTTATATTTTCTTTGAGTATCCTTTCAATGTGTATGTTGAGTTATGGGAAAATATATAAGGAGTTTTTGTTTAACAGCTAAACGGATGTTAGTCTAACACACAGACACACGCATACAGTGCATATAGTGCTTTTAAACAGTATTTTACATTTTTATCTATTGGTAAGTGTTCTTTCTACTGTCATTACTTTGCATTTTTAACCACATGCCATTAAATAGGAGATAAAGTGTGTCTTACAGCACCCTTATTAAAATGCACTTGTCATGTACACCCAACAGGGGCAGCCATGTTGTGGGCTGAACCAATATTCCCATAATTGTAGCCTATCATGGAACAAATGCTATGAAACATGATGTGATTTACTTAGTTCCTAGTGAACTGATAGGCTAAATCTTAGCTCAGCCCCCATGTGATTTCCTTTGTTCCTAGTGAACTGATAGGCTGAATCTTAGCACCGCCCACACAATGACTGCCTTTGCTGTGTGTAGGTTATGCAGATACTTTAAATTGTCTATTAAATTTGTTCTGCACTGGCTTTGTGCACTGTACTGTCATGTGCGAGTCTCATTTTATTTATATATGTCTTTGTTTCCTTTTTTGGTGCAGTAGTCATAATAAAATTAGGCAGGTACTGATTAATTTGAACAACAGCTTCTGAACTGCTCTGCACAAATATTGGCACATTAAAAAGGTACATTTGGACCACATGAACAGCTAGGGGGTAAATCTCCGTAGACATTCTAAACTGGATTTACTAAAGAGATGCGTAAATCTGCTTTCTTAACCCCTTCACTGCCAAAGAAACCAGTGGTGGTACGAACAGCCTAGTAGAAGCAAAGCTATAGAAATCCCCACTTAAACAGCTTAATCTTGTCACAGCCGGGAAGAACCCCTGCAGTAGTATCTGGCTAATAAGCCTTTTGTTCTGGCTCCATTCACTCTCTCTTCCCTCCTCTCCTGAGACTTATATCACCTCACGTAATGTACCGAAAGGCACTTTTCAAAAAACATATTTATTTTTAATGATTTTACTTTTTTTCTTTTTTTTGTAGTTTTGTTTTTTGTTTGTAAAAACAGTGCTTCTAAAAAAAGTTTTTTTTCAAGTTAAGACGAAAGAGTGGTGTACCACTCAAGTCATCAGGAACCCTTCCTGCTCACCTATGTACAGATGTGTGTATGTATGTATACATATTATATATATATATATATATATATATATATATATGGGGTGGAAAGCAGCAGTAATGAAATTCAGTCATGCCGGATTACTAGAAAGGCAAAAGTGTGATAAAAATGCTTCATTCCAATTAGAGATTAACCAGTTCTCTGCTGGCAAACCAGAATGGTGTCTTATATTAAGCCAGGAGAGAAGTAGCTAAACAAGTAATTACCTCTCCTCCCATTTTATATATTTCAGATCTGACCAGGATAGAATGTAGTAAAGACAAATTGAACAAATGGGACCTGATTCATTAAGCAAAGTAAAGCAAGAGTAACTCTGAACCTTGGCAAAACCATGTTGCAATGCAAGGGGTGCAAATGAGTTTATTATTTTGCACATAAGGAAAATACTGGCTGCTTTTTCACCTAGGACACAATACTTCATAGCTTTATTTTTTGCACTGACATTAAAAGTTGATCTAGGACATGCCCTACCCAGGCTATAAATCTGTCCCCACATTTTAAATTTACCCACCCCCCTCCCATACAACATGGTTTTGCCAAGGTCCAATGTTACTCATTTTTTTGCTTTACTTACCTTAATGAATCAGGCCCATGATGTTTTTTGTATATCTATCACCTATCAATGGAGGCAGCCATTGTTTGGGCTGGACTAATATTGAGTCTATCAATTTACTAAGATCTAAGTTCTAGTGAATCAACTGAAGAATGAGTTACAGATTGATGTCACTGGATCCTAATGAATTTATAGACTGAGTATTGGTTCAGCCTGAAAAAAAACCACTGTAGAGGTGACAGGTACACATTGTCTATCATGGTAAGTGCTCTCATTTATTTTAAACAAGAAAATGGGACTTTCCTTTAAAAAAAAAACATTACTCGGTCCTCAAAAGTATCCCATATCCCTCTCTCAATTCTAAATGCATAAAATCTGCTATAAGCAGCCATTGTCGCAATACTCCTAAATTGAGATTTTCCAGAACTTTCAGGTCTTAATAAACAAATTTCAAATGTGTCGACTGCCAAATAATATTGAATATTGGAGCCTCAATCATAGTAGCAACAGTAAAGCACTCACATCATGTATCTTGCAGTCTCTTTTGTAGAGTGCCTACCTGCAATAGCACTACCAATATAAGCTGAGGAACAAATTCCGAGGTCACTGCCAAGTGTTACAACAGACTTGGTTAAACTTTCTGCAACATTGAATAGATAGTATACTGGAAATAAAATAATATTCCTCTTGCCTGGTGCGGAGCGAAATAAAAAAAAATGAAGAGAAAAAAAGATTTTTGCTTTATATATCTGCCAATAAAAACTGGAATGAAGCAGAGAAAAAAAGTTTGCCTAATTTAACATTAAAAAGAACACAGTCAGGAAGGGGGCTGGGAGTCGGGAGTTTAATAATAAAAAAAATGAAAGCTGCCACTGTACAACTGAGGAGGTTATGTTCCGATAAGATGCAGACGTCCTGTCAATCATCATCTCCTCCACCGTACAAGTCGGCTAGTTTTTTGAAGCGAGGACCCCAATCATTCAAGTACTCAAAGTCCTGGTCCTCAGAGCTAGAGGAATTGAGAGAACTAACAGACCCAGCGGTGGAACCACTACCCTCATAGTCAAAAACCAGGAGAGAGTCATAAGGTGGCGCTGTGGGATCATTGTCAGCCGCTCTGAGACCCTGTGAGGAAAGAAAAACAGAAGAAAATAGACATTGCAGTATGGTGTAATAAAAAGGGTGACAGATAATGGAATAAAGCCCAGTGGCTCCCAACAGTGTTTTCCAACAGCCCTACAGACAGACAGTGTGATGTGCTTAAAAAGTTTCCTTTGTAATTCAGTGATGTTACTGGTTGCTAATGATTAATGACAGTCACAAAATGGCCACTCCAATCCTGTGTAGGCATCAAGCACACCTGTGACTTTTGGCACTTAAAGGCGTGATGGGGAAGGGAAGTCATGTTCAAAAATAGGCAATGTACAGTATGAGCGAGTTTGAGCAATTACGTTCAGATTCAGACTGGTACATAGTCGCAGATACGACTGAAAAAGAGTTCTATTTGCGGGTGGTCATAGGCAGGTAAACGTAGCAGTTAAGATGAACTGCTTGTAATTAGAGGTTCGCTAATGATTTGCAGATGTTTATTGAGACTTTAGTAGTCGCTTGTAGTGAATAAGGATTTTCCGAGTCTGTTGTAGGAAAGATAAAATAATAATTGTCCACATGTCGGGAATTTGTTCTTGCTGTATTAACTTGGTTATTTCAAGTTTAAATGATGCTATATAATAATTATGTTCATAACATATAAAATAAATTTTTGCACATGTTTGCAAGTGAGATGTAAGAGTCTAAAGGGTGTGTCTGTTATCAACCATATGCATCTGCTACTCATTCAGACCTGGACATATCTTCAACTCTGAATACAGTGCACATACACATTCACTTACATGGAATCTGTTGCATTCCAGTCTAAATCAGGCCCTTTAACTCTTTTAGCTTCACAAAACCTTTTGCATATATACATTTGTAAGTGTGAGTAGCAGTATATTTAACATAAGACATCTTCTATATGAGGTAACACTTGGGCTAGTGGTATTTTATGTAGGACAGGCGATTTTAGCATTGTTCACAGTCAGATGGCTTAAATTATGCAACGGTGAACCCCAGAATCAATCTATTAGCAATATACTGACAGATAAATGTTCAGAACAATATGTTATTCTAATGAAAACATGGCTGCATTTAATATTCCTGACTTCTGCCAACTGTCTCTGAGGAAATAAAATCTTGATTTAATTAGAAAACAGGAAAGAGCTTTCTTTAATAAAAAAAAGAGAGTGCAAAGAAACATAATATACATAATAAACATAATCTACAGTATCCTATATTACTGCTGAAAAATACTCTGGTTTTCAGTCATTTGTGTATAGAATGATAGATATTAATTCTTGGTATGCCTTATGCACATTTTCTGGACTTGACCAAATGGCAATAACCCCCTTCCACCCTCTCAATTTCTCTGATTACTTTGAATAGAAAGCCAAATTAAAAGGCCTCCAAATACGGAGCAGATGGACCTGACTGTCACATTACAGCTAAGATGGCAATTTTGTTTACACAGTGAGAAAAGCTTCCACAGAGCATCCAACCATTGCCGATTTTCAATACAGCAGCACCCCTTTCACATTGTACTTTACAAGCGATTATGAAGAGAATGTAGACACAGTAATCTGTAATGGGGTGGCAGTCATGTTTCTCTGCAGGATGCTTTCCTAAACCCCCTTGCTAACCTTACTATGAAAAAAAATGAAAAGCTGTCACTGAGAGGCCATTCTTCCTCAGCTGCCTACTGACAACCTGTTAAAAAGGATTCTGGTCCCAGATGTATTATACAAGCAGCACATGACATGCCTATTCATCGCCCCTATGCTCACTCTCTTGCTCAAGGGTTAGATTTTAGGGGTTGATGCCCCACATATACCAAATGGGATGGGGCCTTTCTCTGGCAACCCCACTATTACTGCAGACAAGAGTCTGATTAATGGGTTTTTAATTTCAGGCAGCTCAATACTGCAGGATTCAATCCACCCAGTGCTTTTTGTGTTGTCTGTCACACCGCAAATTTCCTATAAGGGTTTAGGAAACCATCCTGCAGAAAGACATGGCTGCCACCTCATTACGGGTTACTGTGTCTATATATTTTTTATCATACACATGTTCTGCTGTACTGAACAGTGGCTGCACATACACATATATAGCGTGACTTACAGGTATCAATGGGTGTCCAGATGGGGGTTGAGTATCGACCTATTTTCTACAAGGAGGCTGAGATGACAAGAACTTAAAAAGGGGCGGTTGATCAGACTTGAACAATGCCTTTAAGTCAGACTTTTCTCAATTTCCTCAGTGTGCTTTGAAGTATGAGGAAGTGAGAAGCTGAAATAGCTTGGAATGGGAGGTGTACGCATGAGTCCAGCACCTGATTACACCGGTCACATGATCATCCAGTCAGGTGCTTTATTTAGTGCACACAGCTTTTTGAATTTCCTAGATGCTCCAGTACTAGCTTTGAAATATTAAGTCATCAGAGTTGAGAACAGCATGGACCGGCTGCAGTTACAGTGTGCTAGTGGGGTTCCATTGAGTTATAGGCAGGCACTGAGGTGGTTCTAAAGAGAGCCATGGTAACAGTAGTGCCTGAATAATTCATAACACAGAAATAAAAAGCTGGCAAACTAAACATGTTCTTCAGGCTACATAAACATAATTTTAACCCAACAAGGGCTTATGGAAACAACACTTCCTAAACGATGACCACATCTGAGAAGAAAGAAACTCCTACCTCATCTCTTATGGGCAACAGGGTTGCATAGTGGTTAGCATTACTGCCTCACAGTGTTGGATCATGAGTTCGATTGCGTCCAAGGGCCTATCTGTGTGGCATTTTTCCCCACAGTCCCAAACCATACTATAAGTTAATTGGCTTCTGACATAATGGGTGTGTGTGTGTTTGTACTTGCATTCATATGCTTGTGGGGACATTTACCTGTTAACACACCAACACTGTGGCTAATCAATGCATAGGACCTTGCTGATATACTCAGCATAAAAATCTGGTATGTCCCCACGAGTCACATTTGTCGGAACAAAAGTGTGCGTGTGTCCGATGGGGAGGGGAGAAAGTGTGTGTGCCTCCCACCGCTATAGGCCAGTATTCTGTCCGAATGTATAGCAGGAGCAGGAAACGGAAGTGACTGCATCCTGCGTCGCTTTGTACACCAAGTGGATAAAGACACAGTCGAATCCGTCTGCTGCTGAAGGTAAAACGGGGACAGTGAAGCATTACAGAGCCCACTAAGAGCTCCGACTATAGCCCAGAAAGCACTGGAGACGAGTATGCCCCTGACACTTCGGAGGAGAGCGGTTCAGACAGCAGCGGTGATGCCCCGTTGCCCACCAGCGCAGCAGATTACAGGTACCCAGAGATGAGTTCTAAGTACAACCATTCTCGACTTTCTGCTAGCCGTATTTTAAACACAGAGAGTCAGAGAGACGGCGCAGTGTCTGTCCAAACGCTCTCCAGAAACAGTGATGGCTCCAGGGCGTATAACAAAAAGCAGTACTGCCTGTATTGTGAGAAGCCCCTCTTAAAAAGTGCCCGGCACATGGAGCATGTTCACCGCAATGAGACTGAAGTAGCCTGGGCCCTGAAATTCCCCAAGCAAGAAAGGTGCATGCAATTAGCACATCATCGCAATAGGGGCAACTTTGCTGAGGCAATGAAGGCAGGACATGGCGTTCTGGTCCCGTGCAAACTTCCAGATAAAGAGATGGATGCTGAAGGCTTCATGCAATGTATAGCCTGCCAGGGCTTGTTTTCAAGGAAATACCTGTGGCGATACATGAAGAGATGTAAGCTAAAATGAAGGGGCAAGAAGCTCACACTTGGCAAGAACAGAGTCCAGTCACTGTGCGCCTTTGCTCAGCCTGTTCCACCTGACATCAGTGATGGCTTTTGGAAGCTCTTGAGTGACATGAACCCGGATGAAGCCTTACTCGCAGTCAAAAATGATCAATGCATCATGCAGATAGGACAGCATGACGGGTGTTATGAATCCCAGTGTATTCACGAAGAGCAACAGAAGTGTAAAGCAAAGTGTCTTTATTCAGGTAAATACACAAACAAAGATTACTCAGATCCACGGATAAGAACAGGTTCCTAAGGAAACTGTATAGTAAAATGGCAGGAACAGGTATTATAAGTTTTACCCCAGTCCAGAAGGCACAAGGCTGTCCAGGAAAGCAGACAGAGTCCAAGGATAAAGCAGTGATCAGACAAAATCCAAATAGCCAGGCAGAGATCAAGCAAATTAGTGAGGTCCAGAAGTCTGTCCAAAAGGTCAGGGCAACAGGCAAAACAGCATGGTCCAAGGTACAGGCAAACGATTCGGGGTCTCAGGCAAGCAGGCAAGGTCCAAGGTACAGGCAGGGGTCATACACAGAAGTTCAGTCCAGCAGGTATATACCAAATAGCACAGGAGCAGGTTAGCAGCAGCCAGGAACAAACGGGATGAACTGCACAAAGCACAGCTAGAGGCAGGTACTTAAAGCAGTGCAACAGGTGCAGTTCTAATCAGGCATAATGCAAGGAGATTAACTCCTTCAGGTACGTAGAAGAGTTCAGGAACAGAACAGCAGCATCTCTGGTGATATGAGGCACTACTGCTAGGTACAAACAACAGACAGAGTTGTAACATAGCCCCCCTTTAAGGAGCGGATTCCAGACGCTCCATACAAGCTCCCTTCAGGTCTTCCTCTTCTTCTTTTTCTTTTTATGGGATCTTCCTGAAGATCCAATTGGACTCTTCTCCAAAGGAGCACAGAGAAGACCCAATTCCTCAAAAGCAAAAGAAGAATTGGCAAGTTCATCCACTAAGTCTCTTGTATCTTCAACAAACTCACTTTCAGAGTCTGAGTCCCAGCCAAGGGTCGGAATAGGACCTTTTATTCTATTAGAAGATGGCGGTATGCCCAAAAAGCCAGTCACCAAGGTTGATGCTTGTTGAGACTGAGGTGGCATAGAGAGATCCCGATCAGGTGACTTTACTGGAGGTGGAAGATATTTCTGACAGACTGCATTTACAAAGTCCATGGTGTTGTGGGTAATGGGATCATCAAATTTAAGAAGGGAAAAAGCCCAAGTCTGTGGCTCCCCTCTGAAATTCATGATAATCGTACCAACTTGGTTAAATTGGTCAGAGAAATATACTGAAAATTCTTCAAATTGCTTCATACAAGCTTGAAGCACTAAAGAAAATTGTTTCAGGTCTCCGTCAAAGAAGGCTGGAGGAGGGTCTGAAGATTCTGAAGAAGCTTTTGGGCATTCAGGCTCAATAGCAGACTCTGAAGAGTTCCCAGCTTGTGCAGCAGTCTCTGGAGATTCCCCGGCTGGGACGGTAAGTTGGGCACACTTGACAGGAAGCCCGGACTGGGCACAGCACTCCAACTGGATAGCACTGTGAGATGCCTCAGAGCAGACAGCACTGTGAGATGCCTCAGAGTAGACAGCACTGTGAGATGCCTCAGAGCAGACAGCACTGTGAGATGCCTCAGAGCAGACAGCACTGTGAGATGCCTCAGAGCAGACAGCACTTTGAGATGCCTCAGAGCAGACAGCACTGTGAGATGCCTCAGAGCAGACAGCACCAAGTGGCAACTCGGGCTGAACCGCATGGACAGGCAACTCGGGCTGAACCGCATGGACAGGCAACTCGGGCTGAACCGCATGGACAGGCAACTCGGGCTGAACCGCATGGACAGGCAACTCGGGCTGAACCGCATGGACAGGCAACTCGGGCTGAACCGCATGGACAGGCAACTCGGGCTGAACCGCATGTACAGGCAACTGGGGAGGGGACTGGAGGGACAGCGCCCTCTCTGGAGCAGACTGTAAGGGCAGCGCCCTCTCTGGAGCAGACTGTAAGGGCAGCGCCCTCTCTGGAGCAGACTGTAAGGGCAGCGCCCCCTCTGGAGCAGGCTGTAAGGGCAGCGCCCCCTCTGGAGCTGAAGACTTGGAAGTAGAGGCAGCAGCTGAAGACTCAGGAGTAGAGGCAGCGGCTGAAGACTCGGGAGTAGAGGCAGCGGCTGAAGACTCGGGAGTAGAGGCAGCGGCTGAAGACTCGGGAGTAGAGGCAGCGGCTGAAGACTCGGGAGTAGAGGCAGCGGCTGAAGACTCGGGAGTAGAGGCAGCGGCTGAAGACTCGGGAGAAGAGGCAGCGGCTGAAGACTCGGGAGTAGAGGCAGCGGCCGAAGACTCGGGAGTAGAGGCAGCGGACTCAGGACCGGACACAGCGGACTCAGGACCGGACTCAGGACCGGACACAGCGGACTCAGGACCGGACAAAGCGGCAGGAGATTCAGAGCTGAGGGCAGAGGCTGGCACCTCACAACAGGAGGCAATGGCCGGAGGTTCAGTGCTGGCGGCAACTGGAACTGGCACCGCAGGACAGACGGCAACAGGAACTGGCACCGCAGGACAGGCAGCAACTGGAACTGGCACCGCAGGACAGGCGACAACTGGAACTGGCACCGCAGGACAGGCGGCAACTGGAACTGGCAGATTAGGCTGAAGTAAAGCAAGAGGAGGTGACGTGCAGAACAATCCAGGGTCTGGAGAGGAGCACACTGAAGGCTGCTCCATAGGATGTTGTGGTCTGCGGAGCGGACAGCTTTGTATGCAAAGTCCCCATGCAAGCTGCAATGGAACTTCTCGCAGAAAAGCGTGACAAATGTGGAGTGGATAGCCAAAATGTCTACATATTCGCCAGACCAGCTGCCTTGTCACACTTTAGAGGCTCTGACTGCATACGACTGTTTGCCCAAGAGTGTGGGGCCAAGCATCTCCAAACGCTGTCTTCCACGAAGCTTCAAAAGCACATTGCCACTCTCTCGAAGGTCCTCAACCTATATGACACAGGAACTGGATTAGTTGGCAGACTTCCTTGGGGACGACATCAGGGTGCACTGGCAGTATTAACGCCTCCTAGAAGGTACCCTCCAACTCGCCATGATCAGCAAACTGTTAATGGCTCTCGAGAGTGGCAGACTGGCCAAATTCAAAGGCAAGAATTTGGACGAGATGCACATTGATCTGGACGGTAAGTGGAAAATCTTGTGTCTGATGTATGCTTTTGACTTTTACCTCGGCCATTTACATATCTGTTTAATTTCAGAATCGGTCCAGTTACAGAGCGACATGTCGGATGATGAGCAATCCCCCGTGACAGAGGGACAAGTAGCCAAGCGTTTAGTCGACACTTCTACGTCAGAAGAGAGGCGGTGTATGGACCTGGCAACACGGGACCAGTGCCCAGCCATGGCTTCCACAGGTAGGTGTAGCACACAGTTTTTCTAGGCAGAAGAACTTTGCCTTTTCTGCATTTTGCAAAGCCATAATGGACCACTCTGCTTCCTTCCAGGTTGCAAAGAATTGCAGAGGAAATCCTGGGACAGAGAGGAGGTCCAGGCTGTGGAGAAACACCTGATGAGGTTTATACAGACATGCCGGGTGCCCGGAAAGCGAGACTGTGTTGCGTGCCTCATGGCTGAACCATCCATACTCAAAGATCGGAACTGGTCGGGGGTGAAATTCTACATTAAGAACTGCATAACAGCTTTAAAGAGGGATCAAACTTGTTGAAATGATGCAAAGTGGTTGAACAGGACTGTAGCCTCCATGGCTAGGTGTCGGTGTAAGCAGGCATGCTGATGTCCCCAGATGGCCAGAATACACAAAACTTTACATACCATTGTTATTATTTGTTAATTTATATATGCGGGAATGTGGATATCCTCAGACAGTCAAAATACATGACACTTTCCCCATCTTGCAGTCCGTGTCAGTACTTTATGTAAAGTCAAAGTGTAAATCTCATGTGCTAACTCTGGTGACAAACAGCCAGGCCCGGCGCTTCCATTAGGCAAACTTAGGCAGTTGCCTAGGGTGCCGGGACCTGCAGGGCGCCAGTGACTAGATGTTCTAATCTAGTCAGCGGTGTTTGGCACAGAGTACAGCAGCGGAATGGCGCCTGCTGTTTCGGAGTGGACCAGTGGTTGTTCCATGGATGCGCCCGGGCCGCACCGCCCGTCGCACTCACACTTGATCACTGAAGTCAGTCAGTGATCATGTGATAATAACCCTCTTCGGCGGCGCCTCCGTCCAGGTCCAGAAATGTGCTGTCCCCACCCTCATGTTCTCACACTGTCTGTCACTGACAGTGTGAGTAAAGTTATTTCCCAGAGCCCCCTCCCCTCCCAGCATGCACCGCACCGCTCCACCCCCCTCCTCTGTGTTTTGGAAGCCGAGGAGCGTTTTGGCAGCCATTGGAGAGGAGAGAAGAAGTGTGAAGAGCCCCCTGCATCTGCTGACAAGTCTTCTGGGGAAAAAACAGTAAGTAAATAGAATGTTATTTTTTGCAAATATAGAGCATGAGGTGCCAATAAAATAATAATTTTCTCCAGCATAGTTTAAAAATCAAATATGGAGCATGAGGTGCCAAATAAGTAGGGATGAGCGCGCTCGGATTTCTGAAATCCGAGCCCACCCGAACGTTGCGGATCCGAGTCGGATCCGAGACAGATCCGGGTATTGGCGCCAAATTCAAAAGTGAAACTGAGGCTCTGACTCATAATCCCGTTGTCGGATCTCGCGATACTCGGATCCTATAAATTCCCCGCTAGTCGCCGCCATCTTCACTCGGGCATTGATCAGGGTAGAGGGAGGGTGTGTTAGGTGGTCCTCTGTGCTGTTTAGTTCTGTGCTGTTTAGTTCTGTGCTGTTTAGTTCTGTGCTGTTTAGTTCTGTGCTGTTTAGTGCTGTGCTGTGCTGTGCTGTGCTGTGCTGTGCTGTGCTGTGCTGTGCTGTGTTCTGCAGTATCAGTCCAGTGGTGCTGTGTGCTGTGCTCTGTCCTTCTGAGGTCAGTGGTGCTGCTGGGTCCTGTGCTGTGTCCTGTTCAGTCCAGTGGTGCTGTGTCCTGTGCTCTGTGCTTCTAAGGGCATAGTTATTTCCCCAATATTCCCCTGTGTTTAAAAAAATAAAAAAATTTTTTTTTTATAAAATACCAAAAACTACTTTAATATTTTTTAATTACCACAAAATTTTCACAACCAATCCTGCAGTATAAGCCCATTGGTACTGCAATATTACCAAGTTCACACATTCAGCAGTAAAAGTCCAGTGGTACTGCAATATTACAAAGTTTACACATTCTGCAGTATCAGTCCAGTGGTGCTGTGTCCTGTGCTCTGTCCTGCTGAGTTCCGTAGTGCTGCTGGGTCCTGTGCCGTGTCCTGTTCAGTCCAGTGGTGCTGTGTCCTGTGCTCTGTGCTTCTAAGGGCATAGTTATTTCCCCATTATTCCCAAGTTTGTAAAAAATAAAAAAAAAGTAAAAAAAAATAAAAAATTAAAAAAAAAAAAAAAAATATAATAATTATAACCAAATTTGCAAAACCAATCCAGCATTATAAGTCCATTGGTACTGCAATATTACCAAGTTCACACATTCAGCAGTAAAAGTCCAGTGGTACTGCAATATTACAAAGTTTACACATTCTGCAGTATCAGTCCAGTGGTGCTGTGTCCTGTGCTCTGTCCTGCTGAGTTCCGTAGTGCTGCTGGGTCCTGTGCCGTGTCCTGTTCAGTCCAGTGGTGCTGTGTCCTGTGCTCTGTGCTTCTAAGGGCATAGTTATTTCCCCATTATTCCCAAGTTTGTAAAAAATAAAAAAAAAGTAAAAAAAAAAAAAAAATTTAAAAAAAAAAAAAAAAATATAATAATTATAACCAAATTTGCAAAACCAATCCAGCATTATAAGTCCATTGGTACTGCAATATTACCAAGTTCACACATTCAGCAGTAAAAGTCCAGTGGTACTGCAATATTACAAAGTTTACACATTCTGCAGTATCAGTCCAGTGGTGCTGTGTCCTGTGCTCTGTCCTGCTGAGTTCCGTAGTGCTGCTGGGTCCTGTGCCGTGTCCTGTTCAGTCCAGTGGTGCTGTGTCCTGTGCTCTGTGCTTCTAAGGGCATAGTTATTTCCCCATTATTCCCAAGTTTGTAAAAAATAAAAAAAAAGTAAAAAAAAATAAAAAATTAAAAAAAAAAAAATAAATATAATAATTATAACCAAATTTGCAAAACCAATCCAGCATTATAAGTCCATTGGTACTGCAATATTACCAAGTTCACACATTCTGCAGTATCTTGTGCTACATATAATGGAGAGCAAAAATTTGGAGGATAAAGTAGGGAAAGATCAAGACCCACTTCCTCCTAATGCTGAAGCTGCTGCCACTAGTCATGACATAGACGATGAAATGCCATCAACGTCGTCTGGCAAGCACGATGCCCAATCTCCTAGTACAGGGCATGTAAAATCCAAAAAGCCCAAGTTCTCAAAAAACAGCAAAAAAAGAAACTTAAAATCATCTGAGGAGAAACGTAAAGTTGGCAATATGCCAATTACGACAAGTAGTGGCAAGGAACGGCTTAGGCCCTGTCCCGTGTTCATGACTAGTGGTCCAACTTCACCCAAGGATCAAAGCCCTCCTCCCCCCCCCTACAAAAAATTTAAGAGAGTTATGCTGTCAGCAACAACAACAAAACAGCAAAGAACTCTGCCTTCTAAACAGATGACATCACAAATCCCCAAGGCGAGTCCAAGGGTGTTGTTGGTTGTGAACCCTGACCTTCCCATCACTGTACGGGAAGAGGTGACTCCATCCAGCATTTGCAGCACGCCCTCTGCATATGCTGGAAGGATCACCCACAGTCCAGTTACAGATTTGGCTAATGAAGGTGTGAATGTTGTGCACTGGGAGGAGGATATTGATGTAGCTGGCGCTGAGGAGGATGTTGATGATTATGATGCAGACAGATACCAAATTGCATTTCTCAATTTCTATTTATATTCTAGATTATATAACGGCTGAAAAGTTTTCTGTTTTACTCCTAGTGGAGAGGGGATCTGATGCAGACAGATACCAAACTGCCTTTGTCCATTTCTTTGTATATTTGAATTGCTAGTTCTACAGTCTATGCAGGCTGCTTTATTTATATTCAACTACAAGTGTAGGGCGGGGGGGGGGGGCATAGATAGCCACCAAAGTAACGTGGTCCATTTAATTTCACTTTCTAGCTCCACAGTCTGTGCAGCCTGCTTTTTTTTATCTTCAAAGTATTTATATTTACAAGCCTTGCAATCTAAATTAACTAGAGGTAGTGACGTGGTAGAACTCCAAAAGGCAGTTTGGAAGCCCCTGTACAAACTGGCTCTATTTTTTAACTGAGTTGTCCCCCCTCCAGTGTGTACTCGGAAAGAGTTTTTAGTGCAGCGGGGAACCTGGTCAGTGAGCGGCGAAGGAGGTTGCTTCCTCACAACGTTGAAAAAATGATGTTTATAAAAATGAATAATCAATTCCTCAATGAAGTACAGCACTGCCCTCCAGACAGTACAGAGGGACTGTGGTTGTGGAGTCCAGCGGGGACGAATTGATAATGTGTGAGGAGGAGGAAGTACACACTGTAGGGGGAGAGGAATCAGAGGTTGAGGATAAGGACGACATCTTTCCTCAGTAGAGCCTGTTTAGTTTGTACAGGGAGAGATGAATTGTTTTATTGGTGTGGGGGCCCAAACAAACCAATCATTTCAGCCACAGTTGTTTGGTAGGCCCTGTCGCTGAAATGATTGGTTTGTTAAAGTGTGCATGTCCTATTTCAACAACATAAGGGTGGGTGGGAGGGCCCAAGGACAATTCCATCTTGCACCTTTTTTTTTGGCATTATGTGACCATTCAACAGTCGTTTGCCATGTTCAAAAAGTAAAAGAAAATGCCAACAAATTCAATAAATTAAATCAAAAGTTAAATGCCCTGTCATTATTTAAAACAAGAGGTTTTGACGTGCTAGAATTAGTGTAGTGTTAAGATGTTATAAACACTACACTTGGAAATTGGAGGAGGTAATGTGGCCCCGGTATCAAATTGGGTACCGGGGCCACCCCACTATGCAGTCCAGATACTTGTTTGGTGGAATTCCGACACGTGGAGGGTTTTTAAATTATATTGTGGCCTCGGTACCAAATTGTGTACCGGGGCCACCACACTACGCAGTCAAGATACTTGTTTGGTGGAATTCAGACCAGTTGAGGGTTTTATTATTATATTGTGTGGACCACTCTATCTATACCACACTACAACTCTATACCACTCTATTTCCTACTTTAATTCTATTTAATTCTATTTCCTACTTTAATTCTATTACTAATTAATTACCATAAAGAGGAACAAAAAAAACCAAATTTACCAAAAGTATAATATGACTTAGACTTACAAACACTACACTTGAAAGATCGTGCCTTTAAATGAAAAAGTCAGTCTTCATTGCACGACTATGTGCAAGTGCAACAGGGACATTTTTTTGGGTTTACAAAGTCAAACAATAACACTACGACCCTGTCTGTCTGGGGTCTGTCAATGACGAATTGTCTGGAGCATGTTTTGAGGAGGTATTGTGGCCCCGGTATCAAATTGGGTACCGGGGCCACCCCACTATGCAGTCCAGATACTTGTTTGGTGGAATTCCGACACGTGGAGGGTTTTTAAATTATATTGTGGCCTCGGTACCAAATTGTGTACCGGGGCCACCACACTACGCAGTCAAGATACTTGTTTGGTGGAATTCAGACCAGTTGAGGGTTTTATTATTATATTGTGTGGACCACTCTATCTATACCACACTACAACTCTATACCACTCTATTTCCTACTTTAATTCTATTTAATTCTATTTCCTACTTTAATTCTATTACTAATTAATTAACATAAAGAGGAACAAAAAAAACCAATTTTACCAAAAGTATAATATGACTTAGACTTACAAACACTACACTTGAAAGATCGTGCCTTTAAATGAAAAAGTAAGTCTTCATTGCACGACTATGTGCAACAGGGACAGTTTTTTTCTTTACAAAGTCAACTAATAACACTTGGACCCTGTCTGTCTTTAACATACTTAATGGGATCTCAATGACGAATTGTCTGTAGCATGTTTGGAGGAGGTATTGTGGCCCCGGTATCAAGATGGGTACCGGGGCCACCCCACTACGCAGTCCAGATACTTGTTTGGTGGAATTCTGACACGTGGAGGGTGTATTTATTTTATTGTGGCCCCGGTATCAAGTTGGGTACCGGGGCCACCCCACTACGCAGTCCAGATACTTGTTTGGTGGAATTCTGACACGTGGAGGGTGTATTTATTTTATTGTGGCCCCGGTACCAAATTGTGTACCGGGGCCACCACACTACGCAGTCAAGATAGATAGATGCGTATCATAGATAAAGTACATTCAGTGGTGTGGGGCAAATTGAAAAATATTCAAAATGCACTGACATTATCAAAAACAAGAGGTTGTCACACGCTAAAACTCCAACATGTATATGATGGAGAGGATGGAGGAGCAGCCGTATGTGTAGTGTAATGCAGACCTGTTGAAGGTTTTTTATATATTTTATTGTGGTGCCCAGTGCCCACTCCTCTACGCAGTCCAGGTACATTTATTGGTGCGATTCATAAAAGTTCAGGGTTTTTAAGATATTGTGGTGACCCACTCCTCTACGCAGTCCAGGTACATTTATTGGTGCGATTCATAAAAGTTCAGGGTTTTTAAGATATTGTGGTGACCCACTCCTCTACGCAGTCCAGGTACATTTATTGGTGCGATTCATAAAAGTTCAGGGTTTTTAATATATTGTGGCGACCCACTCCTCTACGCAGTCCAGGTACATTTATTGGTGCGATTCATAAAAGTTCAGGGTTTTTAAGATATTGTGGTGACCCACTCCTCTACGCAGTCCAGGTACATTTATTGGTGCGATTCATAAAAGTTCAGGGTTTTTAATATATTGTGGTGACCCACTCCTCTACGCAGTCCAGGTACATTTATTGGTGCGAATCAAACAAGTTGATGGTTTTCTTATTATATATATTGTGGTGACCCACTCCTCTACGCAGTCCAGGTACATTTATTGGTGCGAATCAAACAAGTTGATGGTTTTCTTATTATATATATTGTGGTGACCCACTCCTCTACGCAGTCCAGGTACATTTATTGGTGCGATTCATAAAAGTTCAGGGTTTTTAAGATATTGTGGTGACCCACTCCTCTACGCAGTCCAGGTACATTTATTGGTGCGATTCATAAAAGTTCAGGGTTTTTAAGATATTGTGGTGACCCACTCCTCTACGCAGTCCAGGTACATTTATTGGTGCGATTCATAAAAGTTCAGGGTTTTTAATATATTGTGGCGACCCACTCCTCTACGCAGTCCAGGTACATTTATTGGTGCGATTCATAAAAGTTCAGGGTTTTTAAGATATTGTGGTGACCCACTCCTCTACGCAGTCCAGGTACATTTATTGGTGCGATTCATAAAAGTTCAGGGTTTTTAATATATTGTGGTGACCCACTCCTCTACGCAGTCCAGGTACATTTATTGGTGCGAATCAAACAAGTTGATGGTTTTCTTATTATATATATTGTGGTGACCCACTCCTCTACGCAGTCCAGGTACATTTATTGGTGCGAATCAAACAAGTTGATGGTTTTCTTATTATATATATTGTGGTGACCCACTCCTCTACGCAGTCCAGGTACATTTATTGGTGCGATTCATAAAAGTTCAGGGTTTTTAATATATTGTGGTGACCCACTCCTCTACGCAGTCCAGGTACATTTATTGGTGCGATTCATAAAAGTTCAGGGTTTTTAAGATATTGTGGTGACCCACTCCTCTACGCAGTCCAGGTACATTTATTGGTGCGATTCATAAAAGTTCAGGGTTTTTAATATATTGTGGCGACCCACTCCTCTACGCAGTCCAGGTACATTTATTGGTGCGATTCATAAAAGTTCAGGGTTTTTAAGATATTGTGGTGACCCACTCCTCTACGCAGTCCAGGTACATTTATTGGTGCGATTCATAAAAGTTCAGGGTTTTTAATATATTGTGGTGACCCACTCCTCTACGCAGTCCAGGTACATTTATTGGTGCGAATCAAACAAGTTGATGGTTTTCTTATTATATATATTGTGGTGACCCACTCCTCTACGCAGTCCAGGTACATTTATTGGTGCGAATCAAACAAGTTGATGGTTTTCTTATTATATATATTGTGGTGACCCACTCCTCTACGCAGTCCAGGTACATTTATTGGTGTGATTCATAAAAGTTCAGGGTTTTTAATATATTGTGGTGACCCACTCCTCTACGCAGTCCAGGTACATTTATTGGTGCGATTCATAAAAGTTCAGGGTTTTTAATATATTGTGGTGACCCACTCCTCTACGCAGTCCAGGTACAATTATTGGTGCGAATCATAAAAGTTCAGGGTTTTTAATATATATTGTGGTGACCCACTCCTCTACGCAGTCCAGAAAGATACCTTGTTGCAACGTTTTGGACTAATAACTATATTGTGAGGTGTTCAGAATACACTGTAAATTAGTGGAAATGCTTGTTATTGAATGTTATTGAGGTTAATAATAGCCTAGGAGTGAAAATAAGCCCAAAAACTTGATTTTTAAACTTTTTATGTTTTTTTCAAAAAAAATCCGAATCCAATACCTTAAATCCGAACCGAGACCTTTCGTCAAGTGTTTTGCGAGACAAATCCGAACCTCAAAAATAACGAAAATCCGGATCCAAAACACAAAACACGAGACCTCAAAAGTCGCCGGTGCACATCCCTACAAATAAGTCATTTTTCTCCCGCATAGCTTGCAAATAAAATATAGAGCAAGAGGTGGCAAATAGTCATTTTTCTATGGTATAAAAATGATTTTGCCACCTCATGCTCTATATTTCATTGGCAAACTCTGCGGGTGAAAAAAATGACTTATTTACCACCTCATGCTCTATATTTGATTTTCAAACTATGGTGGAGAAAATGACTATTTGATTGGCACCTCATGCTCTGTATTTGACTTGCAAACTATGGGGTAGAATTTCTACACCATAGTTTGCGTGTGATGCAGAGGGGGGTGCAGTGGTGTGATGGAGAGGGGGGTGCAGTGGTGTGATGCAGAGGGGGGTGCAGTGGTGTGATGCAGAGGGGGGTGCAGTGGTGTGATGCAAAGAAGGTGCAGTGGTGTGATGAAGGAACATATGTGATGAAGGGACATGTTAGGGCTGTCCATTGAGTTTAACAAGTGCATAATTCATAGGCTTATTGTGTCACGTTTTTTGTTCTGAAATCTAACACCTGGATACCTCCCCTCTAGAAATCCTGTGTCTGCAGTGGAGTCTGGACAGCATTCAGCACCAAACATCACTGCATCTGGACCGTTGGAGCAGGTAAGGCTTATCTTTTTTTCTTTTTTTTTTAAACACAAAAGCACAAAGTCAAGTATGTAAGGGAGTGTGGGGCGGGTATTTGGTGTGTTCGCGGGGGAAGGGGGGGGGGGAGGTATTTTGAAATTTTGCCTAGGGCACCGAGAACCCTTGCACCGGCCCTGCAAACAGCTCCTACACATACCCCTGTGATTGTTCTGTCGACAGGGCATTAGGAAAAGAGTGTCCCTACACTCCATGTTCCAGACATGGGTCCTCACGATGCAATAATAACAAAATAACAAGTGTGTGTGTGTGTGTCAGGAAATTAGAATGTAAGCTCCAACAAAGCAGGGACTGATGTGAATGATTACATATTATTTGTACAACACTGTGTAAGATTTAGGCCCTATATGAATAAACAATAATATTAATTACCTTTGGACTCTTACTTTTTAAACTGATAGAATGCTCTATTTTACTATAAAATGCTTTAACAAAAGTTACCTCACTGATGAAGTCACCAATGTCTCCTGGGTGTGGAATTACAGGTCTGATTGGATACTGTGGCTCAGCCCCTACTGGCCTCTCGTCCACCCTTCTAACACCTGCTACTTTGTTCATAACATGATCCAGTGACTCAGGCTGTTGTAGCTGACTCAGGTCATAGTCCTGTTGGGAGAGTGAACATGTTACTAACGCCATATGGAGAGTTAAAAACCATCATGTAAAGACCATAGCTGGCTCCAGGGAAATTCTACCTGGCTGTAGGTATGTCCCTACTTGGAACAGGTGACTCAATAATGGAATAATTCACTTTTGTTTTAGCAGAGATATCCTGATGTATCAGATATATTCACAATGTATATATAGTTGGCATAAATATAATTATGGTTTCTGGTCTTCAGTGTTTATTTTTTGGGGAATTAGGTGTTTATTATTCATGGGGTTTTTCGTATTTGCAAAAACATCAATCTTCTTCAGTGTTCGATAAATAGGAGATAAAATATGAAAAATGGCATATAATTTGGGGTTTACCATATATTTAATCAGGGAAGAGGGAAGGTGCCAGGGAGCAGAATTCCAGGGGAGAGGCAAGGGTGTCAGTGGACTAGGAGAAAGATGCAGGATACAGGACCCAAGGGAGAGGATGTCAGGGGACAAATGAGAGTGGGGAGAGGGACAGTGAACTAGGAGAAAGTCATAGGGTCGAGGATCCCAGGGAGAAAATGACACAGGACAGGGGAGAAGAGGGAGCACTGTACTAAGAGAGAGTCACAGGGACGAGGATCTCAGGGAGAAAATGTCACAGGACAGGGGAGAAGGCAAGAGGGTGCACTGTACTAAGAGATAATAACAGGGACGAGGATCCCAGGGAGAAAATGACACAGGACAGGGGAGAAGAGGGTGCACTGTACTAAGAGAGAATCACAGGGACGAGGATCCCAGTGAGAAAACATCACAGGACAGGGGAGAAGGCAAGAGGGTGCACTGTACTAAGAGATAATAACAGCGGCCAGGATCACAGGTAGAGAATGTCATGGGACAGGGGAGAAGGTGATGGGGGAACCTGTACTAGGAGAGGATCACAGGGGCCAGGATCCCATGAAAAGTACATTATGTGACAGTTTGATAGGAGAGAGAGAATCCAGAGTCCCAGGGGAGAGAAGAAAGGTGTTTCGCACTTATCAATGACACCACTATTCACATAGTGCAGTTCCTCACTAGGACTACTAAGGAGGTTCTGTCAGAGTAAGCTGTCAGCAGGCTTGAAGGCCTTTAAGGCCCCAGCTGAGCAGTGTTCAACAGCTCATAACATGGCAGGGACAAAAACAAACAGAGGTGTTTATACAGTATGGAAACAGTCTAATTTTAAGAATTATAATCAGTAATTTGTAGTATTTTAAGTTCTGTGGTGTATTTATTTACTCGTTTGTATTATTCTGAGACTGGCATCTTAACTTGCTGATCACTCACCACTTTAAAACAACAGACAGAAAAGGTTGTCAGCACTTTGTGTCTTATTAAGTTCCTGGCACCCTGTGTGCAGCACACTACTTTCAAGTGAAGACTGTTTGCTACTTCATTTGCCTCTGCAGTCCAAGGGCAGTGTATCAGGTCTCTCCTGCCTATCAGGTCTATGTTGCCTGGATCTATTAGAGGCCATTTTTGTAGAATCATGCTACCTGTGGTTGGTGGAAGTGACATCACTGCCATCTATTTGCTATTCAGGAACTGCTGGCTGACAGGAAATACCTGGCAGCCATCTTCAGTTCTCTGTATATACCACACAGTAAAGACATATTCTCACAGTTCTCTTCATCTTGATTTTAACTCAAGACAGTTCTACATGGTGTCAGAAGGTTGGCTGTGATGGCACAAGGTCTCCGACGCATGGATCCACTTGTTTTTCACGCCATCTCCGACACATGGCTCAAATTCAAGAAGGAATGGTGTGTATACTGCTGTGCTGGACTCTCAGACAAATAAAAAAGGTACAGGCATACACCCTCCTTAATTTAGCTGGTTCTGAAGCTTTAGATAAAGCTGACACATTTGTCTATTCAGAGGGGGAGGATCAGGAGGATCCAGGCACACTAAAAAGAACATTTGATGAAATATGCTTACCAGTGAAAAATGTCATAATGGACTGACATGCATTTAACACTGCTGTGCAGAGCCCCTCTGAGAGCACCCAGTCATTTGCTGTCAGATTTAAACCATACTTGCCAACTCTCCCGGAATGTCCGGGAGACTCCCGAAATCCGGGTACGTCTCCTGGACTCCCGGGAGAACAGGCAAGTATCCCGCATACCGGAATTTACCTGCCAAAATTACGGGATTCACGGTGAATCACGTCATTGTGGCCCCACTCCCGCAACAAAATGACGTTTTCGTTGCTGGGGTGGGGCCAAAATGACGCGATTGACCGCTCCCCGCTTCATTTTGTGGATAGTAATATTAATCCTTTGCTAGGTCTGCTGGACAATATAAAACTGGGGTTAATAATGTTAAGTGCTGACATGCAAGTGCTGCAACAGGAGATTTCAGAATTAAGAGACTTTGCTGATCTGTTTGATTGCGATACCATTGGAATACTCCCTGTCACATATCACATGCGTCTTGATGAGACTGTTCCTCCTACAGTGTGTGCTCCTAGAAGGGTGTCTTTGGCCATGAAAGATAAGGTGATAGCCAAAATAATTTGTATGGCAGCATTAGGTGTCATTGCTCCAGTGGTAGAAGCCACTCTGTGGGTGTGGGTCATGGCTGCTGCAGTTAAAAAGAATGGTTCAGTATGCATCTGCATTGATGCTGTGCATCTGAATAAAGCTCTGATGAGAACACATCACCCTCTCAGGACTGTGGAGCAAGTCATACCCGACATGCCAAGCGCAAAGATATTCACCACTTTGGATGCCAAGAGTGGCTACTGGCAGATCACACTGGACAAGGATTCATTCTTACTCACTATATTTATGACACCTCCGGGCAGACATGCCTTCCTCCGAATTCCCTATTGCATCTGTACTGGCAGTGAAGTGTTCCAACGCAGCATGGAACACCTCTTTGAGGGATACACTTGTGAAATCATCATTTATGACAACCTCATGTGGGGTCGCACCATGGAGGAACATGACATGCGCCTCTGCAAAGTCCTCCACCGGATTCGTGAAATCAACATGCAGTTAAACCCTGACAAGTGTCGTTTCAGAGTTACTGAGGTCCCACATGTTGGCCACCTTCTAACCTCAGAGGGTGTCAAGCCGGATTCAGCCAAAACATGGGCCATCCAGCATATGCCCAACCCCACAGACAAGCTGATTTTCAGCAATTTCTAGGTATGACAAATTACCTTTCAAAATTAGTACCTCACTATAGTGATGTCACAGCTCCGCTCCGCCAGATTTTGCACAATGACGTTGAATGGTGTCGGTTGGGCTGTCATGCTGATGCCACTGCTCGCCTCAAGGTTACGATCACTTCTATACCAGTGCTTCAGTTCTTTGATGTACATGTTCCTGTGGTCATCTCTGCTGATGCCTTCCACCATAGTCTTGGTGCTGTCTGTATGCAGCGCAACAAACCCATCAGTTATGCGTCCAGAGCCCTTACAGAGACAGAGTCACGGTACGCTCAGATTAAAAAGGAACTGCTTGCCCTTGTCTTTGCCTGTCAGAAGTTCCATATGTATGGACGTCCAGTGGTGGTTGAAACTGATCACCAACCACTGATCACTATTCTCCACAAACCTATGCACACTGCTTCGGCACAGTTCATGCTCAATCTCCAAAGGTACCATCTCGATGTGGTGTACAAGCATGGAAAAGACCTCCACAAATCTGATGCTTTATCACGCGCTCACCTTCTGGATTCAGGTGTCCCTGATGCTGACGATGATATGGATGTTATGGAGTTTGATGTCCTCTCCTCCCAGCTCATGGAAGAGCTACATGATGCTACACTCAGGGATGACCTTTGCCAATGGTTGTCACATGTTGTCCTGCATAGTTGGCCAACTTCCTCCAGGGAATTGCCTCATGACCTCAAGTCATTCTTTGCTTTCTGGGATGAGTAAACTATCTCAGAGGGCAACCTCCTGCAAGGTCAACGGTTTGTAATCTCATATGCTCTCCAAAATTTTATCCCCAGCATGACCACCGAGGGCACCCTAGGCAAGAGCCCACTTTGCATCCTTAGCTCATTACATTGTATTGGCCCTCCATGGCAATGCCTCCTGCAATGCTCTATGGCCCCATCATGCCAAAGAACCGCTCACTCTCCATGAGGTACCTGACCTCCCTTGGTCTATCGTTGTTGCAGATCTTTTTGTGTGGAGGGGAAAAGAGCACCTTGTGTTAAAGGACTCATATTCTGGTTGGTTCGAGATAAACTATCTTCTGTAAACTAAGCCAAACTGTAAACTGACGAGTACCATTAACAAAATGAAAAACCACTTCTTTACCCATAGTATACTTTGCAAGCTGCTGACTGACAAAACCATATAGTTTTTGAGTGGTGAGTTCCAGTTCTTCACCAATAAATAATACATCTCACATGACACTAGCAGTCCGCGCTATCCACAATCTAATGGACTAGTAAAAAGGGCAGTATGTTCTGCAAAGCCCCTGTTAGACAAATACTACAGAGATTGTTCAGACATACTTAATTTGAGAAATGTCCCAAGGGATGAGCTCCCTTCTCCTTCTCAATGCCTTCTGTCCAGATGCACTTGCACTATCATTCACCAAAGCCAAACTTACACCAACCATTGAGACCTATGTGCAGAGTGTTCTGGGGAAGTCCAGGTTACGGCTCAAAGCTAATCATGACAAAACCTCTCATCAGCTGAGACCATTGTCCCCAGGGCAGACCATATGCCTCCAGATCCCAGTTGGGTTTGACAGAGTCGGGACTATGCAAGGATCCTCCAACAGGCCCAACATCTACATGGTGCAATCCGACTGTGCTTTGTATGAGCACAACAGGCATCACCTCCAGCACGCTCACTAAACGGAATATCGCCTGACAGTGTCAGAACACCTATTCATGTGGACTATGTGGCCTCTGAAGAAGCATCTATTGCAACACAGGACAGTCCTATACCCCTGACCAACAGTGAGCCCTGTTCAACACAGGACACATCACTACCCCCTTTCTTCATCATAAGGTCTGGTAAAATCTCCAGGCCTAATACTAAATTCCAGGACTTTGTTATGCAACTTTCGGTATTACCAGTTGATGTGTATTTTCATTTGCACACTGTTCCCACATCCAACACTTGTCACACTGTCTCACACCCACACACCTGTTGATTGTTACTTTGTTCTAAAAAAAAGAGAGGAGGATGTAGATGTCTGCCATGTGTGGTTGGCGGAAGTGACATCACTGCCATCCACCTGCTATTCAGGAAGTGCTGGCTGACAGGAAATAACTGGCAGCCATCTTCAGTTCTCAGTATATACCACTCAGTAAAGACATATTCTCGTAGTTCTCCAGCCTCTTCTTCTTGATTTGAACCGAGACAATTTTACAATTCTAATAGATCTAGTTCACACAAAATCCTAAAGTGTTGGCAAAAAGGGAGACCCTTTGCACAAACCAGGGTCTACCGAAATTGATAATGAGAATAAAAAATAAATGTGTAAATAGTAAAAAAGTAATATCTTTACATGTTTACATTTATGACTAAGTTATTGCTATACGTGGGAAAGTCACCTGATGATATCTTTAAGCAAATTAATGGGCATACATTAACTATTTACAAATCATTAAAAGCACAATCTTTATAAAGTATATATTTTCCCTATTTCTGCCTATTTTTCCCTTTACAATGGACTTGAAATAAAATGATTTATTACAATACGCTACCAAGAAAAAACAATATAAAATTTACATTGGTAAATGAAAAGCAGCATTATTTGTGATAAAATGGATGAACCTAAAAATTTAATTAGTCATGATGGGGGAAAAAACCTGCTATCATTAAGTAGTTTTTACTAAACACAACTTTTGATTATCTCTAAGCACATGCTATCAGGTGTTAGTAGCAATATGAGTCCTGTTCATTCAGTAGTTGTCTTGGACCCCCCTTCCGCTTTATGTCCTGCACCCTCCATGTAACAAATAGGTACTTTAATCTGGGAGGCATAGTCACTGCAGCTCACAGTACAAAATGACTCAATCCACTCAGTACAACCTATGAAGGGTTGCGGGGTTGTGGTAACCGTTTTTACGATTACCACCGCTTATGAAAACACTTCTAATTAGTTGTATTGAAGAGGACTGGACAAATTGCTACATAGGTAGCCAGGACAGAAAGAGATCAGCTTTTCCAAATCTAGACAACAAATTTCATACAATTTTGCATTTAATGACCCTTGAAGGAGAAAGATTTTGTACGATAGAGTATCTGATTTCTTTAAATGGAAAGGACAACAGTAATGACAGCCTATCTTCATCGCTCTGGCTGTTACCTGGTCCTCTTCTCCGCCTCCTTCTTCGTCATACTTCAATATATTGTCTCTCACATCATCCTCTGGGTCAATGAGCAGCTGCTTTGTGTGTCTTTCCTTTTCTCTGCGCTTCATCCACATGACAAACAAGAGAACCATGGCTGAAAGAATGGAAACAACAGCTCTGTTATCGCCTGATCCTGAATAAAATGGCCAGACCTCACTCTGCCATAACTGGACTAGGACAATCCTTTTGGGTTTCAGATTACTATGCTTTTCATTTATTAGCTATTAAATATCTTTCTGCAACATTTTTAACTACTTACTGATGTTTGATCTTGGCTAATGTGTATGTAAGCATGCTAGAAATACCTAGGGTGCATTGTGCTTCTGTAGGTACAATGACATGCACAGCAGGAGAGGGACTGGTGCCTAGAGCAGGGTTTGGCATATACTATAATATGTACAAGTAGGAGTGAGTCTGTTGGATAACATAGGGTTTTGGGGCATACAACTCGTGGTGAGTATATTGCATGATGCAAGGTATAGGGTATATAAGAGTTAAGCCTGTCTGCTTGTGAAGGTTTGTGGAATGCAATAAAACGTGCATCAGCAGTAATTCTATCCCATGACAAAGGGATGATTTTTTTGTTTCTTTTAAACCAAACAGAATTCCCTAAAGCAGAAAGTTCAGACACAGCTTTCAAAAGAACTCAGCATCAGCTGATAATGAAAGAACCTCTCTCAATTACCCTTCAAATAGAATTAACTTTGTGTGATGCTCAGCTCCTGTATTTTAAACGAACATGAAAGTTAAACATATGCATAAGTAACAAAACACAGGCTCGATGATTATACTCTGTTGCACTCCATGCAAATGATTCCTCTTGATTATGGTCACCTTGCTCCCAGTGCTGAGTGATTGGAATTATTTTGGGTGTAAATAGTAACATCATGACATTGTGAGCACTGACAAGGAGAAATCTGTGTTCAGGGCATAAGGGTAAGCTATCCTAACAGGGTGCAAGACATTAGGGATCTTCCTGCTGAATAAACTGGTTATAGGCAATGCAGGTTGGAGAATAGATTGGTGTGAAATGAACGTGCACCTTTGGTTGGGAAAATGGATTAAAGACAAGTGAAGGTGGAGAGCTGGTTAAAAGAGAAGTGAAAGCACAGCTCTGTTTGTGAAATTGGACTATAGAGAAGTGAATGCAGAGCACTGATTAGAAGATTGGGTTAAAGACAAGTACATGTTCAGTGCTGGTTAGAAGACTGGATTAAAGACAAGAGAATGAGAAGTTCTGTTAGTCCACATTAGGCATATGGTGAGCTGATGGGGGCTCTCCCTGGAGCAGAGGCTGCTCCATTTTAAGGAAGACGCACAGCCAAAACAATTTGTGTGCAACTCTTCTTCCAATCCATCCCAACCAGCCTCAGCTAAGCCTTTGGTGCAGTCCATTGCTGATTTCACAAAACTGGCGGCACAGCCTCTGGTCATATCACCCCTCCTACCCTTCACTCGTGGATAACAGGGTGAGTGACCACAATTACTTATTTGCACAGGGATTAATTGGTACATCAGACCCATATGGTGCAAGATCTGCCAATGTCGGTGCAGGGCCTGGTAAAGGTATCCATTGGAGAGGACTCTGGAGGACTCCACTCAGGTTAGGCAGAGAGAGTTCGGTCTTGAGTTGTTCCTTTGTGAAAATCGGAGCCTGAAGGTTCCTCACTTATGGCTCACAGGATGACTTGATCATTAGTGAGGCAACACATTGTTAGAGTACTTTCCTGCTTGTAAATCTACCAAAAATATGGAGTTTTAGGTTTTGGTCTTTTCCTGCTGGTAGCAGAGGAATGGGTCAGGCACAGAGACAATAGTTCTCTGACCCATGTGGAGTACAGCAGACAGGTAAGGTGGTCCTCTAGAGACCGATGGCCAAGCTCTCAGATAAACAGATGTCATAATGAGCAATCACCCCTCCAGATAGTGGTGGGGGAGCCTGCCTGCTTCACTACAGAGATCAGTGGTACTCTGCCATGTAAGATTCTTAAATGATGGACTTCATGGATTGGGGATATGCCAGAGACCTCTTCAGGGCACCTCCCAGACATTTTTCTTACTATGAGCTTTCCTGCAGAAAAGTTAAACACAAGGCTCTGCAAGAAGCCATCCTCATGTTACTAGTTACATCATCAACTGCATGGGACAGGACATGCTCAGGGTTTCCATGGACATTCAAGGATGCATACTCACAGGTGCCAATTTGGGAGGGGCATAAGGGCTTCTTCAGATTTGTAGTTTGGTCCCATCATTTCCTGTTCATGTGCTGCCTTTTGGGCTAGCGACAGTTCCATGTGTGTTTATAAAGATATTGTGGTCATGCCCACTACTTTGAGGTCCAAGGGAGCAATGATTATCCCTTCTTGGACCACCTCTTGATCAAGGCTAAATTCCTGGCTTTGCTTCAGATGCAATCCAGAGAGATATCAGAAACATTAGGGTCCCATGTTAGGGTCATCATTTACCAGAAATCATATTGAGTGCCTGTCCTGAGACTCTGGGTTTGTTTAACTAACATCAGCAGAAGGTTTGGGGCTTTTTTCTGCCCCAGGACAAGGTAGACTTCTTAATGAGAGAAGTAAATGTGTCTATTGACTCTCTGACAGATGACAGTGCTTTTCTGTATGAAAGTCCTCGGATAGATAGGCTTGTGCAAGATTTTATTTAAGAACATTCCAGATCCATTTTTTCCCCAAAATAGAACAAGTCTCTACTTGACTTGACAGTCAACATATCATTTGGTGGTTAAAGGAGGGCAACCTCAACTAAGTCCGTCCATTTGCTATTTGCTATTAGACAATTGGGACAATGGATGCCAGCCCCCGTGGCTGGAGGGTATAGGCTCTTTGAGGTTCATTTTAGGGCCTGTGATCCGAGGCGGAAGCCAAGTTTCCAACAGAGTTAGAGCTGTCCTAAACACTTTTCTTCAGAGTCAACTTGTGTTCATACCAGGGGTGGAAAACTGGGAGAGCGATTAACACAGCAGGCAAGCCCTGTACCCTAGAGAATGGTCCTTTAGCCAGGACAAATTGTGAACAGATGGTATCAGCCAGATGTTGACATGATGGCATCCCAGTTGAACCACAAGTTGGATCACATTTCTGCTAACGGACTATGGATATGACAGGAGAGACCTGATACATTGCCCTTGGACTGCAAAGGCAAATGACGAAGTAGCAAAGAGTCTTCACTTTAACGTAGTGTGCTGCAAACAGGTGCCAGGAACTTAACAAGACAAAGAGTGCTAACAACCTATTCTGCCTGTTGTTTTAAAGTGGTGAGAGATGAGCAAGTTAAGATACCAGTCTCATAATCATACAAAAGAGTAAACAAGGTAAAGCACACTTCTGCTAACGGACTAGGGATATGCTAGCCATCTCCTGGCCATTTCTATGGCTGCATGTTAGAGCTGGGGCATGTGTTTTGAAAATCTCCCTATCTGTTTATCATGAAGATAGATTTTGTCTATAGAACCACCTAAGGACATTGTGATTCGGACTTTAGGTCTAAGTTAGTGTACGGAGTAAGGCGGGTACACACTACAGTATTTTCAGCCAATCATCGCTCCAATCACCCGATAAATGACCGTTCAGCCCGATATCGCTTTAGTGTGTACACTTAGACGATGAATGTTAGTCGTTCCAAAGCACCGACCATCGTTTGTTTTGATTGTTCAGCAGAACTATAAATCTCGTGCAGCTATGGAACAACATCCTTCCAATCCTGCAGTGTGTATGTACTCATGATTAGGATCTCCATACAGTTTACAGAGTCATGATCTTTTCAGCCAACGGTTATAACAGTTGAAGAGCACAGATCTGATGGTAAATCTATTAAAACATGTATAGTGTGTACGCAACAATCGGCATACTGATCGGGACTTTTGTTTTTTTCAGTCGATCGTAAAATCATTGTAGATAACACATTGGTCAGAAAATTCTGTAATGTACACAGTCTAAGAGAGGTTTCTTCACTCTTTGGATTTAGTTCAAGAATTGAAGTAGGACATTCTTGATTGATGATCTTTTACAAGGTTTACAAAGTTTTATAGGTTTTGAATGGAAGGTGCTGCACAGGGGCAGGTTTGGGATGTTTCCATGTGTCTCCCAAGGATGATAGAGAAAATGTTTTTTTTTTTTATTACATTAAATTTTTTTCTTTGATCATTGCCCACCCTCTTTACATTCTAGTTCGATTGTTATCATTAACCAAGTTAAATGTTTTTTTTTTTTATCAGGGGTGTTATGTTTTCTCTCTCTCTCTTTTATTGTTCTCTTGATCTGTCCTTTGGGTCTTGGTTAGAATTTTTTTTTATTTCCCAGCAGGATGGGGTTAGAAAAGTGGACACTGAACACTTTAATCTATTTTTAAAGTCGCCAAGTGCTAATGGAGCCTCTTGATACCTGATGGTCTCAGTGTCCTCCAAAGGATTTGGAATTTTATGTTTTATGTACATAAATGCAATTTTAATTAAGGCCCAATTCAACATAGATATAATACTTCTGCAGCTGGGCAAATAAAAGGAAAAAAATTATGAAATTTAAATTTTGTTTGCTGGAACCATAATAAAATACATATAAGACAGTTAACAATCACTTCATAATAAAGTATTAGAGACCAAAAGACTAATAAAAGCATGACATGGCAGTAGAACTGGGTAAGCTGCTATTTTATAATTTGTCACTCAACAACAACAACAACCACCAACATCCCCATCTGAGGATACTGAGGTTTATACAATGGCAGTGGAAGGTTATTGGCCAGTGGAGTTATTTAGCTAGGTCAACTCACACAACAGGATGATGATACAGATGAGGATGGAGATAATTGCTCCTGTGCCCAGTCTGGTTGCAGCTACTGCGCCGATTGTCGTACAGTCTCCGTTCTCATCACAGGGACAGACCTTCACTCTGATAATGGATGTGTTGTAAAGTGGAGGGTTTCCCGAGTCTGTTACAATGACAGGCACTTCATACACGCCAGATTCCAAATAGCCGATCTGCAGACTGAGGCGTGCGTAGTTACCTGAAAAGACCACAAGGTGGTGCCAGGACAACACAGAAATCTTGGAATATCAATTGCAGTTACTATTACCTATGGCTACATGTGTTACATGTTTTGTTTCAGCTTTAAAGTTAATGAATATTTCCTATGTGTCCAAATAAAAATAACAAAGTTTCTCAACATTTTTTTCAGCTGGGAAACCAAATTGTATTTAATTTGTAATTAATGATTAACTTTTTTTAAAAAATGTACTGTTGTCTACAAAAGAAGCATAATATTGGTAAAATAAATTAAACATAACATTATAATGTAATTAAGAGATGACTCCACTCAAAATGAATAATTTTATGGTAGAGGTAAGCAGGCGCGGGCTGGGAGGTTTCAGCCCGGGGGGCGCACAGGCGGCCGCATCACATGACACGTGATGCGGCCACGTCATAATGGCGCGGCCGCATCGCGTGTCATGTGATGCGATCGCCTGTGCGCAGACGCGGCCGCTGGTAATATTAACAAATTATTGCATAAACTGGAGGGGGACGGGGGACGGGCGGCCGGCCCGAACAGCCATTAGACTGAGCGGCCCGGGTGCCCGCTGCCCCCCCTGCCCCCCGGTTCAGCCCACCCCTGGAGGTAAGTAATATTGGATAACAGTACAGAGTAGTCCATAAGTGTGGAAACAGTCTTTTAAGCGGAAATGAATAAGGAAATATTAATCCAGTATCTACACATATGATCTGGGTGTGTTGGAAAACTTTTTATGGTATGTGGCCAATATGGCGGCCATCATGAGCCAAAACTGCTATATATAATATAAAAACTATGGATGAGCAAAAACTGCTAAAGATGAAGCAACAACTGGTGTGCAGACATAATTTTCAAAGAGCCCATAGCATAGCACTTGTTGTCTGTATTGTGAATGTAGGGTTAGTCATATCCCTATTTTGAGATCTTTTTCCTACACATAAGTGGCATCCCTACAAGATTCAAATGTTGCAGCACCTGGCTGAGGATGACCCAGAACGTCGGGTGGAGTTTGCACACTGGGTAACACATCAACTGAACAGTTTTTGCTCATTCACTTTTTGGTTTATCTGCAACTGATCCAGCTTGTTTAAATTTGGCAAGGAGTTTGGCAGCTGCGCTGTGACTAATGGGGGGCCTATTTGGGTGATGTTGGTTGAAATAATTTGCTGCAGCATGTGTGCTTCATTCTCCAGATATCAAGACAATCTCAACACGTTCTGTTTGTGTTAGTGCCATTGTCATAAATGTCGCTATCGGCAAAACAAAACTCAGTTTCAACTCAGGAATGAATAACGTTACGTTAAAACAAAGAACAGCATTGTTTTTCTTATCAAATTCTGTCACATTATGTCACATAACTACCTTCCCATTAAAAAAAATTGAGTTGCATCCAATATGGCCGCCATATTGACCACATACTCTAAAAAGTTTTCCACCACACCCAGATCATATGTGTAGACTCTGTACTAATATTTCCTTACTCCTATCTGTTTTGAAAGGGTGTTTCCACACTTATGGGCCACCCTGTACAATGTATAACTTACCTTTGATCCACTGGTACCCCAATGTGCCATAGCTCCTTGAAGGATGAATGGCCCAGCATTGCTCTCCATTCTCCTACTAAAACAGCTTATTACAAACTGCAGTGTTGTCTGTTGTCTATGTTTCTCTGCCCTGAATCTCCTACTCATTTGAAATATAAATATCACAAGAGAGGGGCATCAACAGCGCTGTGTGCAGCAGGATTATGGTGAGCAATGCAGGAGCCAGCCATAGTGGATCAAGGTGAAACACTGAGTAAAGACCTCTAATAAGGCCGATAAAGAGAATAACCTCTGGTAGGTTCTCTACCAATAGGGGGTGATGTCACTGAAATATCACCTAGGTGTCATGCTAAGGAGGAGCATGAAGATTGTTTCTACCACACTTATTTATTAAGACTTTTATTATAGGTGATTGGTTGTAACATATATACGGCCAATAATGTTAACAGAATTGGATTATGATATTTTTCTGGTTTTTGTCTTTATGACTCTCATTTGGGAGGATAAAGAGAAGATTCTCTCGGGATAATACGTCACCAAATATAGGTATATTATTTATTGTATCTCTGCACTCATTTTTGCATTTTGACATCACTATTTAGTTTCTGGTTTTGTTTGAAAAAACCCTCTAGCGCTGAAGGTATTCACACATTAAGGATTGACCTATGTTTTAGATCCAGACTCACATGTTAAGAACCTCTGAATTAAAGGAATGGGCACTAGAGGAAAATTATTACTAAGTATTTTGTATTCTTAAGTCTTCTGTCCCAACAAAAACCTAACATTTACTAACATTGCATTTAGATACAAGTATTGCACTGACCCAAAGCAACCAATCAGTTATTTGATTTATTTGTCTAGCGTAAGTTCAACAACACAACAAAGAGTCTAATTAGTAGCTACAGTTTAGTGCAAGGTTTGCACCTAAATGAGTGTTTGTAAATGAACCCTGATCTGTATACATGGTAAGTTAAAGGAAGATCGTCACCTGCCACTTAAAGCCAAATTGTATGACTATTTGAAAATAATCATTAAGTAGAACCCCTCTCACTGTCATTCCTACCATTTATCCTGGTAATAGTCCAGTTCCTTCTAATGGTGGAGGGCACAGTGGGCAGCTCAAACACAAAGGGGTCTCCGCTGGGCTTGCGGTCCATGTCCGTGGCTGTGATGTTGATGCCACGGGAATTGAGCCTCTCACAGATCTGGGACTCTTTGGGAAGGAGCTCAGGAGCGTTGTCATTAATATCAATCAGCTGGATCTGCAATGTACCAGTGCCACTGGCAGGGGGCACTCCTGTGGGCGATAGAAAAAAATAGAGATTAACCCCTTTCTCTTGAGGTCAGCGCACAACATAACTTTTTTGTTTTTACTATTTAATTATAATCCTGGCTAATAATAATGGTGACTTTTGTGTGTGACTTGTGACTTTATAACTTTACCATTTTTTGTAGGTACTTCAAATCATGACTTGAGTTCTCTTCAAGCGTTTAAGGTGTCAGCCGATGTCAAACTGCAGCATAGAAGTGCTCTTGGTATTATTCCTGCTTAGAGCATATCCTAGTTTCCCCACAGTGTAATGCATGCATTACCAATGAGCAGTGTACCAGAATAAATGAAGATGCCAGTTTTGTTGTACCCTAAATGAATCCTAAATCTTTGAAAATATATTTATGTATTTCAGCCTTCTCCTTTACCGGAGCACACACAAAGCACTGTCACCAGCACATTGCAGAACTGACAAGCTGAAAACAATGTGCCCTGTCATCCAAGGAGCACGGTGTTCTGCTACAGGAAAAGCGTCAAGACTTTTATATTTTGCATACTTCGTGCTTTGAATCAAATTATTTAAGAAAGGCGATTTTATGATAAGTGTAACATGGGCAGTTAGTTGCAGGCAATGTGCAGTATATAAAGTTGCCATCCTTCTGCATATTAATACCAAATGTGAACTTATTATACATATAGAGGTATGGGAGCTCTTGTGCAGAAAAACTTAATCCATAAAGTTTCCGAAAACCAGAAATGGAAAACAAAATGTCAGTTATTGCTGCTATTCAGTGATTTTGTTATTACACACAAACATGATCACTAAGGGGCTCAAGCAGAGTCTTTGTGCCCCGAATGCAATCAGGAAAAGATGCATGAAAAATCTCATTTATGTGCATATGTATAGTTGGATACATCTCATTACACACAAGCATATACGTCAGGAATAACACGTGTGTATAGTTATGCACCACAATAACAGTGTAGAGATACGGTTTGCATTACCAGATCTCTACAAAATATACTAAAGTGATGAAATGTTATATACACAAGAGAGAATAAAGCCTGGACAGGGCTATTAATAAATGCATTCACCATGTAAATTCAAATTAAATACTAATATCTCATTGTTTTCCCTTTTAAAATTCAAATAAGAATCTTCTTTCCTGCCGCAGTCCAAATGGGAATATCAATTAAGTAATGAGAGTAGACGGCTGCAACTTCAAATACTAGAGCAGCCACACTAATGAATTAAGTATGAGTGTGGGGGGGTGGGTCAATATCCAGGCAGCTAGCTAGTGGTGGCGATTGTCATCATCATTGCATCTCGTCTCACCAGCCCTGCAGCACCCACTAGAGATACGCCTCCTTATTAATGTATATGTGCTTGTGTCCAGATCTACCTCAGTCGCAATTACGTCCGTGCTGTACTCGGCCAATGAGAACACAACCCTTCCCACCCCTGTTCTGCCTCTCCAGATATAGGGAGTCGCAAATGCACAGTGGCATAGTGGTTAGCACTTCTGCCCTACAGCACTGCGGTCATAAGTTCGAATCTCAACAATGGCCTTATCTGTGTGGAGTTTGTATGTTCTCCCCGTGTTGGCGTGGGTTTCCTCCGAGGCACTCCGGTTTCCTCCCACACTCCAAAAACATACTTGTAGGCTAATTGGTTGCTCTCAAATTGACCCTAGTCTATGTGTGTTAGAGATGTTCACTGACCCCCGTGTTCTGGTTTTGGTTTTGCATCTGGATTAACTTTGTGTTTAGGTTTTGGCAAAACCGCTCTTTTTTTGTTCCTACGTTATTATTAACCGCAATAACACTAATTTCAAGTTATTTGCAGTCAATTTTGACCACCTCACAGGTCACAATATTATTTTCATACACTTTCAAACAAAGACTGCAGATTTAGAAGACCAAGCCTGCCAGACCTATTCAGCAATGACAATTAGCAATGGAGCTCTCCTCTTTGTGTGTTACCTATATAACACCATACAATTTGACTGCAGATTTACACCGAGCCTGCCAGCCCTAGTATTTGTATTTCAGCAATGCCAATTAGCAATTGACCAATGGAGCTCTCCTCTTTGTGTATATCCTATATAACACAGTACAATGTGACTGCAGATTTACACCAAGCATGCCAGCTCTAGTATTTGTATTTCAGCAATGACAATTAGCAATGGAGCTCTCCTCTTTGTGTGTTACCTATATAACACTACATCATGGGACTGCAGATTTAGAAGACCAAGCCTGCCAGACCTAGTAATTCTATTTGATCAATGACAATTAGCAATGGAGCAATGGAGCTCTCCTGAATGTCACTGTAGACTTTGAAGAACACTGCTACCCCCTCCTCTTTCTATTCTACTTATGATGCTGCCCAACTGCTCTACAGACTGTGCTACCCCTTCTGTGTCCTTCTGTGGAATGGCTCTGGATCACTGTGCAGGGCGGTACTTATAGAATCCAAAACTCGCGAGATTTGAGATCCAATGACGTAACGATGACGTTTGCCTCGTTTCCAATTCCGAAAAAGCGGGAAAGTACTGAGTCGGCTCGGCTCGGTACTCGGATCTGCTAAGTTCGGGTGTGTTCGGTTCTCGGAGGACCGAGCCTGAGCATCTCTAGTATATGTGTTAGGGAATTTAGACTGTAAGCTCTATTGAGGCAGTTACTGATGTGAGTTCTGCACTGCGGAATTAGTGGCGCTATATAAATATGCTGCTGCTGATGATGATGATGATGAAGTGTAAGTTGTGACCAAATCTGTATGTGTATGTGTATTTTATGGTGTACATGCGCAGTACAGAAATCTGCATAAAACAGACCAACTATACATGAGCCCCTAAGTGTATCTTCCTACAGTTACTATGAGGAGCACTGCTAAACAAGTGTTATGAGGCTGGGAGGCAACACTGGAAATTTTTAAATGCCAATTTAGTATATTTTAGGCATGGTGATCCAAACTATTGAAAAATCCCTTTATCCATACATCCCCAAGTCCCAAATACTGTGTATAACAGTTCTTATACCTGTAATGCTAGAGAGCTAAAACAATGTTGTGATTTTCCCTTTCGCCTCCATTGCCAATTGGTTCTGTGTACTGTTAATTATGAATATGTTGAAACATTGATTATTATTTACCTACCATCAGACACCAAAAAATACAGTTCTCAGCACCAAACAAAATCAATAGTTAAAAGGCTTTATCAATGACATGAAGCATTTGAAATGTGCGCATTGAGCAAGACTTTGTGACAGGCATCAAAAGTGTTGCAGATCTGCCAACTTTTATTTTATTTTCCATCTGGTGACTGAGCTCATGTGTCACAGTCCCAAATTGTGCGTGGCAAAATGGGATTAAGCTAATTGACAGACCTGGCTCTACCAGGTTTGAAGAAGTTCTTACCATTGTCAGTGGCTAGAAATTTGGCCTCATAGATGTCATCTTTAACAAAGGGGGATTCACGGTCCAAAATGGCGGTGGTGAACACCTGACCATTCGTGGCATTGATAGCAAGCCAGTTTGCCGGGTCATACAGCTTGGTGTATCTGGAGGAAGAAAGGAGAGATATGATATAGCGTGATAAAGGAAAGTTTACAGTTCAGTATTCTACAGGTTACTGTCACCAAAGGGCTCCACTTAAAACAACTTAGGCTGCCAAATGTGAGCCGTGCGTTCTGCTGTTCTGTGCCTAGGGGAAGACATTGGTCAATGCAAAGTGGTTTTTCTCCTGCTACAATTGAATTTGAGCCTGTTTGGACTCGGCCCAAGACTTTACACTGAGATGGAGCCAGCCCAAACTGCTCAGCTTATAAAACTTCAGACATTTTCACTCTCAGCCTCCCAAACTCATTAAAACAACTCGTGATTACAGATGGAACCAATTTTCTTCTAAAATTGACCAGAACAGGTACATTTAAATCTTGAGTTTCAACATAAATAAGCTAAGGCACTCTGCGTATTTCATTACCTCCCCAGGATGGGTAGAGAAAGAAATAAGAACAGCGGACAAGGATTTTATCCTGTACTTTCCATAATTACTTTAATTCATCAGGCTAATTACACAACCTGTCACCTTTTATGTGGTGAACAAGTCAAGTCAAAGGGCCCAAAATAAATAAACTTACACACAAACACTACATAACTAATAGGTGTCATGGATTACATCAATTAGACATTAGTAAGTGGCCAAAAACTTTCCACACACAACAACATATTAGAAGCAAATTTTGATAATTCACACATTTTTTTTTTACTGAATTAAATAGTGGATGTCAATGATATTTAAGATCAGCATATATTTTTATTAATGATGGTTTTGCTTAGAGAATTATTATTGAAACCTTGATCAAAATTTTTTTTTTCAATCAATATGACTCATGCAAAAAAATCTAAAATTTATATTTAGCATTCACAATAAACTATAGTTGAGCATGACCTATCAATATTCTATCAAATCCTGTAGGTGTGGACAAAGCAGTAAATAGCGAGATCCTGAGAAGCGAATGCACCCACAGCACATCGTGGTATTGAGGAACATAGTTGTAGTTATTACATATGATAAATATAATTTATTAGTTTTTATGCTTATTTAATATTTGCGCTTAATCTTCTGTTTTTGCAAAAAAAATCAAAACACACCTATTTTTCTCCATAACAAAAATGAAGTTGAGGGCGTTTGATGCAGGGATAAACATGATGGATATACAATTACTAATACAAATATGACCACTGTACATATGTGTCATTATTATGATGCAGGTATTTCTTAGTATGGGCGCCTTAGAGTATAAGGACCTCAGTTGAATTACTCCGTTATGTACCATTTACTTCTCAAGTTCGGAATTTTTCAACCAAACCAAAACAATTTCACGACTGTCAGTCTATCAAAAGCAAATAATAAGAAAAGGGGCAAGTATTTGAAACCTTAAAAAATAACAACCACACCTTGTGACAGTTTCGGCTCTACAACCTGGAACAAATAAGAAGAAATTGCCTCGTTAGCTGGGAATGTCTTTTCTTAAGGCTTCATTATATGTCCAAAAGCGATAGTAAGGAGCCTCCATGAGTCAATATAATCATTTTCTCTGTCAGCCAGTCAGGCCCCCGAGTGAAGTGTCTGAACCACATAATGATTATAAAAATGTCACAAGTAAAGTGTGGGTAATTGGGTTCACACCAGCTGGACTCTGCTTTCTCTCTCAGTCGTAATAAAAGAAAAAAAGGAAAAAAGCCATAGTAAAAAAGAATCCCCGTATATGATGAACTCTTCCCTTGCTGGCTTCTGCAGTTGACCCTTTTAACTTCACCCCCCCACAGAGACCATATTACAGCAGCAGGGTGCAAAGGTAGCTTGCTGAGCGCCTCTGCACCCTGACACAGTTTAACAATGTTCAGGAATCTGAGACGTAGACCTGGCGGGCCAATCCGACTTGTCGCTCTGACAAAAAGGTCATCACTTTGAAGACCCAGAGGATATCATTAGAACAAAGACACTGGGACAATGTACGATAATAAATATAATAATGCCCAAGCCGACTGCTCTGTGACCTCTCCAAAATGGCTCAGGTAACGTTTTGTTGCAGGGATCTGACTCCTGGTGATGTCCAATGAACACACTGCTCCCCAAATAAAGTTGAATTTTGTTACTGATTAAAAAAATAGAATCACAGTGTTTTAAATATTGGATGGATAATATTAGAAGTCACTGCTGAGCTCTGTCCCATATTAAGGGAACAGAAATTTGCCTTTTTATACTGATTTTAGAATTCTGAGGTGATTTAATTTTTTTTTTATAATGAACAGTAAGGAGCATAATACATTAGCTATAACACTGTCCCTTACAGTGAATATTAAAGTTTATTACTGTTGACCTTTAACAGAACTACTCATCAATTATACCATATAATGAGTAATGTTAGCACTATAATAACATACTTTGGTTTATATTCAGAGGGGGGCTGGCGGCTGTTTTTCATGGGTGCAAGCACTGGTATGCGTTCCCTAATATAGAGTAGCTGCAGCACATTCATGTTAACATGCATTATGGGAAGGAATGCAGAGGCAGCAAGTACTAAAAGGAAAGTAGGTATTATAAGAGGGTGACATATAATGAAATCAATACACTTAATGCACAGAATGACTGGAGCTATGTGTGTAGCCAAAATAGACAGATTCAGCCATTTGGCTCTTATGTGGCTCAATTAGCGTGGAAAGCCAAAGCCTGAGCACACATTCGCATATTGTGCTTATGCCCAACCAGATATTCCAACAGTCGCCATCAACATCTGACCTATCCCAGTTAGATATTGGTTGGAAAATTCAGTGATCAGTATTAAAAACATACATTAGAGTAATATCTTCATCTGAATGTATATACTGTATTTTGTTAATTGATCAAACATGTTCTTCAGTATGCAGTCTTGTAATCACTGTCTATGATATTATTTGGTTATTGATTAAAACATCTCGGCAATCAGCAAATCCAATAGTGACATCTAAGGGCTCTTAGACAGTACTACACCTCACCAAATAAAACGTTACGAGCTTGTGCATTATGTTTTCATGATGTTTGTTACAGTGTTTGGAGTAATCTTATTCTAATGCAAAGAAAATATGTTATATGGTGTTCCTGATTAGATGAGAAATCTATTGTCCAGGCAGCTTTGTTTATTTTCATTGCAATTAGATACAGCAACAGATAAGCTCATGTCTGGGCACTGTATACAAATCATATCTAGTGGCAACAAAAATAAACGCACATAAAATAGAATTTTGTTGAAGAGGAGCTCCCATTTGACTAGAATATACTGAATTTCTATATATGACTCGTTTATGAGAGTTTTTGTCAAACATGTAGAATGTCAGCAAGAGAGGAAGAAATAGTGCCCTGGTTCATACTGTGTTGACCCAGGCTCTAAATAGACCAGGGGGTAAATGTATCATACCCCGGTTTTTTCAACTCGCCGGGAATCGGCGAGTTGACAGCTAAAATTTAAAGCGGCGCTGGCCTTTACAAGCCAGCGCCGCTTTAAATTTTAGCTGTCAACTCGCCGATTCCCGGCGAGTTGAAAAAACCGGGGTATGATACATTTACCCCCAGATATGAACACTGTCCGGCTAGAACTGAAGTAGGCAACATGTGATGGAATAAAACAGCTCAGTTTGTTCTGCTAGCCTGCTACCAGGACCAAGTTAGTTAATACAACCCAGTCCATGGTAAAAAGAGAAATACAGTTAATTGACTATTCATTTGATATGTTTTGATCATAATATGTGTCAGATACAAATGTGCAAAAGCATTTTTCAGAATTCCAATATACAGTAGGAGACATAATTAATATAATTTTCTACTTCATTGCACCTGGAGTTCTGTACAACTGAACCAGTCCTTGTCACCCACCGAAGAGCTTGCTGCAAAGAGCGGTCTGGATCCACAGCAGAGAATGTTGTCAGCAGTCTACCCACTGGCTCCCCCTCCAGCTGCCTGATGGGGTCATTTCGGTTAGGAAAGTAAGGGGCTTCGTTTACATCTACGATGGAAACAGTCACTGCAGAGGTGGACTGCAGGGACATCTGAATTCCACTGGCCAGAGGTGCTTGGTTTGTCACCATAACGTTCAGTAAAAAAGCCTTGTTCATCTCGTAATCCACTGGCTGAAAGGGAGGGAATACAATGTTACCATAAGATAGGAGCAGTGACCATACCTTCCAACAGTCCTAGATTCTTAGGGTCACAAACGGATGTGGGTTTATAGTGAAAGGATCTGTCCGTGGCTTGGGGAGTTGACCAAATTTGGCACAAATTAACAATCATGGATGTTGTGAGGAATGTAGTTACAGGAAAAACATGTCCAGCTGATCTTATGTTTACATTCAATACCTAGGATGAGAATTATTTTTTGCATTGTAAAGAAGCATTAAATGTACCAACATAACATCTATATCTGAGGTGGAAGATGTCACAGCAGAGCTCCATTTAGGGAACATGTGCCAAATACATACAAGATGTTCATATCAACTGAATGGTGCACATTGCTGGGCTATAAAGGGAGAGGCCATATTGACGCACAGGTTTATTGACAAGAACTGGCTATTTCAATTACTCCTTAGGATGATGATAATAGGACTCTAATAAAAGGACAAAATCCACTCTGAAAGCTATCAATAATTATTGTTTATTTAGTAGGGACTCAATATTTTTTTTTTTAAAAATCAATGTTTTATGGAATCTTAAGGTTAATTTGTGTGTATCTATATATTTATAAATATATACTATATTCATACATACAACAAAACATATATTTTACATGGCTGTATCACATTGCTAGGAGAACACATTTACACACCACACTGATATCCATCTTAGGTACCACAAGGCCTCACCTTCAGCACGGTTACAATGCCCTCATTGGTCACTGGGTCTGTTTTGACAATAAAGTGACCAGCTGGATCACCACTGATGATCTTATATATGGCGTTCCAGTTGGGAGTGTATGGCTGATCGCGATCCACCACAGTCAGATTGGCCACCACAACATCAACTCTGTTCTCTGGCACCTCACCAGTGAACTGTGCGGATAAGAAAAAAACAAAATTTATATATACAATGAACCATGCTCCCGCTTATAATGTTAAAACATCCTCTGTAAATCTCTAAGTACCTTCCCTGGTCAAGAATCTTCTGTGTCATCATTTCAAGCTCCTATTTTCACAATATTGAAAATCTACCTGTTAGGTACCAAGGGTAGTAGGGCTCCCATTTGTCCTGGTTTTCTGAAACAAAGTACCAGGCTTTGTTGCTGAACATTTGTAACTCACAATGTTTACTCTCCTAAAAATACCAATCTTGATAAAGAGAATTTGTTGAGATAAGACCACATAATTGGTAATTACATTTGGCACCTGAAAGCAATGGACTGAGAAACAGTCCTGATCTTTTGGTTTAAAAACAACAACAGATTCGCACCAGCTCACTGTGTATATTACTGCCGATCGTGCTGCTTATATCTGCATAGTTATCTACATCAGTCGCTCACAAGTCAGCAGTAAATGCTGTTGACATGGAACAGTCACTTACATATTGTGACCAGGGAAGCCTGGTCTGGTAGTCAAGGGGTTAAAATAATTTTTTCCGGGGACTGCGAGGTATATCATTTACTTCTTTGGGATGATAGTTACTTGTACACCCATCACATACATACAGTTCACCGCATTTACAACACACATTGTATGTGTACCTCAACATACATAGTTTTGCACCGATGTGCCTCGATGGTCAGTGAGGCACATTCTAGGTGCACGCTCCCCACTGCTCTCAGGAGATGGCTCCACAAACTAGAAGCTTACCTAGGTTTACATGAGGTTCATAAATCTGAAGAGATGTAATGTGCAAAACTGTCAACTGTTTCATAAAAAATCCAACCTTATATTACTTTATAACCATCCATTACATTTTATTTTCATTTTTCACTCCTAACATCCAGCTCCGTTTAGCCTTGTTTATAGCATACAACATAAGAGTGAGGACACATTGGGACTGTGTCTATGACATGTGGCACACTTGTGTCTCTTTGTGTGGGGTATAGTGCACCTAGCAAAGTGCTTCTTTGCCAAAGTTCAATGAGAAGGTGCAAAATGCATCTCATTAAAAGCACCTATCTCTGGCAGCTCAGAGCGGATATGAACGTCTGTTTGTGTTCACTTGTACAGCAAGGAATGCCCCTAAAAATGAGCTCTCTCCGCCTCTTTATCACTTTCAATAATCTTTGAATAATTTTGTTTCACATTCTTTCTCATGTTTGCACTGCTCTACAACACTAGTTGCACAAGTGTGCCTGCTCCACACTTAGCAAGGAATGCTTCCGCTCAAACTAGTCCTCCGCATGTCTGCCGACAACTTCTGCTCCTCTTCAAACACTGCAACCCTGTCTCGCAAAACGTGGTAGTGGTTAGCACTTCTGCCTCACAGCGCTGGGGTCATGAGTTCAATTCCCGACCATGGTCTTATCTGTGAGGAGTTTGTTTGTTCTCCCCGTGTTTGCGTGGGTTTCCTCCGGGTGCTCCGGTTTCCTCCCACACTTCAAAAACATACTGGTAGGTTAATTGGCTGCTATCAAATTGACCCTAGTCTCTGTCTGTCTGTGTGTGTGTGTTAGAGAATTTAGACTGTAAGCCCCCAGTGGGGCAGGGACTGATGTGAGTGAGTTCTCCGTACAGCGCTGCGGAAATAGTGGCGCTATATAAATAAATGATGATGATGATGATGAATTTAGAAGCACCTCGACAAATCAAGGAGCATAACACCACCACAATGCTCTTGGGCAGCATCTGATTAGTTTTGGCCTTTCTTAGTGACCAGAGATTTTGAAAGCGTAACCAATATTCATCGTATTGCAACTTATCAATTCATTGTGTATACATTAGGGAGATAAGGGGATAAGGGGAAAGCGGAAAACCGCTCCGCACAAGGTGATTACCAACCTCACTGTTAAACCAAACTAAACTGGATATACCATGAGGGGGTGCTGAGGTCAAGACTCATCAATATACAGATCCAAAAGAAGAAAAATATGACCAGAAAAGCACTCCATGTATAAAATACCTGGAGTGCTTCTCTGGTCATATTTTTCTTCTTTTGGATCTGTATAACCTATCAATTCACCAGGAGCCTCTGACATCGCTGAGACACACCAATGAGGCACATCTCAGTGATGCCACAGGTTTCTGAACTGATAGGCTGTATAACTAGGAATATTGGTTCAGTCCACAAAATAACTGCCTCAACAGCGAAAAATATACTTGTCCACTATTAAAATCTCCCTTTCGGGAGGTCATGTGTCAAGTTCATGAGGGGTATGGTGACGCCATTGTATCACCATGCTCCCTTCCCCTGCTATGAAATGCCGAAATTCACTGCATTGCATAGCGAGGGACAGGGCTTTCAGGGAGGATACCTACTCTTCCATGATCCCCAAAATTCGGAAACCTCACAGAAATTTCGAGACAGTAGGCAAGCATATGAAAAAGTGACAGGTGCACATTATTCAACATTGCTCAAAATACTTTTCCTGGCTTGTAATCAAGTTTTTGTTACTGCTGATGCCTTTCATGTGCCCATTAAGGATTACTGCCTTCCTACCGCCTGCATTGGGAGACTGATCAGTGAATCCACTACTGTTTTAATGCAGAGCAAACACACTGAAGAATGAAAAACAAATTATTGTATTCAAATAAATGCTTCTATGTACAGGCCAGTAGATTGCGCTATCTAGGTCTTTACAAACAGTTGACATTAAACATAGTATATAGAATACATTACCATTAGCCGTAATTGTACAATATGTGATTTAATATAATTTTCTCTTCCAGGAAACTCTGTTTTCCCCATTCATAATTACACATCTTGCTGTGTCAGAAGCAGTGGGGATTTTTGTTTTTTTATGGGGATAAAAAAAAAATTACACTTTCCTGCACTGTAAGTTTACTAAATAAGCCTTTGTGCTTGAGACTATATTTACACACATGCCGAAGGTGGTGGTTTAATTGGATAAAAATGAATTCATGTCTTCCTGACACATTTCTTACTATAGAACCATAAACAGCTGTAAGTGTATTAGTGCAGCTTACAGCAGTTTTGATGATTTCTGTTAAATACAATAGGTCTGCACAAAATTAGATTCTTTTTAGGAGAATTATGCACACAATTTCAGATGTATTTTTTCATCTATCTATCTATCTATTGCAAATCCATCAGCACATGCATTACCTTAATGATAAAACAAGCAGATCTTCCAAAGAAAACAGTAACTTACAGCGTTTTCAAAATGAAACATACAAATCATATAGCACTGTGTTTGTGTGTGATTTAGTTGGTTTAGGATCACAAATCTCACACAGTCTATTGTCCTTAGAAACTGCATAGAAAGCTCCACAACATAGTTGCTATTAAGAATAGGGCAAATAAAATATAGGAGGTGATTCATTCTTCTTATTTAACAATACTGAGCAAATATTTTTTTCCCATTAAAATGCACCTGTGACCTACGCACAGTGGAGTACTGTTGTGGACTCATCCTGATTCAGATACTTCTGAGAGAGGGGCAATTCTCACAAAAGGACCCTAACCAACTGTAAAGTCACACCCACCCCAGTGAACGCTAAGGTGCAAAATTACTCATTTTTTTGCTTTACTTTCTTTAATGAATCAGGTCCTAAGTGGGTAGAAGAGCAATGACGAAATCAGCATCATCCGATCAAAGCACAATATAATTTGCATTTAATGTGCCCCCTCATCTAGGCACAGTGGAGATGTTCATTAGAAACCACTTGTGGAGGCCACATGATGATGCAATTCACATCAAGGGGCCTCACAACTGGTTTCTAGTGAACAGATATGTATTGTCATTAGTATTGTTTCTTTTGTCTATAAAAAGCATTTATCATTTCAAAAATGATTGAGTGATACTCAGCTGCCTCAGAGATACTGGGCATGAGTGGCAAGGGTGACAGCAGCCCCACCCTTCCACTGTCCCAACCCCCCTCCCTCCTCCTCCCCAGTCTCTTTCCTTCCCCTCTCCCCTCCTCCATCCCCAGCTGAGGACAAAAAGAAAGGTTCAAGACAGCCCAGCTGCCAATTTCGCCTCTTCCAAGAAACTGGCGATTGAACTCATGGAGGACTTCACCAGAGCAAGGCCCTGAAAGAGATAGTAGATGTTCTGCTGCTAGAATGGAAACCAGACACTGAGGAGATGGAGGAGGTAAAGGCGGATGAGTTCCTAGATTCTAACTCCCTATTCGACCAGCTGGTAGATAGAGGTCTGCTTCCTTCCTGACCCGACGACAAAGCAGTCAGGCCTGACGAAGATCCACTAGACAGGAGTGGTAACTAAGTGTACTGTTTATCCTACCCTCTTTTCTCTCAACTAATGGTTTATTTTTCTTTATTCACGATCAATGTGAGGGGCATTATGGAACAGTTTAGGTAACAGTTTAGTAAATTTTTACTTTTCTTGAAAGTCAGAAATGTGATGTGTATATGTTATCTGCCTTTCTCTAGGTCCTACAGATATCTGGATAGGCAATGGTCTCAGTGAATTCCATAAAGTGGTTGCAGCCCAAAAAAAGTCCTGTAACCGAGAATGGGAGGAAGCGATGAGAGTGGAAGAGAGACGCAGATCTTGTGCAGAACGAAGGTGTAAATATTATCTTGAATGCACGAGTGACTGGTGTTAAGGTCACAATTCACAGTTTTTTCAGGCCAAAGAGAGACAGCAGTCATTTGAAAGACAGAAGAATTTCAGGAGGCTGCAAATGCAACAGCAGTCCCTGCAAGATCTCCATCTGTGCAACTGGGATGTGAGAGATGATCTGGAGGAAACAAAGTTAAGCCGGAAGAGACACTTTAAGGAGGAATCCAGATTGGACCCCCGACAGTAATGGTCTCCCAGCAGAGCTCTATGTAGCGATGTGAGACCTCATTGGCCCAACCTGCTAGAAGGAGATGGTGGTGGAGGGCAGAATGCTCAGGATCTTGTATAAGCAGAAGTTCACAATCTTGCATAAGCATTAAAAATTGGTGTCCCATTTCTTACCTGAATATAGACTACAAAATCCTTACCAAGGTACTAGGTAACCGGCTCAAAGTTGATCGTTCACTCAGATCAGACCTGTGACATATTTTTTAATCACAGGATTGCAGAGAGTCTTGTCCTACTCAAAGACTCGGTCCATTACATCAAGGACCGCCTTTTGCATGCAACACTGGGCAGCCTTGATCAGGAAAAGGCCTTTGATTGAGTTTCACAAGAGATTATGCATAGGGCACTGAAGAAATTTGGTTTGGGAGAAATGTTTTGCGAACGTGATGCACATTGACATTTAGAACTTGGTGTTGGTGAAAGGCTAGAATACTGTTCCCTTTCCTGTTTTCAAAGCTACCCTCTGTTACCAATTATTTGTGTTTGTTGTACAGAGCTCTTTGTTATGTGCATCAGATTTGCTCTACATGGACGACATCATTGTGATCTGCTCAGATCAGTGTTTGGTGACAGCATTCATCCAGACCTGTGAAAACGTCAGCCATGTTTCAGAGACAAAGGTCAACTGCGGGAAGTCAGAGGCTATACTCTTGGAGCAGCGGCTTCTGTAATCCTCTGCTGCATTCCCCTTCACTATTAAGCCAGACTTCATCAAGATTGTGGGAGTCTGGTTTGGTGGAGGGGGCGCCGTCCTGAAATGTTGGGAGGAGAGACTGGTGACAGTATGATAGAAAGGTGAATTGTAGAGCCTCCCATCAATGGAAAAGTACTGGTACTGCGTAATGAGATCCTCTCTGTTCTGTAGTAAAATACGCAGGCGTAAGCACCTCTGGTCGCTCTCTGCACAGTGGACATCAGTGTTTCAGTTAACCTGGGGCTCCAAAATGGACACATTAAAGCAGTCAGTTATGTACAAGGAGCCCCATAAAAGTTGAAAAGGGACCCCAGATTTCCCCAACATGGTGCAAGACTTCTTTGTTTGTAACTGTATCCACAGGACTCCTTGTCTCACTTTGTCCTCCTGCCTCTTTGGTGGGGCCTTGGAAGGGACAAGCTTGACTTCTCTTTCCCTTACAACTGGGACACTCCTTGGTTTTACCTGGATGTAGCCAAATTTTTCAGGGAGAACCATCTGTAGGGAGTTAAACCAGACTTCTGGAAATCAAAAACAATCCACAGCTAATTAGAGCTAAGGACACAATGAAGTCTATTCTAAGGCTTCCTGCTGCTGCATCAAAGTTTGCCTTGAAAAATGTGGACTCTAAAGAGCTTTCAAAGAGACACAAGACTTGGCATGGATGTCCATCCAGGGGGTTCTGCCCCTTCAGACCTACATGCACTCCTGGAACCTGTGCAGACACAGACACTCTGCTTGGTGCCTTATCAACAAGAAAACATCTAAATACCTCTTTTGGGATTGTGCCTCTGCACAGGCACTGTAGGATGCCCTGGAACATGAAATCAGAGCCAGTATCCCAGGCACTGCCTGTCGCACAAGACAGTATTTTATGTACTATTTCCTGGCACTCACACTTATGGGGCTGGCACCTTTTGAACTTCGTTAAGGGCGCTTTATGGCTTGCAAGGAATCACCTCATACTTAAAAGGGAGAAGGTCTATCCATGATCCATAGCCTGCTAAAAAGACTATTCCATCATTGACAATCCTGATGAAAAAGGTTAAATGCCTTCATTTCTTCCCCATCTCCTTATATGTATCCGTTTCAATAAAACCTTGGGCTTGCGATTCCCCCTCCTTTACCTTCCCTTTTATTTATGCACCTTTCTTTTATAAGTGCCTGTCTATAAATAAAGCTTTGGACCTGTGAGTACTCTATCTTACCCTTTTAACCTACCTCCCCTCACACCCTGCTCTTTATAGAAACAGACTGTAAAAAAAAGTCCTATTGCTGGTCAAAACGCCCATTTTATCCGACAATAGGACTTTTTCGACAATTGATAAATCAGCCTGTAAACGCTATATTAAACATCTGTGAAAACAAATTTACAGCTATAAACATGATACTCAGCTACAGTTTGATAAAAAGCTGGAGTCCAAATCTCATTAATACAGTGTCACCCCATCAGGGTCTCTGTTATGGAGGTGAGGCACACACAGGAAGTACTTTATAAAAAGAACTTGACTTTGGAAAGTTAAAAACCAGCTTGGTGATTGCAGACTTGAGGCCAGCACTGACAGCACAAAAGTCTTTAATCTGCTCCATGCTCCTCTCGTACAGTGAAAACCCTGATACCATCACCTTGTTAGTAAGACAAATTGGGAATTTATCCAGAATTGCATCTGCCACGCTCCCCTGTGACTGATGTAACCAGCGTCAGACTGACCTTTAACATCTGTTGTGCTTCACAATACCTGATCGTATCACGAATGAACCGCCAGCGATAGGAGAGAACTCGTTACGCTCTGCCTGGGGTGTGTGATTACTCTCTTTACTCTGCATTCCACTTTCAACATTTCATACACTACATGAAGAGTGGATTAGCAGCACTGTAAGCTCTGAAGGGCTCTACATTCTAAATGTATCTAGTAGAAGAGCGCACACAAAAAAATATATGAATGTAAGTTCTTTGAGCCAGAAGTTAGCTGAAACACTACTAGCTTTATTGAACAATTTATACATCATTTAAGAGAACACAAAGGGTTATACTATATAGCTGAGAACCATATTCTGAGCTCTTTGTAAGCATTGTAAGTAATCAATGGTGCATTAAAATATCAAGGGAGCCATACATTTAACTTTATTGAGCCATATATTGAGTGTAGCTTGGACAGGGTATGTAACTGCAGGCACTCTATCTAGAGTACATAATCACAGACAGTTGTACAGGTACCTGTGGTTTGTTACCATGTATTCATCAGAAGGTGAACATTATGGATCTGAAAAACAAGTGGGCGATGGCTCACTGACTGTATTCCTTGCACTTGTATATACAGCAGATGGACCATTGTCACAACACACTGTGCTCATAATCTCCCCATCATATAACTGCTGTAAGTAAAGTTACAGCACATAGTAATTAATAATAGATATATTATTATAATCAATCAATGTTTTGCCAAACACTTAACGCTGTGTTCACTTTCTGGGATAACACACAACAAGTGGCTGGAAGACCAAATTGCTAATTTTCCAATTGTCCACACACCTTTACTATGGATCAATTAGATTAGTGTCAAGCACTCTGGTTGTATTTGGGCCACACATACTGTCATATTGGGCCAATTTCTGATATATGATGCTATACCGGAGTGCTCTAAATGAGTTGTGCTCAATGCAGCATCGCAACTGAATAAATGGATGGTTACTGAAAAGTTAAAAAATAAAAAAGTTCAGAAATTTAACACCATTTGTTTTCTGCCCATAACCACGTTAACGGTCCAATGCCTCCCAAAGTTTTGTACCTGGTTACAAAAAATGTGGACAAAAGAAAAACAAACTCTGTGGTCCCTAAGAAGCAAAAATACCCTTTCTGTTCTACCCTAGAAACAGCACTAAGAGAAATGCAAGGGCATATTTATCACCAGAGCCCTATCACCGGCGAAAACACCCAGCTATAGGGCTCATTATCACAACACCCTATATGTGAAAAGGCTTACTGTAGGCAAGAGCATTATTATCACTGATGATATCCCTGGCCGTGGTAATATTTGCCTCCTACCACTACAGTCCAGTATCGCCAGTATTCAGCTGCCACAAAACCATTTTTTTTAAATTGCAGCGATTACCGTTTTTTTTGCCAAAAACTAGACTTATCGCTGTAATGATAAATAGGCCCCAGAGTCCTCAATGGTGAATCAATTACCACCCTTGATCGACTAAAGCACCAACGTCATCCTTTCCCCATCTTTTACCGTGCCCAGTAAAAGTTCTGAAAATTGCACCGCTAGATAATACCTTTCATTACCACTCATATTTCCATATATAATACTTTAAATGATAGATTGATAAGAACACTCAAAGTCACAGCTCCTAAAGAATCAATCTAGTTTTATCACAAGTGCTATATGCAACCATAATGTGTTATCATTCTGACTACTAATTAGCAATAGAGAGATTTGTGTTAATTAAACATCATCAATGTGTGACACTGTGATGATACTTTGCCTCCACCATATCAAAGATCACAGCTGATTTCAGATCTTTACAGATCATGAGATAAGGAATTTTAGTTTTGTAATTACATTATAACAATGTGTACATTTCTTCAGCCTCGAACCTTAGTATGCAAAGCTTTAACTGCTCTTAAGAGGACATTATTTTCTATGACAACTACTCCTGCCGGTACTCCTGTACCAGATGCTTATGTTCAATGCATTGAGAAAAAGAATAGGTTTTACTTTCGGTGCGCTGACCTTTAGGATGTGTTACAGGGCTAGATTTACAAAGCTGCGGGTTTGAAAAAGTGGGGATATTGCCTATAGCAACCAATCAGATTCCAGCTTTCATTTATTTAGTATATTCTACAAAATAACAGCTAGAATCTGATTGGTTGCTATAGGCAACATCCCCACTTTTTCAAACCCGCAGCTTAGTAAATCTAGCCCACAGAGTTAAACATTAACCCGGTATCCTCACAGACATAGAGAGATAGGATTTAATTTTAATACTAAACATTCCATATTTAAGGTGAATTTTATGTACTAACACTTTCCAATGTATTAGTTTATTATCGGCTTGTTTCTTCTCCAGCCACCACCAGACAGATAAAAAGTGATATATTTATGAGAATATCTCATGTGTAGAAGCCAAGGATAGCTCCCAAACAGGAGTTATTTTAAATCTTTACATTCAATATTTCTATATTTCTTAAACTATACCCATCGCATTCACACAATGTATGCAAATATGTTGAGTGGTTTGTGACAGACTATTGCTGTTAACAAATATATTGTGTATCTGTGTCCTCCACTCATAATGTTGTGGTCTAGTGCTCTAAACTCCTACCAGCACTTTTAGAATCATAGAACATAATTTCAAACAAATCAGAAACTCTGCGTGCAGCTGTAGTACACCAGTCTCAGAGAGATTTGTATCCCCTCAAATGTAGTTAGACACAGAACGTATTTACCATCTCAAGAACTCCAATATCTACACATGTAAAGTAGGAATGACTACAGAGTTGTAAAGCTAAGGATTGCCAGGGTGCTGTGTGGCTCCTACTTAGTCACTGGCGGCTGGGCCCTGTCAGTGACTGATTAATATGGAAATATAGGAAACAGGTTGAAAGTAGCCGGGGGAATTTACCTTACATGGAGCTGATATTTCATCCAAAAACTCTGAATCAGTTGCTATATTGATGCTTATTTCTGGATGTTACCATCATTCATTGACCGAAAATATTTTTTAAGGGATTTACAGAATTTTAGATACAAGTGAAATTATTTTTGTAGCTTATGGTATATGAGAAAATGTGTTTGTTTTATACTTTCACAAGCTTGAAAATAGCTGTTGTAGTGACTTTTGTTTACACTCTGGCCCATCACAAGAGAGCGATGGGATAAGACCTTCCTTGTCTATTTCCCTCCCTTGCCCAATACACATTAATATAATATGGGTTGTCCTCTTTACCAAGTACCCCATTGCACCCAAACGATCTCCTTAGCTGATAGCAACTACTGATAGCGACTACTAGTGCATGTAACACAGCACCTTGCTGGATCCTGTCCAATCGGGTGCAGCACTCAGCACACACCTCCTGTATTCAGTTTGAATCTCGACCCACTCCCAGGGTTTAGCAATGAAATACATCCAAATCTTCTGGACGTTGATCTCCTGCCCATCTCTCACATACCAGATCGGACTCTGCCTACAGGAAGTAATGCATGTGTTCCATTGCAGAGCGCACGCCAACCCGTAGCCACCAGCACACCGACTGTTAGAAGAATCTTCGGCGATTGTAACTAACTGGTGAACGTGAGCTTTAATCCGGACATCATCAGGAAGGACACCCCTCACAGCAAGTATTGTTTGTGACACCTTATTATTATTTTTTCATGAGACTTTGTTGGACACTATGGACTTCATTTAGAGTCGGACGCAAAGTCCGTTTTAGGCGCATCTAAAAAAACCCCCACTATCACGTATGTGCAGAAAGCACCAAATCCGCCTGCATCTTGGGCGCAATTAACATTTGCGACAGCTTGCGACTCACTACGAGTGAATGGGAGGAACACGGAATTGTGAGGCGTGACCATGTAAATAAATCCTAGTCGCAGTGAGGCGCAGACACAACACACGTCAAAACAGGGCTAAAGCTATGCGGCAGGAATTAGGTGGCACAAGCGTTAGCTAGCTGCAGGAACTGCTTGCAGCTCGATAGGGTATTAAGAGCGGGACGCAACTGGGGTTGCTTGCCACTCATAATACCCTACCAAGCTGCGGCACACTCCCACTCCTGCACTTCTTAAACGGACTTTGCGTCCGACTCTAAATGAAGTCCTATAATTGCTCGCGACTTCTCAGCCATGCGGATATGAGACTTCAAAGTTTTAGCATTGCTATTAATATTTCTGGATCCTTTAGGTCCGTTTTTATGATTTTGTGTACTCAGCTGTTTTAATATTGATGTTTATCTTGTTTATCAGTTAAGTATAATGTCGATATAATGTCGATCTACTGACATTTGCCAGGTAACCAATAATAATAAATAATTCTGACCCATACGGTAGCCATCTCCCAATTTAGAATCACACTCATTTATTTTGGATTCACTTCTTATGTCCTAGTTCCTATTTCATATTTGTACGGTTAATTATATGTGCTGGATCATCCCACTATTCTTGATGATAATTTTATATGTATGACAGCTTAGGACAACTTGCGAGATCTATAGCAGCACATGAATCGGTACCCTTTCATGTTTACTGTGCGCACTGCCTTCTACTGTACTGTATTCTGGACGTTGAGCAGCTATGATGTTGAAGTAAGTGTGTGTGTAGGACGGGGGCTCAACTGATGTATTCAGGAAGAGTAGTGCGTAAATATGGGGCTTTGTCCCAAAGTGGAGACCCCTTCTATTCGAATCTGAGTGCTTGAGGTATTTAGCTGACAGATAACCACAGGCAAGACATAAAAGAAGAATGAAAAATGTCCCAATTTACAGTTGCCTTCTAGGTCAGACTTCAAAGAAATTGAGGTTGACTGATAAGACAAGATGACTATCAAGCACATAATTGCAAGAATACTATAGCCATAAAGAAAAACATAGACCAGTAATAACATATTCCTCATGGTATATTAATTCATAATATACACATCGGGCCTGATTCATTAAGGAAAGAAAAGCAAAGGTAATGTGCACTTTATTACAATGCATGTAAATCGTGTATACACAGTGCCGTATTCAACTAGTAGTAGGTGTGAAGATACGTGTGCTGATGGATACAGGTCTAGGTCTGGTCTGCTCTACCACACAGGACACTGCTGGATACGTGCAATATACATATACATATATATATATATATACATATATATATATATATATATATATATGTGCTATATAAACTCATAAAAGAACAGAAAGAAAACTATTCAATTAATGTCACCTGTTAATGATATAGCCATTAATGGCAAAACATAAAAAAGTTGCTTTATTTATTTATTTATTCACATGAAATATATTTATTGTAATTAATGTCTATTGTACATAGAATACATCCATTTTTGCAGTTGTTCCTGATTGCAAGCACATGTTCTAGCATGTATACCATGTATACTCAGCTGTCATCACTAGTAATCAGCACTTAGACTGAACCTTATATGCAACAAAATCGCCAGTTACGCTCCTTAATGAATCAGGTCCACACTCAGGCTGAGTTGGAAGCATATTGGATGTAATCTCTGCTCAAAAAAGCTGTACGTAAAAATAATCTATTTACGCCCATATGCTGAGGCGCATGCAAGGTACGATATGTCTAGCTCTGTATCTGTGGTACGTGCTCTAGGTTTATGTCAGACATACCTATACTCACACACGCATATGCACAACCAGATCATAAGAACAAGAAAAGTTCATTAACTTTTGTTTTGATATTAACAAATACATTTGCTATTAGGCTGGATTTAAATAATAAAAATAACCTCTGTAATACAAAAGATATAATATTCCTTCTCGTACACGATTTAAAGTAGCAAAATATTATTTTTAAAATACACACACAAAATTCTATGATATATGCATGATCAATGAGAAAAGCACCTATCAGCTTCAGAAGTGAATTCGCAATCAGCCAATCAGAAATGTCTAACTAGCACTGGCGAATGTCATCATTATCAGCATACATTTACACAGCCCTCAGGCACCCGAAATTGTTACGACCCCTAACAGATGTATCTGCACCTCCATGTGTGTGAATTCACAATCAGCCAATCAATAGAGGCTAGATAGTGCTCGTGACCATCATTGTTATCAGAGTGGAATTGGATAGTCCCCAGGCACACCAATGGAAACAGGCACTGTCAGGCGTATCTGTGTGGGTTTTCCTGCCTCTTCAGTGGAATGCAGGCAAACAAATCTACACAAGTACATATGTTGTGGCTTGTTTTGTGGGCATGTGCAGCACAAATTTGCGAATTTTATGCTACGTATATGTTCAAGAAAGCATCAGACCCAATATATTAAATCATGTTACAAGGAATAAATATATTTTAGTTTAGAACTGAATGATATTCATCAATGTACTAAAATGCTGTTTTAAGGTCTAGTATTTCTTTTTACATATTTTTTGATAAATGATCAGTACAACAATTGGGTATTCATTATGCTGCACAAAGTACTGTACTTACTTTGGAATGAGTCTGAACTGCCATATTGACTGTAATGTCACAAAAATAGGAATACATACATACACTCCAGTTAAACAGCACCCATAAGTGGCCAAATCTAGATGGAACATAGTAAAATCCTGTTCTGTCCAAATATTTCATGAAAAGGACACATGTGTTATAACTATAGGGCTACACAGTAGAGTCTATGGATGTTGCCTGGAATGTGTGTGTGTGAGTGTGGGGGTGGCACGAAAAAGGTAGTGGAGGGACACTTATGGGACAGCCCAGTGGAACGTCAATGATACTACGAACAACATTAGACATTATACTGAACAATGGATATATGCATTAACTTACCATTTTGGAGGTAAATTCGGGGGGATTGTCATTGACATCTGCAACAGTTATGATAGCTGTTGCCGTATTCGACAATCCATGGTTTAAGTTCCCCTCCATGTCTGTGGCTTGAATGACAACTGTGTACTGTTGGACTTTCTGCAAGAACAGACACAGACATACAGTTAAATACAAGATAATGTGACTATAAAGTAACATGTCACACACACAGTGTAGAAACAAACCTCATGCAGTGTCCACTTGTTGTTTATAAGCATTATGTATGTTATCTACCAATACAAGCCCTATATGGAGATACATTCTGTCATTTAAGCCCAGTTTATTTGTGTTTGTGAAGCTGTATGATGTTCCTCAGATTAATGAGAAGAGACTTACCCATGGCTACGCTGCGACACACCAGCTACTTTATGGAACTACTTTACTACAATGTAGGGAGTAATGGGGATTAGACAAGCTGAGCACACTCACATAACCGTCATTGCTTTACTAGTTAGGAGATTAACAGTAAGGGGCTAACGCAGAGTGGGACGTTCACCGGATGTGTAAAGTATCTTTGTGAGACTAACTCTGCCCATGCCCAGATAGAGGGTGCCGGCATATGCACCTATGCAGGCGTACTCTATTCTGGCATTTATGCCTGCTTGTGCCTGTAGAGGTGGACAGGAGAGGAAAGGGGCAGAGTTCAGTAAATGTATGTTTACGTAAATCCATGTAGAGCTATAGAGACAAGTATATTTGAAGGAGTATATGTTGTACCTGCTACAAGGCACATGCAAATTCAGGCTGCTGCCTTCTCATAAACCAGGCCCATATGCTGCCGATGTAGAGGCATATGCACCTCGAGATGTGTGCGGCTCTGCATATGGTTGAAAGTGAAAGCTATTTTCTCTGCTCTTTTGGAGTTATTTACGCCCATTTTACCAACAACTCTGCATCAGCCCCTAAATATTAGAATTTCCTAAAGAAAGTTACGCTTCCTGTACCAGTTTTGCACCAGTGAGCTGAATATTTGACTGACATAATGAGCATTTCAGCTGTAAAGTGAAGGATGGGTACTGGGAAGAGTAGTTTCTAATCACAAATGCATTCATATCATTCGTATAATTGACCACTGAAGACATTTATCATCCTCTGCAGAATTCCTTCAATAATGTAATTAAGGATTAGATTGGAAAATCAGTGTGGATGGATATTTATGCTGGGACAGTCACAGGAAATAGACAGAAGACTGTAAATAATTAGTCTGCACTTGGATTACCAGGAGAAGGATTCTCTAGGGTTCAGAATTAGTCTCTAATAGTGCTTATTCTAGGATTGCAGTCACTGCAAATAAATCATGAAATTATGTTTACTGAAGAGAGAGATTAGGGTCGTGCTGATGGCATTAGAAAGTTAAGATGTTTCAAGTACCAAAACTGGTGTCACATGGGGTCTCAGCTCTTTGACTGTCAATGAGAACATTGCTAATGACATTTTATAACCAGTGTACAGCCTGCATACATTATAAATGCATCAGAGTTTTGGAAGGAGAGGCCATGAACCAAAGAGCTTACAATCTGTATGAAGGAATGGAGAAATGTGTAAATGTGTGCCTAGTGCACACTTGGGCCAGTGTTTTGGGATGTATTTGTGGCTCACAATATTAAGCTCAATGGGTCTCAAGAATTTAAATGAAATTAAGGAGTTGGAAACAAATAATAAAGATGATCAGTAAGAGATTTTTTTAAAATAATAAGAATGAACTTAGATATGGTTTTTAAATGATTGCTCTGGACATTTCCCGATAGGAATACCACGACAGCTTAGATACTGTCCTCCATATATATATATATATATATATATACACACACACACCTCCATCCCCATCTTACCTGCTAAGATCTCAAAGCAAAGTGTGTGGATTTGCTTTACTGAGTAATGAACGGGAAATATTCCCAGGAGACGGCAGTATCTGATAGGCTGGTGTACTGTATTGAGACAGTTTTATATATCTGTGTGGTATGTGCAATCAGTGTGCTGACCAGTGTGCTAATTTTTCATTAGCATTGTGTGTGTGTGTGTTATTCATTTTCAGTAAAAGGCAGCACTACCTATATACACAATATTAATATTTCCACTCTCTGCCTCATGAGTGACATTTCTATGTGACAAAACATTAGAGGACAAAGCACTGACAACCTGCATTGTGACAGCACTCCCGAAAAGCCAACTTCTACAAATCAGAACAGATTTAGGGAAGCTGCAGGAGAAATCCATAGTTGGGCAGAATACAGTTAAATCAATGTTTCTAATCCAAGCTGACTTTCCTTCCTGACTGTGTGTATGAACTGTGAGTGAACCGCTCCTGTGCATAGAAAGAGTTCTGACAGTTTGTGAGAACCAAGGAAGAGGAGAGCTGCTTATTACGCACTGAAATATACATTTTCTTACAGGCTTTGTCTATGCATTGCATGTCTACATCTATAGAGGTTACTGGTGTTTTTTCATTTTCTGCCTTCTTATTGAATAACAATGCATGTTTACACTTTAACCACTTCAAATCCAGATTTGATTTACACCTTAATAATATGACCAGATGTACCATTGTTGTGACATGATTTACTGGGAAGTGTGTTTTTTTTTTTTTTAATGGACAGCTGGGAGACACTTGCTGCCTAAAACTGTTCCATTGCTTTTAGAGGATCAGTCACTCCTATGCATACACTGTTGCAAAAATTCTTCAGCTCCAAAAAACCCTGATAAAAACCTTTAAAATTAAAGTCATCTATGATCTGAGATAGAGCGGTCCATCCTTAGCACTTTTGCCAGAAGACTGTTCCATGACACCATTACTTTAATGAAACCTGCATCTTAGTAGATAAATATAGTTTCATGCGCATGCTTCCAATTTCAACTTATTTACTTGACATGCTGTCTGAGCCCACGAAAGGTTATACCAGCTGATAATTGTATGTGATTCCAATCAAACTAAATACACATTCTGCAGCTACGACAACAATGACTTGTCTTTATGGTGTTCACAGCACGAACACTGCCACCCAAATCAGAATTTGATGAATAAATTAATTAAAGCAGATAATGGTTGATAATGATTTTCATTAGCAGGAGAACCGAGTCCTAGTCTTCTCTACCATTGTGATGATTATAATCTGACACACAGTTTGCCACTGCTGAATAGAAGTATCATCTAGGGGAGTTTGGGGGCATAGAGGTATTTTGGGAATAAATCATTTACAACAGAAATGTGAAACCTCATAGACGTATCAGTTTTTCTCACACTGAAATAACAGGAGCAAGTGTCCAGACAAGAGAAGTGTATAATCCAGTGTCAACTGATCAGACTATAGTTCGATGGATGTATAGATGATTTCTAAGAGGTACACGTACTCTCTAATGAGTGTCTGAACTCATTCTTCTCACCCTGTGTGATAATTCATTAAACTACATCACAGTCTGCAGTGAACCTGACACCTCTCTGTATAAATGTTCATCCTCCTGGGATCCTTGACAACTTTACTGTAAGTGCCAGACAAATCTGGAAGACTTTCAAGGGGTTTGTAGTACAGAAAAAAGTGTCTTTTATATGGAAATGGATCAAAATGAAAAAGATCAAATTGAAGTCTAAGAAAATTAAATGTTTTCTGTATCAGGACAGCATTGTTCACCCAGGACTGGGTGTCCAACGTTTGTCCTGTGTACTAGATAGGGACCACTAATGCTAAAGAGGTTATCAGACCCGCCATTACCCTGAGCCATGGCAGTGACATTCATATATGGTAGACTGATCCATTGTCCCTCATCACATTTCTTTTATTATATTTGTGCCAGCACATAAAATACATGTTTATTTAATTGGTGATACATTTATTGTTTATATACACTCTTTATGGGAGATGGTTAAGGCTGGGGCAAGGCAGCTTTATGCATATGGGGGTTGAAACATGCCCAAATCTTTCCATATGATACATATTATTCCCCAACACTTTTATAACACACTACTTTAAGAATAATTGCACAGCCCACCATATTACTAATTGAGCTGGTAGAACAAGTCTGTCCCACTTCAACATTTCAGTGAGTCCATGACTTGGCATCAGTTTACAGTAATCTGAAATCAATAAACAATTTCAGAGTTGTACGTATTGACTGAACCAGGCACACGTGTTCTATGGATACATAGCATTTAGTCCCACCCTTCTACCATCTTTACCATTTCAAATTAATATTTCATGCAACATTTTTTTTTACAGGTAAGAGGATTAAATATGAGCTCCCATTATAATGATTTCCTACTCTCCTGGAATGTCTGGGAGACTCCAGAATTTCTAGACTTCTGGAGAGCAGTGCATTCTCCCGGGGCACACTCACTTCCCGGGTGTGCTCCGGGAGAGTGCACTGGGAGTCAGATGAGCGGGGGAATGATGACACAATGACTTCTCCATAGTCCCGTCCCCTACTTCGCAATGCAGCTATATATGGCAATGGTCATCATAAGCTGAGCTTTGATGATGTGATTGTGTCACCACTAAAACCTCTAAATTAGACACAATAAGGACCAGAGAAGACTAAAAGCACAAATTACAACATTAACCAATATCATTTGTATGAGTTGGTAGGGGTAATAAAAAGCTTAACACATCTTTCCACTATGTAATAACACAGTCGGAATGAAAAATAAGATGAGAAGTCATTTAATCTGTTGTAGTGTACCAATTGTCTGCACACTGGAGGCTGCCATTTTATATATTGGTGTAGTTGCCTACTCTCCTGGAAAGTCCTGGAGCATCATGATTTTGGATGAGACCTCATGCACCCCAGAAAGAGCAAGCAATTCTCCCAGAGAGTGAATAACTGCCGCAATTTGGGTGGGGACATGACACAAATTGCATAATCAAACCACTCCCATCAGAATAAATACCAATTGACATCATGCCTTGGCCAATCAGTTTACTGAGGTGGGTGGGGCTTGATGTCCTATAAGATGCTGGCTTGACTCTGAAGCCCACAAGTACACTTTAAAAATCGGAACTGAAAATAAGCCTAGATAAACACACACAACACAGCAAAGTCATTTCTCCAGCATCCAAAGTGCTTCATTCATCTCTTGCCAATTAGTCCATAAATAACCCAATTAGTAGGGAACTTGAGATGAATGAGGCTAGAAGCGGGGACATACAGGTCTATGTACATGAGAGGAGACGCTGAAGACCTACGCCACTAATTTAAGTGTCTCCTGACATTTGTAATTATGTACAAATGCTATAATTACATAGCTCTCCATAATTAGACATCCTTACAATTATTTAACAAGATTGTCTTGCTCTTTTTTTTCGTTTATTGTTGTTTTGGCTTTTTTTAAGTAATTTACTCATCACATCACAAAGGACAGGTGAGAGAATGGCTGAATATACAATAAAACAGGGTTTACTCATGTCTTGAAGAAAGTGTCCTCCCATATTCCATTACAATTCTTGCACTGTTCCATTTGTTATATAAATCATCACGTAATCACTTAACCCTGTGATTGGTCCATATTGGAAATGTTGGACACCAGTTTTGTAGATCATTCTGAAATAGTAAACACATGAGTTTACATAGTCTATATATATATACATACTTCTTACTAAGTGGAATTGAAAGTCTAAGTGTGGGCTTCATTTCCATTGCACATGCGTGAACCGTGCACAGACCCCCTGAGACTCGCTCGGAAACCAGTAAGTTAACCTTTACCACTCCTTCCCAGTAGTACTGATACTCAGCTGTCTCTGCAAGATTTTAATAGTAAATTGCGGTAAATAGAAAATCATCCTTATTAGTGCACATTAGGAGACCCCAAAGTCTCACTGCTATTTCTGTGTCTTAAAGGAGCAATGTCTTCCCCAAACAAAATGTCACTGGGGTCTTTAAAATATCAAATAAGAACTTTTCTATTAGTCTGCATGTTAAAAACAGAAAGAAGTGGCTGAGGCCAGTTTTACTTTAAAACTTAGGTTTTACAAAATGCCCTTGTAGGTAGAATTTGCAGCAACAGAGGGGAATGCAATCATATCAAATAATTATTACTGACTATGTCAGTATAGGTTTACTCTGCAACCCTTTCTCTGGTTTTACAAATTCATCTTGGGGTTCCTCTTACCATCAGTAACCTGCCATTACTGACTGCAAGTGTCAACTGTATATCAGTTATAGGAAAGTAGTCACTGCCCCTACCAGGCCCTTTCACCGACACCTGGAACCACTAGTAGCTGCTGCAGCTGCTCTTTGCTGGTGACTGTGGTTGGTTCCTCCTGACTGCTTACCTAGGGGTCTATTTATGACTGATCCCATATACCTCATGTTAATTATCACTTATTATCGCAATGAGAAGCAATTAATTAACATGGCAATTTATTAAAATTGATTAGCTGGGAGAGTGGCTCTGATTACAGGTTCTTATGGCCTTGCAGAATTTGCGATAGGGAGGAGCACAAAGCTTTCTGGGGAGGGATCCTGCAACGCTCGCCCATTAGGATAGAATGGCTAGCTCCATCTTCAGGTGGCATAAGCTGTTGGGGTCAAGCTTGATAAAAAGGGCATTTTCGCAGTGCACATTGATCACAAATGCAGCACCCATAGGTGTCTAAGCGGCTGGGACCACAGCAGTTACTGGAGATATCTGCTGTGATCTTCTAATAATAAATGGCCTTGGTACTTTAAAGTCCCCTGAATACTGCAATTTTAGGTGATTTACCGTGATAGTCATAAATAGGCCTCTTAGGTTCAAGACTGCAGGCTGGCCGGCAAAACACTGATTTCAGGGCACTGGGTTCAGCACAGAGCAGCCAGCGGATGGATTAGAGTGTAGCATTTTTCTGTAGGTAACAAGATTAGGTATTGGTTTCAGCAGGTATAGTTGTGCAGGAACTAAGCATAATATTTAATAGCAGTGTTTATTGTTTGATAGAAGCTATTAAAATTGCTTGTTTTTTATAAATATAAAATGGACAAGACTTTATGTAATAAACTAAACTGCAATCTCAAACATGCTGACAGGTTCTCTTTAACATGTTAATGATGATGTTAAGCAGTATTTTGGTCAGCTCTGTGTATGTTTCCTACAGTACAAGGCTACATTACTCTGCAGTACAACATTTGGGAGCTAGCTGCAAACAAATAAGAATATAACAAATATTGACACCTTATCAAATATATTTTTCCTTTTGAGCGGTTAGTGTTGGAATATTTTGACTACAGGCTTTGAAAGAGACATGTGAGAAATATGGAATATTCTGCGACCTTCTCACTCTTTCGGATAACCTTGAAAAACAGGAAATGACCGTCTGGCAGGTGTCTTGAGTGGCAGGCTGAGCATGAACAAAGAGAGGTGTCTCTCTGATTAATACTGTAGATACATACTGTACCTTCCAAAGCAGAGAGTTGGTTATCAGCTGGGGGTACAGAAAATAATAGACATTCTATCTCACACGCACCACGTTCCCAGCTGAATGAGCACGGCTCTTTGTTCCAAGTGACAGTTTGCAATCCTCTCTGCTCTAACAGGCCCTTTTCTTTGCAGTCTCCTGTGCATGATGTAATTTGGTGATTGGGACGTGCGAACTAGCATCCCATTGGTCTTTCCTCCAGCTGTCATCGTGCTAAAGTCCTTGACAAGAGCGCTCTTCTCATTCTCCTGACAGCACTAGATACAGTGATCTGATCAGGGAGACATCCAGGAAGAAAGCAGAAATCGTCTCCAAAGCTCTGCAGACAGGAACATGTTGCAATGCAGAGCAGTGCAGAACATCTACTTCCAATATCCTATAGCTAACAGCCACTTATAGATAACCAATAAAACAATTAGAACTGTTCCACATCATCAGAACACAATTATGATGTGGACCTGTCACCAACTAACATTTTTCTTATTCGATAGAAAATCGCTATTTATTTGTCTTGCCAGCTATTTGTTCAACAATTTGCTATTTGTTTTATGATTTTTATCTTTTTATTTTTTTATGTGTATTTGACTTGGGTCAGAGCCCCTATCACATTCATTTTTCAAAAGTGGGCACACACAGATAGGCAGGAAAGAAAGTGGTAGCGCTAGAACAACCTGCAGATAATCAAAGAAATAAATGTTAACTGCAGTGCATAGAAGGTTATTTACAAAGCTGCATAAATGCAAATGCCGTTTTCTGACATCATGCACTTTATTATGCAAATGCACTCATTTATATGGGGAGCACATGGATTGGCTCATCAATATGGCTCCTGTAGGAGGAGCAAGAACCTTGCACCTTCTGCCGGGAGGAGAAGGTTGAATCTGAATGTAGGAAAGAAGCACAGGTGCACCCGGTACTGCATCCAAATGCAAAATAAGATCTCACACTGTGGGATGAAATATTTAAATGCATTTCAAGGGATAGAGAGTTCACATTTATACATACTTTTCCTCAGAATTTTTTTATCCCAGCAAGAGGACTTTATTTTTATGGGTGCTCAGAGGCAGGGGAGAGCTGGTAAATTTTAGTCTGGGTGCAAGACTCTACTAAGCCACCTATTTTAAAGGAAAAAATGCAAGTGTCTCAGTGACCCAACCCACGTTGTCAACTATGGCACCGGCCCGGGGAGCAGATGCCCCCCTACCCCCCAGCCTAGCCTGCACCTGCTTAGAGGTCCCGGCAACTATTAACCAAAGTAGTAGCAACAATAGAGTAATGATATGAGGCTTCTGTCAAACTGGCATAGGATTATTGTGATGTCAAACATACTTCTGTATGGTACATAGCTTATACATCCAATTTATTAATCTACCTGCTCAATTTCCTTTGTCCAGTCGCTGCAACTGAAGTCAGGATGGAACAAGGCATTTGAAAAGTTCAAAAGTTCATTAGATTTTTTAACATACTGTTACATAGTCAGTATATTCAATGAGGGGGCAATAGGTCTACTGTATCCAACCTCAACCTCCTAATGTCTGTGTAACTATTTTCAGTTACTGATGTTATTTGCAAAAAACAAACAACAATTAAGAGTAAAATCAATGCATGTATTTTTTTTTTTATAACAATGTGTCTTGTCCCTTTGTCTGATTCCATTATTTGATCAACAATTCTTTTAAAAAGATACGATTACCTCCTACAGAAAACCATTTGATGTGGGCCATCCACAACCCTAATCCCTGCTCTACAAATTGTTCATCCTCAAGGTTTCTAGTTGCATTTGTTTTACACATTTTAATTTATGATTTTGTTGATGCCAACTATCGTGGTGGTGGAAGTGGGTAAATATGCACTTGGCTTGGATTTATTAAACCTGGCTCAGTGCACATGTTCCCTCCAGATCTGCCACACACTTTATTAACTAATGAGCTACATCACACACAAAATTTGTACATTCTAATTACTAGCGAGAATGGGTAAGATATCTGGGTAGAGTTCTGGGAGATGAAAACAAGAATTACAAGAGAAAAATCCTGACACGTAAGATCCAGATGAGAATGCCGGTCCTAACCTTAAGCAATGAGAAGAAAGATCAACATAAACTGTGCTCAAAGGCATTGATCTCACTATAGACCGCTGCAGAAACCATTAAACACAGTTAACAGTATAGATAAAAGTGCATAGATCTGGTTGGTTTTATGATAGTCTTATCATCTAAAAGGCAAGTCTGTCAGAAAACAAGAACATTCTCACATTATCAATTCAACAGCACATATGATAGATTTTTCTCTAATTTACTAAATTACAGAATAAGAGTAGTTTAAGTCAAAATCCACCAAATTAGTGGGCTTGATAAAACAGTTATAACATATGGGTTTAATTAAAGAGCAGGGGAGGGGGAAGTAAATAGTACATTTATCAAACCTTTTAAAAAGCAAAGGGGAGGTGTTACCCATACCAACCAATCAAAATGTATTGGTACACACTAGAAAATGATAGCTAGAATCTGATTGGTGGCTATGGACAACACCTCCACTTGCTACTGTGTAAATGTGGTGTGCAGTACTGTAGACCTCCACCTAGTTGAAAAATTAGTACTAAATCGCTTGTTGCCGTGGTGCATTGTGTGGACTTTGTATGCAGAAGATTGGGGATCTACTTGCTCTCATTATCAAGGGTTGTGTGGTAGGTGACTTGTCCTAGAGTGTAAAGATGAGATGGAACAGATGTAGGTTAAGCACACATTAGTAAAGATACATACAGAATAACTCTGAGGAAGTCCACAGCAACAGTCGGATAAGTAATGCAACAGACCTACCAACTTAACATTCACTATGATCTTTAAGAACATGGACATCTTAAGAGTATGCTGCATTTGGCAATATGTCTGGATAATGTAACATCGTTTGGAAAATCTTGATATGATTCAACATGCTCAGTCACATATAGCATAAATCTGCTCACCTCACGATCCAGACCTGCAGCCACAGTATTGATGGCTCCCGTCTCACTGTGAATCACAAACATATCCTGGGATGGGCTCTGGGGACTCTGCGCCATAATCCGGTACATAACGATTCCATTTGATGTATTGATATCATCCGCATCATGTGCTGTCACTGTCATTACATAGGTTCCTGGGGGATGGGGAATGGAAACATTATTTTATCAGTTGCAACTGAAGAAAATTATACATGAAAACATGTTGCAAAACTTTCTACATTTTATAATTGCATGTGCTGTATTGGGGATAGAATTTGCTTCGAACCTCTCACCTTCCGAGCATGGTGCTGATCAATGCTCAAGATTGTCACATTTTATGCATACAAATTCTGTACAGCGTACGCCAGGAATTTTAACTATTAAAATGAATCCCTATTATGGACAGAATATTTATACTCACTACCATGCTTAGGCCAAATGTGGAAATATAGCTTTTGTAAAACTACACATCCCAACATGCTAGGACTTGTCTTTTCAAAACTGATGAAGAGCCACAGGCAGTCTGCTTCTGTTCTGTATATAGAATATATTGTATAAGAAATGGAAATAAGGACATCATCATCAGCAGCTATTTATATAGCGCCACTAATTCCGCAGCGCTGCACAGATAACCCAAAAATTAGACTTGTTCCTTCAAAAGGGAAGTTGGAAGTTATACTAAAACAATACCCAATCCTGCAAAGTACTAGTTGCATGTTTACCAATCTGATCAGGCGTCTGAATATAGTAGTATGAGGAGTGAAGTAATAGGCTGAACGAGCCTAAACTAATTACATATGGGCTGACAGTGAGTTAAACATGGAGAAAGGAGTTAACAATGAAGATGCAGGTATAGCCAATGAGGACACAGGGAGGAGCAGAGATTGTAGCTACATCCTCTTCCTGTGGGCGGCCCGATCTCTTGTTCCTGCATCGTTTGCCACCCCCCCCCGCCCAGGCTGGTGAGATTCGGTTTACAGGTTTGATCGTGTCGGTAGGAGAGCAGGCAGTCAGCCGTAAATGAGCAGATGGTGTTACTAGTTTGGCTGGGGTCATTGCCCCCTCCGAAGAATCATGACTCATGGTCCTCCTGATTGAAGGACCCCTTGGAAGGCTTTGAGCGGGCGCCAATGTCGAGTCCAGGAGGGGCGCAGCCGCCTCGTTAGCCCAAATTTAACTCCAGGTCAATCATAAAGGAGTTTACTCCTGGGACCAGTGGGCAAGGGTATGACCTCCCACTGTTTGGCTTTGCGTTTTGTCTGCTGCCTGCTATGCTCTCGCCGCCAACTTTAGGTCAGGATTAAAATTAGAATAAAATAAATAGACAAGTTTAATTTTCCCAACTTATAAAGTTGTTGTGTGGTTATTTCTGATTAAAGTGATAAGTTGATTGTTGTCAATGGTTTAAGTCCATGGTTAAAGACATATGGTATATATAGTTTATAAATTAATATAGTATAATATAACATAATATAGTATAATAAACTATTATTTTTATCACCATCAGTTGTGAAATATGATTGAGGAATCAATATGTAAACAGTCAGATCCCCTATCTACTTTTCATTCCATTCCAAAAACTCACTGAGGTGTGCTAACATAATAACCACTGATCTATACTTTCCATACAGAATCATTTTACAATTTCAGTGTGTGCACCTTGGAGGGAACACTAATCAGCCGCACATAATTAATAATGTTTGTCATATTCCATTTAATAAAGACCCATCATCATAATTTAAATATACTATCCACTATTCCAGAAATTGTTGTTTTTATTTTTTTTTAATTAACTCTTTTATCTGTATCTCCTTTACTGGCAGCCACATTTAATGCTAAAAGTAATCTGTGTAAACGAAAGGTAGGAGTCAACATAATTTTTCTTCATCTAATAAGAAAGATGAACTCGGCCGTGACTGTTTTGATATATGAAAAAAATGTGTGATTTAAAAAGTACCAGGTATCGTTATATAGCAACAGTGGGCCTGATTCATGTTAGGACGCAAGTCCATTTTCGTGCCGTATCATGCATGAAATAGCTCTGTGCATGCTCAGAAACAGATCTTACTCCAATGAAGGGGTTCTTTACAGTACAGGCAGGCAAGATATGGAATTCACTGCCAGGGAAGGTTGTGATGGCAGATTCAATAGATATGTTTAAGAAAGGGTTAGACAAATTTTTAGCGGAAAAGTGTATCCAGGGATACGACCGTTAAGTAAAATGAAGGACAGTAGTGGATATAGGGTAAAAATAGGACTGAAATATTGGGTCTGGGGGGATTTTCACAATTGAAACAGATTGGCGGTTGCTTACTCTGGCTCAATTTCAAATATAAGTGCAGGATCGCAGGAGATCCAAAATAGGTTGAACTTGATGGACTGGTGGCTTTTTTCAACCTCATCAACTATGTTACTATGTTAAAGCAATTGCATGGAATTCATGTTTGGACAGCCAATGTACAGTAAGGGTGTGCCAAGGGCGTTCTGATACAGATGCGGAAGATTCAAGTCCTGGATTTCTTGTAGTATGCTTGTTTCAGCCATATCATTTGCATTAGCTACAAGGCATGTGTAAGTGTCCATGATAGGGATGATTGTCACGGCATAGTCTTTATTTTAAAAATTACACGCATACATACTACTAGATAGCTAATGTGACCTTATATCGCACATATGCATGTGCGCAGGGGCTGGTTGGGCTAGGGGGTAGGGGGACTGGTACAATAGTGGGTGACCTTGGACTGGGTCACTGGGCTATCTGCATTATTTTTCTTTTAAATGTTCCTAATAGGCTGCTGAGCTGACTCTCGTCCCCTTAATATTTACCAGCCAGATTCTGTATGTGCGTATACTGCAGTCTGGTATGTCTGTCTATGTAAGGCAAGTACTGTTTAGGCAGAGAATACTTATTCAAAAAATTCAAATGGAAATGTATCTTGATGTCCGCTTGGATTTGAATACAGTTGGATCTATACTCAAGCTCTGTGCTCTTTTTTTAAAAAGCAACTTACACTACTTGTATGCGGGTAATGGAAAACCAAGAGGACTTCTAATATACATAGTAATTTACAGTAGGAGTTTTTTCAGTTCATACTTCCCAACGTTTGTCTCTCTGGCAGCGGGATGGGGCCATGGACACACACCCCCTAGCACTTTTGAAGCACTAGGTTGCAACTTTATTTCCTCCCCTGCAAACCCATTCACTGCCATGCACATCGATCGCCATCCCAATCGGGACAGCTTTGTCGCACCGATGGCGGGACAGAGCCCTTGGGACTGTTCTGCCTAAATCGGGATGGTTGGTAGATACGCAGTCATAGGGAATTAAAACGAATATTTATTTTTACATATATTAGTATTAATGTGTATTGATGTGTACATAAATATATATTAATTACTTAATAAGCATTACAGTGTGCGTATATTCTTACTATAATATTTATTAAGTTGCATCAGGAACTGTTATTTTTATATATAGTTATATACATAGAAAATACGCTCCCTTAATAAACATAGTTGTAAGTCATTTTCTCTGTGTGACATTTCAGGCTTGGAGAGATTGTACCCAACACCTGCAGACGGTCCTCACATTACACAGCCCCTGGAAGTCCAGCCTTGTAATCACAGATCAAATTTAAATCCTTCTCTCCGGGCGAGATGGTTCAACACCTCTTCATTAATTGTATTAACAGTGAAGGAGCAAATGAAGGGACTCAGGATGCCAGCACTTGATATGAGCCTGTGCGTGTTTGCTACTGTGCGCTTTAAAGGATTAATTTCACAAGCCTCAAATTACAGCTTCATTTCAAAACGAACTCAGCCCAGTAATTGGCTTTCTGTTCAAATCACCAAGGCTAAAGATTTAAATTCTTCATATGCAGATGACTTTCAAGTATCAAGCCCCATCTGTGCTGCGCTCACTGGCATTCATCTCCCAGGGGGTGAGTGAAGTGTAGCAGAAAGAGCTGGTCCTGGTACACAGGAGCGGCCGTGCAGATTGCTATTCAGGAGGGCCAGGAACGCATGACTCTTACTATATGTGTATTCTATAAATAACATCATTAGTTGTAAATTATCATTGTTATATCCACAGAACTCATCATCGTCGTTAAGTGGATATAACTGATCGTCAAAAAAAATAAATTATACATAACAAGAGAAAAAGTATATACAAGGTTGATAAGGGAGATGCTGACGTGAGACAGAGGGTGTATGTGTATGAGTGTGTATATCTCTCTCTCTATATATTTATATTAAATAGTACGGTGTTCAACCCATCATGCTTTGCATAATGAAGCTAATCAGTAGTATAAATATCTTGGGAGTACTAGCAAGGGTCCTTCCCCCAAAGGAGCCGAAATCGGGCCAGAGCGAAACATGTTGGGGACCCCATGATTTACTTTTTGGGGACTGCATCCATTAAGGTTTGTAGGGAATCCTCCCTGATTTGGACTGTTTACCCTGGATTGGGGCAGTGGCGTTGGAGGGAGAGATTAGATTACTTTGATAAGTGGTTTTGTTTTTAAATAATTGTATGTGTATTACCTTGTTTTTAATATTAAAGAAAAACTGGAAATCCTCAGTGAGGACAAAAGAGATGTTGTGGAAGAGTGGTACAATTGTGGATCAGATAAGACTTTATTTTTACTTCAATTTTAGGTTATCCCTGACTCACAACAGTGTATATGGAATTGGGCTGCCATCAGGATTCACAAGGGAGTGTTGTGGAATATTGATTTGAAGAGACTGTTTGGATGTGATAACATTAACACCATCAGATTCACATTGCATTGAATATATACATATACAGGGGTCGAAGTAATAATTTAGAAGTGGTGGTATAGAAAATGTAAGCTAATGGAATTTGATAGTTTTTTTTATCATCAATAATTTTTATTGAAACGTTTTACAACATATGCGGTATAGAAAAGAAAAAGGGGGTTACACAGAGAAGAGGAGAAACACAAGGGGAATATATATATATATATATATATATATATATATATATATATATTTATATATGGCCACAACTTACACATATAAGCAAATGTAGTTATAACATTAAAATGTTCAAATGTGACACATAAAATACAAAAGAGCTTGATGTCCCCTTACCCTATTTAAGACAAGATTAAGGCTCCAATAAGCAGTCCAACAGTGATAGTAGGTAGGAGTCTGAAGTGACACATGCCCGTGTTATTGCAAAAAGCAACGCGGCCTGCGCACTATTACTGATATTACGGTAATAGTGCGCATAATTACCATCAATATGGTAATTTCAACGCCGGCTTTTTGCTCAGAAATCTGTGTTAAAATTATCATATTAACGGTAACACACTTAGCGCAGCGTTATTCTGGGCGGAACTATTTTGTTGGATGTATCCTGCAGTGTACTGTATCTGTCAAAGTAGAGTGCACTTAGACCTGTATTCAACAAGAGACTTTTCTTCGGATCCACTTGTAGTTGACTTAACAGATGTGCGTATGCCCAAATTTCTTGTTTTTTTTTAAAAAAAACAAAAAAACACGCATTTTAAGTTCCCCAGAGGCGAACTTTTTAAAATACCCTTTCATTTCTTTCACCATAGTAACAGCTGAAAGGGCAATTTATATATTAAATTAATAGGACGCCTGCTCTCCTTAGCAGAAAATTTCACTGACATTAAAGAGGGACTGCCATCAAACGACAGGAGACAGAAATGTACCTGCTGACTACTCACAGTTGTAGCATTTATTTTTGTGGGCTGTACACATCATCAGTATGTAGACTAGTTACATTGCTGATTCATAGGGTCCCGATGTAGGACAGTCCCGACATAAGGGTACTGTCAGTAAAAACTTCTGAGACTGTTGGGAGGTGTGTGTAGGGAGTTGCAGTTTCGGGGGAGGCCTTGGGACAGCCTAGCCCCAATGTGGCGCTATCACTCCCCAACGTTATGTGACTATGCCCCATTTTAGTGACCGTGTCCCATGCATTATCCCAATTTGCACAGGGGCAATGTTGGGACGAATGTTAAACCATTTGTGCGTCACTCCTTATTGTGATCACTAGTTCATAGTGATAGTCCATAGATAAACTAAATAATATTTTGCCCATCAAAATGTTTACCTTCACTGTATGTAGGCACCACATACACTTTAAAAAGGGAAGTAGCAAGAAGCCATCAAAATTTTAAACCTATGTTTGAAGTTTTAATTGTTTCATATTTATTCACTCAAAGTCCTTGCAGAGAACGAAGCCATAGAAACAATTTATTAATTAATCAATTCATTAGCTCACAAGCTGACACTTGAGCTGTTTGCAGCCAGTTTCTCAATGAAATTCTGCATTTGTGCCTGAGCTTCACTCCTGAGCCGCACCATGTGACACGCAGTTCTGCTGATTAAGGCAGCCTGGTCAGTCAGGGGAATAGCGATATAAACTCTGAGCCGGCTCCTTAAAACCAGCAATATTCCCAGAGAGATTGGCTTCAAAGCTACTGAACATTATTCATTGCAGTGAAGAAAAACACAGACTCTTATTAAGCACTTTCAAGCAACCGTATATGTTCAGAGGAACAACAAGCTGCAGAGGAGGGCGGGGGGCCGAAGGACGCTGAACATACATGCTGCTATACCAGAGGGATGCCTATCGTAGTCTTGAACAAACAAATCTGAAAATTACCATATTCCATGGTGCAGCTTTTTTTTCACAATAACTCACCAGCAGAGATGTTTAGAACATAAGGCATTGCAGCACCTGTGCTTTAAATAATGTTGTACGGTCAGGCACTTATTTAGAGAAAGATATAGAACACACATGCTTGGCAGTGCCAGTCCAAGCTACGGTCTGAACGGTCAACAGCCCATTGTAACCCGAAATGACTGCGTATGGGGGGGCGCCAAGATAATTAGTATATTTAATTTAAATTTTGCATTCAGTTATCTCACATAGAATGCGCCAAGTACCCATGAAAAAGTCATTTACATTGGTTCCTTCCATTCTGTGACGTCAGAAGATGTCTGTTTTCTGATTTGAGACATAACATTTTACACCTTAAGCCCCACCTCTTGCATTTTATAGCCCTGGTAGTGCTGTTACAGACACAGCATATATGTTTGTATGTATTCATACTACCCTGCACATCTCACCCATTTATACATACGATCATACATATCAACTTAGTTCTCCCCTAAGGGAGCAGTGATGTGGTATAGTGCAAATAAAACTGGGCTCCAGGCAGGGCTTTCTTTTCCATTGGGCACTATAACATAGTTAAGGCAACCAATTGTAGATTTTACTGCTTGAAAGTACAGATTGCATGCGGTATCTGCCCTCCTAAGTTCTGCCTAAACTACATATGTCTCCTGAACAAAGTGTACAAAGTGTGCCTTTAGATGCACAAAGGGTGGAAGGAGACAGGAGACTCGCTGAAGGTGATTTAGATTGAGGTAACCAACCGGTTAACCCATGATGGCTGAGGATTGAATACATCAATACAGTCTACAGGATATCCCTTCAGATAAGCCGTAAAACTTCTGGTTTCTGGTACGCATACATCTGCACTAGTTTGTCCCTATTTTTTGCACTTTGCTTAATGGGACTATCCTGAATGCTATGTGGCTCTGTGTGATTTTTCACCATATATGTTATTTTCATCCACCCTGGGCATTGTGGATATCCACATGGTGGGAAGTTTTGGTTCACATTGCTCTGGTGATTAGGTTCCTTTCCTGGATTCTTGTGTGGCTCCATTATTATACTGTACTACACTATTGTGCGCCTCCTCTTTCATCTTTTCTAGATATATATATATATATATATATATATGTAGGGGCCCCGGTGCACTGCTTTGCCCGGGGGCCCATAATGTTGTTAAGATGGCCCTGGCTCCAGGCCATCTCAACTCAACCATGAAGCAAGCTTTAATATCTCCTCTTCCTCCAGCGCAGAATTCATAACGGTTGCAAAGATGTACATTAATAACACCGGTCTCCCCCTGCTCAATGCTTTATCAGATGCTAGATTGCTATTTCAATGCAGTCTCCTCACTAGTCCTGCAATGGTCTTGTTTAGTCAATGCTACGTAAGCAGCTTTCATAGTAGTAGTATTGCTGGAAGCAGTAGTTCTACAATTTTTTATGTCACAGCCAGCAGCCATCCCCTAACTCAACTCCTCCACTTCAAGAAGCCACGCTGCTTATAGGCATCAACCCCACCCTCACGTTATAGGGACCATTTCCAGGGGTCTCTCTTCCTTCATCCCACATATCCAGGGACTCTCTCTCTCTCATATAGCCACACAGCTCCTGGCAAGCTTCTTCTCATAGTGAGGGACATCCAGGCTATTTCAAGTGACTATTTCTCTCTCTTCTGGTGCCTCTGCTCAGGGTACCCCTGATTGTAGGGATCCCCCTCTTGCTCTACCCCTCTCAGGAATATGTTCTGACCTTTGGTATTTGCCCTCCTCCTCCTCCATGGAGCTTATTTAACTGTGCTCCTAATGGTGGATCTATAGCCTATAGATAAGCTATAGCCTTATCCCACGCTGCTCTGCTGTGAACCCACATCCCAAATTGCTGGGGGAGCCCAGGACCTCCTCCTCTTCTCCTATATCCCCTGCAAGATGGTCACCTACTCTTTAAACGCGGGGAAACTAGAGTCTTATAGACTCTGGTCCTCCATGTGATGACCCTATCGCTGGCACTTTCGCACTGCACTATTGACCATGCCCCCACCGATGATGCAGCCGCCCACGTCTTTGCATGGGGATGCCTCTGCGTTGACATGACTGCATGCATCACCGGTTCCCTCCCTAGTTGTGAGGCACTGCCTCACTGTACTGAACATCTCCCCCTGGTGACCTTGTCTGATGTCTCCGGGGGACGGGGCATACATGTAACACACATGCATTACATAACCATGCGTCAGATGTTTTTTTCACGCCTTTAACACTAAACTGACCCTAGGCTCAGGACTACTGCACTAATGTTAAAAAGCCAGGCCTGCACATGTACTATTGTGAATTCCCACAGATACTGTGCCAACATAGAACTAACTAACTGCAATGCAGGCCTTCTGTGTACTTCATATGTCAGGTTTTCAATGACGGATTTAAAACTAGGTTATAAATCTAATATATAATTATAGTTAAAAAAACAAAGAAATCAGCGCACTTGTAAAAATGGAAAAATAAATATGAATGGTCAAAAAAAGGAAAAACTAGTGCCAATCCTAGAATATTAGAAAAAAAATGCAAATTTAGTTATATTAAAAAAAAAAACGTACATCAAGTCCAGCTTGTAATCTAAAAATTATGTTTATTGCCACAAGCACAACTAAAAGAATATTAAGATAGTGAATATAATTTAACCCCACAGTAATGCTAATAGTGGCAATAATTATTACCACTATTATTACATTGTTGCTAGAATATGATTACGTGCTAAATATTTGGAATAATAGTTTTATATATATTTATATCTTTTTTTTTTTCTTTTAAGTGTACATTGTGGGGTTAAATTATATTTGTTATATAAATAATGTTCTTTTAGTTTGCTTGTAGCAACAAACATTTTTTAGATTAGAAGGTATTGATGTACGTTATTTATTAATATATCTAAATTTGCATTTGGTTTCTAATTCTAGGATTGGCTCTGATTTTTCCTTTTTTTTGTTTAGTTCTATTAGAAGTTAGCAAACTCTTTGTTACAGCTTCTGCCTTGTACATAACACTTTGAGCGCCCATATTTTGTCTTTATAAATCATAGTTGCCTACTCTCCTGGAATGTCCGGGAGACTCCCGAATTTCTGGGAGTCCTCCTGGACTCCCGGGAGTGCAGGCAATTCTCCTGAATCCTGGTCGCCTCAGAGGGGGCGGGGCTCAGTGACGCAGTGCTTCACGTCATTGTGGCCCCACCCCCTATTTTTATTGATTCAAAATAGGGATTACTGTTTTGGGGGAAGGGCTAATGACACAATTCTTCAAACCCCGCCCCCACACATCCACCTGTTCCCCAGACCTCCCGGGAAACAACTTGCATATGTTGGCAAGTATGTTATAAACATGAGAGCCCACTCGTGTAAAAAAAATAACAATTTTTTACACAAGTCTAAAGCATACAAACAATATAACATTCCATAAATACACACAGCGGTCGAAGTGGAAATTTAGAAGTGGTCAGTATGGAAAATGTGAGTGAATGTAATGTGATTTTTTACAATAAAGGCAGTAGCAAAAGTGGTGGTACGGTGTGCAGACAGTGCCGTAACTAGACATTTTAGTGCCCTGGGCGAGACAGGGCACCGACGCCCCCCATCTAAGTGGGAGTGACATTTGCCAAATGGGTTTGGCCAACCTAATGTGGGGCTGTGGCTAGCACTTTACTGAAAGAATTCTGTTACACCTTTAGTTGTTTTATCTAGAGGGGTATAGAGGACAAAGTATATATTTATTTGACATAAACTTCAGCAAGGGTATTGGGCATTAATTTAAGAAATTGGTACACAAGTCTTCCTAGCATAATGGACTGTGTCTCCAAATCTGATCAGATTGAAGTCAGAAAGACATTGAAAATGTATGAAGTTTACACACTCTGAACATCACTGCTCTGGAAGAGTAGACCCTCCTCATAAAAAACCCATCAGACACATGGGTTATAGACTTCTCTGCAATGTGGTAAGCAAATTACAGACACATAAGCTTTATTACATGCAATGTTAGTTCTGGTTACATAAAGGAGACAGTTGCCACATGTGACATATCCTAGACACAGACATGTAAACGTTAGTCCTGTATAAATAACATAGGACACTACAGAGTAAACTATAACATTCACCAGTACTGTGAGAGTTTTCCAGCAAGACTGCACTAACAGATAGGGGTCTCTCTGGTATGATAAAGGTCACCAAGCAAGCAGAGGTCCGTTATGTGGGGGATGGAGGTGTCTATGCAGGATAATTTTTTGGGGGGAAAGGGGCAACACAGAGGGGGAGAGAGAGAGAACAAGAACTTTTAATATCATTTATTTCTATTTGTGCTGGTGCTACCATATTAACATACCGAGCGATGTCCCTTTAGGTAGTGACCAGGTGCTATAGGATTATGCTGTTAGTGGTGAAGGTAGCTCAACGTTTTACTGGGAGATAGGAATGAGCAGTGTTCATACAGAGAATTAACAATAATAGCAACAGACCTGTCAGCTCAGCTCCACCCCAGAACACGGCTTCACCGGCTAAATAACTCTGCCCACACAAAGCGCTGATTGGCGAACAGACACGGAAACTCACCGAGTCCTGATTGGCGGAGTGACTGGTTATTTCCGCTTGTTCCCTTCATTAGGGCGAGATGGCCAATGGGAGAGATCTTCCACTAACAGGAAGTTCGGCATTTGGAACACAAGTTTGCATGCGTTCCACTGCAAAGCAAAAGGCCAGAAGTTACAGAGGCAGGTAGAGGGCGGAAGCTGCACTCCCTTGGGCTTGGCTTGCACCCTGGGCGACGGCACCGCTCGCACCTGCCTAGTTACGGCTCTGTGTGCAGATCCATAGTGTGTGAGCTCCCAAAATAAGTGATCTCTGGGATAGCACCCAGGGAACAATGCTGGATCCTGGGGAGGAGGTGGAGGGGAGGCCCCAGGCTCCAAGGCCTAGCTCAGGCCTAAAAACCAGTGAAGAAGCCCTGGGGGAAGAGTTGGAGGAGAGTCCCCAGGCTCCAGGGCCTAGCTCTGGCCCTGTTCAGAATCCTGCAAAGAAAGATCATGCAGCAATTTTAAAAAATAATAAGTAAGATAGCAGAGAAATCCAGTCTGCAATGAAAGAAACTATCTCCTGCAAGAAGTTGGATGAATCTCCCCAAATTTTAGCGCTGGATCCGGGCCCAATTTCTGAGAAGCAAGAACAAGAGGAGATTGTGGATATGAATAAGCAAGAAAGCAGTGGTGTTTTACCTGTAAGTAGTGTTGATGCTGACTGTGAATCATTGGACTTGTCAGACATGAGTCTGACTAGAACCAAGCCGGCTGATCAACCTACAGTCAATACACAGATACACTCCTGAGATTTCAGAGCCTGGGTATGAAGAAACAAAGATATCTGTGGTACCCCCGAAGGTAATGGCTGAGGATACAACAAAATCAGACGCTGCAGCCACTTACCTGGAGTCGGTTGTGGCAGGAGTAGGGATCAAATCCATCAGTTGAAAGCTGCAATAGTTAAGCAGCGCTATCAGATAGGTCTAAAAAAGGAAAAACGAAATTGTGCCTACAGTGCGGATCAGGTGATATTTAATAAAGAAATTGCGACATTGGAATCAACTCTAGCAGAGAAAATCCGTCAGATGGACTCCCTAAAGGAAAGTCTGCAGGCTCAGGAAATTCCATTGGACATTAACTCTGAAATGTCTGTACCGCTGTTAGGAACCCCTCTAGCCGGTACAGCACAACCCGGAGTCTGCTCTCCCAGTCTGGTGTTCACTGGAGCCCCTAGTGATGGGGACAGACTTGGCCGCAGACTGACAGAGGGTCGCGAAGTGCGTACCGGCTGGGGAGAACCCAGGAAAGCGGAGTGAAGTCCAGGCAAGAGTCGAGGGCCGGCAGCAGACAGGGAATCCAATAAACAAGCCGAGGTCAAGGGTCATGAGCAAACAGGAAAGTCGGTAAACACGCCAGAGGTCAGGGTCACAAGAAACACAGGCAGGGTCCAAATCCAGGCAAGGGGTCATACACAGGCAATCCAGCAGAATATCCAAAGGAGAGGAACAAGGAGCAGACCTCATTGCCTTAAATACATAGTTGGACCAATCAGAGCCTAGCTCTGTAATTACACCCAGGGCCCGGCTAACTAATAAATTAAAGCTTAATAGCCTCCAGGCTATTAAGACCCTTTGCGCACGAGCCCGGCTGTCCCCTGTTGTTAGGACGCGGCACTACACTGAGAAGCGTCCGACCATTGCGGTCGGGACCCCGGCGGAAATGACGTCCCGGTCTTCAAGGTGACAGCCAGGATGCCAGAGGGCACCAGAAGCGAGCCGCGGCGGCTGTGAGTACCGCCGTGGCTCATGACAACCGCTGCCTGTGAATATGCCTGTTTCTACTGCTATTGAAATGGCGTACAACCTGCTGTATGATACAATAAGGCGTATGGAAGGAGAATCGCTGATGATGTGATCGCCAGTGGCCGATAGCGGGGCGCGCTGGTCCGGCGGCACTATGTGCGGCTGGATCGATGTCCTCTTCCCCATGCCCGTCTATTGCTCAGCAGCCGTTTGGTAGTAATGCCCAGATGGCGGTTGTAAACGCAATAGCGGAGGTAGTGATTCCGGCATAGTCGGATATTGTGAGCGGTGATGTGGAGCAGATACACACTCCAGTGTTGTGCAGTGAATCGGGTGATCCCAGAGTAAACAGGACTTCAGACTCGGTAACTGTTAAAGCTACCCCTGCGTGCAGGAAAAACCTGTCTTTGATGTGTGCTGTACAAGTTCCTGATGCCACTGCATGTGTAAAAATTGTTTCTGGTAATGACTCTGGTTTAGATAAAAGTGCTCTGCCTCCATTGCAGACTATGATTATTGATTCTATTTTTGGTCCGTTGAAAGTGGTTGACAGAACAAGGGCTACATTGTGTGCTATAGAATCTGCAGCGGTAAAAATGCCTAATATGTTTGTGTTGCCTAGTGATACTGGTAGCTCAGGTATCATGCAAGGTGATGTTCAGAGTAAAGGGAAATCAGTACCTTTAAATACGAATGTAGTCCTGGCAGCATCTTCAGTGACAGAGGGTAATACAGTAAATGAGGTTCCAGTACAAAACAGTATATCTTATGCGAGTGCTGTAGCTGGAAATTCTAAGTGTAGAGCTAATGTTCCTCAATCTCGGTTTCTGTCTGCTGTATAACCAGCCAAACGTAGAAATGTTGTTCAATTAACGTATATTGGGAAAGAACCCCCCCAAATAGGTCAGAATTTTTGGATTTGATTTTCTCTCAGTCTCTTTACGCTTGAATACATCCAGTAAATTCCCCAGAATTTGATATCAGCGTAATGTTATATCAAAACTTGCAGAGTTTCTGGTTGATTTGGGCTAAACTTAAGGACAAAGGCTCTTGGATAAATTATACAGCTATTTCTATAAAATGTCAGGAAAGGGTTAGGATAACAGCATTGGTTTGTAATGAATCTGTATAGGTTGCAGATCTGGTCCACTGGGTAGGACGCTATGCAGATATAATAACACCTTTGGAAAAAGTCCCGGACCCCAGCAAACATGTCTGGGGTGGCGGTTGGTCAGCCTCGGTCAAACTGAGATGCACGGACGCTGGCGTGGGGCACATCCCATCGGCAGCTTTCATAGGGAGAGACCGTATACAGTGCTTTTACCCCGGCCAGCTGAGGAAGTGCCATCGCTGCAGTGACTTCCGCCACCTCAGCATGAATTGCCCAACTACTAAGTGCGGGCATTGCGGGGGTCTGGGACATGAGGCCAAATCATGCTTGGTAATAAGGTGTAATTTGTGTGGCATGCTGGGCCATCCGTTCAGTCGCTGTCATAACAGCCATTATATTCCATATAATGAGTTGGCTCAGATGGCTGAGCAGATGGAGACTGCGGATAGTACCCCTGGTTCTTTTGCTTTACCCCCTCTCACAGATCCTGTCTCTGTAGTGGTTCAGTCTGACCCAGTGGTGATAGAAGTAGGTTTTTCAAAATCTGTTGAAAAAGAGCAATTCAGGCTTCAGAATAAGAAGAGTAGAAAGAGTGGGAAGAAGGCAAAAGGTGAAGAGATGGTTCTAGTTAATCGTTTTCTTGCTTTTTCCAGTAGAGGGTGACATAGTTAAAAACCATGATGGCAGCTTGGTCTTCCGACCTAAAGTGGCTTAACAGAAAAAAGAAAGGTTCCTGCACTTTATGAACCAAAAATAGTTTATAAAAACCCAAGGATAAAGGGAAAGATAGGGAGTCTCTGGGTGAAGTAACTGGGAGAGATTTTTTAAGACCCCGTTAGGCACCAGTACTAGAAGAATTGTCCTCAGATTTGCATGTTAATGATCTTTCACCCTCCTCATCACTTTCCCTTCCCTTCTTCTCCCCACCCCCTGCCCCCCCTGCTGCCTCGGCAAACACACTGGTTGTCCCTGTTTCCACTCCCCTGATCCCGCCCCCTGCAGATCCCTTGTCCCTCCCTTCTGACTCTCCAACCCCCCATATTCCTTTGGTTGTTGAAACAGTTGCCCCTCAGGGGTCTGATGAAGTTACTGAGGTTAACCTACCCTCTGCTGAACATGCTGTGTCGAAGGAGGTTAATTGTGATGATGAAGAGGTTATTCTTTCTGATAGTGGTAATATTCCAGTGGGTGTTAGTGTAAAAAGGTGGGGGTCTTCGGACGAAGACACCTCCAAACAAGTAAAGAAGTAGTAGCTTGGGTTCTACTTCTATAACTCTGAAGGATGGCTTCCCAACCCATAAGGTTTGCCACCACTAATGTGGCATCTATTCAGTTCGAAAGTGCTAATTACATGGCCTTTGATTTTTTCAGCACGGTGGAGGATGACTTTTTATTTTTGCAGGAGACTAAATTGGGGAGTCTGGCTGACCTTCATAAGGCAAAGAGGGAGTGGAGGCTGGGCCCCTCTTTGTCTCTTGTGGCCAAGAGGTATGGTGGGCTTGCAGTCCTTTTTACTGCCATGATAACTATCTAGTGGGTTATAGAGTTACAAGTAGGTAGATGTATGATTTTGGATATCAATCTGAGAGGACATGAACCTGAGACTAATTAATATCTATGGTCCACAACCAAAATGGGAAAGGAAATGTCTTTTCAGTGAGATAAAGCCATATTTTTTTTCAGCAGGGCAGAGAGTCTTTGATGGTGATTTGAATACCGTTATTAGGCCCAAAGAGGAGGTTCAAGGACTTTTTTGGGCTATGACTCCCGTTTTCTAGATAGCATGACAAGGCAGGCTGGTGTAGTGGATGTGCACGTTCGTCACTTCCCAGACCACACGGGACTATAGAGGTAGCAGTAGGTCTAGGATAGATAGCTTTTTTGTTAAGGAGAGCTCAATGACTTTGGCTCCGGTGCTGAAGCCGGTTGAGTCCTCTAATCACATTTGCCTCTTTGCATCCTTGAATGCCTCAGAAACCCTTCAGAAAGGCAGGGGCCTTAAGGGCCTGAACTCTAAGCTCCTAGAGGAGCAGGTGATAAGAGAGTCTATTAGGGACTTCTTTGAATCCCAGGAGACACTTTTGGAGGTGGGCGGGGCTAGGTCTGAGTGGTGGGAGGTATTTAAAAGAGGACCCGAGATTTCTTCCATGACCTAGTAGCCAGGAAAAACTTGACAAGAGAAAATACCTGTTCAGATTAAGAAGGAAACTTGATTGGTTTCTTGATTTCTGAACAGGGAGATGGTGGGGAAATCACCCAGGTGAAGGCTCAGATGGTGGAAGTACAGAATGACCGTTTTGCTTCCTTGATTCTGGAGAGGGACTACAAGAAATACCACTAGCCCGACCCCTACCAGATTTGTAGAAAGGCTGTAGATGCTAAGGAGGTGAGGGGCTTGTACAATGCTTAGGGTGTTCTTAGGGTGGATAAGGCGTACATCCTTGGTTATCACGCATCTCACCAGTTTAGTTCCATTCTGAGCCTTGTATACATGGGTTTCCCGTGGTTACTCCTATCTGTTGTACAGCCTGGCATTCCTCTATCCTCGGATACCATCTTGCCAAGCATTCTGCACATGCGCTACCCCCAGGAACCTTTTAAAACCTCTGATCCACTGTGATAGAAGAATCACCAGCCAGTTCCAGTTATAAGGGTCCTCCTCCTTTCTATGGTTGTCAGTTCATCAGGTCTCCCTACCTGATAGGAAGCATCTCCTCTGACTCCTGTCCATGCTCATACTTACCTTTGTTCCTGTCTTCGCTAGTTAGGCCGTTCATTCATCGGCTGCAGCATCGCTCATCATCGGTCCTGTTCCAGAGTTATAACACCTGTGCAGATCTCAGTGCTTTTGCTCTCTGCAGTTCATCGCTTCACAGCATTACTTGTTCAGCTTATTCCACAGTCAAGACCTGTGACCTCACTGCAGGGTATCGTTCATCATCGGTTCTGTTTCAGAGTTATATCACCTGTTTGGATCTCAGTACTTCTGCTCACCACAGTGCATTGCTTCACAGCTATATCTGTTCAGCTTATTCCTAGATTCGTGTCTATACTGCTGATCATCGCACAGCACCCTTCCTGAATTCAATATACCTTAGGCTACATTTCATTCTGCCTTATAGTTACTGCGCCCACTAGAGGACCGCGACCTGCGGTTAAGAGCAGCTAAGACCATATTCCTTTACAGGAATCCCTGGTGAATACCTCTCCTCCATTAGACTCCACACCTCTCTGGGGGTAGCTGTCACTCAAGCAGAGATCAAGACCATTCCAACTATCTGGCCTTTGTGACATTGGTGTTGTAAACTTCTTCTACTCTGATCTCTTTTCTGAGGAATCACTCAGAGAGAAGATGGACCGGTTCCTGAGGGAAATACCTGGCCTTGACCTGAGCAGTTCACATGAAACTTTGGACAGTGAAATAATGGTCGGTGAAGTCAGAATGGCCATAGATGGATTGTCTATTAAGAAATTTCCAGGTCCGGATGGGTCAACCTCAGAATTATATTACATTGTTGGGGACATTCTGGCTTCATGCCTGGTGGAGGTTTTAATGAGAGCTTAGAAAGAGGTTTCTGCCCCCCTCTATGAGGGTAACTGCCCTAATTTTATCATCTAAAGGGAAGGACCAGTCATATATTGAGACCTGGCGCCCCTTAGCCCTTCTCAATACCGAAAGAACAATTTTGGTAAAGGTGCTTTTTAATAGAATGTTGCAGATTTTCGGTGAAATGCTCTCCCCCTCGCAGCACTGTACCATGAGGGGCCGAAGCACTTTTAGCGCTGTCCTTGGTGTCCGGGAGGCCATTGAGCGGTGTCATGCTGAGAAATGGGGAAAGTATCTTTTAACCCTAGATCAGTCTAAAGCCTTAAACCATGTAAACCACGAGTACCTATGGGCTCTGCTTCTGAAGTATGGTCTTCCAGTGCCGGTGGTAGTTTGGCTTCATATTATTTACAGACAGGCCGAAAGCTTTCCTCTTGCTAATGGTTGGGTGGGTCCGTCATTCGTTGTTAACTCTGGAGTAAGGCAGGGTTGCCCCCTGAGCCCTCTCCTGTATGTGTTTGCAATAGATCCTTTCATCCGAGGGATAGAAGGAAGCTAGATAGGAGGGGTGCAGCTGGGTCCGGAGTGTCCATCAAAGGCGGTGGCCTACGCGGACAATGTCACTGTTGTCTTGTCGCGTCCTGTGGAAGCAAAGGAGGTAGCATCTCTGATCCGCAGGTACTCCAAGGCCTGTGGCTCGAAAGTGAACTAAGAGAAGAGTGAAGTTTTCTGGATGGGGAGGAAGGTTGTCATTTCGACCTTCCGGGTGACCTTCCACAGGCCAGTAGTAACATCAAAATGTTTGGAATCCAATTTGGCCCCGGTGATTATGTCAAGCAAAATTGGGAATCAAAGCTGAGGGAAGCTTCCTGGAAAGTGGAGAGCTGGAGAGGCTGGAAACTTTCTATTAGGGAAAGGGTTGACCTGGTAAAGACCTATGATCCCGATGCTTCTGTATATCAGTTATGTATGCTTGTTGAAAGAATCTTTATGGGCCAGGGTTTATGCAGTTTTCTTCCGTTTACTTTGGGGGATTAGGCTGAACCTAGTCAAGTGTGCTGTGACCTACTGATCAAGAAAGGAAGGTGGCCTGGGGATGGTCACCCAGTGCTATTCTTTATAACAACTTTCTTGAAGTTAAATGAAGGGCATGGGTGGATCCCTTCCTTAATGACTGGATAAAAGAAGGTAGGGTGAAGAGCTTTCTAGTCCATCATGGGTACCTCTCAGCCTGTGTGTCTCTGGGATAGAAGGTGACAAAGCGTTGGGGGCCTGGAGGTGGGGGAAGTCAGGAACTCTTCTAGGAGGGAGTTGCAGTGGAGAATCCTGCACTCTCACTTCTGGGTTCAGTTGTCACTAAGAGACTGCCTGGGCAATGTTTGTTCTGTTTGTTCGGAGGACCTGGCCTTGGTTAATTCAGGGAGGGTTCCTCTGAAATTTTGGGACATTGCCTGGCTCTCTTTCCATGGGAGACCCTATGTGAGGGGGAACTTAAAGTATAGAAATGCCGAGGATTGTGACTGCCCTCGGGAGGAGTGTCTGGGGGAGGAGGAGGCCATGGACCATTTTTTGCTTCAATGTAGAGGTTTACAGAAGGGTTTCCGGTACCTTGGGTATTCCGAGCCTTTCGGGGCATAGTTACCCTGAATGGGTTTATGGAGTATTTAAGGGTAGGTGTCGGGACTTTGAGTTAAGCACTCTTTTCTTAGTTAGTTTAGTAACTAGATATTTCACTTAGAATGCGAGGTGTCAGGTCTACATCAGACAAAAGGTCCTGCCTTGTGAAATAGTGGTGGGTGATATTCTGCAGAGGTATGGAAAATTAGAATTATAGAGAGGCGCGGCAATGCAAACTGGGTCAGGCTCTGGCAGGGTCTGAGGCCTCGATAAGGGGGCCCAAGTCAGGTATACTTCTCTATCTTAGGTTATGTTTTTTTCACTCCCAATAGAGTTTCTATGATATAAGTAATTTTTTCAAATAAGGTTTTGCATATGAAAAACCTTGAATAAACAAAGGCGCTCAGTGCAGATTTGTAAGTCACTAATCATATGTTCATAAACACCATAATCACTTCCTCCATACGAGGTGGCAGCCTTTCTTCAAGATTTTGGACGGTATCCCTAATGTAGACAATCTGAAAAATGACAAGCAGAATCCCGAATGTAGATAATCTGAAAAATGACAAGCAGAAGGGACAAAAGGGCACCTGATAGTGTAGTAAGTAGCTGCATTGACACCAGAATTAAATAAAATGTGGGGCAGACCGATTAAAGTCCATGCTTAAATCACCAGAAGAAATCGCTTCAAGCTCTTTTAAACAGAAATGTTTCACAAAGTCAAAACCTGCAAGCATCCTGTGAGTGACCACGGAATTGCATGCCGAGTTTGCAAGTATGTTTGTGTCTTTACACTTCTTATATCTGGTAAGCATATATATCACACCACGGTCCTTGGGTGTTCACTTCCCAGGAACATACTACACTATCAGGCGCCCTTTTGTTTCTTCTGCTCATCATTTTTCAGATGGTTTTGCATATGCTTACAAGCTTCGACTGCTTCTTCTTTGTTTGAAACTGTAAATACTTATTGTATACGTTGTGATATGGTTTGATATGTTTTGTAATTTTTTTTTTGGTGTAGGCACCCTCATTTGACGCAAAACTCAGAACAAGGCAAAACGTCATCATCCCGCCGTCGGATCTCGCGAGATCCGGATTCATATTATTCCCCGCTTTCCGCCGCCATCTTCACTCGGGCATTGGAGAGGGAAGAGGGAGGGTGTGAGGTGGTGTCCTCTGTCCTGCTCAGTTCAGTGGTGCTGTCCGGTGCTCTGTCCTGCTCAGTCCAGTGGTGCTGTCCTGTGCTCTGTCCTGCTCAGTCCAGTGGTGCTGTCCTGCTCAGTCCAGTGGTGCTGTCCTGTGCTCAGTCCTGCTGAGTCCAGTGGTGGTGCTGCCATAATTCCAGTGGTGCTGTCCTGTGCTGCTTAAGTCCAGTCCAGTGGCACTGCCATATAAGTCCAGTCCAGTGGTGCTGTCCTGTGTCCAGTCCAGTGGTACAGCCATTTAAATCCAGTGGTGCTGTCCTGTGCTGCTTAAGTCCAGTCCAGTGGTACTGCCATATAAGTTCAGTCCAGTGGTACAGCCATATAAATCCAGTGGTGCTGTCCTGTGCTGCAAAAGTCCAGTGGTGGTGTCCTGTACTGCATAAGTCCAGTGGTTCTGTCCTGTGCTGCTTAAGTCCAGTCCAGTGGTACTGCCGTATAAGTCCAGTGGTACTGCCGTATAAGTTCACTGATCCTGCCGTATAAGTCCAGTGGTACTGCTGTATAAGTCCACTGATCCTGCCGTATAAGTCCAGTGGTACAGCCGTATAACTCCAGTCCAGTGGTACTCTCCTGTGACGCATATAATTTTTAAAGGCTTTGCCGAATGTGTGTGGTTTAGGGGTACGCTCTCTTGTGCTGCATATAATGGAGAACAAAAATTTGGAGGATAAAGTAGGGAAAGATCAAGAACCACTTCCTCCTAATGCTGAAGCTGCTGCCACTAGTCATGACATAGACGATGAAATGCCATCAACGTCGTCTGCCAAGACCGATGCCCAATGTCATAGTAGAGGGCATGTAAAATCCAAAAAGCCAAAGTTCCCTAAAATGATCAAAAAAAAGAAATTAAAATCATCTGAGGAGAAACGTAAACTTGCCAATATGCCATTTACGACACGGAGTGGCAAGGAACGGCTTAGGCCCTGGCCCGTGTTCATGACTAGTGGTTCAGCTTCACCCAAGGATCTTAGCCCTCCTCCTCCCCCCTCTAGAAAATTTAAGAGAGTTAAGCTGTCATCAAAAACACAGCAAACAACTCTGCTTTCTAAAGACATGGCATCAAAAATCCCCAAGGAGAGTCCAAGGGTGTTGGTGGTTGCGATGCCTGACCTTCCCATCACTGTACGGGAAGAGGTGGCTCCTTCCACCATTTGCAGCACGCCCTCTGCATATGCTGGAAGGATCACCCACAGTGCAGTTCCAGATTTTGATAATGAAGGTGTCAATGTTGTACATCAGGAGTAGGATATTGATGTAGCTGGCGCTGAGGAGTAAGTTGACGAGGAGGATGCTGATGTGGTTTGCTTAAATGAGGAACCAGGGGAAGAAACATTTGTTGTCCATGGAATGAAAAAGCCCATCGTCCTGCCTGGGCAGAAGAGCAATAAATCCACCTCTTCGGTCTGAAATTATTTCTATCCCAATCCGGACAACAAATGTATTGCCATATGTAGCTTATGTAAAGCTGCAATAAGCAGGGGTAAGGATCTTGGCCACCTAGGGACATCCTCCCTTATACGTCACCTGAAGACCCTTCATAATTCTGTGTTTAGTTCAGGAACTGTGGCTAGGACCGTCAGCAGTCCAGGGACACCTAAATCCCTTGGTCCTGTTGTATCCACACCAGCAACACCCTCCTTGTCAATTTCCTCCTCGATCCGGATCGGAGGTAGTCCTGCAGGCCATGTCACCCGCATGACTGAGTCCTCTTTAATCCGGGATTCTTCCGGAGGATCCTGCAGTGCTACACCTACTACTGACGCTGCTGCTGTTGCTGCTGGGAGTCGGTCATCTTCCCAGAGGGGAAGTCGTAAGACCGCTACGTCTTTCACTAAGCAATTGACCGTACAACAGTCATTTGCAATGAGGACGAAGTACGACAGCAGTCATGCTATGGCAAAGCGGATAACTGCGGCCTTGACAGCTATGTTGGTGTTAGACATGTGTCCGGTGTCCGCCATCAGTGGAGTGGGATTTAGACGGTTGATGGAGGTATTGTGTCCCCGGTACCAAATCCCGTCTAGATTCCACTTCACTAGGCAGGCGATACCCGGGATGTACAGAGAAGTACGAAAAAGTGTCCTCAGTGCTCTGAAAAATGTGGTTGTACCCACTGTCCACTTAACCACGGACATGTGGACAAGTGGTTCAGGGCAAACTAAGGACTATATGACTGTGACAGCCCACTGGGTAGATGCATCGCCTTCTGCAGCAACAGCAGCAGCAGCATCAGTAGCAGCATCTCCGAAACGCCTGCTCGTTCAAACGCAGGCAACGTTGTGTATCACCGGTTTCAGTAAGAGGCACAACGCCGACAACCTCTTAGAGAAACTGAGGGAAATCATCTCGCAGTGGCTTACCCCACTTACACTCTCCTGGGGATTTGTGGTGTCGGACAACGCCAGTAACATTGTGCGGGCATTACATATGGGCAATTTCCAGCACGTGCCATGTTTTGCCTACACAATAAATTTGGTGGTGCAGCATTATCTTAAAAGTGACAGGGGTGTGCAGGATATGCTTGCGGTGGCCCGCAAAATTGCGGGACACTTTAGGCATTCTGCCAGTGCCTACCGCAGACTCGAGCAACATCAAAAAGGTCTGAACCTGCCCTGCCATCACCTCAAACAAGAGGTTGTGACGCGCTGGAACTCCACCCTCTATATGCTGCAGAGGATGGAGGAGCAGCAAAAGGCCATTCAAGCCTACACAGCCACCTACGACATAGGAAAAGGAGTGGGAATGCGCCTGAGTCAAGCGCACTGGAGACTGATTTCCATGTTGTGCAAAGTTCTGCAGCTGTTTGAACTTGCTACAGTCAGTTCCGACACTGCCAGCTTGAGTCAGGTGATTCCCCCGATCAGGCTGTTGCAGAAGCAGCTGGAGAAAGTGAGGTAGGAGCTGGTAAAGCATTGCGATTCCACAAAGCATGTAGCACTTGTGGATGAAGCCCTTCGTACGCTTTGCCAGGATCCGAGGTCAGTCTTTTAAAGTCAGAGGAATACATTCTGGCCACCGTGCTCGATCCTCGGTTTAAAGCGTATGTTGTGTCTCTGTTTCCGGCGGACACAAGTCTACAGTGGTGCAAAGACCTGCTGATCAGGAGATTGTCATCTGAAGAGGACCGTGACATGGCAACAGCTCCTCCTTCAATTTCTTCCACACCTGTGGCTGCGAGGAATCAGCTGAGATTTCCTAAATGACCCGCTGGCGGGGATGCAGAGCAGGCAGGAGCGAATTTAAACATCTGTTCCGGACTGAAGGACCTGCCAACGATTGCTGACATGTCTACTGCCACTGCATTGGATGCTGTCACCATTGAAAAAATGGTGGAGGATTACTTTGGTGACAGCATCCAAGTAGACATGTCAGACAGTCCTTACTTGTACTGGCAGGAAAAAAAGGCAGTTTGGAAGCCCCTGTACAAACTGGCTCTATTTTACCTGAGTTGTCCCCCCTCCAGTGTGTACTCAGAAAGAGTTTTTAGTGCAGCGGGGAACCTGGTCAGTGAGCGGCGAATGAGGTTGCTTCCGCAAAATGTGGAGAAGATGATGTTCATCAAAATGAATGATCAATTCTTCAATGAAGACCAGCAATGGCCTCCAGAGACTACAGAGGGACCTGTGATTGTGGAGTCCAGCGGGGACGAATTGATAATGTGTGAGGATGAGGAAGTACACACTGAAGGGGGCGAGGAATCAGAGGATGAGGACGACATCTTGCCTCAGTAGAGCCAGTTTACTTTGTACAGGGAGAGATGAATTGCTTTTTTTGTGTGGGGGCCCAAACAAACCAATCATTTCAGCCACAGTAGTTTGGTAGGCCCTGTCGCTGAAATGATTGGTTTGTTAAAGTGTGCATGTCCTTTTTCCGCAACATAAGGGTGGGTGGGAGGGCCCAAGGACAATTCCATCTTGCACCTCTTTTTTTTCTTTGCCAGCTCGTTTTGTGGGGGTCCAAACGAACCAATCATTTCAGCCACAGTTTTGTAGGCCCTGTCGCTGAAATGATTGGTTTATTAAAGTGCGCATGTCCTTTTTCCCCAACATAACGGTGGGTGGGAGGGCCCAAGGACAATTCCATCTTGCACCTCTTTTTTTGGCATCATGTGCTCTTTGGGGTCTAGTTTTTCAAACTGCCATCCTGTCTGCCACTGCAGTGCCACTCCTAGATGGGCCACGTGTTTGTGCCGCCCACTTGTGTCGCTTAGCTTAGTCATCCAGCTACCTCGGTGTAACCTTTAGGCCTAAAAACAATATTGTGAGGTGTGAGGTGTTCAGAGTAGACTGGAAATTAGTGGAAATTAATGTTATTTAGGTTAATAATAGCGTAGGAGTGAAAAAAAAACAAAAATCTGGATTTTAGCAGTTTTTATGCTTTTTAAAAAAATGATGTGAATCTCACGTGACCACATTAAGCAGTGACAGCGCGCTGGCACTGACAGGACAGCTAATATCTTCAGATTTACTGTTAGCTGACTGTCAGAAGACAGAAGTGCCGGCGTCTGCAGAGAGGAGGAGCAGAAGACAACCAGGTAAGTTTTGTCTAGAATATAAAGGAGGAGGATGTGATACAGGTGGCGACTGAGGAGTGGGGGAATTACTGGTGTGGGGAGGGGGTTAATGAATCGACAGCAATGGTTTTGAAGAACTGCTTAGGGGGGGGTGGGTAATGAGTCGCCTGCACTGGGTTGATGATTTTGTGGGGGGGTGGGGGGATTAATTAACTACCTGCAGTAGGTTGATGATTGGGGGGGGGGTGTAATGCATTGCCTGTAATGGGGTGACCAATTTGCCCTGGGGGGTTAATGAATTGCCTGCAGTGTGTTGAAGAATTGTAGGGGGGTGCGGAAATGTATTGGCTGCCACAGATTGATGAATTTACCTGGGGGGGGGGGGTCTGATTTACCTGAAACCGTTGATGAATTAGCTAGTGGGGGGGGAGGGGGTGTTCATGGATTGGCTATGGAGGGTTAATGGATTGGTTAAAGTGAGGTGATTAATTGGCAGGGGGGTGGGTGAGCAAATAAGTGGTTGGGTGGGTGAAAATATGGATGAGGTGTCAAACTTGTGAGGGTTTACAAAAATGGCTGGGGTGGGTGATGAAATAGCTTGTGGGGGACATGATCTCTGTATTGTGTGGCTGTGACGTGGATGCTCTCTGTAGTCTCAGCAGTCACTCACTAGAATGTTAAATACTTGACAGATGCGGCTGGTAGATGTTAGTATATGAATATAAATTATTTTTATATATTTTATTGTCTATCTGTGCCTGTACTAGGGGATTGTTTTATTTGATCATAATGGAGTGTTGTGTTTGTATCATTCAGGGTTTGTTAACATTTTTCACTATAATAAAATTTTTCCACATTTTCAATACAGGACTCCAAGTTTCCAGAATCCAGCCAACTAGCAACAACGCTCCAAGAACAAGCAAGAAAAAACAACTGGTAGTCTACGCTGCAAGATCAGGTAAGAGAGAACGGAATAATTTGTCTAAATTTCACTGCGGAATCTTACTGTAATGGTATTTTAATATGTTTGCAGAATTAATTGTGTCTTATGTATTAATTTACATTTTACAATTTTGTGTGTGATGTGTATATATATATATATATGTATGTGTGTGTGTGTGTGTGTGTGTGTGTATATATATATATATATATATATTTATTTATATATATATATATATATATATATATATATATATATACACGTGCCATACCACCACTTCTTCTGTCTTCATTGTAAAACTTTCCTGAATTTCCACTTTGACCACTGTTTATAAATGGGTGGCGATGGTTGTCAACCGGTCTATTAGCCTAGGGCGGCTGGAACCCTTAATCAAGCCCTGCGCAAGCTTAAGACATCATAAGCTATGTGAGTCAAATACAGCAGCAGAAACGTAAGTGTATGGACGCACTTTTGCGTCTACACAATAGGCTCAATTTTATCTCTAATTGATCCAGTAAATATATCTACAAAGACCCACTGCAAGGTAAATAATAAAACTTATGTTATGCACGTGTTTTACTCTATACAAATACAATAATTTACATATGGACTTTGGTTAATGATTTGATCACAAACATGGTATAGGTGTGCCTAAGTGTTGGAGATGATAAAGTTTATGTCCAGTACAAGGGGTATATTTACTAAACGGCGGATTTGAAAAAGTGGAGATGTTGCCTACAGCAACCAATCAGATTCTAGCTTTCATTTTGTAGAATGTACTAAATAAATGATAGCTAGAATCTGATTGGTTGCTGTAGGCAACATCTCCACTTTTTCATACCCGCAATTTAGTAAATATACCCCTTAGTCTGTCTATCAGAATAGATACAAAAATTTGTAAAGCAGCTGAAAGGTTCATTTCAGAATCTCTGTGCCAAGTCAAATAACATGAATACCACAAGAAGAGGCTGCTTTCAGGGGAACTTATGACTCGAACATCTCAGGCTGTTTATTTTACATTCTGCAATTATTGTTAGACAGCGTGCAATAAGAAATATCACTGTGTATATATCAGTACCTGGTTTTGAAGCTTCATCCACCGAGCCATTGAACACTGGGCTAGAGAACTCTGGTCTGTTGTCATTCATGTCGATGACGTAGATGGAGAGGTCAATGGGATTCTCCACCTTGTTCCCGTTCATATCCACAGCATGAGCCCTGAGCTGAAAGTAAAATGAGAAGAGCAGTCAGGAAGACAGAGAAGCAGCATTTGATGATCAGTGCTGAATAATATCACTTATTCTTATATCTCTTAGATCAATATGGAGCTGTCTCAAGTGTGTTCAATTGTTTTAAATGATGTTATTGTTGCAAGACAACATGTAGCAATATTCAACAAAACAGGCTTCCCATTCATGTTAGTAGCTGGAATTTGTTCCATATTACATCACTATACAACTTTGTTGGCCTGTCTTGTGACAGTCCAATGGACAACAGTTCTGACAGAAGCTAAATGTGTATTAGTTTCTGATGGGGACTATTGTTGCAATTCGTTTGAAACATTTTTTGCGATAAGAGTGAAGACCTAGCCTTACAGAAAACACTAAACAATATGTCTTTCCATTGTAACATCTTTGAGTTCAGGACTGGACAGACTAAGAAGTCTGAAATTATCTCATATATTTAGTTGCTCTTACACTTGAGGGAGCCGCCATGAGTCCCCCAGCGCTGATGATCCTGGCCACAAACTGTTTATGATTCACAGAAATTCTGTCTGTGAGGCAGTTTGTTTCTGTGATCATCGGCGCCGCGGGCCCTGTTGTGGTAGATGGAGGACCCTGCCAACTGTGGGGAGACATGTGGCACTGTATGGTTTCTGGTGGCTGGTCCCTTCTCCAGGACCACCACCTTACTTCATTCACCCATCAGTCATATGATCCGTTCCTCCCTCCCTTCTCCTATGTATGTGTCCACCTCCTCCTTTCCTATTTGTAAAATGATAGTCATGCCCCTTGCATTCTGGTCATGTCTAATCTGGTGGCAAGGCGTGGAAACTGCCCCTGTGGAGACTTCCGGGGGCGAGCCCAACTCACGTGACATCACAATCACATATTCCCACCACTGCATACTCACTGAAGGAAGAAGCATCACTGATTATCATCTCCAGGATCTGCAAGTGAATGTTATCAAAAAGCTTTATTGGCATGTTAGGGGCAAGTGGGGAGGTCTGAGAAGCATGTGGCGTACTGGAGGGGGGGGGGAGGGGCCACTGTAGCTGCTCCACACTACACCATGGACAGGCCTAGGGGGGCTGCCTGTTTTATCTGGGCCCCACAATTTCTGATGGCACTTCACCTTACATTATATTAAACTATTGAACAAATTACAAATAATATGCTAGAATTAGAACTCAAAAGTAGACACATATTTAACTCTGTTTTCTTTTAAGTACATGTAAATATTTCTTAGAATGTTACTGACTGTTGCGATCATAGTTTAGTTTTCACTGCTTAGTTTGGGCATGTGACACGTGGTTGGTGAATACTAGCTATTAACCGCTGTGCAACATAATCCCACAGCCTCACAGCATGACAACTGAATATGAGGTTGTCAGGCACAATAAGATCCAGAAACAGGGAATGGGGACTGGGCCTACCTGGAAATTGTCAGCTATATAGTAGGAGAAATTAAATAAAGGTCTCATAAAAGTAAGCATCATGTACAAACTCAGGTATCTTCCATGCTTTCTTAAATATCTGCAGATAAATGTTCTGGGAGTAAAGCAGATCAATGCTCTAAGATTAGACCTCTTAGTTTTTTTTTTCAAGGACTTATCAATTGTATGTCAATGCAGTAGTCGAAGTGGCAGCATGGAAAATGTAAGTGAATGGAATGTGGTAGCTTTACAATGAAAGCAGTAGAAGAAGTGGCGGTATGGTATACCACTGTATACCAGGTCTCTGCCACCAGTGCTTCAATGCCTACTTATAATATATCCTACATTTAAGCTCTTTGTCTAAAGAGACACATTCATACACGCTGACAATATGTTTCAATGCACAAACCTACATTTTATTGTTACTGGTCCTTTAAACAAATAAGTATATATCCATATTAAACAAATCTACTTTTATTTTCTTGGGTGTAGATTGTCTTTAACAAGTCAATCCAGCTGGCAGTTGTTACGTTGTTGAGGTGTGAGTGGCTGGTTCCTCACCAGATGTGATGATTGTGTGGGTTCACTGATCTGACACTGAAATGATGCTGTCATATTATGCAGAGTTCTCGCTGGGGACTTACTAGAGATTTTGTATGTGAATGAAGAGGAATAAACCAAATAAAGTTAACCCTTTTTTAGACTGATCTTGATAGAAGTGCTGGTAGCTTTACCTTCAGCTCCTGTGCAAGAAGAACCACAGCTAGCAAGACAATGTGGCTTCATAATACAATTCTAGGAGAGGAGGAATAAGACTCTACAAACACTGAAATCTTCCACTTAAGCGAATAGGTAATTTCTTCATGCCTCTTCCGCCAAAATATTACTATGCCATCCAATCACTGCTAGAACATATGTCACCGGTGCATGGAACAACTATGGACGTCTATTGTTTTTTGGCTTCCACTCTGGTGTACACACAATGTGGTCCAATCAGAGCTCACATGGAGCATGAATGGTAATGTGTCTTATGTAGAATACATATAGAACTCATGAAATGGGGACTGTCATGAGAACACTGGAACAATTTGGGGCTACGGAATTAACTGAAAAGAATGGTGTGGTTACAGCACACCATAAACAGGCATACCCATTACTGTCAAGTACAGGAACTAGACTTTGATGTAGAAAATATGTGAAAGCAAAGACTCAATCATCTAGGTCTCTCCATCTGTTGTGGGACTACAAGTACTAACATGCCCTGCTCACCTATGTATCACAACAGCAGAACGGCCAAAGGTTGTATCTGATTTTAGAAGTCTACATTGGTGGTTTGTTGGTAGATTTAATAATGATAAAAGTAATACTACTTACTACTACATTACAGTACAAATGTTCATGGCGTGGGTAAAGATAACAGCCTTTCAGCTGCTGCCCCAGGCAGCTGATTAACTAAATCAACTGTCCAAATATATAAATTATGCAGATGGAGCAGTGTTTGTTTCAGAAAACAGCTCACCATGTCACAGAATTGATCTAGTTTACAAAGCTCACAAGATGCAAAGCTCAAATTGGTTTTGCACTGGTGTGCCTATGTGGTCCAGCCGGCATACGTCAATGTTCATACCTACTCTGCACTCTTTACAGACACTTCCACAAACTAGAAATGCGCCCAGATTAACAGGAAGGCCGACAAATCTGAGGCGCACTGTGCAAAACTGTGAACATGACATAAAACATCACCAACTCCTCACCAAGTGTTTTGTGGAGTGAAAATGGCAATGTATTTATGGCGGCCCAGTGAAATCTCCAAAGACTTGAAGCTGACCACCTTAGGAGTCCATGTAGGATCATGTATTTATGCACTGCTTACATTTACCAGTATCAGATAGTGACTGCTCATAAATTATGCCAAACAAATCCTCAAATTTCCATGCAACTATTGAATAAAATCTAGAGGTTATATCTCAGTATTGAGCTGTTACTGTGCTCCCCTTACCCCCTGAATCTTACCCCTTCCTGTTTTCTTTATATATTCCTACACAAAATTCAATAAGGATAAATGATTAAATATGATGGCAGTGTGCTGTGATACAATGCACCCTCTATACCCCTTGAATTGATGTGCATCATTAACGTTAGTACGATTTCTGCTCGCAGCTCAGGGAGCTCCCTCTCAGTCTACAAAATGAAATCTTGTTTTTGAACTGCTTCACAAACCCTACTCCGAACTTAGCAAGTAAAATGCTTAATCCATCCAACTCCTCCCATCCTCTGCTCAGTGAAAACTTCTGCTCTTTTGCTAAAAACACCATTGTGCTTTGCAAATCCGTGTGTTGAAATATAGACACACCAGCACAGGTAGAGAGAGTGCACTACACTAAGGGCTCTATTTATATTATTACACACGTATATGCTGTTAGGAGACATATGTTTTGCTCCTGCTGTAGGGCAGGTGCAAGTACATACTATTGAGGATGACTTATTGTAAACCAGGCGCATATTGCTGCTGATACAAACACATTTTATGATGTGTATAATTCTGCATATGGACGGAAATACACTAGTTTTCCGTGCTCTGGTTTTAAGACTACTTTATATCATTTTGCGTCCAACACTGAATCAGGCCCTTAATGTCAAGTTCCTCTATGTATGTTCTACATGTTTTTTCTTGCTGTTCCTCCATAGGAGAACTCTCACTCCAACCACAAACTGCAAGACAAACAGTACAGAAAGTACAACATGGGTCAATATTTATCGACTAATAAGTGCTCACAAGTAAAATAATTAGCTCATCTATTATCCACAGAATCACCATTGGTAGAATGTCCACTATTTGTTAGACCTGTATTATTGTTCATCAGAATGCATACACTAAGGCCTCTATTTATTAAAATGCGGTGAATTGCTGCAATTGACCACTAAATTCTCAACTTACTCTTTCAATGGCCAAGACTGAAGGGATATGCACATGCATGACGCGGTTAACACGTTTGCAAATGGGCATTGAAACTGAAAGCGCAAACTTGGGTTTTCAGACCATCTAGTTAAGGAAAATATTTAAAAAAATACTGATTTTTCAAAAATAAAGCCCTTTTTCATTGATCTTCTTTTTAAATAAACTTCCCCATACTCTGCATGGGTAATCTATTACCAGTGAGACCCGGTGAATTTTATCACTTTTATTGCCAACGTTGACCTCTTCATGTATAGGGCAAAATTTTATCTCCGGGGAAAACAACTATTTTCACCAGAGATATGGCTTTTCACTGTTTAATAAATAGATCTGCAAGAGCTTCCTTCGTTTGATGAAGTGGAATCATCGCCAAGAAATGCATTATTGGGCAACTATTGGGGTAGATCAAGGACATCTACATCTATGGTACCTACCTTTAGTCCCAATGTTGTATGCACTCTGACAGATCTTACAGATTGTGACTGTGTTCATAGCAGATGAGCTAATTATTTTACTTGTGAATGCAACGTAATCAATAAATATTGAACCATGTGTGGACTTTTAAACAAAATTACTTTGGTATCACTCCGTGTGCGAGTCAAAATCCAAATGCAACCATGCTAAACAATTCTGCCTATCAATATATATATATATATATATATATATATATATATATATATATATATATATATGGGATATTGTGCAGCAACTGTAAAGTATGGAGATATATACATCTATATATTAGAACCAGCATAACTTTAAGAGAAAAGTGTAATTAGCAGGAAGTATATGCCATTATGTAAGGATAAAAACCTGTTGTTATTATTATTCTATATCACTACTGGTGTTTATCCTCTGCAGGCAAGCACAGAACTGGAAGCTGGAGAAACATATGTTCTGCTGACTGAAACTGATTGACAGCCTCCTAAAGATGGTACATTCCTCACCTCTGGCTGGGAGACAGATGTTGTAGCATGTCGTCCTTACATTGGGAAGAGAAATAACAAAAAATTAAGGAGCGATTGAAAGTCATTACCGCAATGCAGAGACAGGCAGTTCTTATGGAGGATACTCCAGCAAATTGGGAAGCTTGTTTGTATTTGTCAGTTGAAGAGGAGCGCAGCTCCATGTACCAGCCTGTCAATGTCTCTCCTAGGTGTAGCCGATTAATCCTACCTTGATTTATGGGATAGCATAAGGAAGGGAAGGCTATTCTTACGCTCTCAGTAAATGTAGACATACATAGAGACTGCAGTTTATTAACAAATGATCAGTACTGACACTGATCTAATGAATGGTGCACAAACCATTGACTTAAATCCTGCTGTGTACAGAAGAAATGGTCAGTCAGTATGGAAGCAGTTAACGTAACCAGCCATGTTCTACAGATAGAGATGAGTGAAACTCCCATGTTTTAGCTCCTAAAGATATTTCTGATCTTGTTTTGTGGTTTTCTTTTTTCACTTTTCAAAGATGATGCACAGATGTTTAAGTTAATATTTAAACAGAAAGAGTCATTTAAAAACACATTTTAGTGAAAAAAATGCCTAGGATGTAAATTTATAGTCATTGTTGTATCTTTGAAAGCATCTATCTTTCAAAACCAACATTGTAATTGACAAACTTTTAACAAATCTGCCTATTTATTCAGAGCTGAATTTCCATTGAATTGTGAACTGTAACAAATTGCTCAACTCTGACAGTAGATTAACTGTGCTTATTTTATGTGAAAGCAGTGATATTTCCATACTGTGAGTTTATGAATGCATGATAGAAGCTGAATTCTGCATTAATTGTACTAATGGCACACAACACATCCTCACATCTCTTGGTGGTGCAGTATGTTATGAAGGGCATTTAACTATCCTTTAAACCCCTTTATAGCGGCGGTAGTCAGTTTAATAATACTGACTACCCTGACAGTGACTACAACAACATGGCAATTATGAAGACTACTACCCCGACATGAAAAAAAAAATGACTTACCATGACACAGATGAAGTGATGTTACAACCCGATGTGTTGCCAACAGAGGAAAATTACTTCACGCCAAAACGCGACTCCTGTTAAAGCGCCAATCGATGGACCCGGCTGCCATTCATCCAATGTAAGTATTATTTTAGGAGTTAAGGCTAGGGTTAACCTTACCTTTACAAGCCGGGTCCATCCATCGATGCTTTAAGAGGAGTCACATTTTGACGTGACGTCATTTCCTCAGTCGCCAACAAATCGGGTCCTCATATCACTTCATCTGTGTCATGGTAAGTCCTTTTTTCTCTCATGTCGGGGTACTACTCCATGTCGTTGTAGTTGCTGTTGGGGTAGTGAGTATCGTTAAATGGTACTATACCCCTTTATAGACAGTTGTTGTTTACTCCAGTTGAATCTTTCATCACATACAGAGAGATATTAGGCCAGTTTATATATCTTCCTGTGCATAAACAGCTTATCTCTTGAACTGAGCAAGTTGAATATGCGAGCTGATGACATGATCGCCCCCCTACTCACTGGACTCCAAGCACCATTGTGTGAACACCCTGCCCAAGCAGCAGGTACTTCTGCTAGGTAAATTACTGCAGACCCATTGATCCTGCTAATTTATTTTACTGAATTCTTAGAAATACTATACAACTGTTTTCTGGCATACCACAGATTCAGCAGTACAGCCAGGAAAGACAGTCAGACAATGTAGGCATGTGGGGGCCAATGTTGACTGGGGAGAGCTCCCACTTGTTCACCAGGACCTCTATAACAGCACGGTGGCTCAGTGGTTAGCACTTCTGCCATTACAGCACTGAGGTCATGAGTTCAATTCCTGACCATGGCCTTATCTGTGTGGCGTTTGTATGTTCTCCCCGTGTTTGCGTGGGTTTCCTCTGGGTGCTTCGGTTTCCTCCCACACGCCAAAAACATACTAGTAGGTTAATTGGCTGCTATCAAATTGACCCTAGTCTCTTTCTCTTTGTCTGTGTGTGTGTGCGCTAAGGAATTTAGAATGTATGTCCCAATGAGGCAGGAACTGATGTGAGTGACTTCTCTGTACAGTGCTGCGAAATTAGTGGTGCTATATAAATAAATGGTGATGATGATGATGATGATGATGATGATAATAACAGTACCATAGGTGAAAAGTACTGACTTTAGGACAACTGTATTGGTTGACCAAATCTGCCCATATGTGGGCAACTTACATCAAGAATGTCACCAATCTTAGCAGCATAAGGGACACCCCATCCTGTCCCATTCCAGCCGGGAGAGTAAATAGATGAGTTTTGTATATATTTGGCACGGACTTCATTAGTGAAGGTAAAAGAGGGTTTTAACGGCTTAATGTGTCTCAGAACATTAATTTGGTACTTTTAGATGCAAAATAGTAGTATTAGGAAGATGTTAGATTTTTTTCATATTAGATTAACTTGTATTTTTAGGTTTAGTGGCTCTGTAAGCACACAGTGAACACAGGTATGCCTCATTTTATACAATCTGCAGTTGTTGTGACTGAGTTAATCTGGTTCCACCAACCCTGCTCCTAATTGTATAACAATACAATGTAATTCCAATGATTTGTACATTAGATGTGCCCAGTCCCCAGTCTGCAGACAGCAGCGCGTTTGATTCCTATCCAGGCACAAACACTATAGCTTCAGATTCCAAATGAAAAACTACTGTTTGTGAATGAGGTAATTTCTGTGCTGGCAGCTCCGTTGTAAGAGGCTGAGTATTTATCTTCCCCTCAGGGTGTGCTTATCACACAATTCCCAGGCTGTGTAATGGGCCCCTGTAGCCTCAATGATGCTATGAATATTCTTTGCAATCATCTTTGGAACGTGAGAACACGCGGCCGGCCGGCTGAGAGAGCATCACATACACAGCTCAGTCTCGCACATGTCCTCCGCTACAGCAAGGCTATGCTCCGGGCCGTATTTACAGCTGACTCTGCTCTAGGCATTGTTAGTAGATACACCATAAATTAGTAATTGTGGACCCCACAGGCTCATGCTCCCTATCCAACACCCCCTCTCCTGTTATTTTCATTGGAGAAATGAGGTGGTTGGTAAAGACAAAGTAGCAAAAACAGAATATTCAAAGAAAACAAAATACAATTAATACAAAACCATTTCTATGCTGAACAGAACTTCTCTAGACATTTGCCTAGGTGGTTTATAAGGTAAACTGGCAATAAATAAAAAAAATAAAATACCGTAATAAAAATGTATTGCAGTGTTTTTTTTATATATAACTAACAAATAATTTATCAGTTTCTAGAATATACTCCATCAATCTCTGCCTGGACGTATGCAAACTGTTATTCAATAACATATATTGTGGGAGTTGTAGTCCAACAACAAATGGAGAGACACACGGTGCTTACAATTTAAATAAGATAAGCTTGATATAAAGTCCTGGACTGGCCACACATTTAAAGATCTGGATACTCGAACACATTAGGGGCCAAATTGGGCAAATATGGAACAGTGGCCATTTCCAAGGAGGCTCCATTAATATAGTCAGCTGATGACTGCAAACACATGGTTGCAGTCATTGGCTGTTTGCATTTGCAGGGATTTGGGTGGTAGTTGATGTAGACCCCAAATGCAGCTTTAGCATTTCTGTTGAGGAGTATTTAAAAGTTTACTGACTACTTGGTATCAATACGACGTCTTATGTGGTAACATGTAACTATTTATAGATAGACAAACAAATTTTGGATACATTCAATAATGTCATGTACTTAATGTGTAAGTATTCACATAGTAAAGATACTCGGGATGAATAGAATGTTTCATGTATGTACCACAGTATAATTAGATACTGACAAATGCAAGCTGGCGTCCACATTAGGCATATTTTACTCACATGGTAAGAAGATCGCTCCTCTCTGTCCAGAGGTCTTGTTACATACATACGACCAAATATGGGGTCAATGCTAAATATTTCCATGGGGGGTTGGTCAGCCCCCACGCCTGTGATGCTGTAACGGATCATACTCTCGCTGTCTTTGTCGGAGCGGATCTAAAGAAGACACAAATAGTAAAGTCACATGTGGATATGAAATGTACATTTAAGGGAAGAGTCCTAAGGAAAAGGCTTTTCTATATTATTGTTCTCCACTGTTCTGCAGCTTATATATAAGATACAATCATTTTAGCAAAAATAAGGCTATTCGAAGTTGCAAAACAGCTAGATGATCATATAAAGGCACTAGGATGCAGGGTAAGTGCTGTTATACTGTGTAATGTGAACAAGGACTACTATAAAAGCACTTTGCATGAAACCACGTACTTTTATATGGTCAACATCAAATAAAATAAAGCAGATGTATTTCTGATACAAGGTTGAAAACACAACTAAACTAGGAGGGTTATTTGCTATAAACAAAGAAACACTTGGATTACAGGTATGATACATGACTGTTCTTGACCTATGATATTTTAATGGTTTCTATTCTGTACAAATTACTGAAATGAAGATGAAGTGTCGAGTGAAAGCCATAATTAACCAATATTATACATGTTATATGGACAGATCTGAGGATTAAACAGGGAGAGAAAAACAAAAGGTGACATGACCCACAGATGGTTGACCAAACAATATCTAAAGAATGTTTTTTTGTTGTAGATATTTGTTTGAAGGTCACTTTTCCAGATTCTAGATTCTATCGTCCTTCATTTCCCTGACATTTTCTGGAAGATAATGAGCACATTCACTGTGAGTCCCCTGCTTCATAATAGGCTTGTTTTCCTGTGATCCCAGCTATAATCTCTAAACTCTCTCATTGATTCCTGCTGGACCTCTCGCTCAGAGACCTGAAGGTCAAAGCACAGAAGGACCCATCTGTCTCAGCATGGACAGAATCAGCAAGTGCAGGTCATTACGGCAGAAGAGAGATAATTGAACCCATAATGCAAAGAACACACATGTGACAGCCTTAAATAATGGCTCCAGTGTTATCTTACCGCAAAAACACAAATTAATGAAAGTTTATTATTAAAACCATATAAAAGTTTCCTACCAGGTGCACAATCTAATAAGGATATTAGTCATTGGCATACCAGACGTTTTCCTATTAGGGATACACATAAAGGACAGCTTTTGGTCTAATACATATTAAGACTGTCCTACTGTCAAAAGATAAAGGTTCTATATGGAAGGATGGCAAGAACTCCTGAAGCTTATCTGATTGGCTGCTGACCTTGGTTTGTCTGCTTGTTAGTTCTGTATGAAAGAGTTTTTAGTAACTTAAGCAACAGGGCACCAGTTCCCAATAATATTCAGAACACCCCCCCCCCCCCCCAAAAAAAAAAAGACCATTTAAAGCAAAGTTAAGTAATTATTTAACACAGAGGTAGGCAAACCTAGGTTTCTAAAGAAGTTGAGGAACTAGAGGTGCAAACATACCCTGACAGCCAGAACATAACAGCACATTCAAACATGGACAAGGATGTTTGAATGGATATAACAGCCAGCAAAACACAAGTTGATTACCTCTGTTATCAATAACTACGTATAAAACCTCATTTGAAATGCTTTTTGGGGCATTTTAAGAAACCGGGTACAATGTTGTAACACTTGCAAGATGCTTTTGAAAAGAACCCTTACTGGGACCATACAACTCTAGGGGATATATTTACTAAACTGCAGGATTGAAAAAGTGAAGATGTTGCCTATAAGAACCAGATTCTAGCTGTCATTTTGTATAATGTACTAAATAAATGATAACTAAAATCTGATTGATTGCTATAGGCAACATCTCCTCTTTTTCAAACCCACAGTTTAGTAAATCTACCCTTAGATCTCATGTTGTTAGCATTGCTTTCCTCATTGCAGTCTACCACTGGCCAGGATACAAATAATTACCCAGAATCTCATTAATAAATCAGCATATTTTGTCACTGGAAAGTCCCACTATTACAGCATACACTTATGAAAAGTATGACCCACTACAAAATAGTAGTAGAGTGCACTGAGATTACCATTTTACAGTTAGATGCAACAGCTACACAGACTGGAGTTTGTATGATGTATAAAACACAAATCAAGGACTTGCAGCTTCAAAACCTCAGATTCAAAACAGCAGGAACTTATTTAAATAGGTTTCATTTAGTTTTAATGTGAATTCATTTTATATTAATCATTCCTACTTAAAACGGATGAAAGGAACTTTTTCTTTCAGCTGTTACGTTGTTCAAAGTCTTGTTTTGGAATGTGAGAAGTTAGATGTAGTTTAAGGGGTGCCTAGTGGATTTAGAGTTATGAGTAGTCTTCCAATGTTCTGTTATCACTGGTGACAGCTAGATGGTGTAATCTGCCAAAGATCAGACTGTTTATATACAACTGAGGTAGTTAACTTAATAGAAATATGTAGATCAGCACTGGACAGTATAGGACAGTACTGACCATGTGCTCAAATTAAGAGGACCACACCTATAAGTTTGTATTTACAGGCTGAATACTACCAATAAATTTCAACTAAGTTGGTCAAGGAAAGGGAGTCATAAACACACAGTTGTGCAGTCCCAAAGGGGTAACAAGCCTAATCATGTGAAACATAAGTATGTTAGATTGTTGTTATGCATTAACATAGAGAATCTTGGAAAATTATCCCTATGGATTGTTACCTGGAGTGTACTGCAAGGGTTATTACAGTGTACAGAGCAGGCAGGTGCGGACTACTGATTTTTCCCACATAAACGCTAAACCAGGAAATGAAGGTGGCGGCACTACTTAGGATGGGAGGATATTTGTAGGTGCTATCCTCTTAAAATTCTCCAAAGATCCAAAAACATGTTATGCTATTATGACACATTGACTTGTTAGGATGGGTGGGGGTGTTGTGGGTGTCCTTAAATAATGTTGGAATATTTGAAGAATGAAAAAATAAAAAAAAAAGCCAACACAAATGTTATATTTATACAAGAGCAACATTCAAAAGATGCCTAATTATACCTACTAATGTGTGTGTTTATTTGCATGATATTGATACAATATTTCACAAATGTGAAAAGGCATTTGACAAGAGGGATGGATGCTATAAAACACATCTTGTATTCTAAAACAAGAGACTTGCACAGAATAGTTCTCTTTTCATTGCTGGGTACAGACATGTCTCCAGTTTGTGGAAAAGCCAAGAACCTGGTTGCCTAGCCTATTGTGTCATCGAGTCCAGACATCAAGAACATTTTACCATACATTTATGGTATGAGCTGAATATTTGCATTGGTTATATTTGTTGCCAAGTATCTTGCAAAACTGTTGTTCTCAAATTAATTATTTTAGTATGAGATGCGCTATTAAGTTCAAATGCAAGGCTACTGATATAAGCTGCGTCCGCTGTGCAGTAACATAAATATTCAATGGTCAGCTGCTGAAGAGCTGACCACTAATCCTTATTTATGAAGTGAGGCTGGCAATAAACTGCAGGGAGTCCAGATTGTGAAGAATGGAATAAAGGACAAAGAAATAAACTGTACTGGGGTGGACTTGTGAGTGGATGAATGTCACAAATCAACACACACAGCACATGTGAAGTAGATATTCAATTCCATTCTTAGCAGTTACCAGTAATGTATTAATCTTAGGCTGGATGAGGTTTAGTCCCAAAGTCCTTTAAATGTGCCCTTTGGAATGCACGCTCTGTTTGTAACAAACTTACCTCCATACATGACCTCTTCCTCTCAAATAACCTCAACCTTCTAGCAATAACAGAAACATGGCTCACACAATCAGACACTGCCTTACCTGCAGCCCTTTCACATGGTGGTCTCCATTTCACCCACACCCGCAGACCGGGAGGCAAACAAGGAGGGGGGGTTGGACTACTTCTCTCCCCACAGTGCATATTCACAGTTCTACCAAGTGTCCCATCACTCACCTTCACATCTTTTGAAGTACATGCTGTTAGGATTTTTAACCCATTCTCTATGCGTGTTGCTGTCATCCATTGTCCACACCAACAATTTCTTGAACACTTCTCTGCATGGCTCCCTCACTTCCTATCTACTGATATCCCCACCATTATCATGGGTGATTTCAACATCCCTATTTCTAATCCACGTTCCAATGCTGCTTCCAAACTACTCTCTCTAACCTCCTCACTTGACCTCTCCCAGTGGATTGAATCCGCTACTCATCAGGATAGCCACTGTCTTAATCTTGTTTTCTCTAGACTATGCTCATTTACTTATTTCCTTAACACTCCTTTCCCCTTCTTGGATCATCACCTTATTAGCTACTCGCTCATCCCCAGTTCTTTACTCTCCCTAGTGTCAAACTCTTCCAAGCCTCCTCACAACCGCAGGAATTTCAACTCTATTGATTTTCAACAGTTTTCCACCTCTCTCCAACACCTTCTCTCCCCAATTTCTACATTCTCCTCCCCTGATCGGGCAGTACCCCATTTTCATCAAACCCTAGCAACTGCCCTGGATCAAGTGGCTCCAGCGACACTACATACTTCGCGTAGAATACGTTGCCAACTGTGGCACACTACAGTAACACGAACTCTACAAAAACTTTCTCGTAAAGCAGAACGTCACTGGTGTAAATCTTGTGCCTCTGATTTCATCACATATACTGATATCTACCACTCATATAGCAATGCCCTGGACACTGCTAAACAAGCATACTACCGATCTCTCATCTATGCTCAGGCTTCTAACCCCAAATGCCTCTTTAACACATTTAACTCTCTTCTGAATCCTCCTGCCCCAAATCCTCCAACTAACATCAGTGCACAGGATCTTGCTTCCTATTTCATGGACAAAATTGATAAGATCAGGCTTGAAATGGTATCATCTCCCTTGACAAGCAATCGGCTCAATTCCTTTGTAGCACCCTCTGACACTCTCTCTTCATTTGATCCCACAAATGAAGAGGAAGTTTCTACTCTCTTCTCATTTTCCTACTCTACCTCCTGTCCTCTTGATCTCATTCCCTCACAAATTGGTATGTCCCTGTCTCCTGTGCTCATTCCTCCTCTAACTAAAATATGTAAACTATCTCTTGCTACTGGTATTTTTCCATCACTATGCAAGCATGCAGTGATTACTCCCATTTGAAAAAAACAGAATTCTGACCCTAACTCTCTCATAAATTACCGCCCCATATCCCAGCTCCCAAGCCCCTCCAAGCTTCTCGAGAGAATTGCCTACACTCGCCTCACACACTTTCTTACAGCAAACAACCTGTTGGATCCTCTTCAGTCAGACTTTCGCTCTCAACACTCCACAGAGACTGCACTGACCAAGATTGTCAATGATTTGATCACAGCAAAAAATAATAACCATTACTCTCTTCTAATTCTCCTGGATCTCTCTGCTGCATTTGACACTGTTGACCACTCTCTCCTCATACGAACGCTACAATCCCTAGGTCTTGAAGGCACTGTCCTATCCTGGTTCTCATCCTACCTATCTAATTGCTCTTTCAGTGTTAATTTCTCTGGATCCACCTCTGCTCCGCTTCCTTTATCAGATGGAGTACCACAAGGCTCAGTCCTAGGTCCTCTGTCATTCTCTATCTACACCACTTCTCTTGGAAAACTAATAAGCTCCTTTGGATTTCAGTATCATCTCTATGCGGATGATAGACAAATCTATCTATCCTCTCCTGATCTTTCACCATCTGTGTTGTCTCGCGTTACTGACTGTCTTTCTGCCATTTCATCTTGGATGTCTTCTCGCCAACTTAAACTCAATCTTTCAAAAACTGAATTAATAATATTCCCAACCAAAAGCAGAAGCTTCCTGCCTGACATTTTTATTTCTGTTGATAACATGACCATAAATCCCACCCCGCAAGCTTGTTGCCTAGGTGTAATCCTTGATTCACAACTGTTATTTATTCCCCACATCAACTCTATATCTAAATCATGTTACATACACCTAAAGAACATTTCCAGAATACGCACATATCTGACACAAGACACCGCAAAAACATTAATTCATGCACTTATCATCTCCCGCATCGACTATTGCAACTCCCTCCTTACTGGTCTTCCCAAAGTCAGACTTGAACCCCTACAATCTATTTTGCACGCAGCGGCTAGATTAATTTTCCTTACTAACCGTTTTTCCTCTGCTGAGCCACTCTGTCAGTCTCTACATTGGCTGCCTGTATTTCAACGAATCCAATATAAAATTCTTCTACTAACATACAAGGCCATCAACAAAATTGCACCGACATACATCTCCTCACTGGTCTCGAAATACCTCCCTACTCCACACCTCCATTCTGCACAAGATCTACATCTCTCCTCCACTTTCATCACATCCTCCCATTCTCGGTTACAGAATTTTTTCTGGGCTGCACCCACTTTGTGGAATTCCCTCCCACGCACAATAAGACTTTCCTGTAGTCTTCAAACCTTCAAGCGTTCACTGAAAACCCACCTCTTCAGACAAGGTTATGATATTCCGCAACCACCATCTTAATTTCCCTAGATTACCCTATTACCATCCTCTACACTGCTAACGCAAGACAACAACCCTCTGACCAATATTGCAACACACACAGCCCTCTCAGTACTTTTACCTTTGCGTTCTAGCTGGTCCATTGTGCAATATGATGTAGCACATGCCCTTGTGTTTCTAACTCCCATTGTCCTATATATTGTAAGCTTGCGAGCAGGGTTCTCTTACCTCTCTGTCTGTATGTATAACCCAGTATTGTCTTATCAATGTTTGTTCCCAATTGTAAAGCGCTGCGGAATTTGCTGGCGCTATATAAATAAATGTTGATGATGATGATGATGATGATGAACTCCAAAAGGACAGGCAGTAATTTGGGGGTTAAGAGTCCCATAAAAGTAATTAAGATGACATGGTGGTAGGTTTGTTACATTTTTAGGTTATATAGGTAGCATAGTAGAGATGGCATTCTTGTAGAACTTGGTTCCTGCAGTTGTGCAAATTAAAAAGATAGTTTGTGCTTTAAGAAGAAAAAAATAAAGAAATCAAAACAATTCATGAGAAAGATGTAACCTAAATGGTGGTATGTGGCCGCACAGTGGCACAGTGGTTAACATGGCTGCATCACAGTGCTAAGGTCACGAGTTCCATTCCGACCTGTCTGCCTGTATCTATGTCTGTGATACTGTAGGGAATACAGATTGTAAGCTCAAATGACTATGTATCCTCTGATTAGCGCTACATATTATTGGTGCTATATAAATAAATAATAAATAAATGAAAGTCTGGTAGGCAAAGAATAAAAAGTGAAGTCTATTGTAGTGGGATGGACTAGTAGTCTCATGTGTTTTGACAAGCTTGTGAAGAGTGTTGGGAGCTTAGACAACAAGCAAGGGTGACACAGTGACTACTGAGTTCTCCTACCAGGATTAGAAACCATCCAGAAGGGTCTTTTGGGGAACAAAGCAAACCAAATCATTTCATGTATGAGGATAGCCACCCGTGCTTGGTGAAATTTTAAGCTAGACAGACCTGAAAATATTTGGCATGCTTATGTTTAAGCTCACGTTGATGTGTGGAGTGAGCCTCTTGCAAAATCATTACATTGGCTTTGAGTCTTTGAGCATATTTTCTACAAACATGCAAGATTTCAAATGGCCGGACTATTACGGGCTACACATTGTGAGATAAATATTTAAAAAACAGTTAAAAGTAAGTTGAAGATGAAAGGATCATCATTTTAGGGAGATAAATATGGCACAGCAGAAAATAACATAAATAAATAATAAATAAATAAAATATATAGCAGGGCAGTGGAAAAGCTCAATTGAGGAACATAAAGTTGACAGACTGGCAGGAATCATTGGTAAAGATAAAAGAAAAGAAAGAAAAAAAATAAAGAATGCTAAAAACATTGTTTTCAACAATATCAATAATGTCCTACAAAGGCAAACAATTTAGTAGATGGTACAGAAGACCAGAACAGGCTGAGAAGTAAATGTTGTGATACAACATCAGCAGAATATTATGATTAATGCTAGGACTGGGAGCTAGGTGTTTCCCTGAGAAGGACAATGAGACTGTAAGTGCAATAGCAAAAGAGAAATGGAGATATAGTGGTGATACGAGGATGAATGGAAGTGGAATAGCAAGAGAGGGGATGGAGACATGGGATATGGTGATAAGAGGAAGAAGGGAAGTAAAGTAGCAAGGAAAATTAGGGGGTGGCGGGTCAGCAAAGGGAGTAAGGGGAACGAGAGTAACAAGAGGATTAGTGTAAAGGGAGAAGAGTGCGGTTACCACCTCAAGAAGAAGTGAATAAATAGTTGATGTGCATTTCAAAGCAGTCTATTAACAAATTATTATATAACTGATGAATACAGCTATACATGTGACAGAAAATAACGCATCACATTTTGTTAACAAAGGCAAAAAAATTGTGGACGCAAAACTAGCTTGTACAATTTCCATATTTCAAGTTTGTCATGGAAAAATACTCACAAATTTTGAACACACCACCCACAGACTTCGCTGAGATGCTGACTTGAATGAAATGAGATAGAACAAAAAGCAGCAGCGAGTGCTTCACATAGGCGCCTTATCAGGAAAAGGAGCCACTGACAAAGCTGTGAGTTAGGAGTCTGGTTGGTTGTAGAAATCAGATCTGAAATTTAGTAGTTTTATCTAAATGAGAAAGGCAATATTCTGGTAGGCTGGCACCCTAGAAGGCACTGAGATCAATGAAAAACAAAACAAAAAATCCCAAAAAATATATATATATATATATATGAAGGCAACAAAAAAAACAAATCACTAAAGAAAATAAATGGTTGTTATGTTTCCTCTTCTGTTTGCTCCTTCTCCTGCAAAACAGGAAAATGAACCACTGCAGAGAAGTCAATATTCTTTATATAGTCTTTAAGTCAACAAATCACAAAGCAGTCACTAGGGTCCTTGCTCCTGTCTTGCAACCTAGTGGAAAAGGTCATATTTAAAATGATACTTGTCCTGCTCGCATCTCCATAATCAGAAGAAAGGGGAAAAGAGAGATGGGGAGGGGGAAGAGAACGGAGAGGAGCAGAAAGAGCGGGTAGGTGTAAGGGAGCATAGCAGACACAGAGTGAGAAACAGTTTGGCAGACTTGCTTTTCAGAAATGTGCTGTGTGGACTGGTTAATTTATACAGTGATGCTGGGCTAGTGATGTCACTGCAGGTCTCAGATTTTTAACTTGCCCCAGATTCCATCATAGACATGTATGTCACAAAAAGACAGCCTATCATACTGACAAAGTTGGTCATTACTGAGTTACATTATGAAATGAAAAGTCATCCAGCTAATGAATGAGATATTCATGCTATATCGGAAGAGGGTGATAGCCTTTTTCCAGTGGCGGAACTACAGAGTGTGCGGCCACTATGGGGAATGAAGGTGAGGGGGGCAATGCCCCCCTTTCAAAGATCCCACTCTGCTCTCAAAAGAGGATAAGGAATGGAGGCATCACCAGGTCCATACCCAAGTTTTCTTATGGGGTCCAGTGATGCATTCTGGCAGCCGTTTTGAGGGCTGAACCAATATTTATGAGAATGCAGCTTTCTAGTAGATTCGTAGGTTGTATTTTCATTAAGTGTCTCCTGCTGCCTCTATAATGTGTAGGTGGCAGGTACAATTTAAGAAAATAGAAGATTAATTTAAAAGGCTGTTGCTGTTAGTACATTACTTCATCACAGAATTGACTGTGCTTTGTGAGCAAACATCTGAAAGCGGTATGTGTTTTACAAGAAAAAAAAAAATCAAGTTGAATTTGTAAATTGCATAAGGGTCTCCACTCAGATATTACATGGGCAGTAGCATAAACTAGCATGGAACACACAACTGCTTTCTGTCTCCCCAGGTGATACCCCACTGCTCAATCATGCAGATACTTTGTACAGGACAAGCTGTCTGAACAAAGGAGATCTCTCAGGATCCTGCCTGTGGGTCCTCCATCCATATCTTTGAAACATGTCACTGTCCTGTAGTCTACACAGTCAATCTACACTGTGTATTACCTATTATTTTGTAATTAATAACTAATGGCAGTAAATACTTTAAACCAGCACAAACAACTACACAATCCAATCAGTTTTCAGGGTGCAACAGAAATAAGATTACGACCAAGATCAGTCTGAAATGGAGGCACAAGTTTTTTGGGCTGAACCAATATTCGATAGAATGCAGTTTATCAAATCACTAGGGGCTAGATTTACTAAGCTGCGGGTTTCAAAAAGTGGGGATGTTGCCTATAGCAACCAATCAGATTCTAGCTGTCATTTTGTAGAAGGTACTAAATAAATGAAAGCTAGAATCTGATTGGTTGCTATAGGCAACATTCCCACTTTTTCAAACCCGCAGCTTAGTAAATCTAGCCCTAGGAGTTAGTGACATCACAAAGATATAAGGCACGAATGCAGTTAGCTATAAATTAACACATCGCTTTATTTAGCTCCCACCCTCACAGAACAATGTGCTATAATCTCTCTATACGGGGTAGACTTATGTCTTGTCTCTTCTCATCAACAATAGTTACCTAATAACCATGTCACCTGTCATCTATTTTTCTTATTTTCCACAGTTAAATTAAGAAGACGTGCTGAGTTTCCTATTCAGATAGAGTGAGCTCAGAGCTGTTGGTGCAATGATAGCACAACATAGACAAAGGCTTGGATGGTATTACTATTGAATTTTACAAAAAGTCTTTTTGTAGCCAAATTGTGAGACACCTGAGCAGGTGAATGAAGAAGTTACTCTGCCATCCTCTGTATCTGAGGCTTTAATAACTGTTTCAGCAAACCAGGCAAGGACCCGTTATACCCAGAATCCTATATGCCCATATCACTACTGACCACAAAAGTCAAAGTACTTGCCTAAAGCTTTGCTACATGACAGAATAAAGTCATTGGTAAGATAAAGATATATACAGACCAAACCGACTTTATGCCAGGCAATTTCTGTACTATTCATTTACGGCTGAAATGTACTCATCTACAAATTCCACATGATTATTGTAACAATGCTGTGATGGAATCCTTGTATGTGGCCAAGGCCTTTGACTCAGTAGAGTGGGAAAACTTGGGAAAAGTTTGGTTTTGAGAAAAATTTTATTGGTTGGGTTGTGTTCCTTTAGAGGAGGAACTCAGCAGGGCTGCCCATTATCCACTGCACTGTTTGCCTTAGAGATCAAACCATTGGTCTGTGTGATCAGGGAGGCTGGTTGGATCAAAAGATTGCAGCTTGGAGATAAGGTGGATACTATGCAGACAACACACTCTTTTTTTCTTGACAATCCTAATGAGTTGGATTTTTTTTCTAAAACAAGAGCCTACTCCTCTACCAACCCATGGAGGCCCACCTACTGGCATGATATGTTTTCTCATTTTAGCTGTTTTGTCCTATATAAGATGCCATTTGTATATTGTCTAAAAATTATAGCGTGGATGTAGTAGACATTTCATTAGGGAGATATTTTTTGGGTTTAGTACTTTATATATATTTTTGACAGAATTAAGAATTGAATTATGTTAAGGCTTGGTGTACATCAATTAAATAAGCTAATTATTACAGTACCAGACAAATGTCTGATGATAGGGATCAGATAGGTATGGCAGCTTTTTGTGTTTGTCGTGGAGGCAGGTATATAATTAATATTCATTTTTTAACAAAGCTGGGTGGAAAATAAGGGTGGTTCTGAACTATCATTTAAACATCTTAAACCATTTATGGAATGCCCTAAACATTTTGTTCACCTTGATTGGGGCATCTAGATAATGTGCTGCTGTCTGTCAGAGAGAGGTACACAGTGCAGGCAATCTCTGGATTAAACCCTAATACACTTTCAACAATTTTAGCATGACTGATTTCTTAAAATGTGTACAAATATTGTTTGGAAAACTATACCCCTACCCCACATGCTAGAGTCACACACAATACATAGAAAATGACGACCTCCTTAACACCAAACTGCTCAAAGGAGCATTCATTTATTATACATAACTGTAAAATCATGGGGGAAACAAAACGGGACACCTCCTATAACCACTGCCTCTAGAGGAAGTAGAGTGACAGAACAGCAGTAGGTCAGCACAATTAAAAAGATTAATTAATTACTTCTATTTTTCATCATTTCAAAAAAAAATTCCCAGAGGGAGACCTCAGCGGTGGAAACTGACACCTTGAAAAATGTTACTATATAATGAATTTCCTTAATTGTACTCGTTTGATTGCTCCCTGGAAAGCATATAAACCTTTCACACTCTGTCTCAGACAGCCGTTTGGGTAATAATGTGACATACTTCTAAACTGTCCCTACTCCCCCCATCCTCTTCCAGCAGACCAAGGTTTTTGAAAATTTGTTCCAGAATGTGTGCTTTTTTGCAATTTCTATATCTTTTCTTATTTTGGATGCTGTAAGAGTAAATGTAACTGTATTATGATCATCATCATCATTTATTTATATAGTGCCAGCAGATTCCGTAGCGCTTTACAATTGGGAACAAACAGTAATGAAACAATACTGGGGAATACATACATAGGTAGAGGTAAGAAGGCCCTGATCGCAAGCTTACAATCTATGGGACAATGGTTTGATACACAAGGATAAGTACTACATCATATTGAAAATTTGTCCAGCTAGAATGCAAAGGTTACAAAGTATTTAGTGGGCTGTATGCTCAGTCACAGAACTATGTTGATTAGAGGGTTGTTATCTTGTGTTAGCTGTGTAGAGGGTGGTAATAGGGTAACCTAGGGAGATTAAGAGGGTGGTAGAGGAATATTATAAGTTTGTCTGAAGTGGTGGATTTTTAGAGAACGCTTGAAGGTTTGAAGACTAGAGGAAAGTCTTGTGGTGCAAGGGAGTGAATTCCATAAAGTGGGTGCAGCCCAAAAAAGTCCTGTAATCGAGAATGGGAGGAAGTGATGAGAGTGGAAGAGAGACACAGATCTTGTGTAGAACGGACGTCAGAGGAGGGCTGGCAAATTTTAGCCCAGGGGGCAAAAGTCGACTCAGCAGCCTATTAGGAACATTTTAATGGAAAAAAATGCAGTAGCCCAGTGACCCAGCCCAAAGTAGCCCACTATGGGACTGGCCCAGGGGGCAGATGCCCCTCTGCCCCCCAGCCCAAGCTGCCCCTGATGAAGGTGTCGAGTTGGGAGACAAGTAAGGAGATGTATGTTGGGGCAATTTTGATGATTTCCTTGTATGTTAGTACAAGAATGTTATAATTGGTTTGTTGAAAAACAGGCAACCAATGTAGAGACTGACAGAGTGACAGAGCAGATATAAAATGATTTGCAAGGAAAATAATTTGAGCCGCTGCGTGCAAAATAGATTGTAGGGGCTCAAGTCTGATTTTGGGAACACCAGCAAAAAGGGAATTACAATAGTCGATGTGGGAGATCATCAGTGCCTGAATTAAAGTTTTTGCAGTGCCTTGTGTGAGATATGTGCGTGTAATGTTTTTTTAGATATATGCAGCATGATGTAAATATGGAGTTGATGTAAATATAGAGTTAAGCAAAGGATAGTTGCGAGTCAAGGATTACACCTAGGCAGTGAGCTTGCGGGGTGGGATTTATGCTCATGTTGTCAACAGATATAGAAATGTCAGACAGTAAGCTTCTACTGTTGGGTGGGAATACTATTAATTTTGTTTTTGAAAGATTGAGTTTGAGTTAGCGAGAGGACATCCAAGATGAAATGGCAGAAAGACAGTCAGTAATGCTAGACAACACAAATGGTGAGAGATCAGGAGAGGATGGATAAATTTATATATCTTCCGCATAGAGATGATACTGAAATCCAAAGGAGCTTATTAGTTTTTCTAGAGAAGCGGTGTAGATAGAGAATAGCAGAGGACCTAGGACTGAGACTTGTGGTACTCCAACTGATAAAGAAACAGGAGTGGAGGTTAATCAATAGAAATTAACACTGAAAGAGTGATTAGATAGTTAGGATGAGAACCAGGATAGGACAGTGTCTTGAAGACCTAGGGTTTGTAACATCTGTATGAGGAGAGAGTGGTCAACAGTGTTGAATGCAGCAGAGATCCAGGAGAATTAAAAGAGAGTAATCGCCTTTAGTTTTAGCTGTGATCAGATCATTGACAACCTAGCGTAGTCTCTATGGAGTGCTGAGAGCGAAAGCCTGAATGAAGAGGATCCAATAGGTTGTTTGCAGGAAAGATATGTGATTCCACCAGTTATGTCATGCTGGAATGTGTAGTGTCCTATGTCTGTATAGAATTGTACTGGCATCCAATCACTGACCTACCATCAGATTCTTTACACTGCTCAGTCAGTCTGGATTACTGCAGCCACCTCCATAACATCAGGAGCTGCGGCCATGGCCTTGACTATGTCAACTTCTGCTGACAGTACTGGTGGCTTGTGGCTCTAACCCATCAACCTTCATAAATTTCTAGCTGTGTCACAAAACTATTTCCAGTATAATTAACCCAGACTGTATTCACCCACATAGCCCAGCTCCTAATCCCTCAGCGCCTCCCAGACTAGCGGAGAATCATCTACCTCTACCTTTCCACTTCATCACCTCCTTCAGAGGTGTTCCCTGGTCCCCCAGATCATTGCCTGCCACGGCTAAACCAATGATTAAAACAGAACCTAGACCAAGCCTACACACCTGTGGAGCATAACCCTCAAATTATGAGTCAAAGCAGCTGTACCATAGATGATCCTCCCCTGACCATATACATAAAGGCCCCACAGCTCCCATTAAATAATTTCTGGAGCAAGTTGCCAGACTTAGGGCCCCATAAGAAGGATACCATATACACTCATCTAGGCCTACTGTACCACTTCTTTACACTGGTAATACTGTATAGTTGCTGTGAATATACATACATTACTTATCTGCTCCCTAGCAGCAGGGCCGGTGCTAGGGTCCATGGCACCCTAGGCATTTTTAAAAAAGCGGTGCCCCCCCCCCCCGCAAAAATCGCCCTCCCCCCGCAAAAATCGCCGCCCTCCTCCCTCCTCTCCTTACCTTGTCTCACCACCGCCGCCTCTCTGCTCCGTCTCCTCCCCTCCACTCACTGACACTAGTAAGTGGAGGGGAGGAGACGGAGCAGGGAGGCGGCGGTGGTGACAAAATAGCCTCTTCCCCCCCTACCCGTCCATCTGAATGCTGTGCGGCGGCCGTGACAGGTATGGTCAGCGGTCGCCGCACAGTTTTAAAGTATTTTAGAATTTTGTGGCGCCCTCCAGGCGCCCTCCAGAGCCCGGCGCCCTAGGCAAGTGCCTAACCTTGCTTAATGGGAGCGCCGGGCCTGCCTAGCAGACTTTATTGACAGTGAACATCCACAATTATTGATTAACAGCTGTTCTCTTCACCCAAATTTGACCTGACACAGAGGTGGAAGTTTTTTATGCTTTTGGATAGGGCTCATAAAGCCCTCAAACCTGACAGGCTCTCAGAGATGTTGTGCTCTATCTTCATTATCATAAGAAAAAGGAGAGTTTGATCCTAGTACCAGAAATATGTCCCCCATTGCCAACTCGGGAGCTAATTATTAGATATTTAATGATTTGACAACCTCGACCCTCAAATAGAAGAGAGACCTCAATGAGGTTATAAGGACTTTGAGAGAACATGAGTTCAAGTGTAGCTGGGGTTTTGCCTTTCCATTGCCAGTGTTTTTCATGAATGTTGTTACATGCTGAGCAGGGTCAGGCTATCTACACGATAATCTCTTCCTCAGAGCTCATCTCCATCTACAGCAGGTACATGAAAACCATCCTTGTGTGAATGATCCAGAGGCTAAGACCTATTTTCTACTGTACTTTGAGAATTCTAGGGACTATTTACATTCCAAGTCTACCAAGAACAGAAATCCTCTTTTTTATTTATTTTTTACACACTTTTTACTGAACTCGCACTTGACAGTATCAACATCATACACACAATGAAAAAATAGATGCAACAAAACCTACACAGGTGAATACAGAGTATCATGGTCATTAAGACACAAAGTTACCATGGTAAATACAAGAACGCATACATTTCATGTTTCCAAACCCTGCAATCCTCTTTTTCACCTTCATTGAGAAAGAGAAAGAGTATGTGCTTCATATTTCTGGTAACAAAATATTCATAATTTGCCGTGGTAGATATATGCTTCAAATCCAATTCAAGTTGGTAAGCACCTATTAACTCTTTCTTTAGTTTGAAGGACGACTGTTCTTCAGATGTACTGCATGGCCTGGTATTGGCCTGTTACACAATGGTTCGAGCTAATGGTGTTTTTCTATTGTTCATCCTACTAGAAGTTTTTTTTATATAATTTGTATTTCTCAATATATAAAGTTTTTTTACATTGCTCTTACATTAAAGTTGCTATGGTTAATGTAATTTGTACAGGTCTAATGTTTTTTTTTTTTGATTCTAGGTCTCACCTTCTTTAAAGTCCCTTAAAAAGCAAACAATTGCTCCGTTGCTCCGTTTCGCCAGCGCTGTCCTATACAGCAGCCTATACAGACAGTATACAATACAGCACCGCCGCGGACGCTTCTTTGACAGCGCCGCGGCTGCTGTATAGGACAGTGGCCACTTAGTTAGCGCAGGGGGGGGTTTCTAGAGACTCAGAAACCCCCCCTGCGTGAGCCACTGGAGAATTTATATAAGCTGGATCTAGGATATCTGTGTGGATTTGCCAAACCACCAGAGTATATTATTCATTACCTAGCCTTACTTGGAGGAGATTGTCCGGTCAATAATTTAATTCCCCACATTCTTAACATTGTAAATTGGGAGTTTACGGGCTTCATGGAACCCCCCTCCCCTTCTTTTTCTTCAGTTATCACTTGGGTTTGGCACACCTATAGGATGGAGTGCATGACAAGTTTCCTTGGCATGCTCACATTGGGGTTGATTCTCCCTTTGCAAAATGTGGTCAAGCTGTCCTTTGACCTTTTGCCATAGACTCTAATGTCTACATTGATTGCTGCAATACACAAAGCCTGGGACCTATACATTCTTATAAATTTATTGTAAGCATTTTACTCCTCTCTATACATGCCACCCTCCCTGCCAATCCAGATCCCAACCAAATCTTTACAGGTTGTTGTTTCAGTACAATTTCTCTCTTTTTTGTACATTAAGTCTATAGCCATGTTTAGTCTTATCGTACTTGTCAACTAAACTGGTTTCCTTTACGCTTATTTGTTATATAATGTCACAATCTTGTTATATAATGTCTCAATAAAATGTGATTGAAAAAAAAGAGATTTGAATCATAATTATATTTAATGGTCATGCTGGGTGGGAGTAGTGTCTTATGTCTCCCTACAGTGTAATAGAATTGTATTATGATCGTTCTAAGTAGTCAGGTCATGTTGAGGTATATGGTATTGTAGGTCTATATAGAGTATAACAGAATTGTATTATGAAACTATCCAGTGGTCATGTCAGGGTCCCATCTACCTATTTTCCCATGTCTGTCTCCTGTTCCTCGTTTGTCCTGTCACGTCTTTTGCTGCACTCTGTTTGAGTCCCCATAGCATTACTCACATTCATTTGTGCTACTGACATGTATTACCTCATCTATTTGTTACTTGCTTCTGTATCCAGTGCTACGGAATCTGTGATGCCTTATAAATAATAATAATAATAATAATGTCATAATGGGTAGGTGTAATGTCCTATATCTGTATAGAGTGCAATAGAATTTTATTATGATACCATCCAGTAGTCGGGTCATGTTGAGTAGGAATCACTTCCAGATCAAAGGGTGGTATAGCACTAGTTTGGAGTCACACATGCAGCAATATCAGGTCAGTTGACCAATATTGTGCATAATCTTATGGCACGAGTAACCATCTATAGAGATAAAAGAATGTTGCCTTCTGTTTATGTGTGTGCATATGGGGTCTGTTCCATAAACATCAATTGCTGGTACAGCATAACACCCTTTCTAATTGACCCTCATACATCAGAATGCATCTTCAAACCCTCTCATGGTATAGTGTCTCTATTTTAGCCCCTAAAATTAATATATCAATTTGTACAATCCTATCCAAACACCAGAGTCAGACATTTTATGGCCTGGATCAATATTCGTGCAAATTTAGCCTTTTAGGTAACTAAGAACTACCTACATCACTGACAAATGAAGCACAAAATCCAACTCACAAAATGGCTGCCTATATTGTGTTCAGACAACAAAAGCACTTTAAGGGAACTCCGTTCCACTAAGTAAGTAATTTCTTAGAGGAACAATATTCCTGTCCAATCTCACTTTTACCACTTTATATAGCTAGACAGGTTGCATAAGTGTGTGCAGTACCAGTTCTCAGAGATACATCAAGGAACTACTGTTTGTGGTAATGGTTCTGTAAACACATGCCACGTTTTTAGACTTGTGCTTGGAATACATTACATATTCCAACAGATTTTTGTATTGCAGTAATACACTAGCCTAATATTACAACAAGCCTCAAAGAGCAAAAACATTATTATAGAGCACAAAGGCCCTGAAGAGCTCTTTAATGTAATTTAGTACAAACAGAAATGTATAATTACTAGTGTACACAGTACGTAGCTGCCTGGATGATGTTTTCAAGATGGCAGTCTCAGTAGGAGTGAGCACAGGTCTCCGTCTATTTGTTAGATGCATAGGGTTGTACTTTAGCAGAAAATGATCAGATAATTTGCATCCTTTGCCTGAGCTTGACAGGAATAATTCTGTTCTCTTTTGTTATACAAGGATTGCTCCTCTTAGGTAATTAGTATATCAAAACTAGAGATGGGCGGGTCCGGTTCTCCGAGAACCGAACCCACCCGAACTTTGGGTATCCGAGTACCGAGCTGAGCAGCTCGGTACTCTCCCGCCCATTCCGAATCCAAATCGAGGCCGAACGTCATTGTGACGTCGTCGGATCTCGGGACTCGGTTCTCGCGATACTTCAACTTTATAAATACACGCCTCCACAGCAATCCATCGCCATTTGACAGAGGGAGAGAGCAGGGTGTAGTCATAGGCTAATTAGAGCAGGGACAGAGAATACCATATTGTTCTTGCAATTGCTCTAACCAAAATCGCTAGTGCAGAGAGGAGGATAGAGGTTTATTATTTTTTCTTCATATTTGGCACTCCCCAGCGCTTTTGGGGTGTCCCCCATAATTGTGCATTAATATTTCTGGCTGTCAAAAGTCATATCTGTCAGCAGTATCTACTAAATAATTTGTAGCACACCTCAGTGTTTTTGGGGTGTCCTCCCTAATTGTGCATTAATATTTCTGGCTGTCAAAAGTCATATCTGTCAGCAGTATCTACTCAATAATTTTTAGCACTCCTCAGTGTTTTTGGGGTGTCCTCCCTAATTGTGCATTAATATTTCTGGCTGTCAAAAGTCATATCTGTCAGCAGTATCTACTAAATAATTTGTAGCACACCTCAGTGTTTTTGGGGTGTCCTCCCTAATTGTGCATTAATATTTCTGGCTGTCAAAAGTCATATCTGTCAGCAGTATCTACTCAATAATTTTTAGCACTCCTCAGTGTTTTTGGGGTGTCCTCCCTAATTGTGCATTAATATTTCTGGCTGTCAAAAGTCATATCTGTCAGCAGTATCTACTCAATAATTTTTAGCACTCCTCAGTGTTTTTGGGGTGTCCTCCCTAATTGTGCATTAATATTTCTGGCTGTCAAAAGTCATATCTGTCAGCAGTATCTACTCAATAATTTTTAGCACTCCTCAGTGTTTTTGGGGTGTCCTCCCTAATTGTGCATTAATATTTCTGGCTGTCAAAAGTCATATCTGTCAGCAGTATCTACTCAATAATTTTTAGCACTCCTCAGTGTTTTTGGGGTGTCCTCCCTAATTGTGCATTAATATTTCTGGCTGTCAAAAGTCATATCTGTCAGCAGTATCTACTCAATAATTTTTAGCACTCCTCAGTGTTTTTGGGGTGTCCTCCCTAATTGTGCATTAATATTTCTGGCTGTCAAAAGTCATATCTGTCAGCAGTATCTACTCAATAATTTTTAGCACTCCTCAGTGTTTTTGGGGTGTCCTCCCTAATTGTGCATTAATATTTCTGGCTGTCAAAAGTCATATCTGTCAGCAGTATCTACTCAATAATTTTTAGCACTCCTCAGTGTTTTTGGGGTGTCCTCCCTAATTGTGCATTAATATTTCTGGCTGTCAAAAGTCATATCTGTCAGCAGTATCTACTCAATAATTTTTAGCACTCCTCAGTGTTTTTGGGGTGTCCTCCCTAATTGTGCATTAATATTTCTGGCTGTCAAAAGTCATATCTGTCAGCAGTATCTACTCAATAATTTTTAGCACTCCTCAGTGTTTTTGGGGTGTCCTCCCTAATTGTGCATTAATATTTCTGGCTGTCAAAAGTCATATCTGTCAGCAGTATCTACTCAATAATTTTTAGCACTCCTCAGTGTTTTTGGGGTGTCCTCCCTAATTGTGCATTAATATTTCTGGCTGTCAAAAGTCATATCTGTCAGCAGTATCTACTCAATAATTTTTAGCACTCCTCAGTGGTTTGCGCTCAGAATGGATTCAAAGCAGTCCACATATGATCTAAATGAGCAACCAGGTTCTGTCACCAGTCCTGATGTTAGTGTTCCCAGTACGTCATCTGGCCAAGGCGATGTCAAACAACAGAGTGTTTTCAAATTAGTGCAAAAAACAAAAACCAAAAAAAAATTTACTGTATTGAAGCGAAAAAGAAGTGTAACTGAGCAAAAGTTAAGTGACGATAAAAAAAAAATTGCAAGCATGCCATTCTACACACGCAGTGGCAAAGAGAGAATGAGGCCTTCACCTTTGGCTATTAGTGGCAGATCCCAAAAAGTTACCCAGGCTACAATTGGTGCACAACTACTGTTACGCGTCAAAGCTGAGCTGCAAGATACCAGTGAGGCATTACAGGAGAATATTTGCTCTGATTCACAAATGACAACAATCCCTGTGGAGAGTCCATCCAACAGTGGGATGTCTAATCGTGACCATTCTGTTAGTCTACCCATAAAGAAGGGCCCTTTCAGCAGTTCTGCTGATGTGTGCCTGAACAGCCCGAGTGTAGCCGGTGATACACCAAGTGAGGATGACACTTTGTCTTTAGAAGAGGATGTGGGGGAGATTTGGGTATCCGACGATGAGGATGCGGTTGATTGTGTAAGTCCTGCAGCAGTGTGGCACCAGTGGGAGCAGTTCTGGCATGTGAGGTTCTGGCACCAATATGCACTTTCCAAACACAAGCAGGGATGACGCAGGGGGCAGACCACAACAGTTTGACATCTGGGCTGGTTTGAAGGATTTGTCATAAAAATGTGTGACCTTGACCATAATTCCAACCAATCCTACTATTAACATGCAAAGGATGGTGGAGGGCCTATCAGGGATTAAACTGTATTTTTCATAATTTTCACTATTAATGTTTGGGTGTAATATACACCCAAAGACGAGTGCTCAATTGCTAAGAGTCATTGATGGAGAGGAAGACAAGCAGGCTTGTCTGTAGAATTTGCAGGCAAATTGTGCTGCGTTATATAGGTAACACCCAAAGAGAAGAGCTCCATTGCTCAATTGCTAATTGTAATTGCTGAAATAGAAATAATAGGGCTGACAGTCTTGGTCTAAATCTGCAGTTACATTTTATTGTACCATAGCTCACTGCGAAACTGGAGAGGTGGCAGGGTTTAGTGATAATCTTCCTCCAACAATACTAATTCATCCCAATATCCCAATATCATAGAAGTCTGTGTAGTATGATGTAATTGCTGATAATGGCCTTCCAAAGGGAATGACTAGTTGATTTTAGGGCAGAGCTGTCACGGTTTTTGGGCAATTCTTTTACAGCACAGCAAATATCAAAATGTTTAGCGGACTCATCTGCATCACCACTGGGTGTCTTGGGAAAGCAATTTCTTTTACTACAAGCAGTTGCCAGAGAAACTGAAGGAGAAGACGTCCCAACAAGATGTTGATAAGTCTGGGATCCTTGCAAAGAAAATTAAGTATTTCATCTACAATTAAAATATAGTTAGCACATTTACTTTGTTTTATTGCACACTATAATTTTATGTAGCACCTTTTCAAAATCTATTATTAAGGCAATCACTTGACTCAAGCTAACCGTGTCTGCACTTTCTTCACAGGTAACTACTTCGCTGGACTAAAGTATATTCCCCTCAAATGCTAGTATTCTTGCAGCTGCTGTATTTTCCTACATGCTGTTGCAGAAACCACAAATTGACCCTAAATGTTTATGGACACAAACAGCATCTCCTGCATGTCATTTTTCAAAAGTTCTGTAACACCAAGTTGATAGTGTGTGCAAAACAGGAAATGTGATGGAATTCAGCCCCGCTGTAATGCTGGACCAATATTGGGGTCGTAATCAGAAATGACATATCCTCAGGAGACTCCAAGCAGGATTAGCCATCTTTCAATGACATCCCTTAGTTTTTGGAACAGTTTGTCAGCTGTATGCCTCTTAGTGAAGCTGCTGATACACAGAGTAGCCTACTTCTCAAAAATGTGATGTACCTGGGTACATGCTGCTGCTGTCCATGCTGCTGCTGTCCATGCTGGGGAAGGCGAATGACCAACCCAGTGGGCTTTCACAGTCATATAATCTTTTGTTTGCCCAGTTACGCTTGTACACATATCTGTGGTTAAGTGTACAGTGGGTAGAATACCATTTTGTCACCCAATAATGACATTTTTAGGAACTTTCCGGTACAGGAGAGAATTAGCTTTTCTAGTAAAATGGTATAGTGATGACATTTGCTAACAGGGACATAACACCTCAATTAAATGTCTTAAACCAACTGTATTAATAGTGGACATTGGACGCAGATCTAACACTAGCATAGTACCCAGGGCGTCTGTGATCCGCTTTGCGACTGGGTGACAGGTTTCATTCTTGCTTCCTCTTGCAGAGGATTGTTTAACTGCCAATTGTTGGGGGGGGAAGACTGCAGGTGCTGGGATGTAGATGAGAGAAGGGAGGTAGATTATGCTGGAATGCTTGTTGTTATTTTTTTTTTAACCGAAGTTTCTGATTTTCCCAACAGTTTTCCAATAACTCGCTGAAAAATGACGAAACATGGATGAGGATCCCAGATGGTTAAGGTCCCTACCTCTACTGAGTGTGGCTTTAAAAATGCTACAAATGGATAGACAACTCTTGCCAGGATTCGTGTAAAAATAATTCCACACTTAAGAGGTGGATTTTTGGTCTTATGCCCAGGCATGACAATGGCCTTTTTGTTATCACTGGCAAGAACTGAAACAATTTTTCTTTTCAAGTGTATGAAAATCATATTGTGACATAGGAGGTGTTCAAAATTGAATAAAAAATGACTGGAAATTAGTGTTACTGAGGTTAATAATAATGTAGCTACAAAATAATACCTAAATTATGTTATTTTAGCACCAATAAATGTAATTTTTATAACAAATTGCAAAACAAAACCAAACAAAACCAAAACCAAAACCAAAACACGCAATGGCGGTTTTGCAAAACCAAAACCAAAACCAAAACACAACGGTAATCCAGATCCAAAACCGAATCCAAAACCAAAACACGGGGGTCAGTGACCATCTCTAATCAAAACTAATATGAGTTAGAATATCAAGTCCAGTAACCATGATCCACATGATATTGTCTAAGAGCTGAGATTATTAGTTCTAGAATACCAAGGCCACAGGCACAGCTTGTGTACATCACGGCCTTGCAAGAGTTTACAGTCATCAGAAACAGTGTGAGAGCAGTATGATTATAATTATTTTTTTTATAACGTACGGACATATTACATATCGCTGTACATTGAGGGGATCATGACATGACACAAATTACATACAATGACATGAAACAGAAGGTAAAGATGGTACTGTCCAAATGAGCATACAATGTCAGAGGCGCGGAGAGCACATTATGCGTAAGGTAGCAGAAGAACGATTGTATTTGCTGGTGGAGAAAGTGCGGGTGGCTACGGTTAGGCAGAAGCATGATTAGCCTCCAATAATAAAGCAGATAATAAATAGTATAGAATAAAGATTCCTCTTTCTTGCATGGCTGTTCCTAGGCAATGCTGTGCCTGGATATAGCCACTTTTTCTATTTCCACGTCTGGACAAAACCTTTCTTCTGCCACATGTACAGTCATTCTGCCTCCCTCTGTCTGTGCTTAGCTATTTTATCACTCTACCCAGCTGTGCTATTATTTCATGGTCTCTGCTTGAGTACAGTCATTTCACTGCCACAAGTACTCTTCTTCCCTCAGGTATGATCTTTTTTCCTCCCTCTATGCAGCTGTAACCTCTTTCTCTTCTGTTCAGTTATACGGTTGTTCTTGAGATGCATGTGTACATACCACTCCTCCTCCCAATTTGTAGTTATGGTCTTTCCTCCTCCCGCTGTGCAGTTATGGTCTTTCCTCCTCCCAATGTGCAGATATGGTCTTTCCTCTTCCCACTGTACAAATGTGACTGCTCTTTCACTGTGCAGGTATGGATGCCATTCCTCCCATTGTGCAGATATGTCCCCTCTTACTGCTACCATACAAGTGTGGCTGCTCCTCCTCCCACCATGCAGGTATTGTTGCGCTTCCTCCCACCATCCATATATGGTCACTCTTCCACCAACCATGGAGGTGAAGCCTCTCTTCCTCCTCCCATGTAGATGATGTAGATGTAGCCTATCTTCCTCCCAGCATGCAGGTGTGGCTGTTCTTCCTTTCACCATGCATATATGGCAGCTCTTCCTCCGGCCGTGCAGGTATGGCCTCTCTTCTTCCCAATGTGCAGGTGTAGGCTCTCTTCCTCTCACCACCAAAGTATAGCTGCTCTCCATCCCACTGTACAGGTATAGCCATTGTAGGTGTGCCCCTTTTACCTCCTTCTGTGCAAGTAATGCCCTTTTCCTTCCCCTGTTCAGTTATAAGGTTGTTCTTAATACACATGTGTATATACTGCTCTTCCTTCCTTCCTCTGTGCAGGTATGGCCACACCTCCACTCACTGTTCAAGTGTGGCTACTCCTCCTCCCACCATGCAGATATGACTTATACTGTGCAGGTATGGTTGCTCTTCTTCCCTTTGTGCAGATATTGGCCGCTCTTCCTCCCACCATGCAGATATGGCTGCTCTTTCTCCAACAGTGCAGGTGTAACCATCTCCACCCCCCCATGGAGGTGTTTCCACTCTCCTCCGGTAATGCAACGTGGCCACTTTTCCACCGACAATGTGTCCACTCTTCCTCCCTCTGTGCAAGTAAGGCTGCTTTTTCTTCCACTCTTCAGTTATAAGGTTGTTCTTGATAATAATGTGTACATATTGCTTTCCTTCCTCTGTGCAGTTAATAGTTATGGCCACTTTTCCTCCCATCGTGCAGGTATTGCCACTCTTCCTTCCTCTGTATGTGCACGGCTGCGCTTCCAGTTTTAATAAAATCCTCTACATCTTTTTCTCTCTCTCACTCGCAGACATCCCCACCAGCTGCAGAGACAAGCTAATCAGAAGCTGGAATGACTTGCATTCACAACACCTTTTGTCTGATCAAATAAGCAATTACCTCGAAATTAAAGGCTCCTTTAATAGGAAAAATAGAAAGACAGCAGCTTAAATTGTTCGAAAGACAAGAATCTATAGTGATTGAGTGCTGAGTGTTCCTCTTTATTTCCAAATAGATACAATTCTTCCCAACCTGTTACAATAAATGGTATAATTTAAAGCCTCCGCAGATTTCCAAAATATACTACTGAATCCAGGAAAAATAAAATGATAAAAACACCCCCACCGCTTCAGATTTTGGAAAGAATGTGTTGTTTTTTAATGGCCAAAAGTGGTGATAAAAGATCCATTGCAATGGAGTCTAATAGTAGCTGGCTTGTCACTTATTATTAAATCTTGCATTACCCAATACTCCAGATTAGTCAGTATAACTCCATTTATGATTAAAACAGTGTCACACATTTTTTAAGACATATTGTAGGTAACGTTGACATTTACACAAATAAATGGCAAGAAAGTTGCGATCATGATTATACCTAGAGATGTTCACTGACCCCTGTGTTTTGGTTTTGGTTCTGGATTAACTTCGTATTTTGGTTTTGGCAAAACCGCCCTCGTGTGTTTGGTTTTGGATCCCTATTTTTTTTCTAAAATCCCTAATTTCTTCGCTAAAATCACAAAATTTGGCTAAGAGTAATTTTTTTGCCTTGTGCAATTGAATTCACACTTTTGCATGCATTTGTATGTGAATAGCATTATACTTCCGACCGAGTCTTTTTCCTATACAAAAGTACAAGTGAGTGAGAAGGTCCAATTCATTTGCCAAAACCTGTGAAACTGTCATGAGTGCATTGAGGATAAGTGCGCTAAAAGCAGTCTACACCTCTGAAGGTGGTGAAAAGTCTTCTTCACCAACTTTAGTAAGAAAACATCTGATAACTTGAAGAAAGCATGTGAAATGTATCTGTGATCATTTATTTCTATTTTAATATGTTTAATAATACAAAATCAGAGAAATAATTATAATTTGGTATATCCTTGATTATTTTGGGCTCTATTTATCGTCATAATGGTTATCGAGGTAAAAAGTGTATTTATTTATAAACGCATTTTACCATTATTTTATATTATTTTTAGTATCTAGCTATTTTTCACTGCAGGCGCAGAGCTAGATACTTATATTACTTTGGATTCTCTTGCTTAGCTGCAGGTCATGCAAGTATAAATATGCTCTACCCATGCAAAGGCCACTGAAATGGTTATTGCTGGCAATAACAATGTGATGATCTGTGGTAACACCTATGACAGTGTTGGCTAACCTGTGACACTCCAAGTGTTGTGAAACTACAAGTCCCAGCATGCTTTGCCAATATACAGCAGCTTATTGCTGGAAGGGTATGCTGGGACTTGTAGTTTCACAACACCTGGAGTGTCACAGGTTAGCCAATACTGACCTATGATGTATAGGTGTAAATAATCCCAATAGTCAGCGTATCGGCTTGTCATCCTTTTTTTTTTTTTAAACACTGCAAACTTATTCTGAAAATTATAATATTTTGCCATTTAGTATAACAATTATTTAGTACAACTCATAACAGTTTGTTTTTTTAGATAGCAAATGTGATAAAAAAAATTACAGAATGTAACTTTCTCCAGTGTCACTGTGCCAGCCACGTGACTTTTTGGGCAATAGCAGATATGCTATCACAATGACACTTCACCTTATTTTGCTTTGTCCTGTATTCTCCAGTTGTTTTTCCATTCTCATTCTCTCCCTGCTCTTACCTTTAACCCTTTTGGGTCCACACCATGCCCTGTGCACTTATAGAAGACTCATCATCTCTCAGATTGACAGCCTCAGGACATGGATATATAGGAATCGAAATCTGTTATGGGTTAAGTTAGCTTGTTGTTATACCAAACCATCAACAATTCTGATAATTTGCTGTGTTTAAAGCATATGGCTCTATTTATCAATTGGGAAAATCCTTACTGTTGTCAAAGATAGGAGTTTTGTCAAAGATGGGAGTTTTCGCCAGCCATATGACTTATTTTTGATTCGTCCTATCCATCATAGGGGTTACCACAGGGGATAACAGTGTTAATGTAGGCGATAAGTACTCAGTGGCCTTTGCATGGGGGATCCTATTTATGAGGCTTCCCCCACTATGAAGCAACTATGCCTCAGGATAGTGGTAACACCTGAGAAGCTTGAAAATAAATAATGTATTATGGCAGTAAACTTTTTTTTTGAGCCTCAAACTTTTATTGCCCAGCCTCCAGAAAAAAAAATTATTTTCGGGGTATATTATGTCTGCATTATTTGTTATCCATAAAATATTTGTGACCCCAGCACCAAGGGACTCTGCCAAAATGGCTCCGCCGATCGGCTCAAGCAAGATGGTAGCGTCGGGCCTACATCCCTGCATCTTCTAGCAGTCTAGGCTGCTGGAAGGAGGGGAGGGTAGAGGAGGACAGAGATGCCATGAGAAGCCTGCTGATGCCAATTGTAGAAGGGATCCATTTTGCAGCATATTGGGGCAAGAGCAGGGTAGGTCTGGTGAAAGAGCCAAGCCTAAGCCGAGTATTAAAGCCAGCCTCCTGGCCTGGATGAATTACAGGTAAGCAGAGAGGACTGCAAGCATGAAGTCTGGTCCCTGCTGATTGCTACTTAGTCCTGTCTCCACGGTGACAGATAAATGTATTCACTGTTGAAACACTTATACATAGAGACTGAGGTAAAAGTATGGTCTCTACTGTTCCTGAATTGTGTAACTGCAGCATTGCCTATCTACAGCATCTAAACACACAGAGAAAATTCTATTGGGCTGTTATTCCTTTCTTCTTAAACCAAACCCAAGAAATTGTAATAGTTAACCATTCAAATAAGCCGGGTTATTCACCAAGTGCACCAACCGTACCCAATGTCTATAATTGTGAATGTGTTATTTGCATTAGATAGTGAGAGGATTAGTGTAAACATAAGTGTGGTGTTGTTGAGATTCTACAGGGAGTGTACATTTTCTCTAATCTTGTTCTACCAATAAGAGTGGTGATCCTGACAGCCAACCAGGTTTAATTTGGCACGACTGTAGGAATATGTAATCTGTATAGTGATACATGTCTTCCAGCAGTGATGTGATTGACAAGTTGCATTTTAACAGTGATTGACAGCTGTATTGGAGATTGAACTGTATATTGCATTTTGTACAATAAACACACCAAGGTGGTTTTATTTATATGCTATGTTGTATTATTCCTGAGAAGTCTGAGTGGATTAAAGGGGTCTCCCAAGCTGTTCTCTGGTTAAACAAGCTGCCTATATGCCCACAGCATCTAGCACAGAAGACTAAGGTGGAGGCACTGCACCATTAAGACTGGAAGTGGTGTCAGCACAGCATATGTACAACACCCCTCTCAGGAGTGAAGTAATGGTTTGTTACATATTTGTGCCTTAAAAAGTTTTTTTATTATGGGGGGTAGCCTGGCAGCTATAGTGGATAGTGCTTGTTTACTTCACCTACAAGCCAAATCGACCATTCCTCTCTGCCACCTGGCCCAATCAGGACTACAGTCAGCGTTATCACCTGCCTGAATATTGGCTAACCCAGAACTCCCGACCCAGACCATCGGACTATGTCCTCTCTGAATTCTCCTACCACAGTGTGCCGTCAACATCTCTCTGGCTCCCGTATGATGTGCCTCATTAACCTACCAGTCTAACCAATCTGGCCGGGTGAGTGGCCTGCACTATGTATCTGGTGTTAACGTTGGGAGTCCCGCTCCAGATCTCACAGCTCCCCCACAAGGTTTAGTAAATACAGCTAGTACCCATTTAAGCTCCCCGGGGGCCCCTCTAAATGTACAGCATGCTTTATAGGCACTTACCTGCTCTGGCTTACCACATGGAACTGACATGCAGTACTTGGCCATTTTGCATGATCCATCCTCCATTTGTATATGGGCGCAGCTATATGGACAGAGAGTGAGTTGGCCTGATTCTGATTTTGGCTACTACATTCGGGGCTCTTCATCTCGACCCAACACCACTGCATCTCAAATTCTGATTTATCTGAACCAGCTACCCTGGACTGTTTGACAGTTTCCCACTACTAGAAGTGTGTTAACAAAGAAATATTCTGCCATCTTCTGGCTTCCACACAGTAGCCTATTATCTCCACTCTGTCCCACTTCGTTTTCCACCACAAAGCTATATCATTATTAGAGTGCAGAACCAGCTGACCACCAGTGTGAACATTGTACTGGTTTAAACACCTGTGGAACTATTGCAGCAAGACGCAATTGATTTTCCCCTTATACCATCTACTGACCTTCTGCTGAACCATTTCCATAACTCCGTTGCCGCCCAGTGCTCAACTAGCATACTATGTCTCCTGCTTTGACTACACATCTCATCATCTGTTGCAAGGCCTTCCCCCCTCACTCCCTTTTTCTTACCTTGGCACAGCCTCCCCTCCTCACAGAAGCCTACATGGATGGCCTTTCTTACTGTCTATGAAATTCCCTGATTGACATTCTCCACAAAAGTTTGGTTGTGACGATGGAAACATCACTTTCTTGGATTGCTCAGCTAACCCCACCATGACTATTTTTGGAACTGTTGGTATCCTGAAAATTGTAATAGATTTTGTTATACATTTGCTGGCCCAATTACTATTAAGGATGTCAGCTCTACATAACTTTTGGCCCTTGGGCCCAACAAAGAAGCACTATGTGTCCTAAGTCTTAGAGTCTTCCCTATAGAGGCACCACCCCTTCTCTTATTTTATACGTCTGCTCTTAGATGTTGCACTTCTCTCTCCACTGTTGCTGCTTCTTCTAAATTGAAAAATACATATATAAACCTCATCCAGATAAACTACCTGACACCAAAGACTCATTGCAGCAGCAGTCTAGTGATTCCAACTACTCTAATTCCCGCATTACGTTACACTGCAAACTAAGTCCACAAAAACCTGTGAAAAAATCAAAATTCACAATATCTTACTAAACTGGAGCAACGTGTCTCAAACGTGAAAGATTAGCTGCACTCAGCCAAATGCACAATCGAAGCTTAATCAAAGACTATCAACTCCCTAAATGATAAAGTCGACAGAAGGACTCCAATTGCCCATGGCCAGTAACCTTTAGAATTATGAAATATGCAGACAAAACTAGTCTCCTGGTCCATTATAAAAAAATAATAATAACAACCTCAACTATAATTGAGATTGCCTGCTCATTTTCCTAGATTTTTTTTATTACTGTAGCCAGCAAATGTAGGGAATTCAACCTTATCTGTAAACATCTGTTTCACAACAATATCAAGTTCTCACTTCTCTACCCTGCTAAACCGAAGATTATCAAGGATGGCAAAGCTAATTTCCTTAAGGATCCTAAATCCGCCAAACAGTTTATTGCACAAATAGACACTTGAACGTGTGTAAACACCCCTGATGAGGAACATTGTCTTTTTTGTTTTTTTTTACCAGGGAAGAGGGGGGGGGGTTCCTGTTGCCACTAGTGTTGGATGACACCTACTGTTTCTGTCAGTTCATGAATGGACGCCTGTAGTCCCATTCAACAAGTTTTTGTTCCATTAGATTGTTTATTTTGAGTCGCTCACCAAAGCCTGTACCTTTACTGGATCCCCCTTATTAAACACATCCTGCCTCTGATCATTTCTCGGCAGGGAAATGGATAATCTATCTGTAACAAATTCTATTTCTCCAGCATTAGATGGGGGAACTCTATTATCCTCATTGAACATTGTTTCATGGAATGTGGAGGGCCTAAACCAAGCGAATGAACGTTTCAAAGAGAGGCCACTATTTTATTCAGTAAATCACTCCAATACACTATTCACCACAAATACATAGAAGCTGAGGGCAGATATGTCATAGTCAATATCTCTATGGACAACACAAGATATTCTTATATTTGTATGCTCATTCTAACTATTCCTTCCTTTCAGCAATGTTACAAAAGATTGTGGGCTGGGGAGAGCAGAATTTAATCATTGGAGGAGACTTCAACACTGTCTGCAATCCATCCATGGATAGATCCAAGGTTAGTTCTCCATGTCACACCAACACACAAAATGGTATTACCCTTCTTACTATGAGTCTTGCCTTAGTGGATCCCTAACATCTCCTAAACCCCCTACAAAAGAATTACTCCTAGGTATTTTACTCGTAATTGGAGATTCCCAGGCTATATTAGCCTGTCTGAAACATTTATCCAACATCTTAAACACAACTTTGTGAATCATAATTTAGACCACATAGACAATGCCACCTTGTTTTGGGACACATCCAAGGCAGATTTGTAGGACCACATTATCTCTTATACAGCTCTGTATTAACCTCAGCTTACAGGCAATATAAGCATCATGACACTGTTCTGAATAAAACCAAATACTTTCAAGCCAAACAAATTCATGATACATTTCTTACAGAGGAGGGCTAAAGACAATACCATTTAAAAAAAATAATAATTCATAGGTGAGGGAAACAAATCGGGCAAACAATTAGCTAAACTAGTCGAAGTCCCCAAATCTGAAACTTGGATCTGACTCTTAGAACAACGAACAAGGGGTCAAGCTAGTCGCCTTTGCAGATGACATACTACTTTTTATTTTGGATCTGAAACAATCTATACCACTGATACTCAATATCATTGTCAGATTTGCTAAATTTATTGGATTCACAATTAATTTAAATAAGTCTGAAGCTCTGGTAATGTTTGGACAGGCAATGGTGGCAATACCCCTTCCCTTTCCATTGGGCCCCTAAATACCTCACATATTTAGGCATAGCTCTTCCATCCCATCCCCCCTCTCATCTTTATACTTACAGTGTCAAACCTATTATCAAACATATGCAAGATGAGTTGCAAGTGTGGGAGGACTTGAACATAAACCTTTTAGGACGTTGCAATTTGATAAAAATGTTTTGCTTCCCCAAAATCCTGTACGTCATGCAGATGACTGCTCTCATTTTAAAGAAGGCAGATCTGCAAAAATTGAATACTAGTATCACACACTTTGTGTGGTATTCCAAAAAGACAAGAATAAGGGCTAGATTTACTAAGCTGCGGGTTTAAAAAAGTGGGGATGTTGCCTATAGCAACCAATCAGATTCTAGCTGTCATTTATTTAGTACCTTCTACAAAATAAAAGCTAGAATCTGATTGGTTGCTATAGGCAACATCCCCACTTTTTCAAACCTGCAGCTTAGTAAATCTAGCCCTAAGTCTCTTTAAATTGCAACAATCAACCCAAAGTAGTGGTATCAATCTGCACAAATGTTACAATATTGCATGTCCATTGCGACACGCTATAGATCAGATCAGAGGCCAAAGTCTATACTCGGACGCCTTATTCGATTATGTGCCCTGCTGTCCCTTAGCTATGTAATCCATGCTCCTTTAGAAAGACTATGCAGTCATGGCATTAACAATCTTCTGATACTTCCCACATGTAGAGCTTGGGAATTAGCCAGAAGAAGCCTTAAATTATCACATACACGCTCACTATTCCTTACCCTAGTAGGTAACCTGGAATGTCAAAATTGGGAGATATTACAACCGGTCTTCAGCGGGGTGCAATCCAACCTCACAAAACTAAAGGAACGTCTTGGTCCCTTTCAGAAACCTTTCACATATGGAGAAGCCATGGATAAATATCTTTCTTTCTCACTTGACACTGCTTCGCTCTTTTCCAAGCTAATCACTATTTGCGATCCATTCTTTCCTCTCTAACTCCACTTGACCTAATTAATTCCTTAGATTCCTTAATAGTCTTATCCCACCTCTGCTATGTATGCTCGCATTAGACCTGAACTTGATCTTGACACTGAAAACTCTGGCCTTCAGAAATGGTACTCCCGGTTTCCAAACTTACAAATTACGGATCTACTATGCACATTCTAACTTAAATCATGTCTTATCCTGGTGAGTGAATATAAAGAAATGGCCTATAAATTTCTTCACCAGGTGCATTTATCCCCAAAACAGAGACATACTATCGGCCTTTCCTCTAGTAGAAACTGCCAGAAATTTAACTCTAGTGATGCTGACTTACACCATTGTTTTTGGGAATGCTCACACATTCGCTTATTCTGGGACACCTTAATTAGCTATAGCATTAACACTCTGGCAACAGATTCACCAACATACCACAATGGGCGATCCTTGGAGAACTAGCCAATCAACCTAACATTCCCAGGCTAGATAAAAAAGACTATTGCTAATTCCAGGAGCAGCTGGACATAAAGTAATATTACCGCAATGGATACATAGTACCCCACCAACATTGGGAATGGCAACTGCCAGACTTTTATTTCTTTTCAATATGGACTGGCTTGAGACATTCCAAAAAATGCCTTGTACACCAGCACTTTTCCAATGTTGGGGTAAATAGATTCAGTTTGCCACTAACAACCACACATCCCATCCAAAAGAGTTTTCAGCACACTAGCTGGTATTCCCTACAACTCTTAGCAGACCAAACCCTCATTATTTTATAATCTTCCTTCTGTTGTACTTTAATACTCTGGGATAGAGGGGTGATGACATGGTTGTTCTTCCTCCGTCTTACATACCTTGTCTCCCTGCTGTATGGACGGATCGCCGACTTTTCTGGGCCCGGTTGAGTGGTTTCTGACTCCATTGTTTCTTGAAATTATTGTTGTTGTCAGTTGACTCTGTTATACCAATAACTGTCATTTGTTCTTATAGTCTCATAAGATTATGGACTCTCCAACAATGTATTCCATTGCACTCTCATCTACTATTCACTTACAGTCTATGGTATTATGTCCTTTTCATTCCATCAGATACTGGTATTGTTAAAAAGCAGAAGAAAAGGCTTTCTTTCTCACCTCTATATCTTATTGCCATAGCTGCTTTCCTTTTTGATCGTCGCTCTTATTCAAGCGGTTGTGGATTCAGATTGTTGTGATTGTTGTCTATTCGACAAACATATCTTGTAATGTAGTGAACCATAATAACAATATTTTGAAGTAAAAAAAAGTTTTGTTTTTTTTTCTTTTCAAACCAAGCTTTCAGTTCCAAGCGTTTGCCAGGCTTCCAAAGGGACACGTAACCCTTATTGCTCTGGATAGTTATCACTCAGCTGCCACTATATGATGAGAAATATTATTTTAACCATTACAAACATAAATAGGCACCAAAATCTGTTATGTGCTCAGTTAAATGGTTGTTATACTAAATCCAAAAATATTGTCATTTTCATGAGTAACTTAGCGGCCTTTAAATAATATTCTCATATGTTTAGTGAAATCCTAGTTAAACCAAACCCAAAATATTGTAACTTCCTTGCTGGTTTAAAACAATTCTGTTATGTATGTTTGGCAGGCTGTTGCGTACTTCGCACCAATATTTCACTGAATTACAGTTTTCAAATGCAATATGTGCAAATCAAAGCATTTAATTGACCTGTGCAAAAAATTTGGTGTGCAAATCATGTGAAAACGGTGGGATATTTAAGATGGAAAATACTTCTATACGTGGTTAATTGAATTGCACCTGAAATGTCTTTACTTTAACAGTACATTTGCTGATTTGCTGGGCGGAGTATTTGAATACAATTAAATCAATAAGATGTTCAATGAGTATGTCATTTTGCGGGACAGGAGGCCATATCATTCCTATGACTGCTGTACATTTATAATACAAAAAAATATTACTAAAAAGTAAATAAACCACTATTTGACATTAATAGATATCACAGGCTGTGTATTACTGAGTTGAAAAGCATTAAATAATTGGAGTGTTCATGCAAACAATTTTTTTTCCATGCAGTCTTTCATAGATCTGCAGCAGGTTGCTATGTCAGGTTGAGGTGTATGCGGCTGCATCATTTACCATAACAACACTGGTCCTATGGGACTCCTGTAGTGCCATTGCTATAATAGTGAAAGATGCAGCAGCATAGGTTGCGATCATTACTACCTGGCTGGCCCAAGACAATCAAAAGAGGTTCAATCCGAGTAGCACATGTGCCTCTGCCCCCTCACCCAGCCCTCCCATGGTTTGAAACATTTTTTAAATCAGACAGTGCTAACCAATGCATTGATACCATCTGCATATTTCTGATATGTTATCAAAGAAAGTTGTAGTGTAGCTTTAAGCCAAAGACATAAATTTGTGAAAATCTGATTGATCAGCTGGGAGCCAACCTTCTCCTATAACAGAAAAGGAGGATTTTTAAATTGGCTATTGTTGTCACATTAAATCACATTTACTATCATTCTGTCTTTGTGTTCTTAAAGGATTTGCATGCCAGGCAGCCTTAGTTTTTATACGCTACATTTATAGTAAGTTAGTGAAATTGGGTTTCAATTGAATTTATGATACATCAGGGAGTAACTGAAGACTTCCAAAAAGTGACAGCTTTCCAGCTAAATCGTTTTATAATTCCGAGGTATATTATATATGCGATTTGATGTGCGGTTTATAAACTGCGTGATTTACTAAAGGCACAGCAATTCACATTAATGAAAACCGCATTTGCTGTTTGGACAGCTTGCTGGGATACAAATTATGCACCAAGCTGCAGTTTGCCATGCGTAGTGGCATACTGATTCTTACAGGTGAGATAGCGCAAACGGTTTGAGCTATCTCACCTGTAAGTTGAGTCAAACCACACACTATATCACCTGCGCAATACCTGTACTTTGCCAGAAATACCAGCAAACTGTAAAATATATAATTGTATATATTGCTCTGGCCAATCCATCAACATGTCAAGATTAGCATATGTAAACATTTTGACACAATCTGTGAATGACAACATGCTTACATGTAAATTGTGCGTCTTAGACAGTTAGAACACTGTTGTGGTATTAGCCCGTTGTGTGGTGTATAGAGTGGAGATGATTGATAAAATGATGTCCAACATTTGTAGGAGATCCCAGAGAAAGATTAACTATGCTATCACAAACCATGTAATTCGTTTGAAGGTCCCACCATGTGTCTGTCATGAATGTGAAGTAAAGAAACCTCTCCAGTCTTTGCTTGCAATTGACTAATCTATAAACATGTCACTGTTGCCAACACAAAATTCTTCTAGAAAAGGCTATTCATGAACAGGGCTTAAATACTTAAACATACTAAACACATAGCATAGAGCAACATTGCTCCAGGAGGGAACATGGAAATGTTTTTATGTTAATTGTATGTTCCTTTTTTTCCTTTTCATTTTCTTTTCTGCTATTTTGGCTTCAACAACGACCTATTTTTCCAGTACAAATAATGGATGATTTAGGATAGTGGTAGAAGAGTGTAGGGTGAAGAATCAATCATTTAGGACATATTTACGCACAATGCCTAGAGTATCATTAAAGTTACATATGGTTTTGATCATGAAACAGGTTATTAATAAAGAGTTGCATGGTTATTGTGGTCAACAGAATTCCACCAAGTTTAGCCTTTTCTAAATTTTGTTTTGTATTGATCTGGAGGGAGAAAAACCATAATCCTCAGCCGGACACATACCAATTTCAATTAACAGGGAGGGGGGTATCTCAATACAATTTTATCCTAAGGCAGATGGAACTATAAACATGTCACTATTGGTAGCATGATATTGGCCATCCTAAAGGGAAGTATAGTTTTGTACTAAACCCTCTCTCAGGACCTTCCACCCTCCCCCATGTTACCTAAAGCTGGGAGCTGACTGTCCTGTAGCGCAGGAGCACTCAGCCCATCCAGTCCTCTACCATACAGATGAATAAATCAATAGAGTTTCTGCGTAGCTATTGGAGATGGTCCAAGCCCTCCTTATGGCTCTATTGCCTCCCAGTAGCTCCTGCCTTTAGGTAATTCGAGGGGGAGAATTTGTCCAAAGCAAACTTCCCATTTAAGGAGGACACTTTGGAACTAGAAAGAAATGACCTATGAACATGTTATTTACATTAACTAACAAAATGCAAAAGTGCATGTTAATGTGCAGTAAGCTCTTAGCATTCTAGCTCAAGTTAGGTTGGTCTGGTTTACTGCATGTTTGCACTCGGTTAGTCCTAGGAAGGACTGACAATAAACATCGCTCTGCATCTTTTGTTTAGGCCAAACGAATCCCACTGTGAATATAGGGTTCAGGATAGAGACATAGGGCTAGATTTACTAAGCTGCGGGTTTGAAAAAGTGGGGATGTTGCCTATAGCAACCAATCAGATTCTAGCTGTCATTTTGTAGAAGGCACTAAATAAATGACAGCTAGAATCTGATTGGTTGTTATAGGCAACATCCCCACTTTTTCAAACTCGCAGCTTACTAAATCTAGCCCATAATGTTTCTGATTCCCAAAGGCTGGCAGTTACACAAGCCCATAAATATTTTTCCAAATGAGCAAATTTTTTGCCTAAAATAAAGACAGCTAAAAAAATCACAACACCAGATGCAGTTAACACAACATTTGGTTTACATAGGAAACAGCTGTAAGTAAACAGCACAATATGCATAGCATCAAATCCAATATCAAGAGAACTGCTCATCAGCAAAGTGAGCTGACAGGACGATTAAACACAGGGGTGCATACTGAAAGCGACTTTAAATCATTAAATGCTGTAATAAAATGAAAGAGAGATGTACAGACACATCCCGTTGTTCCAGGCAGTCAGAGGAGAGCGTCTTATCTGCCCGCCATCCAATCAACCGGAAGCTAAGCAGGAAATTAAATGCAGAGACACCCAACGGGAGATTACGAAAAAAAAATTGGATTTGTAATAGTTAGCAGTTAAGTACTGGCTACAAAACCAGTATTGGTTAGCTGATTAATTAGCACACCCAGTGCTGGAAAGCAGCTGAGAATTGGTTAATTTCATTACCAGTTAGTTATACTTAAATATGAATGATTTAAAAGCAGCATTTATGTTCATTTTATTTTTTTCTTAATTGGACTGTAAAAAATATGGATGTTGTTTTAGGGGAAGAGATCTTTTTTTGTCTTAAATTGGGCCTGTCATATACATACAGCGGAGAAAGCCATTCTGCGTGTTGAACTATTCATGAATACAAAGTCTATTATTATTTATATTATTATTGTTGTTATTCATGATTTATAAGAAGCCACAGTGTGCCACAGAGTTGGAGAGTGGGGAAAACAGCGCATACATAAAACAAGGAACTACAAGGTGGACAAAATAAGTGCAAGTATGAAAATAAATGGTAGGGAGGGCCCTGCTCATGAGAGAGCTAACAATATAGTGAAAAAAAAGAAACAAGTGTAGTTTAGAATGATAATTGGGACGGTTGAAAGGGTGTACCAGTGTCGGAGAAGGTTTTAATAAAGAGAAGGGTTTTCAGAGACCATTTAAAATTTAGAATTCTGGGGGAGAGCATGATAGGTTGTGGTAGGGATTCTACAAGTAGGTAAAGGCTCAGGAGAAGTCTTGTGGGTGGGAGCGAGATGTTGTTATCAGAGGCAAAGCAATGTGCAGGTCAGAGAAAAATCTAAGAGGGCGTGAGGGATGTTATGCAAAAAAAATAAGATTTGAGTGGGTGGTGTTGTTGAGGGCTTTCTAGGTGAGGGTAAGTAATTTGAAATGGATTCTGGAGGACATCTAGGGCCAGTTTAAGGACTTGCAGAGTGGTGCAGCGTATTTGAAACAGTGAGAGTAAAAAAGACGGCCTGAGGCATTTAGGACAGACTGAAGTAGGCATAGATGCATGAAGATGTTGCAGCAACCGAGGAGCAGATGATGAGAGAATGAGTAACCAATTTGGTTGCATCTTGTTTAAGAAAGTGATGCATTCTAGCAATATTTTGAAGATGGTGGCAACTGAGAAAGATAGCAGTTGTAAGGAAAAAACAGAGTTTGCAGAGTCAAGTGTAACACCATGGTGTTTAGGAGACTGAGGAAATTTTGATTTTTTTAGACTGTAAGGAAGATTTGAGGGAGGTGGTGACTTTAGGAGCAGGGACAATGATAAGCTCTGTTTTGGACGCGTTAGTTGTAGGTAGAGTTGGTATTCATATACATGTTGAGATAGCAGAGAAACAGTTGGTCACATGAGATAGTGGTGAAGGGGGGAGGTCAGGGGATTTGTACCTCCTGACTACAAGTCAGACCTTGTACCTCCTGACTACAAGTCAGGCCTTGTACCTCCTGACTACAAATCAGACCTTGTACCTCCTGACTACAAGTCAGACCCTGTACCTCCTGACTACAAGTCAGACGACCTTGTACCTCATAGCTACAAGTCAGACCTTGTACCTCATAGCTACAAGTCAGACCTTGTACTTCATAGCTACAAGTCAGACCTTGTAACTCATAGCTACAAGTCAGACCTTGCACCTCCTGACTACAAGTCAGACCTTGTACCTCCTGACCTACAAGTCAGACCTTGTACCTCATAGCTACAAGTCAGACCTTGTACCTCATAGCTACAAGTCAGACCTTGTACTTCATAGCTACAAGTCAGACCTTGTACCTCATAGCTACAAGTCAGACCTTGCACCTCCTGACTACAAGTCAGACCTTGTACCTCATGGCTACAAGTCAGACCTTGTACCTCATGACTACAAGTTAGACCTTGTACCTCATGACGATAAGTCAGACCTTGTACCTCATGACGATAAGTCAGACCTTGTACCTTATGACTACAAGTCAGACCTTGTACCTCAAGACTACAAGTCAGACCTTGTACCTCAAAGCTACAAGTCAGACCATTTACCTCAAGGCTACAAGTCAGACCATGTACCTCAAGGCTACAAGTCAGACCTTGTACCTCATGGCTACAAGTCAGACCTTGTACTTCCTGACTACAAGTCAGACCTTGTACCTCAAGGCTACAAGTCAGACCTTGTACCTCATAGCTACAAGTCAGACCTTGTACCTCATAGCTACAAGTCAGACCTTGTACCTCATAGCTACAAGTCAGACCTTGTACCTCCTGACTACAAGTCAGACCTTGTACCTCCTGACTACAAGTCAGCCCTTGTACCTCCTGACTACAAGTCAGACCTTGTACCTCATGGCTGCAAGTCAGACCTTGTACCTCATGGCTACAAGTCAGACCTTGTACCACATGGCTACAAGTCAGACCTTGTACCTCATGGCTACAAGTCAGACCTTGTACCTCATGACTACAAGTTAGACCTTGTACCTCATGGCTACAAGTCAGACCTTTTACCTCATGATAAGTCAGACCTTGTACCTCATGACGATAAGTCAGACATTGTACCTCATGATGATAAGTCAGACCTTGTAGCTCATGACGATAAGTCAGACATTGTACCTCATGGCTACAAGTCAGACCTTGTACCTCAAGGCTACAAGTGAGACCGTGTACTTCATGATGATTAGTCAGAACTTATACCTCATGATAAGTCAGACCTTGTACCTCATGACGATAAGTCAGACATTGTACCTCATGATGATAAGTCAGATCTTGTAGCTCATGACGATAAGTCAGACATTGTACCTCATGGCTACAAGTCAGACCTTGTACCTCATGGCTACAAGTCAGACCTTGTACCTCATGGCTACAAGTCATACCTTGTGCCTCATGGCTACAAGTGAGACCTTGTACCTCATGGCTACTAGTCAGAACTTGTACCTCAAGGCTACAAGTCAGACCTTGTACCTCATGGTTACAAGTCAGACCTTGTACCTCATGGCTATAAGTCAGACCTTGTACCTCATGGCTACAAGTCATACCTTGTGCCTCATGGCTACGAGTCAGACCTTGTACCTCATGGCTACAAGTCAGACCTTGTACCTCATGGCTACAAGTCAGACCTTGTACCTCATGGCTACAAGTCAGACCTTGTACCTCCTGGCTACAAGTGAGAGCTTTTACCTCATGGCTACAAGTCAGACCTTGTACCTCATGGCTACAAGTCAGACCTTGTACCTCATGGCTACAAGTCAGACCTTGTACCTCATGGCTACAAGTCAGACCTTGTACCTCATGGCTACAAGTCAGACCTTGTACCTCATGGCTACAAGTCAGACCTTGTACCTAATGGCTACAAGTCAGATCTTGTACCTCCTGGCTACAAGTGAGACCTTGTACTTCATGGCTACAAGTCAGACCTTGTACCTCATGGCTACAAGTCAGACCTTGTACCTCATGGCTACAAGTCAGACCTTGTACCTCATGGCTACAAGTCAGACCTTGTACCTCATGGCTACAAGTCAGACCTTGTACCTGATGGCTACAAGTCAGATCTTGTACCTCCTGGCTACAAGTGAGACCTTGTACTTCATGATGATAAGTCATACCTTGTACCTCATGATAAGTCAGACCTTGTACCTCATGACGATAAGTCAGACTTTGTACCTCATGATGATAAGTCAGACTTTGTACCTCATGGCTACAAGTCAGACATTGTACCTCATGGCTACAAGTGAGACCTTGTACCTCCTGGCTACAAGTCAGACCTTGTACATCATGGCTACAAGTGAGACCTTGTACTTCATGATGATAAGTCAGACCTTGTACCTCATGATAAGTCAGACCTTGTACCTCATGACGATAAGTCAGACTTTGTACAGCATGACGATAAGTGAGACTTTGTACATCATGACGATAAAACAGACATTGTACCTCATGGCTACAAGTAAGACCTTGTACCTCCTGACTACAAGTCAGACCTTGTACATCATGGCTACAAGTCAGACCTTGTGCCTCATGGCTATAATTAAGACCTTGCACCTCCTGACTACAAGTCAGACATTGTACCTCCTGACTACAAGTCAGACCTTGTACCTCCTGACTACAAGTCAGGCCTTGTACCTAATGACTACAAGTCAGAGCTTGTACCTCATGTCTAGAGGTCAGACCTTGTACCTCCTGACTACAAGTCAGACCTTGTACGTCATGGCTACAAGTCAGACCTTGTGCCTCATGGCTACAAGTCATACCTTGTGCCTCATGGCTACAAGTGAGACCTTGTACTTCATGATGATAAGTCAGACCTTGTACCTCCTGACTACAAGTCAGGCCTTGTGCCTAATGACTATAAGTCAGACATTGTACCTCATGACTGTAAATAAGGCCTCATGACTATTAGTAAGGCTGTCATTGATGTCACTGCTTCCATACTCATTTGCCCAACAATGAATGAATTAACTTTAGGTGACAGATCTGATTTAAATGAGCTTTATCTTAAGCAAGAAAATGCTACACGGTCACTACAGTAACAGTACCACGTAGATGATAATATCCATAAAAATTGGCACCTAAATAGAGAATAGCGATGGGAGGATATTTTTACTGTGCTATGGTAGCCTTACAGTTATATACAATTCAAAGTAGGTAGACATTTTTTTATTTCAACTGCTTAGTATGGGTAGTTGCCGGGTGTTGGTTATAACATTGGTCAATGATTAGAATTTCTGTGCTGGTTACTTTAAGTATAAGCAAGTTATATGAATATAATATATGAATTAGTAGGTTTATAGCTAGCTAGCCAGTTCCATATTTGCTAATAAATTATGTGGCAAATTGCTTTTCCACCTAAACTACACCTATGAGTTGGTTTATACAACACATTTTGGATAATAAAACAGTATTGGTTAGGAAATTCAGTACTGGTTACTAAACTCATATTTAAATGCAGGTTTAGTCATGGGGTTAAATAATTATATCTATATTAGTTAGAAAGATCAGCCTCAGGTTAGGCTGAGGGTTTCAGGTTTTTTCTCACCTGAGATACTACAATGTCTCGGTAAGAGTTTTGGAGAATTTAGTAGTGGTCAGTAAAATTAGACTTGCATTATCCAGTACTTGCATATCAACAGTAGTGTCTGCTAGTAAAGTCAGTATAGTTAGGAAAGTTAGTAAGTCAAGTAATGGTGCAAGGTGAGTATCGCTAGTTTGTAATCCGTCTAGTTGAACCATCACCAGTTTTGAAGCTCACTGTCAGTCAACAACTGAATGTTAAAGATTGCCTGACTTGAGTTAAAAATCTGAGCCCTGACTAATAAATTCATTATTTATGTGTGTGTCCAAGTTCACATCATGGGTGAATGACAGACAGGTAGACACATCAAACGACATGCTGGCCCCACAACTCTTGGCTGCAAACCCCAGCACTAAATTAAATCTCCAGATATCAAATTAATGAGGGAAATCTAAAATATTAATATATTCTAATTGAATGTTCTCCAGCAAATTATCTAGGCATTTTAAACCGTGTCTCTGAGAAATTCCCTCCTGCATTAATACTGAGATGGGTGGGGGTGTAAGAAGCAGAGAGGGGAAGAGAAATTTTCAATGACACTAGAATAAAATAATATGTAGAAGTATCACTGAGTTGAAGAGAGGGAAGTGAAGAGGAAATAGTCGGTCTTAGCAATAAAAGTTTTCACATTTCTCACCTAGCATTAGACAGCCAGGACATTAAATTCCTTCCAGAACACCATTCTTCAGCAAGGACAGTATATATATATATTCCCCCAAGGCAGGACTGGGTATAAATACAATATGTATAATTACTGGGAAGGCCTAGATTCAGCAGGGAAGGAATCTGAAATGGAGGCTTTATGCTGTGATTGCAATTTACATTGTACGCTATGGATTAGAGATGTCAGCCTCAGCCCAGCAGAAGGGAACGGGTAAGGGAAATAGTAATCTGTGGAATCACGGGGGATGCAATGCTATTACACTGTGCAAGTGAGGAGGTTGGATCAATAGAAGGAGGATGATCAGTGCCTGCAGACAAATGGTGAGTGGGATAGCAAACTGGGAAATAATCCGGGAACTCGATGTGTTAGGGATAACTCTCAAATATATCTGTTTAGAAACCGTCTAGTAAGAAAACAAGCAGGGAGCCATTGTCTGCTGGCTGCAAAACGGGATCTACGTTGATGGCTCTATAGCGGAGGTAGGCAACCTGTGGATTTCCAGCTGCTGTGAAACAACAAGCCCCATTCACTTCAATGTTACAATATGTTTATTTGGTAAGCCTAGTGTAAAAAATGATGCAACAAGACCTATCCATCTATAATAATTTGCAGACTATTAATTCACTAGATGTGTCAAGAACATTATTAAGTTTTATAGATTATTTCAAAATTGTGAATGTTAAAAGTATCTTGCTTTATAAAGCAGAATGTTAGTAGTAGTTTTTTTCGATAAGCCTGGGGGCAACGCAGACCATTTTTAAGAGGTCACCAGGTGGCTAGCTTTCCTATACTATATATTCTATTAAACCTGCTATATTCTTTCTGTTTTATCTCAAGGTCTCATCTTTCTCCTGTACTTTCATTTAAGCCACCACGATGAGAACCTGTGCAGGTCAGAGCAGACTGCCTTGCCTTTGTATGTCAGTCGCTGGCATCCGGGTCTGAGATTAGGTGTTGGGGAATAGACATATTTTGCTGTCTTCCTCCCTTTCCAGACCATTAAAGAGCAGCCTCTGAACTGATTAAATCTCAGCTCACACTGAGCTCTTCCTCCTGACCTCCCTGCATGGGACCACATGTGGGTCACAGACCTAACGGGAATGGTGACAAATAAGCACGGGCCAGAAAAACATCAGAGTTAAGAAGCCGCAGGTGGCTACCTTAGCTGGCTGCCTAATATGTTTCTTTACCAGTGGGAGTTCTGCCGCTAACAGGTGGGCAGTGCTGGTGGGGTAGCGTGGAGTGATCCGTAACACTTCACTGTATCTCTGTCATGCACTGTTGTTGATATGAGAAAGATAATGTCAGAAAATCAGTGCTCTAGCACAGTTTGTTCCGGATTATTAAAGTGCTTATTGCCTGTAATGAACAGAGTCACTTCCGCAATGTCCAGGGTGTGATTCTGTCAAACCTTGTCCACTTATCATCCCTTCACTGATGAAAACGGCAAACTGCTTCCCTGAGCTGCTTACATTAATGTGTTTTTCAGCACCACTGGCCGTTTATTTTACATCGTTAAATCCACAACGTTCTCCCCCACCCATACTGAAGGTGCTATAAACAGTGTCTCCCTAAATGAGTAAATTATAAAACCTAACGTATGTTTTTAAAAATGCATTTTTTTGTGAGTCTTCTTTTTTTACTTTGACAAAATCACATATACCTCCTTATTTTATTCTGCGACTTCTAATGTTAATGGTAATAACGTTTACAGGAATCGCAAATATGTCTACTGGAGGTTTAATGTCTATTTTGGGCCAAAATAAAATGTACAGTATATGTAAACTGTGTTTTTGTGCAGTGTTTTTTTTACTTTTTTTATACTTTCTCTTTTTTTTTATTCTACAATTAATGACAACAGGTGGCTCTCACATTAGTTTACTTCCAGTTCTATTATACATGGAGCATCTTATTGCAAATGTAAACTGTAGTAAGTTTTCCTGTACAGGACATTTCCACTTGTACTATGATGTGTGAAGTTGTCTATATCTTTCAAATTTGTGGTTAAGCAGAGGATTGTGATCAGGTTCAGAGGCTTGAGCTAGAAAGTTGGCGGCCCTCACCCCCTTGAAAATGGCACCATATCCCCCTCAAGTATTGTGTTCCCAACACTAATGGACGAAAGTTGGAGACATCATGCTCTGCTCCTCAATGTGAGTGTAGTGCTTGTCTGTGACATCATATCCAAACGCTACACTCCCACCCTATCAAAGACTTGAATGAGCAGCAGCGGTCGGCAGCTATGTAGGTAAGAAGTCAGCAGCTGGCACCTAGTGTGGGGGAGCTGCAGAGTCTTTACAAACCCTGAATGAGTGACATTATTTCACTCATTCAGTTTTTTAGGTGACCACTAACAACTGGCACTATATGCAACTTCAAGTTTTTTTTAATCGTAGTGCTGGCCCTGAAGCTAGGTACTACATCTTGGCTTTGAACTAGGTATAGTATTAAAGAGTGGGATACATTTTGGCTTGCATACATTTCAGATTAACACCAGAATTGAAATTCAATTACAGTGGACTTTATCATATTTTCTTATTTAAATTTTTATTTTAATTTGGCTTTATTACCATGCCTATTCAAAATCTATCAACCTTAGCGTCTAAGAGGAAACTCCCATTCATTTAATGAGGAGTTCTTTTGCATTCTTTAAACAACTTTTAACAAATGGAATCCAAAATGTAAGCGGTCTCCCTGTCCTGCGAGATCTATGTGTGTGTGTGTGTGTGTGTGTGTGTTAGGTGTCCCATAGAGATCTTTATGGTACTCATTTACTGCCACAAGAGTGCACTACACTACACCTTGCCCTTTATGCATTAGAAGGAGAAATGGAGCTTTTAGCAGCTGTGGACAATTTTAATATAGCATTGCAAACAGTTGTATTGTAAATCTGTATTCAATGACATATAGAGAGTATCACACACTAGAGTATGGAAATATTCACTGGCAGGCAGACTAACTATCGGAGCCCATCTTACATCAGATCACTTACCTCCTGACATTACTTATCAACAAACACAAAGGGCTCTATATATTAAAGAGAATAAAGCCATATTGAGCTTCTACCTATCTATCAAGGGGTTAACACCAGCTATAAAGCCTATTAAACAAGGATTGTTGCCCTATACATATAGCAGGTTGTTAGGAAGTTTTCTATTACTGCTAAAAGTAGTGATAAAAAAAGTGGATGTATGTTCTCTTACAATGATCGAAAATTTTGAATAATTGTTCATTTTTTACATTTTCTCCTAATGTGACTGGGCTTTGGAAGCAAACACAAATCCACTGATAATTCCTCCTTTTTATGTTTCAGTGGTCAGTAAGAAATGTCAGTCTTCAAATTAGCGGAATTAAATTTTTACAACATGAAATTACATACTGATTTGGCCTCTTGCCATGGTAATTGTGTGCCTTTGTTTTATAAGAGAGAGACAACAGTATATTTTAGCTTGTGTTCTGCAGCACTGAGATATCTAATGAGACAGCAGTTGTTGGAAGTTTGGTGATACTTACTCGCACCAGCTGTTCAGGAAATGGCCCCCTTGAATTCTCTGGTACATTGACTGGAGGAATCACCCAGTCTCTCTTCTGTCTTCTCAGCCCATTAGCATCACGATGCTGTCGCCATGGTAAGAGAGTACCACTCTGGGTCTGTGGATGCTCGGTTGGACGGTCCCATTTACCTCTCTGCTGCTGCTGCTGCTGCTGCTGATGAGGCTATGTTTCCGATGGTATGATATAGATTTTTGGAGAGACAAAGAGAGGAAATTAGGAGAATTAGTCTAACAATATTTAGCTAAAATATACAATATATAAACATGAGAAAGGTTAACTGTATTACTTCACTCTTTCCAGATAGCCAAAACAGATTGTGTCTGCATAAGCAGACATGCTTTTGCATGTGTTCCATTTTCGATAAAGGTGCCTATAAACACCTTAGCAGACCTTATATTAGGAATGCCTTTTTGGCAGGTAAAGCTACAACTTGGTACTAAAGTAATTAATTGGGCAGAAACATAACAGAGATATGTTTTGTTTTTTTTTACTGGAAAAATAATACTGGAATAAATTAATTTATACAACTACAAGGACCACAACCTGTGAAAACACATAGTAATACTATACTTGTCCAGGGATAAGTGTATGTTGAGTCAGTGCATCTAAGCACAACCTGTACCGTACAATTTCTGTGTACCTTGGAGCACTAGTATCCCATCATGTCATGTTATGTACTGATTCTTCAATAAATATTACATTGTAAACATTAGCGAATTAATGCAAAACCCTCTTTTGTCCCATCCGAACCCATCAATATGTGCAAGTATGCCTTGACTTACGCCAAGGAGCATGGGGTTGGGTGGCTTTTTTGAAGAAACAGACTAGGCTAAGGGGGAGGAATTGAGTAGAGATAGGGTATCCCTAGCAAATTAACGGGATATAGAGCACTAGTGCGCCTCATTGTGCCGAACAGAGCAGAAATGAGTTTTAAATGAGTGTAGCAAAATTATTAAACTACCGGTTCCAAGTTGTCGATCTTCAAGTCTCTTTCTATACTTTTAACAGGACACATTTTGCATCTCTTGTTCAAGTTCATTTCTAGGTGCAATGTAATAAAAATCTTCTCACACAGAAAGAGTCACGTAATAATGACAGTCCATTGGATAAATATATGAAACTGCGGATTTTGCAAATCGCTGATGTTCGGCGACTTTGCAGGGGAAATTTAAAACGGCAATATCTTTAAAGGCAAAACACAGGAAGGCACAGGAAACACACAACCACACCAGTACTATGTGTTAGTTTTTGGTGCATTATACACTGTACACTTTAAGTCTTTTTTTTTGCTCTCCATTTCTTTGCTTACTTTTGTTTTTGAACCAGTCTGTCCTATTTGTAAATATTATTAGCTGTTCTTCAAAATTTGAAATCAGAGGAACAAATGCAAAACAATAAGTACAAAATACACAAAATAAATGAGCTAATTTTTCACTTAAAGTGCAGTTTATATATTGCCTTTGCACTGTATTTTTGCAGGAAATACGTTTCTAGTAGAGATGCTCAGGCTCGGTTCCCGTAGAACCGAACACACCCGAACTTAGCAGATCCGAGTACCTAGTCGAGCTGGCTCAGAACTTTCGCGCGGCCTCAGAATTGAAAGCGAGGCAAAACGTCATTGTAACGTCATCGGATCTTGCAAGTTTTGGATTCAATAAGTACCGCCCTCCACGGCGGTCCAGCGCCATTTCACAGAGGGACACAGAAGGGGTAGCACAGTTCTTGGCAGTCTCTAGAAGCAGTTGGGCAGCGTCATAGGTAGAAAAGAAAAAGGAGGGGTAGCAGTGTTCTTCAAAGTCTACTGTGACATTCAGGAGAGCTCCATTGAACCATTGCTAATTGTCATTGCTGAAATAGAATTAATAGGTCTAGCAGGCTTTGTCTTCTAAATCTGCAGTCACATAATGTACTGTGTTATATAGGTAACACACAAAAAGAAGAGCTCCATTGCTCCATTGCTAATTGTCATTGCTGAAAAAGAAATACTAGGGCTGGCAGGCGTGGTCTTCTGAATTTGTAGTCAAATTGTACGGTGTTATATAGGTTACACACAAAGAGGAGAGCTCCATTGCTCCATTTCTAATTGTCATTGCTGAAATAGAAATTCTAGGGCTGGCAGGCTTGGTCTGTCTCAAGCTAACAGTGTCTGCACTCTCTTCACAGATAACTACTTCGAGTGGTTTCAGCACTTTGCACAACACGGAAAGTATTCTCCACTGCGCGGGACTAAAGTACATTCCCCCTAAATTCTATTCTTGCAGTTGCTGCATTCTCCTACATGCTGTTGCAGAATCCCGAATATGACCCTAAATATTTCGGGACACAGACAGCATTCCCTGCATGTCATTGTCATTTTTTAAAAAGTTCTGTGCCACCAAGTTTTCTTGTGATTGCAAAACAGGGAATGTGATGGAATTCCCCCCGCTGTAATGCTCTAACAATATTGGTGGCGTTATCAGAAATCACATATCCTCAGGAGAGTCCAAGCAGGATAAGCCATGTTGCAATGACATCCCTTAATTCTTCAAACAGGTTGTCAGCGGTATTACCTCTGACCTGCGCCTTGTTTCTTCTCTGATAACCACCTCTCACCCCCGCCTACGAGACTTCTCCCATGATGCTCCTCACTTAGGGAATTCTCTACCATGCTCAATCAGACTTTCCCACAGCCTTCAAATCTTTAGATACTTTTTGAAAACCCATTTCTTTTTTAGAGGTGACCTTATCATCAATAACGCTATTCACACTAATTTTGCACCCTCACAACTATCCAATCTCCACTCTGAGCCATACTCGTTCCTCTTTTTTCAGCTGTGCCATTTTCCCTTTAGAATGTAAGCTCTCTAATGAGCAGGGTCCTCCATACCCTTTGTTTTCATGTCTACATTCATTCTATCTGCCTTGTCTCTTCTTGTTTTATGTATGTCTTGTTTTATGTATGTCCTTGTCTTCCCTACTGTACGGCGCTGTGGATCACTGTGGTGCCTTAGAAATCTACGATAATAATAATAATAATAATATGCCTCTTAGTGAAGCAGATGATAAACAGAGTAGCCTTCTTCTGAAAAATGTGACGTTCTTGGGTACATGCTGCTTCTGTCCCTGCTTGTGAAGGCGAATCACCAACCCAGTGGGCTGTCACAGTCATATAATCTTTAGTTTGCCCAGTTCTGCTTGTTCACATATCTGTGGTTAAGTGTACAGTGGGTAGAATGACATTTTGTAGCCCAATAATTATATTTTTTTGAACCTTCTGGTAGAGGTGAGGAATAGCTTTTCTAGTACAATGGTGTTGTGATGAAATTTGGTAACGGGGACAAAAGACCTCAAGTAACTGTCTAAAACCAGCTGCATTAATAGTTGATATTGGATGCAGGTCTAATACTAGCATAATCGCCATGGCGTCTGTGATCCGCTTTGCGACTGGGTGACAGCTTTCATACTTGCTTTCACTTGCAAAGGATTGTTTAACAGTCAATTGTTGTAAACTACTAGTAGTCTTCTTCTTGGTTTGCTTCTGGGATGATGATTCGCCCCCAGCAGCAGTAGTGGGGATAACACTCAAGAATTATTCTGAGGAATCCAGGATAGTGGAGGAGTCATCTAACCTTAGCAACTTGGATGCAGGACTAACTCCGATCGCTACTGTGGATATTGATAAGGACGGTGTTGTGGGTGTAGATTCCAGGCGTTGGGATCTAGCTGAGAGAAGGGACCTAGCTGATGATGGACTGCTTGTTGTTATTTATTTAGCCTAAGTTTATGATTTTCCCAGCAGCTTGCCATGAACTTGCTTCAAATGGCGTAACATGGATGAGGTTCCTAGATGGTTAAGGGCCCTACCTCTACTGACTGTGGCTTTACAAACTAGACAACTGTTGTCAGGGTTTGGGTAAAAATAATTCCACACATAAGAGGTGGATTTTTTCATCTTATGCCCAGGCATGACAATGGCCTTCTTCTTATCACTGGCAAGAACTGCTGCAGTCTTTGTTTGAATGTGTATGTAAATAATATTGTGATCTGTGAGGTGGTCAAAATTGACTACAAATGACTTGAAATTAGTGTTAGTGAGGTTAATAATAATGTAGGGGGAAAAAAAGCAAAAATATAAGATTTTAGCCAAAAAAAAAAAATAGGGATTATAGAAACAAATTGGGATCCAAAACCAAACCCAAAACACGCAAGGGCGGTTTTGTCAAAACCAAAACCAAAACACGAAGTTAATCCAGATCCAAAACCAAAACCAAAACCAGATCACGGGGGTCAGTGAACATCTCCAGTTTCTAGCCATACTCCGATCAATGTAAAAAGAAGTTTCATCCATACTCCTTTATTCTCATGATTTATTTAAGCCATTAACAGGATAAATGGAGAAATATTTTAGGAGATAAATGGAAAATTTTATTTAATGAAAGAGGTGGTTATATAATGATAGGAAGTAGGACTTTGAGGTGTTGTTAGCATCTTTGCACAGTTCACCTATTCAGATTTTTCTGTCTTCCCCCACACCACTAGTTTGCAGATCGTAGCGTTAGAATGCACCTTGAAGTGCTGGATGGACCATATAAGCTCACTGGTGCAAAATAAAATAAACTGCGTTGCACTTCCAGTGCTTAAATAAGATCCTTTGTGTATGTTGGTGAGATTCTATCTCAGCACTGAACCATGCCATTTAGTTTTGTAGCACAGTCTATATCAGCATTAATAACATTGTTAACAATTCAGAGCTTAAAATAATCCCAGTAACATGATATAGAAAGGAGTAAGGGAAACATGTGGATGAAAGATTCAAAGAACATGAAATCTGAGTAAAGGCACCTCCACACAATAGACTCAATTGACTGCAAATTGAAGCATGAAAAGGCTGGTGATCCCTATCAGCCTCTGACAATGGATGCAGTTAATGTTGGCTGCACCAATGGTCTCCCATTGGATTTGACCATTCAGCTTGAGTGACCAGATCAACATGTGTATGGGGGCCTTAAGCCTGGTGAAACACTCAGACATGGCAAATGATTTTGAAAAATATTGCAACATGTTCCCAAAATGACTGCAATGTCAAATAATGATTCTATCACAATGGATAGGATCATTATTGAACATGATGAAAAATGCAGTTATATGATAAAATTACAACTGCGCCAACAGGCCTCAATGAAACCAGAAGTCAATGGGCTGTTCAACCTAAGCTAAATGGTCGGACCTTGTCCGATAATAAAAAGATGATCCCCTGGCTTGCAGGATCGGCCCATATTTGAGCACTGCAAAAGCAACATGTAATCCAGGTAGCGCATGCTGCAGGCTGTCTGCCTATACCATATAAAAATGCAAATCCCATTTATAGTCATTTCAAAACATATACAGAGTGGTTAATAGCCGATTAGAAAATGATAGATTGGATGCAGGATATTTACTCACGCCTTGTACCATTCTGATTTTACAAACTCACTTAACAATACATCGCTTCTTAGGATTTGTGTTTCACAAGTGATTCTCTGAATTGCTTTTTGATATGTTTGCCTTGGCAAGCAGTGCAACGGGTTAACAATACAGAAAAAGAAAACAAGTCTCATCGTCCTTTGAAGGTGCTGACTTGTCGATAACAAGCAAAAAGCTGAAGCACAATTGTGTTTCCCATTGTTCCTAGCATATAATTTGGCGCTTATTTCTAAAAAAAAATAAAAATATAATTTAAGACGGCACATACATTGTTTTCTTGTCTATAGAGAGCGACAGAACAGACCATTACTGTCCTATGCATACTGAAAGCAAGTTCTCCAGCAGAACACTGTGTTGAAGAGAACATTTTTCTAAAGCACCTAAAAAAAGTTACACAATCTGTTTTCTGCACACTGCAATCAATCCTCAATCCTGAAACATGTCTCTCTCTGCCGCAGCCTCTTTGACTTGTTTTATTTCATCATTGATTTTCTGTGTTTAAACAGGATTTGAGCAAGGTAGAGTAGGGCTTCATGACAAAGTCACTGTTTCAGCACTGTTGTTTAGGGCATTTAAAGCGCTAGCAAATCCATCACTGGAGAGTGATATATAGTAAATCATATGTATTATTAAAATATTATACATAAGATAAATACGTTGAACATGTTGTTGGTCCAATGCCTTTCCTGACCTATGGCATCTTTAAAAAAAAAAAAAAAATTTAATTTTTATTTTTTTATATTCTTCCAGTAAAAATTGAAAAACAGACGCATCAATGTAAAAAACCCTCACTTGTGCTGCAGGCGTGTAAATGACCCGTAAAATAAAAAGGCTGGTTGCCATTGGTCCCACTGCAGAGGGTCCTATATTTACTTCCTTTCTTCTGACCTTTTTTTTTTTTAATGAAGTGAGAGGTGAATGTGTCACGCAATGCTAGGAGGAGAAGGTTTGCTGTACTAAGCTCTCGGCTCTGATCGCTGACAGTAGCATCTAACTGATGTCCCAGAATGCATCACATTTACACTTTCTCAGAGGGGAAATGGTTTTGTTCAATGACTTTCTGATAAAGCAGGAGTGGGCTCAGCAGTGGCTCAAAAGTACTACAGGGGAAGTGATGTTCTGAGTTAATGATGAAGAGCAACAATTGGGGTGAGCGAGGAGAAGGATGCAGGATATAGTGAGGATCTGGGGGTGATTGGAGAATGATGAAAGGCTTAGTGATGGAGAATGAGAGGTTAATGATAAATGATGGAGGTGTTAATTGCTAAGGGTTAATGATGGAATATGAGGGGTTAATGGTGACTGATTGAGAGGATTAATGACCTCTTCTTGTATTTAAAACTGTATGTCTTGCATTGGGGTACAGTATTTTGTAAAATATTTAAATGCATATTGTATAATATTTATCTTTTTTTTAAGTTTGAAAAAATGATCCCCCGCCCAGTTACTCAAGGCTTCAAAAGTGTTTTTAAACTCTATACAGAACTGTTGATATGCTTTTTCTGGAGTCATTTTCTAGTCTTCTCTTTTTTTGAACTCCATTGCATATATATTCATTGTAGAATGGCTGCAAGCCAGTGATGGCTCCATAGTTAGTGTGTATAGTTCTTAGTGTATAGTTACAAGTGTAAAATAATTGAAATAGCATAATTCGGAGTTATACTGGACCTATTATTAGTTATCAGTTACCTCTATACCAGGCTATGAGAAGTGACTAAACTCTGATTCCTCTCTTTCATCAACAGGCAATTACTTCTACCTTATTTGCACCAGTATCAGAACTATATTAAGAAAGTGCATTTTTATTTCTAATGGTAACACAGGTCTGCGAAATTTAAGGTATTGAAAGTTTTTTTTAATATTACTTTTATATTCTTAATTATACTCCTGTGTACATCAAGAAATAGTATATAAAAAAAGTACCATATCACATTTACCTATAAGAGGATTACATACATTTTTAAGAAAAAACAAGAAGTTTATTTGTTTTTGACATATTTATTTTGAAATACGAAGAAGTGTAGATGATATCACTGTGTTTTTGTCTTAATAACATAACAATAAAATCAAACAATAATAGCAACAAAACTATAATTATTGAAAACATCGTTAATATCTTGTTTTTTTTTGTCTTCAAACCTCGTTTTGTCGCTTTTCACTTATAAGTTTTTTCTGTGTTGTCTCTGTGTATCATCCAGCAATAGTCAGCCATCATGCTGATGTCCCAATGACCCTGGTATCTTCTTTCTACATCTTTAACATTTTGGTGAAACCGTTCATCCTGTTCTTCACTGTAGTCTCCGAAATCATTCGGGAAATGCTCAATATGGGATTTCAAAAAATGTACCTTTAAAATCATATTGCAGCCAAGGTTTCTGTAACTATTAAGCATTTCCCTGACAATTTCTTTGTAGTTTGGTTCCTTGACATTGCCTAAAAATTTTGAAATCACTTGTTTGAACTAAGTCCAGGCCGAAAGTTCCACAATATTCATTACACGCCCGAAATGTTCATCTTTTATTAACTTTCTAATGTCAGGGTCTGTAAAAATGCTTCCTTCAGTTTAACATCGGATATGATAGGGAATTTGGTGCAAAGATATTTGAAAGTTTCTCTATCTTTAGGCAGTGCTTTTACAAATTGTTTCATGAGTCCTAATTTTATATGTGGAGGTGGAAGTTAAACTTTATTTGGATCTACTAAACTGGATTTGATGACAATATTATTTCCAATTTCTAAATTTTTTCGAGCTGGCCAATTGTTTTTTTGCCAATGTAAATTTATAGCTCTGCTATCCCATTCACAGAGAAAACTTGGGAATGTGGTGTAATTTTGTTGCTGTCCAAGTACCATGTATAACATTTTAAGATCTTCACATATTAACCAGTTGTGTCCTGCATATCCAATTAGTTCCAAAACAGTTTTTTAAATTTTCATGTTTCTTTAAGATAGACTGAATGTGCTAATGGTATTGACGCGTATGTGTTGCCATTGTGCAATAAAATAGCTTTTAAACTTCTTTTTGAAGAATCTATGAATATATATGTAATGTGTGTGTGTAGTGTGTACTGTGTGTGTGTGTGTGTGTGTGTATGTATGTGGTGGTAGGCAGAGGTTAAAATGAGCCTGCACAGGGCAAAACTGGGCAAAACTGTGCTGCATCTGTTGTTCCACCTTAGCCAGCTCACTTTGTAGCTGTAGTTGTTGTGTGTGTGCAATGTTCCTTTAGACAGTATGGGGTTTAGGCCATTTGTAAATTTCAGCTCCAGGCCCATGTGGACCTTAACCTGGCACTGGGTGGGGGGGAAGTTTTATGATGAGAACTGAATTGCAACGTTCTATACTACCAACTAAATTCATTTAAGACAATGTTTTATAATAAAAGTAGGCAGAATACATTTATTATTTTAAAGAATATGAAAAAAGTGACTTATTCATAAATATACGTTTCGCAGAAAAACATAATGTGATATGCAATCGGGAGTCATTTTCGTGTTCAGAAGCCAAAAATCTAGTATGACATAAAATTGTTAAGAAAAAAAATTCATCGCAGACCTGTGTAATTGCTTCTACCTTATTTGCACCAGTATCAGAACTGTATTAAGAAAGTGCATATTTATTTCTAATGGTATGCTCTCCTTTCACTGTTTGTTTGTCTTAAACTTTTATTGCTAGTGTTTGTTGGTGGAGGTTATTGAGGGCTTGATTGAAGAACACTGATCACATGTTTCTGTTAACCATATATATTCAATGTAGAATGGCTGTAAAGTTAGTATGTATAGTTCTAAGTGTATAGTTACAAGTGTAGAAAAATTTAAATAGCATAATTCAGAGTTATACCGGACTTAAACAGAAGACCATTCTCCCTATTATCACAGCTACACAAGGACAACAGTCAGTATTCACCTGACACTCCATAATCTACCCCTGATGTTTCCATCTCTCCCTGGCTATAGGCTTCACACAACATGAAGACTGTTTTGGACTCTGATCTTATTTTTCGTTTCACCTCATGAAAGTTTGTTTTATCTGTCAGTTTATTTTCCCTTCAACATGCCCTCTGTTTAATAAGCCTGCTGTACTACTTGCTCAACCACTCCCTACCCATGCTACAGCTGTTTGTCCTCTATCTCATCATTACACTTTCAATTCTACTCAAGGCTTTGTCTGCCATCACAAGCATAAAGAAATTAAACTGAGTTTGAACCACTCTCCTCTCTCATGACTCAACAAGAACTCAGCTACTCCATTACCTGTGCCTTATTACTCTCCATTGAACACTTCCACCCACTCTCCCACATGGCTCCCCACATCATTACTCCATGTTATCCAGACATCCAGGAATAAACTACATCTACTGCAGCCTCACTCTGCACTACTTCTCTGATTGCACAGGATGTTGCAACTAGGTAATTCTTTTAATTCCCTCCATTTTTTGCTATTTTACTTATAAATCCCAATGTTTGCCACATTATTTTTCTTCCTCTCCTTTCATGGCATTATATTTAGGACTATATCATCCTCCACCCATCCTGCAACACACACGTCCACATTGCTCTTTCATTAATTCACTCCCATCTAGTTAACACTCATGATCAATTGTCCTATTTAAATTCAATAGTTAACACTACAGAAATCCAGCAAACTTCAAACACATCACCTGTCTCCCTTCTCTTCCAAAGTCCATTAAATATGACCTTTGAAATGCAGGCTCTGTTTGCAACAAATTTACCTCCGTACACGATTGCTTCCTCTGAAACAACCTTAATCTTATGGCAATAACAGAAACATGGCTCACACAATCAGACACTGCCTCACCTGTCTGGCTCACGCAATCAGACACTGCCTCACCTGCAGCCCTTTCACATGGTGATCTCAATTTCACCCACACCCCCAGACCTGGAGGCAGACAAGGAGATGGGGTTTGACTACTTCTCTCCCCACAGTGCACATTCACAGTTCAACCAAATGTCCCATCACTCACATTCACATCTTTTGAAGTTCATACTGTTAGGATTTTTAACCCTATGCGTGTTGCTGTCATCTATTGCCCCCCTGGACCACAAAAACATTTCTTGAACACTTCTCTGCTATGCTCCCTCACTTCTTATCCTCGGACATCCCCACCATCATTATGGGTGATTTCAACATTCCTATTACTAATCCACGTTCCAATGCTGCTTCCAAACTACTTTCTCTAACATCCTCACTTGACCTCTCCCAGTAGATTGAATCTGCTGCTCCTCAGGATGGCCACTGTCTTGATCTTGTTTTCTCTAGACTATGCTCAGTTTCTGATTTCCTTAACACTCCTTTCCCCCTCTCGGATCATCACCTTACTAGCTACTTGTTCACCCCCAGTTGTTTACCCTGTCAAACTCTTCCAAGCCTCCTCACACCCGCAGGAATATTAACTCTAATGATTTTCAAAAGTTTTCCACCTCGAAATCTTGTACCTCTAATGATTTCATTGCATATACTGATATCTACCACTCTTATCAAAATTCTCTGGACACTGCAAAACAAACATACTTCTAATCTTTCATCTATGCTCAGGCTTCAAACCATAAATGCCCTTTTAACACATTTAAATCGGCTTTTAAACCCTCTCACCCCAAACCCTCCGACTACCATCAGTGCCCAGGATCTTGATTCCTATTTCAAGGACAAAATATATAAGATCAGACTTGAAAAGGCATCATCTCCCTTCAACAAGCAGTCAGCTCAGTTCCTTTGTAGCATCCTCTGACACTGTCTCTTCATTTGATCCCACAAATGAAGAGGAAGTTTCTACTCTCTTCTCATTTTCCTATCTACCTCCTGTCCTCTTGATCCCATGCCCTCACAAATTGGTAGGTCCCTGTCTCCTGTGCTCATTCCACCTCTAACTAAAATCTGTAATCTCTCTCTCTCTCTACTGGTATTATTCCATCACTAGTCAAGCATGCAGTGATTACTCCTATTTTTAAAAATAAAATTCTGACCCAAACTCTCTCTCAAATTACAGCCCCATCTCTCAGCTCCCATGCCCCTCCAAGCTTCTCGAGAGAATAGCCTACACTCGCCTCACACACTTTCTTACAGCAAACAACCTGCTGGATTCCCTTCAGTCAGGCTTTCGCTCTCACCACTCCACAGAGACTGCGCTGACCAAGGTTGTCAATGATTTGATCACAGTAAAAACTGAAGGCCATTACTCCCTTCTAATTCTCCTGGATCTCTCTGCTGCATTTGACTGTTGACCACTCTCTCCTCATACAAACGGTACCATCCCTAGGTCTTGAAGGCACTGTCCTATCCTGGTTACAATTCTACCTATGTAATCGCTCTTTCAGTGTTAATTTCTCTGGATCCAACGCTGCTCCACTTCCTTTATCAGTTGGAGTACCATAAGGCTCAGTCCTACATCCTCTGCTATTCTCTATGCGGATGATACACAAATCTATCTATCCTCTCCTGAACTCTCACCATCTGTATTGTCTCGCGTTACTGACTATCTTTCTGCCATTTCCTCTTGGATGTCTTCTTGCCAACTCAAATTCAATCTTTCAAAAACTGAATTAATAATATTACCACCCATAAAACAGAAGCCTCCTGCCTGACATTTTTATTTCTGTTGATAACATGACCATAAATCCCACCCCACAAGCTCGTTGAATAGGTGTAATCCTTGACTCACAACTATCTTTTGTTCCCCACATTGACTCTATATCTAAATCATGTTACATACATCTAAATAACATTTCCAGAATACGCACATATCTCACACAAGACACTGCAAAAAAACATAATTCATGCACTTATCATCTCCCGCTTTGACTTTTGTAATTCCCTCCTTACTGGTCTTTCCAAAATCAGACTTGAACCCCTACAATCTATTTTGCATGCAGCGGCTAGATTGATTTTCCTTGCAAACCATTCTTCCTCTGCTGAGCCACTCTGTCAGTCTTTACATTGGTTGCCTGTTTTTCAACAAATCCAATATAAAATTCTTCTACTAGCATACAAGGCTGTCAACAAAATTGCACCGGATACATCTCCTCACTTGTCTCAAAATATCTCCCAACTCAACACCTTTGTTCTGCACAAGATCAGCGTCTCTCTTCCATTGTCATCGCATCCTCCCATTCCCGGTTACAGGACTTTTTTCGGGCTGCACCCACTTTGTGGAATTCCCTCCCTCACACAATAAGACTTTCCTCTAGTCTTCAAACCTTCAAGCATTCTCTGAAAACCCACCTCTTCAGACAAGCTTATGATATTCCTCAACCAGCATCTTAATTCCCTAAGTTACCCTATTTATCACCCTCTACACAGCTAACACAAGACAACAACCCTCTGACCAACATTGCTGTGTGACTGATCACACAGCCCACTCAGTACTTTTATACCTTTGCATTGTAGCTGGTCCAATGTGCAATATGATGTAGCACGTGCCCTTGTGTTTCAAACTCTCATTGTCCCATAGAATGTAAGCTTGCGAGCAGGACCCTCTTACCTCTCTGTCTGTCTGTATTACCCAGTATTATTTTATTAATGTTTGTTCCCAATTGTAAAGCGCTACGGAATCTGGTGGCGCTATATAAATTGATGATCATGATAGAGGCACACATCTGCGGTGATATTGATACTTCCAAATGGGTGCTCCAATTAAAGAAATTAGGCTATAAAAAATTATTTATAAACATTTCCTTACATTATGAAATTAAAATGGATTTATTTGGGATTTTTACCACTGATTAATACAAAATGTACTGTAATGCAATGGGATAAAAACAACTCTAAAGCTTTTTCTTAATTAGAAATAGGAAAAAAAACAGAAAATTATTGATTACATACGTATTCACCCATTTTAATCCTGGTGCAATCAGTTGTCTTCAGATGTCACATAAGTAATTGATTGGAGTCCATCTGTATGTAACTGAAGTGTTTAAATTGATTTTAAAAGAAAAACCGCGGTCTGTGAGTGATCCCACATTTGGGTATTGCATTTCCAAACAAGAGTTTCATCATGAAGATCAAATAAAAAGCAAGTCAGAGAAAATGTTATTGAAAAACACCAATCAGAAAGGATATAAAACATTTAAAGAATTTCAATGTTCTCTAGAACGCTGTAAGGTCCATCACAAAGAAATGTAGAGAATATGGCAGAACTGATAATTTTACTAGAACAGGTCCTCCTCCAAAACTGGGCATCCGTGCGAGAAGGGCGCTTGGCCACTAAGAAGCCTATAGCGAATGACAAGAATTATAGGAGTATATTTACTAAACTGCGGGTTTGAAAAAGAGGAGATGTTGCCTATGGCAACCAATTAGATTCTAAAAATCATTTATTTACTACATTCTACAAAATGACAACTGTTGGTAAATATACCCGATAGTCTTTCATCACAGAGATGGGAGAAACTATCCATGGGACAATAGCCCATTTTACAAATCTGCACTTTATGGGAGGGCAACAAAGGAAAAACATGATCAGAAACTCACATGAAATTTTGCCATAAAGAATGTGGGAGTGGAGGTGAAACTTCCTTGTCTCACTGCTTTGTTTGGCGCAACCCTAGCACTGTGCATCATCATGGCAAAACTGCATGATGGTGGGGAGGATCATAACACCATGGGGATACTTCTCTGCTTTAAGAACTAGAAAATATCTGATAATGAAGGAGCAAAATGGAGAAAACCTACTGCAGTCTGCAAGAGAGCTAGGACTTTGGAGAAGAGTTATATTCCAGCAGGACAACCAACCACAGTAAACAGAAAATTCCAAATTCTCCCGGAATAGCACAGACCACAATCCCATTGAGAATCCTTCGAATGATTTGAAAATTCATGCAGCTATATTTACTAAACTGCGGGTTTGAAAAAGTGGAGATCTTGCCTGTACCAACCAATCACATTCTAGCTGTCATTTTGTTGAATGTACTAAATAAATGACAACTAGATTCTGATTGGTTGCTAAAGCCAACATCTCCACTTTTTCAAACCCGCAGTTTAGTAAATATACCCCCTGATTTCCAGTGGTTCCCATTCAGATGATGGAACTCAAGTAATATTGCATAAAAAAAAAAAAAGGTAGAACAATGTTATATCCAGATGTGCAATGTGGTAGAGACGTATAATAGATTCACTGCTGTAATTGTGGATAATGGTCCAAAACAAGGGGGCAAATATTTTTTTTTGTAATTACAATGACAGCCCAAACAAATCATTTTTCATTCCATGATGTAAGAATGTAAAATGTGAAAAGTGCCAAGGCAAGTGAATAGTTTTGTAGCCAGTGTCTGGTGGCAGTGTTACTTTGCACCCTGGGGATTGTATTGTCCAAGGAGCATGTAGGATGTTTTGTAACGGGATTGTCAGGGAGATTATATTCTACAGCTTTCTGTTCCCATAAGTATAACATCGAACCCTTTTATTTTGCCTCTGAAAAACTGTATCACAAACAATCTGTGATACATACACAAAACTGTTTCCTATTGACTATCTGAAATGTTCATATTTCATATAAATGTTTATATAAAAAGAGGACTTTTTCGAATATCTTTTTTTCTATTGTCTTTTGCGATATGTTTATGTTACATGTTTTAATTATGCTGTATCTGTTAATGTTTTATTACCCACTCGTTTGCTTTTTTTTTCAAAACTATAGAAATATTCAGTTGGCAGAAAGAAAATCTGAGCTATGGGTTTGATTGTTAAAAACAAAGCAAAGAAAACGCTGTTTCTTAACAATGCCATAGTACTTGTAATTTTGTTATGGGAACCATCTATCTATAGTTTATTAAAGGCATTACAGTCAAAGATTAAATGAACATCATACAATCCATTAAAAGCAATTAATAAAATAATAGGAACCTGCTGAGAGATGAGATTTCAAGTGACTGGTGTAGGGTGACAATATGAGACTACAACAATTCTTTACCCTACAAAGCAGAGCTAATGGCATCTAATCCAATATGAACATTCGGCTGCAGGTACATGCACTTAGCAGGAAGTCAACTTAATTATGGTAATCTGATTTGTGCCATCTCAGAAGGGCTGGGTAAGTTGTCATTGCCTTCTTATTTAGGTCGAGTCTAGTTAAGTGGAAATGAGAAGATGGGGCAATAGTTTTCAATGGTCAGAACCTTCAATTCCAGTTGCGTTAGAAAGGAAAGATTGTGGCCCCCAGCTTCTTCCTTGCAGTCTAATTAATGTCAGCTCGGAACAGGAAGATCTTGCTGCCAGTCTCTGAAAAATAGCGGCTGGCAGGTGGCTAGATCTTGTTCTGCTCACTTGTCACTGGTGATGAGAAGGGTTACTCTGCTTCCCAGACTTACAGCAATATTAAGCATGACAGTTGTGCACTGTGCCATAAACTGGCAGGGCTCTGGCTGAATTCTGCATTGGAATACACTTGTTCTTTATCAATTCAGATAGGTGTATGAGCCCAGATATTCTCAGATTATTTTCTACCTCTTGCTTACTGATTTAAACCACACTTTATAATTGATTATTATATGTACAAAATTACCAATAATTGCAAACTCATTCCAAAAAAATGTCTACAGACATAGAGTCATATTTGGTTTACTGCCGGTAGATATATGGAAATACCACTACCAACTTCATCATAACACAATTATTATTATTGTTATTGATTTGTAAGGCACCATGGTGCTCTGCAGCACTTGACAGTGGGTAAATAGAGCACATAAACCATTGACATACAAGGTAGATGAAATAAATGCAGATGTGAGCACAAAGGGTAGGGTTGGCCCTGCTCATGACAGATCGTACAAACTAGTGGGAAAAGAGAAGAGTTCAAGCAAGTGGAGCGAGTGTGGTTTAGAGTAAAGATTGGGGTAGTTGAGAGAGTGTACTATTGTGAGTAGTAGGTGGGAGTAGGGTAGTTTGTAATAACTAGGTGGCTTTTTGGAAAAAGTTTAAAGATTTGAAGGCCCGAGGGAGAGTCTTATTAGTCATGGCGGGGAATTCCAGAAGCGGGAAGTGGAATGGGAGAAGCCTTGCAAGAGGGTGGGTATCCAGGTTTCCTCCTGTTTCCACCACTTCTAACTCTGCTCTCCAGCTACTTAGCCCTCCTCCTCGAGGATCCTCCACCCCACGTCGACTCTCGCTCCCTCCTCCCCCCTGGGGGTCTTCCTGTCTTCCGCGCCCTCCTTCTTGGGCCCCGTCGTTTGCGGATCCTCCCTCCCCCTTCCCCGCCCTCTCTAGCTGTGCATTGAGCGTACTGAGTTGCTGTGTTTACTGTACTGTGCTGTCTCCCATTGTATTGTGATTTTGTTTGTCTCTGTACGGCGCTGCGGATGCCTTGTGGCGCCTTATAAATAAATATTAATAATAATAATAATAATAAAGTATCAAAGATTAGGTGAGAGGTAGATCTAAGAAGTGCGAAAGAGAGTGTTGTGAGATGAGGCTTGAAATATAGGAAGGGGTGTTGTTTTTGAGGGCTTGGTCACAGCATTTAGTATAGAATTAAGCGAGGACAGATGGGTGAAGGGAATGCCAAATAGGTAAGGGTTGCAGTAGTCAAGGCGGGAATGAGAGAATGGATAAGAGTTTGGATTAAATTTTGTGTTTTATTATTATCATAAATTTGTAAAGCACCACAGTGCCATACAGTAGGGAAAACAGGACATACATAAAACAGGGACATATAAGGTAGACAAAGTCAATGCAGACATGAAAACCTAGGCATTTTCAGAGAGCTTCTAAAGATTTGAAGGCTGTGGAAAAGCCTAATTGGGAATTTTATAATTGGGTATCAACACAAGAGAAGTCTTGTAGGCGGGAGTGGCCAATAGTTACCAGAATGGAGTGGTGAGAGTCTTGCACCAGAATTTAGGAATGATTTAAGTGGGGATACATGGGAAGCATGAAGTTGCAGTAGGGAAGACGGGAGAAGATGACAGAATGGATAAGAGTTTTGCTAGCATGTTTGGTAAGAAAAGGGCAAATTCTGGCAATCTTGCTAATGTGGAGTCAACAGAGCTGGGAGAGAGACTGGATGTGAGGAATAAAGCAGAGGGTGGACTCCAAGGCAGTGGGTTATTGAAGGTGGTTAAGATTTGAGATGAGGTGGTGACTGTGGCAGGAGGGAAGATAATAAGCATTGGTTTGGCATGTTGAGCTTTAGGTAGCATTGGGATGCATGTGGAGAAAGCAGAAAGACAGTTGGTTACACAAGATGGTCCAGAGGGGAGAAGTCAGGGGAAAAGATATAGATTTTGGTGTCATTAACATAGAGAGGTAGTGGAGGCTGAATGAGCAAATTAGGTTCCTAAGAGAAAATGTTTATAGTTAGAAAAGTAAATAGCCAAGAATAGAGCTTTGTGGGACCTCATCAGATAGTAGGAGTAGAGGGGAAAGGGGGGGTGTATCAGAGGTAGAAGCACAAAAGGAGTTCAAAAGCACAAAAGGAGCTGTTTGATAGGAAGTGAACCAGTAAAAAACTGTGTCACAAAGGCCAATAGAGTGAGGGATGTGCAGGAGAGGAGTGTGAACAAAGGTGTCAAAAGCAGCAGAGAGGTCCAGGAGGATGAGAATGTAGAAAGAACGCCTAGACTTTGTTAGACTTTGTTCTTAGTAGACCATTGATCACTTTTGTGAGAGCAGTTTGAGTGGAATGTTGGGGGTGGAAGCCTGACTGCAGAAAGTTGGAGAAGCTGCATCAAGAGATGGTCAGCACATGTTTAAATGAGAATTAAAATGTGCCAGTAGAGCAAAACAGGGTGAAGAGATGAGCTAAAGGTGGGCATGCATTGGGAGGAAGAGGGGGGGTTGAGTGGAGAAGTTGGGAGGGCATAGGATCAAGGGGACAGATTAAAGGCTGAGATGAGTTGAGTGCAGAAATGTTGTCTTCAGTTACTGGAATGTATTGAGGATGTATTGGGGATTGTAGGTGAAGGTGGGTGGAGTAGATGGGGTGTATGGAAATTGGCATGAGGTAATATTTTGTCTTTGAATCATGGGGCGGTGAGGGAGGAAGGGGGAGGAGGTGCAGGTGGGTAGTGAAGTGAGTTGAAGGTGGCAAAGAGGCAACGTGGTATAGAGTACTGGATGGATATTACAGATTTGAAATAATTTTTTTTGGGTAAATTATAGTGAAGCGCTGTATGATGAAAGGATGATTTTGTAGTGGATGAAATCGGAATAGAAACGAGACTGAATTATGTTTACAATTTTTGCTTAAAATAAAGCTTGGTTTAGCCTTATTTATGACTTAAATACATAATGAGAGAGAGTGGACAACTAGGTCTATTAGATGTCCCTTTAAGGTGTTAGAAGCTTTTTATAATATTGCTCTGAGTACATCTAAAATTGTGCTTCCCAGCTGAAGGTCTATACTTTTAATGGCACCCATTTGCAAAAAAGCGTATTTGCAGGCACACTAGCTATCTAATGAATCAGTCTCAATGTACAATGTCCTGTGTAAAGCATGGAAAAAATAAATATATAATTGGGCAGTGTTCTTTCTTGGAAAGAAAAATAAATCTGTAATCCAGAGGTAGAGCTTCTTATATAGGGATAAGTCCTAAATCTGTGAAAAGACCACTTCATTTTTATACTTTCCATTATTTCCATTTTCATGCGCACCTGCAATCTGGCAAAACCAGGGACATCCCTATTTTATAGATCTGTGCCTAAAAGCAGAATGTGGGCATGCATCTCGCTATGTGCTTGGCACACAAATAGGCACATCTAAGCCAAACTAAGGGTCCTATTTATTCAGTGTAAACTAACATATAATGCACTGTAGCATACACATATTTAAAAATCGCACTACTCAATTACATACCCGACAAACTCGGGTTTGAAAACATCTTCCCTGGCTCTTTAGAAGGTGGGACTTGCTCTTGATTTAGTGGATGAAATATTATTAGTATCTTTTATTTATAAAGCGCCAACATAGTACTCAGCGTTGTACACTAATGGGATCAATTACCTACTGACTAATTCTATTTTGGCCACCCCTGATTTAACCAACATTTGCATTATTTACATTTTTGAAATGTGACATACTGTTATACAATATCTGGCATCTATTCCTGTGTGTACAGTTTTGGCATCGATCAGCACTGATGTGTGTACACAATGTCGGTGCATGTGTATTTCTGAGCTGCAAGACGTCTACTCACAAATAATATCTGTAGCCCTGCACACCAGATGAGCTGTCACGCACATTAATACAGAGATAACGACTGTGACAGTGACAGAACCATTTGTTACACACATGCTAACCTGTGCAATAACGATTTAACTGCAAATCCGTTCTTTTCCTGCAGTAATTAACAGGTTTATAACAGTGTTAATGATCTGTTTGTGAAAGTTTACTAGTCAGGTAAGTACCTGGTTGGGCGCCAGACATTACAAAAGCTCCTTTTGAATAACTGTTTATCGGGTCACTTACATTGTGCTAATCATCTGCAAATCACTAATTATTGTTTAATGGACTCCACAAGGTCACTGTTTATACTGAAGGTTTGATGATCATTCACAATCCATGTCATGAATCTCACGATCCCTGGGAAGCCGCAGCTCTCTGGGAAGAGGAAATTCTACAGCGACAGACATATAAAAGACAAATACAGGATTTCACAGAGAAGATGAGTTCTACAGACAATTTTTTTTCTTTTCACATCCAGTTTTCTTGAAATGTCTGGTTAGGGGTAAAATATAGTATAAGTATATAATATAATGTAATATATAAGTATAAAGTCTATTTTAGTGCTATAGACTTTAGTCCACAGGTAACTGCCATTTATCAATAAAATATAGGACATACTTGGCTTTCTTGGTGATACTGGCCTGGAGTGGAAAAAGGGTTCATTTACCGCTTTGCCTGGCCAGTCTAAGGCAATATCCACATGCATGCATAATGGAACTTGATGATGATAGCGATAGGCTGAGATATCTATAACAATAGGAGGTCAGTGATTGGAGGAGAGAGATGGTACTTGTATTACCTCTGTCCATGTTAAATAGGCTTTCCTTTGCATGGCAAGCTTTGTCGGACAAACCTGGAACGAAAGTTGTCAACCAGAGGGAGGCTTCTTAAACAGGGATCATTTTCACCGGATTTAAGGCTTTTCCCTATTTGATAAATAGGCCTCTAATTCTTTATACATTCCATCATTTGCCTTTTCATGTGCACCTGAAATCTTGCAAAACTAGGAATATCTCTATTTTACAGAGCTGTTCCTAAAAACAGAATGTTGACATGCTCCTGTTATGTGCTTGGCAAACAAATAGGCACATTTGAGTAAAACTAAGGGGCCTATTTATTAATATAGTCCCTTTAGTTGATAAAAAAAAAATCAGTTACCAACACCATTTAATACAAAAATATCACTGGGACATGTGAGTCATACTTGGCTGCAGCATCTACACTGGACATGAGCGGTAAGGGTTTTACATATTGCTTCACTGGGCTGTATGCATGCATGAGCCAGCTTGAGATTTGGGCTTTCAGGTCTACTCTATTAATGTAAAAAAAAAAACAAATAAAAAATACTTTATTATAATAACACTGTAGCATAATAATAAAGCGTTTTTTTCAAATGATTTTAATCTGTTATTGCCATCTACCATCGCAATACTAGGTTTTCCCATGCAAAGGCAAGTAAGGCAGTGCCTCACATATAGGGTGAAACAAAAAAAGCCTCCTGTTTTCACCAGCATTAGGACTTTCACCCTTTGATGAATCGGTCCATAGTTTACAGTTAATAGATTACCCTTTGCAGCTGATATTTATTTTAATTCACATTAATAAATACAAGCATAGCGATAAAAGGTCAGAGTTGTGTTGAATATTCATAAAAAGATATAAATGATAATAAATATTTTTCTTTGTTACATACGGTAAATTTTGAATATAAAGGTAAAGTAAAAAAAAAAAAAAAACAGGCTAAAGATACCAGTATTTTTTGGACAGTAAGAGCAGTATATGAAAAAAAAATGTCTCACATCCTTATATCTGACTGGAAACTACCAGCTAAGCATTTTCTAAAACATTTTGCAGACTTTAATAGTTAGTCAAATATTTGATAGTTTTAATCTATCTTGCATTCTATTAGTTAAGCCACATTACTAAATTATAGGCCTGGACTGATGACTTCTAAACTCACGTCCGACCATTCAGCAGCCCTGAATTGCTAGAGACAGGCATGCGAGAGCAACATTCAGATCCATAACTGTTCATACTAGCAAGCGTCTCTAGTCCTCATACGTCTCTCTGCCCTACACTTGCCCTTGAGGAAGCTCAGTATCCTCTTGGACTGCACTAGTCTGCCCGGGGCCATTCACTTTATCCTGCCAGCACACTGTTCAGCTATTGTTGCTCTGTGATCCATCAAATTAGCTTGGTCCAGGGCACAGTCCCATTCTGTGAAGGTCTCACTTATGTCTCATAAAGCAATTAGCAGGTAATAGCCTGAAATAAAGCAACAACGGCCATTTCGAAACCGGGTCAGCGACATGCCTTTTTATATTGCTTAGTGAATAAAATCAGCCAGTATGAAATGACACTGGATTTCACCTCTCGCTCAAGCTGACAGTGCCAAGACTTCCCAGCTGGCATCCATTCCTGCCCCTTGCCAACCTGTCTTCCTCACTAGACGAGACTTGGGTTACAGGAACACCTGTACATTATTAGTCAGCAAGGCATAGGTATTGAGGTGCTGTTCACGAGAAACCTTTCAGACAAAGGTACTCATTAAGACAGGCAGGTGCAGATGTCATCGAGTGTGAGGGGCAGTGCATAGATTACAGCCGTCTCTGTAACAGACATCTGGCAATTCAAATTTGACATACTCCCAAAATGTTTTATTATTAGGCTATAAAGCGTTGTAGTTAAAGGGGTCTTCTGCCTTTAAATTACTTTAATTGTTTACTTGTACAAGCTATCCTGCAACCATTACTAAATACATTGCTTTCTGGCTTCCTCTTGTGATTCTCAGCCATGTTTCTGTATCACAAAGCAGAGTTGTTTACTTCGGTAATAGCCAATAAATTAAATTTATCTGATGTATACAATTAAGTTGCACCACCTACTGCATGTACTTAGTGACATTTTTTTATTATTCAGTTATCAGGTAGTTACCTTTACTTCATCCACAAATAGAAAAGAGCTACACACACTTTTTTTCAAAATGTTATTTTCATATAACTGTGGTAAATGCAGTTAAATGTTAAGGGGCCTAATTTGGATCCAAATATTAGTCTCAAACAAGGAAGGAACTACAGGGGAGTAGCCGCTATGAGACAGGATTTGAGGGGAGGAGTCCCCCTTTCTGAGTCCTCCACATCCCAGTTTTTCGAATCATCTTATTTTGAGCAATATGGATCTTGTTATACGTAAAGCTGGGTACACACTACAGAAATTTCGACCAACTTTTTATGCCGAGCGATTTTACATGTGATCGATGGTACCGATCGCTCGGTCCATGGACCGCATATACACTAGCCTTGTTTAGGACGATAAAGGGAAGAGCGGAGGTCCCTTTAGCGACTTTTTACAGCCATGTTGTCGTGAGCAATGACTGTAATTTCATACTCACTGTTGTGGATCGGTCGGAAGTTTATACACACTACACAATGGAAACGAGATTGGAACAAAAATTTTTTAAACGATACGACCAACCAAATGAGGCGACAATCGTCCATTTGAGCAGACTTTCGACCATCGTGTCACTGCACACACTGACCCGACTTTTGAACGAGCGGTCGTATGTCGGCTGTTTGAGCCGATTATTGGACGAAAACAGTGTAGTGTGTACCCAGCTTTAGCTACAATATGTAAGTTGATGATGATGATTGTTGCATCATTGCTCTGGACACATATGCTAGATTTAAGGTTTCCTGTACCTTAAGATACTCAATTACTCAAGTAAATAACAGATGTGGAAGCACACATGTGCAGTGGGGCATACGTCATGAAACGCAAAAACCGACTTGTGTGTTTCTTTAAGATTATAAATACATTGGTTTACGTATTCCCGCTGACTACCCAAATTTTGTCAGGGCAGAGCAAATTCTGTACCTCAAAAAATGGAGCTTACTCATCAATGGGCAGGACTTCGGTCAAAAGTAGTTGTTTTGGGTGGATTGTGGATAAAAAAAAAATGGGCTTAATTGTTTGACTACAGTTCTGCTACCTAAACAAATCAGAAATATCTTCAAATATGTGTTAACTCCCACCATTGTAGAAAATGTAAATATCTTCTTCCAAGCTTTTGGTGCATAATTACATTTCTCTTTCAATGAACATCCCAATGCACCCTGTAACTAAGAGGAAAATTACCCCCTTGAAAATGCTGATACGATTCAGAAAACCCTACCTGGTGGCATGAAAACAAGTATCATTCTGGAAAGTTGTCATGTGACTTCGCAATGGCTGTAGCCGGACTCCAGCTTTGTCTGTTGGTAATTGCCCATAACTGTTTTATTTAGCTGTGAAAAGATATGTATTGCTAAAAAAACAAAACAAAAGTGAGGCTGGATGCCAAAACGCTAACCCCAGTTCTAATGATCAGGGGATAAACAATTTCAAAGCCAAGTTTAAAACATGCAACAATTTTTACGATGCTGCAGAAAGAATGAAAATGCTGTTAAACAGAGACGATAAAATAATGTCAGCCATTTTAATGAGGCTGGACGCCCCTGGCTGTGCAGAATGTTCATTTAGACTTAAAGCAGTGTCTGCGGTCAGCATTTTGCTAGAAGAAGCTGAAATAATTAACACTTTTCAGTGCCTGAATACAAATCTGCTTCATCAGGCAGACAGGATTGAAGAAAGTTACATTCCTCCCAACATTCAAATTTTACGAATTGGGACACCTTTGTTTCTGTGGGGCACGATTGTATGACAATGGGGATGAGGTACCATTCCCTGCGGGTGTGTCTAAGACTTCTGAAGTGCTAAGCCACCAAAGCTCCCCTCCTAGCTCCTAATTGGTATTGCACTAGTAGCACACCATCAACATTCCTGGTGGGCAAGAGCAGTGTCAGGGCATTCCAGCATTTTTGGGACTGTCTTGCCAAAATCAGGACAGTTGGGAGATAAGGAGTTAAGTATATCAGTTGCCAACACAGAGTGCAGGCAGCCATTGTGTGGGTTGATCCAATATTCAGCCTATTAATTCACTAGAAACCAGCAACATCAGTGAGGCATGAGGCACTTTGTGCCTCATCACTGAGGCATAACTAATTTTGTGCCTCATGCCTCAGTTATATCTATAGTTCCCAGCAAATGCATACGGTGCAGTCTCATGAATGTTGGCTTTGCCCACAAAATGGCTGTCTGCACTGTGTTTACGAGACAGACACACATTAAGGGTTTTTATAGAAAGCCCTCCTAGTGTCTGTGCCATTGCTGCTGTTTGGATAGCTATACGCTTTGGGTTAAATAATAGTTTAAAGAACAAATAATGTCCTTTGTCTTTCAGATGTCAATCCTGATCTGCTCTTTTAAAGAGAATAATTATTGTGTCTTTAAACAATAGAGCTAAGTAAAGTGCTTTCTCAGACCTCATCAGCGCACCTTTGAAAAATGGTTTTGTGTAGTGCCTGCCAGCCTCATGTATATTTAAACTAGTTAATGAGGGTTCTGTCGGTTGCGATGCTCCCTGGTTTCCATAGCAGCACAGTGAGGACATCACATGTTATTCGGCTATCACAGAATAAAACAACACACAAAACAGGTTCTTTGAAAAATAAATCACAGAGTGAATGTGACACAAATATTTGCTTGGATTTGTGTACTAGTGGCACAGACTTGCCAGCTATTAGAGCCTATAACCTCATGTGCGAGAAGTCAACTGCTTTGACATAATAGTGAATATAATTAAAATTATTAAGGAATGTGTTGTGTTCAAAGAAATTGCTGCAATTCTTTAGAAGCAGCAGTGGCTCATGTTATACCTATGTAGCCCACTATACGCAGGAGAGTGGTATTTTATTGAGGACAACAAGTCACCACATAAAAGGTTGCTACTGTAAATCTGTAGGGATTTATTTTTTTCCCTGACTGTGCTAGTGTGATATAAGTAGGACTTTTGTGTTTCACCTCTTTGGTGACATCCCACATCACTACACTTATAATGGGATGCACTTTGCACCCTCCTTTTGCACTTTAGGCATTGTCATAAAAAAAAGCACACAAAAGTTCCACATGCAGTGACAGAACTAAAGGCGGTGCATCCGCCACAGGGCCTGGAGGTGAGGGGGGCATGGCAGAGCCCAGAACCCTTCTGAGCCGTTGGCATGTGACAGACCATGTAGCTCTTTTGAGAACTGAGTGGGAGGCATGGGAATCACTTTCTGGCAGTCCTCTAGCCAAATATTACTATGGGACCCAGTGCTCCACTGTTCTGCCCCTGCCCATATGTAATAAATACAATCTCAGAGCCTCATTTAGAGTCGGACTCAAAGTCCATTTCAGGCAAATCCTGCACATTTCCACTGATGGGGCATGCACAGTAAGCAACAGTTCCCTGCAGATCTGTCTGCTTTTCAGATGCAAGTGTACCAAGCGACAGCTTGCGTCTCAGTACGAGGGAAAGGGTGGAACACGGAGTTATGTAGGCGTGACTGTGAATAATTCAGATACTATGGGCGTCTACCCGCAAGAACTACCCTAGTCGGATCAAGACGCAGGCATAACACACGTCAAACAAGCCTGAAAAAGTGCGGCAGGAATTAGGTGACGCAAGCAGTTAGCTAGCTGTGGGAACTGGTTGCAGCTTGGTAGAGTATTATGAGTGGGACGTAACTAGGGTTGCATGCCACTCGTAATACCCTAACAAGCTGCGGCACACTCCCACTCCTACTCTTTCATGTAAGTCTTAGACGCACATTGCGTCCGACTCTAAATGAAGCCCTAAGTGTCCATCCACTCTATGAAATATTTACAAATGAGAGTAAACCAATAAGTATTTAAGAAGGGAACGGAAATGAGGTCCACACTGGATAAGGACATTCAGTATCCACAATGACTACTGGATATGCTAGTCAGAGTGTGATTGTATGAAGAACATCCCAGGTTTTCAAGAGACCAATCCTGTGCTGCACTGTCAGGTGAATGGCCAATCTACCTGGCAGTGAATATTCTGTACCCCCTAACAGTCTTGAAATTTTTGCAAAACAGATCAGATATCCAATGACAATAAGGGGTAATGTTGTGAATTTGGGGTATGGTCTTAAATGAACTGGCAACGATTGGGCAGGCATGGCTGGATAGATTGTTAGACTGTCCAGTTGTTGTCCTGGAATGTTCGGAAGTGTGGTATTTTATGTGGAATTATATTTATTTGCATTGTTAGAGTTGGAGGACAATGATTCCAGTCAAACAAATTCTGATTAATTGTTTCATAGTTTAAAGCATTTAACCTGGCACTAACTGCTTGACTCTCTTTTGTGTAACCTAGGACTACTCCATGTTGAGAGTTCTAAAGAGTTTGTATGGTGTTTCTTCTTGCCATGTCCTGAACATTCGCTGAATCTGCACTACACGTAGGGGCTGTGTGACCTTTATCTAGTGCTCCGCATTCAGAAACACAGGCTTTGATTAACAGGCCATTAAATAAAATTACTGCTCCCTTTACAGAAACAATACAATTACACAACCAAGCAATTGTGTAATTAAATCAGCAAATGGAGGTAAAATACTGTACATTCCTCTTAGTTTAGTGGGTTATAAGCGTACAGGATGTGCCAGATGTAGCTGGAGAATTAAGAAGCGATAGATTGCTACTTTATTAAATGTCAGTAAACACAATCAGCCTCATATATCCTCCTCTCCTATCTTCACAAGGAAATATTTCTGCCGTACAGCTACAGAACTGCGTACGTCACCCAATGTTATTATTATTATTATTTATGCGCAGATCATTTTTAGCAAAATATCACTGGTAGCTGACCGCAGTGTTATGTAGATCTGCTCTTTGTTTGGACACTTCTGGAACTATAACAAATAACCCTACACATGATTTATACTGTAGTTATATGTTTGTTTTTCACAACATTACACTGTGGTTAAATGAAAAATCAATTTTCCGTCATGTGTTTAGATATGTTTGACTAGAGTCAGAGCACCTATTGTCTTCAAGAATTGGTTACGCATCGATGTACAAGAGATGATGTCGGCAGGGATAGAACAACCTGTGGCCAATCAGAAAACTACATATCTCATAACAATCTTGATTGTAAAATCAGGACAAGCTAGGACACGTACTAAGCTGCCTCTCCAATTCTCCAGCAACCACACTCCATTTACGCTCAGAAAACTGGGACTGTTCAAAGGTATGGCATTTGAATGTCCAGTCAAAAGGGTGAACTGCAAATTTGATTAGAACATACTTTATGTAAAACATATTTTATAAATGTAAATGTCATCAAAGTCCATCATCAGACATACATCAAGGAACACCCTTCACCCCAATATTCTTGTTTCAGCAAAATGAGATCTATTTTCTGCACTGCTCCACAAAGTAGAAACTTTGAAGACAGGTCTGGATATTTTAAAGGAACTATCGAAGGAGGTCTTGAGACTGTCCTATCGCGTACTAAAGGGGTGGGACGGGGAGGGGAGGTCGATTACAAACCAAGGGCCTTAGTCATTAAGAAGAGCAAAGCAAAAAAAAAGGAGTAAGTTTGCTCCTGGACAAACCATGTTACAATGCAAGGGGTGCAAGTTGTTTTTTCATGTAGCACAAAATATGTGATAGCTTTATTTTTACATTGAAATTTAAAGTTGATCTAGGACATGCCCCCATCCCATCTTTAAGTCTTTCCCCACATTTTAAATTTACTTGCCCCTCCAATGCAACATGGTTTTGCCCAGGTGCAAAGTTACTCCTGCTTTATGCTATGCTCTCCTTAATGACTCAGGCCCAAAGAATGAAGTTAAGGAAATGTATTACATCTGCCTACAGCTCAGTCTTCTACTTTCCCTGACTCCTTCAGTTTAGTTCACCACCTTATCACTTTGACATCAGGATAATCTTGTCCAAATTGGAGGTTTTCATTTTGTCAACAATGAAAATGTTGACAGTCATGCTGTAGAAAGTATAATGTTGGCAGTCAGACTATCAACATGTCCCCTCCTGACGAAGTTGTGTATGACGAAACGCGTAGAGGGTTGGATGAGGAGTACTGTCTGTGAGGTCTGTTCTGAACTGCTTTATAGGAGTAATCCTGTCATTTATAGCAGCTCTGCTTACTTTCTGAGGATCCCTGGTACGTTCAAACTTTGTATGTGATTTTAACAATAAAATGTGGTTAATGCAGTATGGCGGTGCCCCCATTTGTTTGATATTTTAGAAGTCTTAGTATACCCGTGGCGATCAGGTTGGAAAGGGGAAGACGCATAGCTCAAAGACTGCTAGTGCAAGAAAAAAACCATGAGAAGATTTTACAAAAAATCACGAACACTGCTCAGTACCGTTCTTTGCGTTCATCATACAACAGATACTTTATAGACTTATCTCGGTGCGTACTGTGAACTTTGTTGCTATTACCATACAGTAAATTATACACATTCATGTAATGAATAATTTGAAAAATTAAGAATGGAACAAAAGTATTACAGCCCTTTATAAAATGTTTTTGTATAAAACAAGTGTGATATAAGCTACATGTATGAAAATGGAAAAATTCACATTCAGTTCTAGTTGATGTAGTTGAGATCTGGGGGTAAATGTATTATGCTGCCCTTTCTGAAACTCACGATATTTGGCGACTTTGACAGCTAAATTTAAAGCGGCAATGTCCTAAAGGGCAAGTTTTGCTCATAAAGACATTGCCATTTTAAATTTGCTCTGCAAAGTAGGTGAATATCGATGAGTTGCACAAAGAGCAGCATAATACATTCACCCCCTGGACTTCTGTAACCTACACACAGTGGAGGTTGTCATTGTGTGAATGAACCAATACTCTCATTTTAGGGCTATTTATGCAGTTAAGCTCCGCCCATCTCATGTTTTCCTCATTTGTCACTGGATCTCCCATAAGTAAGGTAAGAAAAGTAGGTAAGAATGTGCGAAAAGATACAAAAACCAGTAAGCAAAAACAGGTTACAAAAAAAATGTAATAATTGTAACAACTATTAGTCAAAACCGCTAGTTTCCAGAATTTCATGTTTTCTGCCAGTACAAACAACACAACCCTATAAAAGTGTAATTGTTGCCCCCTCATAGTGGAGGGAACCATTTTGTGAGATGGATGAAAATTTAGACTTAATTTACTAGGAACTAGTAACAGCTCTGAGGTATGAGACACTTTGAGGGTTAATATTAGTTCACTCCACAAAATGGCTGATAGTAACGGTGCCACTTTAAGGGACAACACATCCTGCATAATAAAAATTAATGGGTTTCTGCAATATGCACACTTTATGGAGTAACAATATATAGATTGGAATTGGACTTTTGTCTGGCTTGCGGTCAGGGGAGGGCTGGCAAATTTCAGCCCGGGGAGCAAGACTTGACTCAGCATCCCATTTTAAAGGAAAAAAATGCAGGTGGCCCAGTGACCGAGCCCAAGGTAGCCGCCTATAGGACCAGTCCGGGGGACAGATTCCCCCCAGCACAGCCTGCCCCTGCTTGTGACCCTAGTGTTGCATCCAGGACTCCCAAATACCACAAGCCCTGTATTCTTCCTTATATAGCCAATATCCCAACCACCGATCCATTCTCCCAAACTAAAGCACACACTTAAATATCTAACTTTCCCTTGAGCACTAATCTAATCACCCAATAATCATAGGACTTCCACCTGTGTGATTTCACACTCTGTGTAAGGCTGTCTCCCCACACTGTAGCCTTTCACACACTCTTTTCAGCCTGAAATGTCTTTGTGTTATTGTAATGTACACTAAAAAAAGACATGGGACGGACATCAATTTAAAAAATGGCCGACCTATAGACTCAATTATCTATGACTAAACTGTTGCACATTTGGTGTACAATATCGTCTGTAGGATAAAGGAGGTGTGACTTATCACTTCACATTTTTGCAAGACATTTATGAAATGTATTTAAGGCACAAGATAGCTTTACAGATTACAATAACCAGGGCCAGTTATTAGAGTGGTACATGAGGGTGAATGGTAGGCTGTATCAGCAGGCTGAAGGTGGTCCCAACTTCAACCACCAGAGGTGGTCAGGAATGACTGAAAGTGGACTACTATTGCTATATGTGTGTGGTCATTGACCAACTGCACTAATGGAATCTAAACGGATTCAACCTTCCATCCAGAAAACCTAATGCAATTTGGCCATCAACATGCTTGGCCAAATTAGATACAGATCTGGCCATTTAGTGTTCAGGTTGAATAGCCGCAATGTCATAACTGCTTTTACTTTATATCTTTACAAATAACAAATACTGGCATTATGTCCATCTACTAAGAATACACAGTTTTAGAAACTGAAAAACTATTTGTTGTTGATAACCTTGTATTTAGACAAATATGGTATTTCTGTGTCTCTCTCTCTACCTTCAAAAATACATAGTTGCAGGAGGTGATAAACAAAAGGAAATGCAAATGAACTAGTGGCAAGGTAAGAAACATTGTATTTTTCCCCTAGCTGTTAACGGATGCTGATGTGACACTGCTATTTTACATGAAATATATAAATATGTCTATATATATCTATATCTATATATATATATATATATATATATATATATATATATATATATCTATATATATATATATATATATCTATATCTATATATATATATATATATATATGTATATATATATATATTACACACACACTGGTCGAATTGGCAGTATGGAAATTGCAAGTGATTATACATATGTGCTTCCTGAGGTCACGCACTTAGTAGACATATAAAAGGTAGGTGGGGGTATCATGGAGAAGATGAACTGGGATCATGTCTTGATAAGATGGAGCCGAGATGCCTTTGGGGATATAATGTGCTCCTGTGGGGAACAACCAAGCTAATCTGCATATTCTAATTGAAATGCTATCAGGTTTACCGCAAGAATGAACACCACAGACAAACTTTCTGCTGATTCAAAGGCAAAAGTGTATGTAGTAGGCAAAGTTTACTGTGTACAAGGAGGAGGTGTGCAGAATATCCCTAGGTCGCACTAAATGGAAAGCACTCAGTCATGTAACACTGATGCATACGCGATCAAGCCATGTTTATAGTTAAAATAGGATTCTAAAATGTTTTATTTCTTTGTATACTAAGGAATAATGCACCTCGTTATTGTGAAATATTGTGTTCCCATTAACGATGACCTACAATTACATCAAGGCCATACTCCCCAAATAATTTAAAATCTATATGTTTTTCTCCTAATATACTGCTCATATGATCATCGTTAATGTTTTATGGAACTCTTGGCAGTAAATCAACATTGGCATTGGCTTTACTTGAAGTGCCAAATATTTTTTTAAATTCTCTTTATTTTTTATTTTAATAGCAAATATTTTCATTTATCTTTTTTTAGTATTTGTGCATATATCTGATTGTACCATTTAAATCTTCCCCTAACCATTTAACATGCCATTACATAAATCAAATGGTATTGTTATTTATCCTGTAGTTATCAAGCCCCCATCCATCCAGGTCTAACCATCTTCACATGTAATATTATCTCACTCTGAAATGGACACCATTTGCTATGTTGCATAACATCAGGCACATAGGATCTGATTCATTAAGAAAAGTTAAGCAAATAATTGAGTAAGTTTTCTGGACAAAACCATGTTGCAATGCAAGGGGTGCAAATTAGTTTATTATTTTGTATATAAGGAAAATACTGGCTGTTTTTTCATGTAGCACACAAAAATACTTGATAACTTATTTGTACTCTAAAATTTAAAGTTAATCTAGAACATGTCCTACTCCAACTATAAATCTGCCATCACATTTTAAATTTACCTCCCCCTCCAATGCAACATGGTTTTGCCTTACTTACTTTTGCTTAACTCTCCTTAATGGATCAGGCCCATAGAGTGCAAATATAATTTTTTGATGTCACAATGGCACTTGTGGAGACTGCTGTTGTTTCCTAAATGACCCATACTATCTCTTAACTTGGTGCAAGTTTGAAATACAAAAACGTAAAATGAACCTACAACCATTTCTAAATTGCCCCCTGACCAGTTGCCTAGTTGGCTATATAGTATTTACACCTGTGGTTAAGTGCATTAGAAAGGAGCAATGTAATTTAAACCAATGAACTAAAACATATTTCCATGGAAAAAAGAAACTGTGCTGAAATATGTTACCGTCCGTTTTTGTATAAAGTAACAGTTATATGTAAATGGGATTCTATTTCCTATGAAGTCTACACATACTAATACCTCCAATTTTGTAATACAACAATATTCTAACAGTTTTCATCTTTCCATTAAAGTAAAATCTCTCAAAAGTCCAAACATGGATAAAACTGTGACCACCACCACAATTATAGAGAGGAAATTTAGTTATAGTAATTAGGATAATACAGCCTAAACATACATTCTACTATTATCTCTATATTGTAGAGTATGCCAATCTTGTAATATAAACTATATAATATAGGAAAAAATCAGCAGCTGGAAAAAAATACACTTCATTAGATTTGCCAACGTATTGCTTTAATAAGAGACATATATGAATTACATATGTTCAGTTCATTAATAAGCTCATTTAAAGGTGATCAAAATTTGTGTTTGTTCCTTTTAGGATAACCCCACCCTTTCATGCACCTGCTATGAGCCTATAAATTGATTGAGCAACTTCCATTTCTGTATTTGTCTGAGAGGCATGTTGGTGTCAGTAGCTGAGGGGGGGTACTGGCGCTGAATTGCTTTTTGGAGCCTTCTGGAGGTACCTCTTTGGTAAGTTAGCTCTCAATTTAAAAACACATATATATGGCCCAAATATACGGGACACTCACTGTTTAGAGTTAGGAACACCCTATTAGCAAAAGCACCGTGGATTGGAGGGTGACTTTAACATACATTTGCAAGTGTGTGCAACTAAGACTTTTGCATTTTTATCTACCGTAGAAATGGCAGGTCTTTTGCTGGCTATAGCAGTGTGCTGGGGGAAATTTTTGTGTGTTTGCTCCTTTTAGGATAACCCCACCCTTTCAAGGACCTGCTATGAGCCTATAAATTGATTGAGCAACTTCCACTTCTGTATACATCATTAGAGTTGCCAACATATTGCTTTAATAAGCGACATATATTAATTATATATGTTCAATTCATTAAGAAACTCATTTAGAGGTGAACAAAATTTGCATTCCGGACATGTATATGAGGAATGCATGGGAAAAAAGGAAATTTATGTGGCTGTATCTCAAAATGCATCCAGGTCTAAAAGTAACCTTTCTGACAGTATACATCAGGCATAATTGTGTTTACTTAA